>NC_139536.1:17757127-18357127 GCF_965153285.1 Podarcis tiliguerta | reverse complement strand
AAAGGGTTACGGCTTCCCCCAAAGAATCCTGGGAACTGTAGTTTGTTGAGGGTGCCTAAAGTTATTAGGACACCCACTTTTTCCTCCCCGCACAATATCAATAACTGCATTGATTTTTAAACTCTATTTTTATTGCTACTTTTATTTCTTATAGTTGAATTTGATGTAATGCAAACTGTAAAGCACTAAAATGCAATAAGAGGTGAAAGTAGCAATAACGATACAGTAAAACACGTACAGCATCTACGCATAGCACATCTCAATTGCTACAATGGACGTCAAAAGCATTTAAGTGGTCCACCAAGACAACCAGCAACTTTCAAGTGATCCATGGGGGGGGGGAAATATTGAGGAACCACTACTTAAATGTACAGTGAAGCATTAGCACTCAAAGCTCTGTTCTCACTCCCACCCTTACATTGGATGGCCCTGTATCCATAACAGGGCCTTTTCAGTGGTGGCACCAATATTGTGCACGACATTCCTTGTGCTTGTCCATCTGCTGAAAGAGGACAGACTGAGGCCGCACACTGGACTCACCCCTCGAGTTCTGTATGCTGCCTTGGACAACTTGGAGTTGTTGTGCCTTGGCTGTTTTCGGTGTGAATATGGTGGTGGGATTTATTTATTTATTGTCTTTCAGTGTCGGCTAATGAAGGAGATGCCTATCCAGTTGGGGCTCTGCCAGTAGGGACCCTGATCAACAATTTAGAGAGCCATCCCGGGAAAGGAGCGCAGTATATTCGAGCAGCAGGTCAGCACAAGATCAAGGCCAGAAACAACTTTGAGGGAGGTAGCAAACCTGGGCAGGTGGTTAGAATCAAGACAGTTGCCTCCTTTTCCTCCCTTCCTTTTCAACTAAAGGAGAAGGTTAAATCTGTTGGAACAAATGGAGTCTGTGTCCCAAAAGAATCTTTTATATATATATAATTTTTTATTAGTTTTCCAATAACAAAATTTTTAAATACAGTTCAACATCAAATTTTTAACACAAATCATTTTTCTTTTAGACTTCCATCAACCTGTCTGATAATTTTCCGTAGTTGTTACTTATCATCACATTTCTTAATTAATATTGCACTATATAACCTATTGTCTTTTCATATTATTTAAGCAATATTTCTAACAATTCTTCTTACAGAGCTTCTTGAAAACTTACAAATGTCAAATCATTGTCACATATATTTTTAATATAATCTGTGAACTTTTTCCAGTCTTCAGTGAATCTCTGGTCCCGTCGGTTCCGAATCCTCCCTGTTAATCTGTCCAGTTCTGCATAATCCATTACTTTCCTTCTCCATTCTTCAATCATAGGCATTTCTTCTTGTTTCCACTTCTGGGCCAACATAATTCTAGCTGCTGTTACCGCATATAAAAACATCTTCTCATCCTTCCTTTTTATTTCAGAACCTACTATTCCTAGTAAAAATGCCTCTGGTTTTTTTAGCAAAGTGTCCCAAAAGAATCTTACCTTGCCTCCTTCCATACACACTCCCCCTTTTTTGGAGGAGCTGCCCCTTTTTATTCTTATTTAAGGATTTATAAACTGCTTCACAACAAAATGTTTCTAATGCGGTGTACAACACCGAGTATTTACCCCGCCCCCAACATATACAGTAAATCTTTTGGGGAAGTCTCCACTGATAGTCCCCCATTCATTCTGTGTTGTGGGCCCCAGCCTGTAGTACTACCTCCCGACTGAACCTTGCTGAACTTCAGGCACACGACACAAAAGACTTTCTTATTCCAGTAGCCATTCTAAGCTTTATGATCAGGCATCCCCAAACTCTGCCCTCCTGCTGTTTTGGGACTACAATCCCCATCATCCCTGACCACTGGTCCTGTTAGCTAGGGATGATGGGAGTTGTAGTCCCCAAACAGCTGGAGGGCCGAGTTTGGGGATGCCTGCTTTGTGATGAACTTCTTACTGTTTTATTCTCTGTATGTTGTTGTTGTTTGTATACTGCTTAGAAATGCTAATGACTAATATATAAATGCCTTGAATTTTTTAAAAAAAGTGACCCACACTGCTTTGTGGAAGATCAGGATCTGGCCAGCAGTTTGTAAAGAAGCTTATGGGGAATTCGTTTCCTTGCTGCTTCCAGTAAATGTGAGCTGAGCTGAGTCAAAGGATACTGAAGCCCTGCTGATGCCTTGTTCTTGCTTCCAGGCACCTGTGGCGTGATACTAAGGAAGGTGAACGAGACAGTCATCATCCAGTTGCCCTCCAAGAGGCAAATGCAGGTAAACAATTTGGGCATATATGCCGCCACGTGGCAGGTGGCATCTGCTCGCTGACCCATCCGTATGGCAGCCTTCTTCAACCTGGTGCCCACCAGATGTTTTGGACTACAGTTCCTACCAGACCCGGCTGGTGTTGCCAGTGGTCAAGTGGGAATTGTAGTCCAAGAAAATACGGAGGCCACCAGGTTGTATTGGTTGTTTGGGCCTTCTGTGCTGAACCAAGTTGTCAATAATAATAATAATTTTTTATTTATACCCCGCCCTTCCCGGTTCAGAAAACTGGGCTCAGGGCGGCTAACAACAAATTTAAAACACTTAATTGATGCAACAAAAAACAGCATAAAATACAGTATAAAACAATAAATTCAGAATTCAAAAATCAATTTAGGGGAAAAATAAACATTAGATGATCACCAGGGCTAGCTGGCTAAATTAGTCCTATTTGGGCCAGCAAGGAGACCAGGGGAGAATTAGCTGTGGGATCCCAGAGTGGGTAATCTTCATAAATAGGGGAGGGGGAGGGAAGGAAGGGGAATAAAAGATCAGGCTAAGTTCAAATTGAAGCTAGGCGGAATAGCTCTGTCTTACAGGCCCTGCGGAAGGAAGTTAAATCCAGAAAGATCCAGCAACATGTAAAAATCGAGGGTATAATGACGTATGAAGCTTCTAACGTTATCATTGCTCAGTCTACACTTTCCCACATAGGTGATGCACACATATGAGGCTGAGCACAGAGTCTTGCAGGTTTTGTACGAGTGAGGCAATGTGTCTACTGAGGTTTTTCACCCCTGGTTTGTATTCCTTCTCCATAACCTTTCTCACTCTTACAGGTGATGGAGACCTGCATGGCAACAGTGGGCCGCGTTTCCAACGTTGACCATAACAAGCGGATCATCGGGAAGGCTGGTCGGAACCGGTGGTTAGGGAAGCGGCCCAAGAGTGGTCTGTGGCATCGCAAAGGGGGATGGGCGGGCCGCAAGATCAGGCCCCTCCCACCCATGAAGAGCTATGTCAACATCCCATCAGCGTCTGCACATGTTTGAGGCCTGTGTCTGTGTTGTCAGTGATTCTGTAGGATTCTGTCAATAAAGGCTATCCTCTCTGACATGTAAACTCAGCTAAGGTTGCAGAGTACATCCCTTGTTGTTGTTGTTTGTTTGTTAATTTATTTACCGCTTATATGCCAAAATGGCCTCTAGGCAGTTGTTATTATTATTTATTAGATTTATATACACTTCAGCCATGAACTGGATTCCCTTCACAGGCTCCTTATCTCCAGCAGGTCGTAAATTAAGACGCTGCTTCTCTGGCCTAATTGGTTCTTGGCACAGACCTCAAAAACCTGCTAGCCTTGCCTGGGACATTTCACTTCACATACCTCTGCCGCTGCCGGGATCTGATTGCAGCCATCAAGCCATCAGCAGCCTTACTCTCCTGTAAGCGCCATGGATCTGGGCCCAAAACCCTGTTGTTGGGATACTGCCAGGGAAACGGGAGCATCAGGAGGCCCCCAGCTTGCTCCGAACGATCACCGGTCTCCCGTGGAACAGCATCAGTCAGCCAGTGACATGAGCCCCAGATACACTTAGAGACCCGTGCACACTCTGTCAGCAGAGTGTGTAAATCATCACACAGCAGAGATGAGGCGGACAGAGGCAGATGTAAGCATAATTTACTGCATTTATTCAGCATAGTTCAGGAACAAAGGGAAACATGTCTGCACCCCTTCGTCTCCGGCAAAACAGCAGTATAGCAAAAGCAACATACAATGGAAGTTCCCAGCAGACAGTGCTGGGAGTAAACAGGCATGTGATACACAACAGTCATGCCTGTACCCTTTTAAGGTGGAACGGAACTATATCCTAACCGATGTCAGGGCAGTTCACAAGATGATGATGATAACAACAATGTTCTGGTTGTTTTTTTTGTTTTTTTTTTGTACCCTGACCATCTCACTGGGTTGCCCCAGATACTCTGGGCAGCTTCCAGCATATATAAAAATACAATAAAACATTAAAAACTTTAAGAGGATCTGAATCCTTTAAACATTAAAATATTAAAAAATGAGATAAAGCACCAATAAATAGTTAAAATAAAAACAACATAATAACACCCACACACGAACATTTAAAAGGCTGTAGAAAGTTAGGCAACCCAAGACCTGGTTGAAGAGGAAGAATTTTGCTTAGGGCCTAAAGATCTATAATAAAGATGCCAGATGAACCTTCCTGGGGAGAGTGTTCCACAAACGGAGAGACTCCAGAAAAGGCCCGCATACCTGTTGCCACCTTCCAGACTTCACATGGAGGAGGCACACAAAGAAGGGCCTCAGATGATGAACATAGAGTCTGGATTGGTTTATATAGGAAGAAGTGGAGCTTGATGTATTGTGGTCCTGAGCTGTTTATGTTGTTGTTTAGTCGTGTCCGACTCTTCATGATCCCATGGACCAGAGCACGCCAGGCACTCCTGTCTTCCACTGCCTCCCGCAGTTTGGTCAAACTCATGCTGGTAGCTTTGAGAACACTGTCCAACCATCTCATCCTCTGTCGTCCCCTTCTCCTTGTGCCCTCCATCTTTCCCAACATCAGGGTCTTTTCTAGGGCGTCATCTCTTCTCATGAGGTGGCCAAAGTATTAGAGCCTCAGCTTCAGGATCTATCCTTCCAGTGAGCACTCAGGGCTGATTTCCTTCACAATGGATAGGTTGGATCTTCTTGCAGTCCACGGGACTCTCAAGAGTCTCCTCCAGCACCATAATTCAAAAGCATCAGTTCTTCGGTGATCAGCCTTCATTATGGTCCAGCTCTGACTTCCATACAACACTACTGGGAAAACCATAGCTTTAACTATATGGGCCTTTGTCAACAAGGTGATGTCTCTGCTTTATAGATTACAGCTATAAAATCAGTAGGGACGCGGGTGGCGCTGTGGGTAAAAGCCTCAGCACCTAGGGCTTGCCGATCGAAAGGTCGGCGGTTCGAATCCCCGTGGCGGGGTGCGCTCCCGTTGTTCGGTCCCAGCGCCTGCCAACCTAGCAGTTCGAAAGCACTCCTGGGTGCACGTAGATAAATAGGGACCGCTTACTAGCGGGAAGGTAAACAGCGTTTCCGTGTGCGGCTCTGGCTCGCCAGAGCAGCGATGTCACGCTGGCCACGTGACCCGGAAGTGTCTGCGGACAGCGCTGGCCCCCAGCCTCTTGAGTGAGATGGGCGCACAACCCTAGAGTCTGTCAAGACTGGCCCGTACGGGCAGGGGTACCTTTACCTTACCTTATAAAATCAGTACAATGGCAGTGGGGCATTAAAACACGCTCTGTTAAAATATATAACAAAACAGGATTTAATAGCATTACAATTTTAAAAGTTAAAATAATAACATCGGAAATTCGTTCAGGGCAATGCTTGCCCAAACAAGTGTGTCTTCAGGAGCCCTCAGAATGCCAATGCTGATAGTGGGCATCTCATTCAGCAGGGATGGCATGAAAAAGCCTGCCTCTCTGTTACCATAAACTGATAATTGTACAGTTCTGGCAAAAAGGGGGATTGTTGAAAGAATACTGTAAATCCCACTGGAGAGAACAGTTTACTGGGGTTGACACACTAAACAACCTAATCCTAGTCAGAATTGGGAGGATCTGAACCCATTTAAATCGGTGTCCTTAGGTATAACTGACTCAGTACAGAATCCGATTGTTAGGGTAATGTGGGCAGATTGCGATGCAGTACGAAAAAATCGTGTTAGAGCGATGCCTTAATTAGGATTAACTAAAACGTCACCCCCAAATAGCAAGCGTGCTTTTACGTTCTCCAGACCAGAACCCTTATGGCTAGAGGTTAAGCAAAATGGGGTGGGTAGGGAAGGGGGATAAGAAAATCTGGGCATGATTCAGGAGTAAAAGCCTGCATCTTGTTAAGAGTCTTGAGATGCAATGAACATGTTGGGAATCTGACATACATTAATAGATATATGTAGTGCTCAGAGCCATTACCACAGCAAATGGCTCATTTGACCTTGCACTTGTGATTACCTCACCCATGGGGTGAATTAGGCTGAAGGAAATTGACCTCTTTCTATGCCCAGCTGCTCCAACAAATGTTAGACTGAATTAGGCTGCAATGCTATACCCATTTACCTGGGAGAAAGCCTTGTGGAAATCAGTGGAACTTACCATTAAGTAGACCCATATAGAATTGCAGCGTCAAGTCTCTGATAGATGCAAAATGAATTTAATGATGCAGAGAGGCTGCAGAGTAGCAATGGCAATTCTGCGTGTTCAAAAATATAAAATTTCGCATTAATACCTGTGGCATCTATCTTACTGGTTTTCTCAAAGTATGTCCCAGTTGTGCTCCATGGGGGCTGTTCCTCAGTGAGTACACAGAGAATTGTAATCTTAACACCTCTTAACAGGGAGCAAATCTCATTGAACTTAATGGGATTTGCATCTGAGCAGACATGTATATAGGACTGTCCTGTAGGCATCCCTAATATGGTTGACACACCTCAGGTGACACATGACGATGACATCTTTTACTATGGTAAAATATTTTTATTGCCCATCCCAGGGATGGGGACTCACTGAAGTTACACGTGTGTTCACAAGCATCCACGTTTGCACACTCATACAAAAATAATTATTTATCCAACTGATTTATAATCCCAGATGCTTTAGAAAGCCAGGTGTGGGTTTCAATTCTGTTTTTAGTCCATTGTATTTCAGAGCTTACGGAACGCGGGTGGCGCTGTGCATTAAACCACAGAGCCTAGGACTTGCCGATCAGAAGGTTGGCGGTTCGAATCCCCGCGACGGGGTGAGCTCCCGTTGCTCGGTCCCTGCTCCTGCCAACCTAGCAGTTCGAAAGCACGTCAGAGTACAAGTAGATAAATAGGTACCACTCCGGCGGGAAGGTAAACGGCGTTTCCGTGCGCTGCTCTGGTTCGCCAGAAGCAGCTTAGTCATACTGGCCACATGACCCAGAAGCTGTACACCGGCTCCCTCGGCCAGTAAAGCGAGATGAGCACCGCAACCCCAGAGTTGGTCACGACTGGACCTAATGGTCAGGGGTCCCTTTACCTTTACCTTATTGCAGGGCTTTAACCTTCCTGTATTTTTTTAAAAAATATGGTGGTTGTTTATTTTTAAAGTAATATTATTGTTTTATCTTTTTTGGCCAACCAGCTTTTGAGAAGTTTGCCTCCCTCTTGCAATCAGGAGGCATATAAATTTCATGAAGCAAATAATTAAAGAATATAAGCAAGGGGGGGGGGAATGCATAAATAATACGCTTTAATCCAACAAAGACAAAAAAAAACAATAAAGGGGGGAGAATAAAAAGAGATATTTTGTTCCATCTGTTCTCTTCCATGGGACGCTACGCGAAAGTAATAAGTTTGTCTCGCGACGGCAGCCGTAGTACGTCAGTGGGAAGGCGGGACACGAGCAGGAAAGGCGGAAGAGGTGAGGCAGCTGCTAGGCTGGATAAAGTAAGGGAGGCTGCCGACGAGGCTCGCCCGCCCGAAGGGTTGCGGGTGGTTGTTGCTGTTGTTGTTTTGCGTATGTCTATTCATGTTGTGAGGGTTTTTTTTGAGGGGGGGGGGTACGAGTGAGGTTAGCCTATAATCTCGAGGCATCCGGCAGGATCGAACCCTCAGCTGTCGAGCGTCCAAGGCTGGCGCGCGTCCTGCGTTCCATGGGGACCCCGCCCCCTGCCGTCGCTTCAGGAGACCCCGTGGAGAACGAGGCAGCTTTGGCGACAGGTGGCCGAGCCCGATCTGCAGCTGCAGCGCAGCGCAGTGTTATCACATATATATGATTGTTGTTGTTTAGTCGTGTCCGACTCTTCGTGACCCCCTAGACCAGAGCACGCCAGGCACTCCTGTCTTCCACTGCCTCCCGCAGTTTGGTCAAGCTCATGCTGGTATCTTCGAGAACACTGTCCAACCATCTTGTCCTCTGTCATCCCCTTCTCCTTGTGCCCTCCATCTTTCCCAACATCAGGGTCTTTTCCAGGGAGTCTTCTCTTCTCATGAGGTGGCCAAAGTATTGGAGTCTCAGCTTCACGATCTGTCCTTCCAGTGAGCACTCAGGGCTCATTTCCTTCAGAATTGATAGGTTTGATCTTCTTGCAGTCCATGGGCTCTCAAGAGTCTCCTCTAGCACCATAATTCAAAAGCATCAATTTTTGGCGATCGGCCTTCTTTATGGTCCAGCTCTCACTTCCATACATCACTACTGGAAAAACCATAGCTTTAACTATACGGACCTTTGTTAGCAAGGTGATGTCTCTGCTTTTTAAGATGCTGTCTAGGTTTGATATATGATAACATATATATATGTGTGTGTGTGTGTGTGTGTGTGTGTGTAGTGCAGTGTCATTTTATCATCTATCTATACCTTATCATTATTTTGTTTATTTATTAAATCTATAGATACACACATAGTCAGAGCCTCGCCATAAGCTTTGCAGCCGGCCCAAAAATAAATCTAAATATCAAAAGGAGCCCAATTCATTTGATACAACATTTGCAGGCTCAATCTGTGATAGATTTGGACGTCTTTATGGTGCTGCCCTTTCTCTCACTGCTACAAACACAGCTGCTCCTCTGGATGACATCCTAACGGTACTTTTTGAGTGCTTTTTAACTAGAAGCTGATCTCAGCTGAAAAGTATTTGGGTAGAATATGCTAGATGGGATAGATTGGCAAGATCCCACGCTGGCACGTGCAAGCTAGCACATTTGCGCAGCCCTATGGGATGCGGATGGTGCTGTGGGTTTAACCACAGAGCCTAGGACTTGCCAATCAGAAGGTTGGCGGTTCGAATCCCCGCGCCGGGGTGAGCTCCCATTGCTCGGTCCCTGCTCCTGCCAACCTAGCAGTTCGAAAGCACGTCAAAGTACAAGTAGATAAATAGGTACCGCTCCAGCGGGAAGGTAAATGGCATTTCCGTGCGCTGCTCTGGTTCACCAGAAGCGGCTTAGCCATGCTGGCCACATGACCCGGAAGCTGTACGCCGGCTCCCTCGGCCGATAAAGCGAGATGAGCGCCGCAACCCCAGAGTCGGTCACGACTGGAGCTAATGGTCAGGGGTCCCTTTACCTTTATGGCAGCCGTGGTTTTCAAACATTTTGGGGGGCGGGCGGGTGTCCCTGGTATTCCTCAAGAAGGACGTCTTCAACAGGTTGGTTAAAGGATGCCCATCTTACAGACCTTGAACTGTGATGTGAAGCCGCAAAGAGGATTATTCTTTATTAAAGAAAGATGTGGTCTTCATAACCCCTTAAATAAAAATGTAGTTTAAGTGCATAATCTTTCATAGACTACAATATTCCAGTTAGTGTTAGATGCTGAAATGAATAGAACAAAATTTTTAAGGCAGTTTTTAACCTCAGCTAGCTGTTGTGCATCATTTATAATTGCAACCATTATTTGCCTGTGTCTTTCATAGATCCAAACCAGCCTGTCTTCAAAACACACGAAAACTGCTTGTAGCGTTGCTGAATCATTAAAATAACACCTCCAAAAGCAACAGTAGTGTGGAACCTTTTATCTTGACCTATACACCACAAAGTTGTGTGCAGGCTTTCAGGTTCATTAGATTTCTTTTTCAGGCTGGATGTTAATTAAAAGAGAATATAAAAAGATGCTGCCTAACAAGATGACAGAAGCCCCATGTGCGGTTTGTAATAGTCTTCCAATGGAGTGTAGAAGTTGTAGACCCAATTAGGTTAGATTGTGCTATTTCTCCACCTGTACAACAAGATCACTGAAATGAAATAGTAACAGGCAGTCTCCCTTTGAAAATATATAAGCTAGCAAGTTATTCACATCTGTCTCTTCGACAAATACTTGTCCAAGATAGGTTGCTTATAAGCGGGGGAAATAGATACAAGAGTAGAAGACAGCAAGCACAGAATAATTTGAGGGAGGACACATGCTTAAATTCCAGTGTAGCATTAGGTCACACCTCATTAGATTACAACAGCTTTCACTTTTGTGCTGTGTTGACAGTGAATTACTTTTTGCCCAGCTTCATCTATGGTCATGATGTCTGTACTGAACTAAAGTTTCTCTATAGAGATGTATACTGAAGAGAAGTATACTTCAGTCGGATTTCCATTAGGAGACAATACAGTTCTATAGGTCTTCTTGAAACCCTTTGGCTTGTCCATATTCCAGATGCTATCTTTAGAAACAAATAATTAGTGCAGACTTTTATAGATGCCTAAGTTAGACTTGGAGCATGTTCACTGTCAGGCTTCCTGACCTTCACAAAATATGTTGACCCTGGTTGAGGTTCTTTGAAGGGGCAGCCCAAGTTGGCATGAGTGGATATAAGAACATAAAAATAGCCCAGCTGGGTCAGGCAAGTGACTCATCTCATCCATCGTTTTGTTCTCACAATGGCCAACCGCCTATGGGAAGCCCAAAGCAGGATCTTGGCACAACAGCACTCTCCCCATGTGTGATTCTCAGCAACTAGCATTCAGAAGCATGCTTCGTCTGACAATGTGGTAGAACCTACTACTAGTAGTAATCATTGATACTTATATCTTCCATAAATTTGTCTTAATTCTCTTTTTCACCCATCCCAGTTGGTACCCATTGCTACCTTTGGCCACAGTGAATTCCATAGTTTAAATATACTACTACTACTACTACTACTACTTATTATTTGTACTCCGATCTCCCCGGCCGGAGCCAAGCTCAGATAACATCATATAAATAACACAGTATACATAAAAACAGGCATCAATTAATTAAAATACATCTTAAAATTAACTCAGACAAAATATGCACTGTGTGAAGAAGTTCATTTCTTTGGTCTGTCTTGAATCTTCCCATGTTCAGCTTCATTGCATGGTCCAGAGTTTTAGTATTCTGAGATCCAGTAGGAAGAGAGGTAACTCCCACAAGGATCTCAGCTATTTGCTGAGTTTGAGGAATGTGTCATCTTCCTGGGGTAGTATTTTCTAAGGGCACACTGAACATGCCGTAGTTGTGTAAGATAGCACAAAATACAGGGACAACATGTCATAGTTGTCCCTGTATTTTGGGCTATCTTACTCAATGTTTCTATAGTCCTCTATTTAGAGGTGGTTCCAGAGGATGTGACGTGCTTTCTCTCTGTACTGGCAGGTGCTTTCCCTGTCATGGTGATTGAGAGGCAAAATGGGAATGTGTTAGTGCACCTTGGACCCAAGATTCAGAGCTATCCTGAGGAGTTAATCCGGCAGCGCCGTGGTCACAATGGGCACGTTGAATACCTGATTCGCTGGAACCTGGAAAATGGTACAGGAAGTAGGCCGGGCACCTTTTCAGCAGAGAGCAGCATGGAGAATTTCCTGATGTGGATGTCGGCAGATGATGCCTATGCCAACTGCCCAACACTCTTAGGCAAGAGGACACCCAAGCAAGAGAGTTCATGCAGAATATTCCCTCCCGATGTCACGTTGGATGAAGCATCTCTTTCGGAGATGAAGGCCGATGTCAGGAACTTAGTGCAGCGGGCTGCTTGGCAAATGGCCAGCCCCACAGTCCCTCAGTCCTCCATCCTGAACACCATTCAAGTGCTCAGTGCCTATGCCAGTATTGGCTCATTGATGGGCGTCTTCAAGGAAACGGGTGCCCTCAGTCTGCTGATGAAGATGCTGTGTAACGAGGAGGAGCAGATCCGTCGCAGCGCAGGCAAGATCCTGAGGGCTCTGGCTTCGCACGATGCAGGTGAGACTCAGAAGATTTGTTCTTTTTTAGGGACTAACTCCAGCTATGATGCAATTCCTGTCTACGGACCCTTTGTATTTAATATGCAGGGTTTTTAAAAAATGCAACTAGCATCAGGTGGTATGTGTGTACTGATAATTATCAAGATTGCAGCAAGCGTGAATGGGTATTTAATCCTTTCCTCCTGTGCAGCAATTCTGAAGGAAAGTCCTCCTCTCAAGCTGGACTCTTACTGGTGTCAAGGGTGGGATAGAGAAAAGGTTCCTCCTAATGGAAATACTGATTTTAGAGGAGGGATATTCCTCAGTACGCAGAAGGAGCCAAAAGGGTTAAATTCCTTCCCTGCTTGCTCTGATCCCATTAATTATCAACCGGGTGATGGACCTAAGGCTTCTAAAGTATCTTAAGACATGTTCTTTTGTAAGTTGAATTAAATGACAGTGCCTAGTCATCCCCCTACTGATGTAAACAGACACTATCCCACCCCCCTTAATATCCTATGAAAATTATTTCTTGTTCAGCCTTGGTTAGTACTTCTAATAAATGGTTGAATTACCAAAAAATTATAGGGTGACTGTCAGTTATGATTCCCAAAGCCATATTAGGGCACTGACTTTATTTTAAGTGATGAGGAGTCTGTTTGCGTTTGATGAATGCACCTCGCAGTAGCAAAAAGGGACACCCCAGATATTTTCTTGCCTGGAACCTAGTATGCACCTTTCTGCCTCGAGCATGAAGAGCTGCCCTGTGTGGACAGAAGCATTTTGCCAGTCCCACTGCGCCATACTTTGGCTTAGGGTAAGGTGTGAACCAGGCCATTAACTGCTTCTTCGTAGCTTTCTGACTTAGTTTTTTGTCAAGAATTAATCCCCTGAGCCTCATTCTGTAAGCTGCTACCTCGAATTGTCTCATTTTATGTATTCTGTTGCGTATGTCTTTGTGAAAGAATCGACTCCCGTCTTACTGTGGAGACGGGAGTTCTGTGAGCAAGAAGATGCTTTAGTACATATGCAAAGGAAGTGCCATATTAGATATCTCTGGTTTCAGGAAGCCGAGCCTATGTCCTCTTGTCCCTGAGCCGGCAGGATGGCATTGAACAACACATGGACTTCGACAGCCGCTACACCCTCCTCGAGCTGTTTGCAGAAACAACATCCTCAGAAGAGCACTGCATTTCCTTTGAGGGAATCCCCCTGCCACAGGTATTAACTGACCTAGATGGGGCTGCTTCCAGTTCAGGTCTGGAGGTATATTTGAGGGGTGTGTGGGCGAGATAATTATGAAGTGACCTGGAGAGGTCCAGCGCTGAGGGCCTTCTGGTGGTTCCCTCGCTGCAAGAAGCCAAGTTACAGGGAACCAGGCAGAGGGCCTTCTCAGTAGTGGCACCCGCCCTGTGGAACGCCCTCCCACCAGATGTCAAAGAGAAAAATAACTACCAAACTTTTAGAAGACATCTGAAGGCAGCCCTGTTTAGGGAAGCTTTTGTTGTTTAATAGGTTATTGTATTTTAGTGTTCTGTTAGAAGCCGCCCAGAGTGGCTGGGGAAACCCAGCCAGATGGGTGGGGTATAAATAATAAAGTATTATTATTATTATTATTATTATTATTATTATTATTATTATTATTAGTTTATTTATTGAAGGCAGGGGGACAAGTGCACGGACATCCCCCCATTACTTTATTTATATCCTCTCTATTTGCACGTTCAAGGGGCCTCACAAAATCAGCCTTGCAAAAAGCATCACCAACCCTGAATATGTTTTGGACTGCAGTTCCGAGCCGTCACAGCCAATGGTCAGGGATGATGAGAGTTAAAAATCCAAAATAATTTGGAGAGCTGGGAGAGGCTGATTTAAATCGAGGCACTTTAAATAATGGTCTCAATCAGCAAGGAAGAAAAGGCCGCTTTAAATAATGGATGTGAATCAAGTTTACATGGCTGTTTCTTCATAGTTCTTCATCTTCTTCCCTGCTCCAGATTCCAGGGAAGCTGCTGTTTTCTCTGGTGAAGCGCTACCTATGTGCCACCTCCCTCGTGGACAAACACCATAGCACCACAGACCCGGGAGGGGAGCATGCAGCCTCTGAGCCCTTCAGTGTGTGCTCCGGGGACAGCAAAAGGCTGCAGCGTGAATTTGACTTCAGCATGGCCATGGCCAGCCTTATTTCAGAGCTGGTGCAGGCCATGGGCTGGGATCGCGGTTGGCAGCTCCGGACTCTCAGCAGGAAGCCGCCTTGGGCAGCTCAGTCTATCTTCCAGTCCCAGGCTCCCAGTGGCACCACCGTCCCGCCAGCCGCTCTGCTCCCCCAGAAGGAGACCAGCACTTTCAAGCTGCGCTCGGCCTTCCCCAGTCGCAACAGCTATGTGGAGTATGTGCAGGAGAAGCTGGTGCGGGGCATGTGCGTGCGCATGTTGGAAGACTACGAGAAAGTCTGTGCGGGAGACGAAGGCGAGTTCCTCCAGAGCAATGACGGCACGCCACCCATCCAGGTATTGCTGAGTTTGGGGGCAAAGCTGGGAGAGGGGAACATCCTGGCTTCTGGGACCCAGCCTTTCTCAACCTGTGGGTCCCCAGATGTTGAACTACAACTCCCATCACCCCTAGCTAGCAAGGCCAGAGCTCAGGGATGATGGGAGTTGTAGTCCAACAACATCTGGGGACCCACAGGTTGAGAACCACTGCCGTAAGACCAAAATGCTGGAGAGGGTGCATCTCCACAGGCACATACCTCCACATGTGGTGGGAGTGTCCCAAAATCCAACTATTCTGGACAACAGCCATACAAGAAATATGTAAAATAACTAAGCAAGTAATAGACATCACCCCAGAATTGGCCCTACTAAACATTTTCCAAGACAACAATGCCCATTTACACCACAAAGAACTCATAACCCACCTACTCTCAGCAGCCAGAAGCATCATAGTCAGACACTGGAGAGACCTGTCAGGAGTAAGTATGGACCAATGGTACCAAATAGTATGGGAAACAGCCCTACTAGAAAAATTAACTAATAAACTGAAACTGACACGGGGACAAACAGAAGAAGACGCCTTCACCCCGGTATGGCTCCCCTTTATCACATACACAGCCCAACAGGACAATGACAATAATCCACCAACAGCATACAAATCAATATGGCTAACCTGATCCAAAACACCCACCCACCTCACTCACACACGAAAACAAAGATCACCACAGCCAATCACAAGCAAACAATTACACCCTAGGCCAACCCCAACCTCTCTCACCACCAAAGGAACACAAGCGAACAACACAAACAACGCTGACCCCAAACTCTACATACATTAAACACAATAGAAACACCGCCACCCAACCCCACCCCCTTCCATTTCCCCTCTCTCCACCCCCCTTTTTCTTTTTTCTTTCCTTCTCCCCCTAATGCCTCAACAAATGAAATGGATTTGTAAAAATGTTACATGGAAAAACAACAACGAGGCATTACACTTACTTCTGTAAATCAAGAAAACCCTTAATAAATAAAAAAAAAACTGTAAAAAAAGAAAAAAAGAACCACTGCCGTAAGCTATGGAATTTTTATGTTTAGGGATCTCGTTGGGTTTCTGAAGCTGTTCTGGCCTTGGTGGTATGAGCAGCAGAAGAACCACTGTGTCAAGAGGAGGGTTTTTGTCTGAATGGGGGCCCTCTCTGTTGTTCAGCCTGGACCCTGAGGTCCAGCACTGAGGGCCTTCTGGCAGTTCGCTCATTGTGAGATGAGAGGTTACAGGGAACCAGGCAGAGGACCTTCTTGGTAGTGGCACCCGCCCTGTGGAACGCTCTCCCTTCAGATGTCAAGGAAATAAGCAACCACCTGACTATTTCAGAAGACATCTAAAAACAGACCTGTATCAGGAAGTTTTTAATGTGTGGTGTTTTACTGTGGTTTTAAAATTTGCTGTAAGCCGCCCAGAGTGGTTTGGGCAACCCTTTCAGATGGGTGGCATATAAATAATAAATCATTATGGCTGCTGAATGCTATAAGCGGCAAGGTCAAATTGCTTGCAGGACAGGTAGGCGGAGTCTTCTTTTTTATGTTGGCCCCTGTTTGTTTCCAGGTTTACTGGGAGTCTCTGGGCCGCCCATACTGGGTGCATTGGCACATGGTTGAGATCATTGGTTCCTCGGGGCCTGCAGATGAGAAAGCCCAAGAAAAGTTAACCAGCCTTACAGCTTCTCTGAGGCGGGACACAGGTAAGGCAGTGCTGGGATGTTATAATAAATAATAATAATATTTTTTTATTTATAGCTCGGTTGAAAAACCAGGCTCAGGGCGGCTAACAACAACTTAGTTGTAAAAGCAGCATAAAATACAGTATAAAAACATGAACAACAATAAAATTCAAAGTTCAGAAATCAGTTTAGAGGAAATCCATCTAATAAGCATAATTAGATGATCACCAAGGCTAGCTGGCTGAATTAGTCCTACTTGGGCCAGCGAGGAGGCAAGGGGAGAATTAGCTGTGGGGTCTCAGAGCGGGTAATCTTCATAAAAGGGGAGAGGGAGGGAAGAAAAGGGAAAGAAAAGATCAGGCTGAATTCAAATTAAAGGCCAGGTGGAAGAGCGCTGTCTTACAGGCCCGACGGAAGGAGGTTAAATCCTGAAGGGCCCTAGTCTCCTGGGACAGAGCATTCCACCAGGCCAGAGCCATCACTGAAAAGGCCCTGGTCCTGGTGGAGGATAGTCTGACTTCCTTAGGGCCCGGGACCTCTAAACTATGGTTATTCATGGACCTTAAGCTCCTCTGTGGGGCATACCGGGAGAGGCGGTCCTGTAAATATGAGGGCCCTAAGCCACAAGGGGCTTATTTTTCAGCTGATCATTCATGGTTCTAATCTCTGTCTTTGAGCTGCGTTCTTGCTGCTTACACTTTCTCTGTAGGCTGGCTTCAGTCTGTTCTATCCCTGGCTCGCTTGAGTCCTGAATAGGTGAAATGGACTGTCGAAAGGATATTCCCCTCCCCCCTTCTCCATTATTAAAGCTCAGCGATAAGAGCACATGCTTTGCTATCAGGAACTGGCTGGAGGCTGAGAAGAGAG
This sequence comes from Podarcis tiliguerta, assembly GCF_965153285.1. Classification (NCBI taxonomy): domain Eukaryota; kingdom Metazoa; phylum Chordata; class Lepidosauria; order Squamata; family Lacertidae; genus Podarcis; species Podarcis tiliguerta. Next base: position 18,340,099 of record NC_139536.1, on the reverse strand, counting down.
GTTGGAGACTGACTTAGGAGAAGGGATCAGTGATCTAGCTTAGCCTGCAACAACCAGGAGGCGAGAGGCAAAGGCAGGAGATTGGAGAGCGAAGAATCGGTGCCGGAGGAGGGAGAGAGAGGTCCGGCTTGTATAGAGTCAAGGGCTTCCACACCTCCTCCTGCTGCCCCCACCTCTCCTGCTCCACTGTCTCCCTGGACCAGGAGAGGGTTGAAATGGGAGGAGCAGAGGCAGGTTACACAAAGGCGTAGTCTCTGCTTCTTTGTGTGCAACTCGGGTGGGGAAGATACACAAGTGGAGGTTGAGGGGGGTGCCTCTCTGTCGCAGCAACTGCCTCATCAGCTGCACATCTAGGAGCAGCTGAGAGACGTCGGACTGATGGGCATGCCTTTTCCTAACTTGTAGGTGTACTTTTGACAATAAAGAGTTAAATCCTCCCTCTCGGCATTCCTTGCCTGACAGCGCCGGCTCCCGGTTCAGCCCCTGGCATTTCCAGTTAAAAGGGTCAGCTAGTAGGCGATCATCATCATCATTTTATTTGTATGCTTCCTTTCCCTAGTTAAAAACAATGCTCAAGGCATAATGGCAAAAGTCATAAACAATAAATAAAGTCATAAACAATAAATAAAGCATATAAAAAAAATTTACAACCAAATGGAAAACAATTTCCACGTAAGTAAAAATCTAAAACTAAGAATACAGCATTAATATCACAGTTTAAAATGACATAGGTAAAAAATAACAGCAATTAAAAAAACAAAGGCAAAAGGCTTCCCATCCGCCTTCTTGGGTTTTCCCTTTCCCATATTGGAGCAGTTCTATCAGTCAAGTGTCAGGAATGCTGAGCAAGATGAACCAATGGTCTGGCTTGTTACAAAGCAGCTTCCCATGTTACTTCCTATATATGACATCAGAGATTACCATATTTTTCGCTCTATAAGACGCACCAGACCACAAGACGCACCTAGTTTTCGGAGGAGGAAAACAAGAAAAAAAATATTCTGAATCTCAGGAGCCAGAACAGCAAGAGGGATTGCTGCGCAGTGAAAGCAGCGATCCCTCTTGCTGTTCTGGCTTCTGGGATAGCTGCTCAGCTTGCATTCGCTCCATAAGACGCACACACTTTTCCCCTTACTTTTTAGGAGGGAAAAAGTGAGTCTTATAGAGCAAAAAATATGGTATTTCTCTGGCTTTGAATTCATTGAAGCCTTGGACTCAAAGCTCATCTCACCCCTGAGCTCAGTGCTTAGGACAGTCGCTAGGCCTAAGCCTCCCATCTGTACTATGGAGATGAGAATACTGGCTTACCTTGCACAAACATTTCTTTCATTATGTTAATTTATTAAATCTATACCCTGCCCTTGCTCTCAAAGGAGCCCAAAGACGGCACTTGGAAGTGTCATTATATAACAATAAATTCAGTTGGTTTCCCATTTTTTCGTTACATTTCCTTTCCTTCCCCTTTGAGCTGTCCATTAGCAGAGCCAACCTATATCTGCTTACCTGGGAGTAAGCCCTATTTAACTCAGCAGGACCTACTTCTGTGTAGACGCACCTGTAGGAGTGTGTTATAGTGTTAGAGGTTAAAGTTGCTTTGTGGGGGGAAATGGCTGCTTCTTCGACCTCGACCAGGTTGCTCTGCAAGGGGATTTTTGCTTTGAGGGCAGCGTTTAAAACGACGCTCTCTTGAGAAGCCATAAAACACCCCTCTGTTATTTTGTGCTCACCTGCAAGCTAACCAGGCAACGTACCGTAAACCGCTTCGGGGCCTGTACTCGGCGCCATACCTGCCGGATCATATGAAGGAGAAATCTGAGATGCTGAGCCGGGCTGAATGGTGGGAGCTCCTCTTCTTCGTTAAGAAGCTAGAACAGCAGGAGCAGCAGGAAGTGGTCCAGCTCATCCAGCAGAACGAGAAGGTAAAGAGCTGGGAAGTAGTGGAAGATTCATTTAAGGTAGGAATGAGCTGTTGGTACTCCCAGTTCCAGGATGAGAAGGTTCAGAGTCTGGAGATGTAAGATGTCAGAAGGAACAATGTATCATGTATGGTGGGGATGTGAGAAAATCAAAAAGTTATGGGGTAGTACAGTGGTGCCCCGCAAGACGAATGCCTCGCAAGACGGAAAACCCGCTAGACGAAAGGGTTTTCCGTTTTTCAATGCGCTTCGCAGGACGAATTTCTCTATGGGCTTGCTTCGCAAGACGAAAATGTCTTGCGATTCTTGAGATTTTTTTTCGCTCCCCACCCCCTTTTTCTAAGGCGCTAAGCTGCTAATAGCCTTTTAGCAGCTAATCCGCTAATCCCTGAAGCCTTTAATAGCCGCTAAACCGCTAATAGCGCTAAGCCGCTAAGCCGCTAATAGGGTTGCTTCGCAAGACAAAAAAACCACTAGACGAAGAGACTCGCGGAACCGATTCTTTTCGTCTTGCGAGGCACCACTGTATTCATTAAGAATTAAAAAACATGTTTAAAACAACATTCGAGAAAAGACCAAAATAATATAATAATATTTTTTTATTTATACCCTTCCCTTCTCAGTTCAAAAAACTGGACTCGTGGCAGCTAACAACAAATTTAAAACACTTAATTGTAAAAGCAACATAAAATACAGTATAAAAACATGAATAACAATAAAATTCAAAGTTCAGAAATCAATTTAGGGGAAGTTCATCCAATAAACATTAGATGATCACCATGGCTAGCTGGCTGAATTAGCCCTACTTGAGCCAGTGAGGAGGCCAGGGGAGAATTAGCTGTGGGGTCTCAGAGCAGGTAATCTTCATAAAAGGGGAGAGGGAGGGAAGAAAAGGGAAATAAAAGATCAGGCTGAATTCAAATTAAAGGCCAGGCGGAATAGCTCGTTCTTACAGGCCCGACAGGTTAAATCCTGAAGGGCACTAGTCTCCTGGAACAGAGCTTTCCACCAGGTCGGAGCCATCACTGAAAAGGCCCTGGCACTGGTGGAGGATAGTCTGACTTCCTTAGGGCCTGGCACATCTAAACTATGGTTATTCATGGACCTTAAGGTCCTCTGTGGGGCATACCAGGAGAGGTGGTCCCATAAATACGAGGGCTCTAAGCCACAAAGGGCTTTAAAGGTCAAAACCAGCACCTTGAACCTGACCCTATACTCCACTGGAAGCCAGTGCAACTGGTAAAGCACTGGGTGAATATGCTCCCATGGCAGGGACCCCGTGAGGAGCCTCGCTGCAACATTCTGCACCTGCTGGAGTTTGTGGGACAGTTTCAAGGGCAGCCCCATGTAGAGCGAATTACAGTAGTCAAGCCTGGAGCTGACCGTCGCATGGATCACTGTGGTCAGATCGGGGCAGGAAAGGAAAAGCATTTCTTCTAGGTGTAGTGACAAAAGACATCCTCAATAATAATAAAAAGAGTTCTTATACACGACATCTGCCGCCAGGATTCTAGTTGCAAAAAACTGGAAGGGGTCTCTGCACATCACATCTTTCTCTCTGTATTTCAAGCTGCCAGAGCTAGACGAAGAAGGCCTGATCCCGCTGTCTGTCTCCGTAGAGCTAGCTCAGAAAGTGCTGCAGTTCTTGAGCAGGCGCTGCCAGGGCAACGCCCAAAGTGATCTGCGCAGCTCCCACGTCTATCTCAAGTATTCCTCAAGCGAAGGAGGGACAGATGGACAAAAGGTGGACCTGGCCCCTGCGAAGTGTGGCAGCCTTTCCAAAGCCATGGCGCCCAAAAAGACAGAGGAGGACTCGCTGTCTACCGAAGTGCCTTCTCCAGCTCCATCCGCGGAGGAGAAAACAGACACCCAGCTGGTTCATGAGCTGCTCAGAATGGAAGGACTTTCTTACCCAGACACGTTGGATGAGAAAGCCAAAGGTAAGTAACTGGCAGACACTGGGACTTAATTTTGTGGTCAAGAGACTTCACCTTGGACTAAAGTAGATGTAACAACAGGAGCCACCTAAAATGAGAGACTTGTATCGAGTCCCCCTCGCCCTCTATAAAGTTTGTGTAGTTGAGATTGTCCCGTCACAACACTTTGTATTTCCCCCATTCATTGGCTGAGGAGGGCAGAAAAGCAGAACATAGCAGCACAAGGGAAATTTTTAATCGGGCTTTTGGAGAGAGGCCTACTTTTTCCCGCAGCAGCAACCTTGTGTTTCTTGTCAGGTCTAGCTCGGTCTTTCTTATCTGTGTGTCTGTGAACCAGTGGGAAGGCGGTGTGCAAGACTCATTTGCCCAGTGTGGGGCTTGAACCCACAACCCCGAGAACACAATCAAGTTTCTGGTTTGATAATAGCCTGGGTAGCTTCTTGTGGGGAATAAAGGAATGCTAGGGAAAGCCTCTTGGGACAAAAACGTTTTGTGTGCTGTGGGTGACTTGAGGAGGAGCAAGCAGGTGCGAGGATGCTGAGATGAAACTGACTGAAGGACCGTTGTGCTGATAGATCTGTTGATCAGCTTTCTGCAGTGTGAAGCTGGTCGGGAAGAAGAGCACCATCGAGCAGCTCTCCGATGCCTTGGAGATGATCCAGAAGCCCAGCTGTGACGCCGAGCAGCAGATGGCTGGTCTCAGATTCGCCATCAGCATCTTGGAGGAAGAGCTTGAGCGAGAGAGGCAAGAGAGGCATGTCGTGAGGATGGAGTGTGAGCCCTCCAAAAGGTCAGTTCTGGTCTCCTCGTTCTTTCTTCTTTAATGTCCACTGCTTACCACACGCTCTGGGCATAGGAAGGAAGTTGATTCAGGACATTCTTCCATCTAGCTCAGTAACATCTACGCCAGGGTCAAGGCCCATTTTTGATGGTTCTCAGTAACATTTGACACCCCACCCCAGCAGGGTTAGAAACTCAGATATATAGGCCCTACCGGAGAAGAATGGCAAGCCAAGCTGATGGACTATGCCAAGATGGCAAAACAGACTGGAAAACTCAGAAACCAAGAGGACAAAATCTTTATGAAAGAATGGGAAATTTTTTATAAGTTACAGTGGTGCCTCACAAGACGAAAAGTCTCTTCGTCTTGCGGTTTTTTTCGTCTTGCGAAGCAAGCCCATTAGCGGCTTAGCGGATTAGCGCTATTAGTGCTATTAGCGGCTATTAAAGGCTTAAGGGATTAGCGGATTAGCTGCTAAAAGGCTATTAGCGGCTTAGCGGACTTAGTGGATCAGCTGATAAGCGCCTTAGCGATCAGCTGTTAAGCGGCTTAGCGATCAGCTGTTAAGCGGCTTAGCGTCTTGGGAAAAAGGGGGGGAGGGGAAAAAACCCCGCAGGAACTCGCAAGACATTTTCGTCTTGCGAAGCAAGCCCATAGCAAATTCGTTTTGCGAAGCACCTCCAAAACGGAAAACCCTTTCGTCTAGCGGGTTTTCCGTCTTGCGAGGCATTCGTCTTGTAGGGCACCACTGTACTTAGGAGACCATTCAAAATAAATTGTCCAGTAGCACCTTAGATACCAACTAAGTTTGTTCTGGGTATAAGCTTTCATGTGCATGCACACTTCTTCAGATACACATTTTTTATTTATTTCGACTGCGTCAGACCAACACGGCTACCTACCTGAATTTAGGAGACCATTGTAAGCAGATGGAAACAAAGGCAGGATTTTCTCGTGTAGTGTAAACATTACCGTGGATAATATGGTTTGATATAAATTCCTCCTGAAATAATGACGGAACACCTCACTAGGGAGGGGGATTCCGCAACTGGGGAACCACCACTGAAAAGGCCCTGTCATGGGTCAGTACCACCTGGAGAGCGCCTCTTCCTCCCAGAGCTGGCATCACCAATTTATTGACAAGTTATTTTCTGTTCAGTAGCAAGAAGTATTTGCCTTGCCTGCTTCTGTGTGCTTGGGGCCTGGTCTCCAGCCGTCTGCTGAGGGGCCAGGCTCCTGCGATGACTCGCCCCTTCTGCTCCCCACAGGGAGAAAATGGGGAGGTTGCTGGTGGAGCTGCCTAGTCATCGAGTGGAGGAGAAGCTGGTGATGGTGTTGGCACTACAGATGCTGTCCCGGTTCATGGCCAAGTATGACTGGCGGGTCCTCTTTGCCCTCGGAGGGGGGCTGCGCTCCGTGCTACAATGCATGCAGAAGCACTCTGCGTCTGCATCGGTGCAGCAGGCTGGCTTAGCGGTATGTTTACTGTTGTATACTGTATGGTTTGGGTGCAATTTAATTTCATGAATGTGCATTGCAGTGGTTTCCAGTTGCTGGTCTGCAGCACGTACCCTTCAACTGCCCAGTATATTCCGTTTCTGGGCGCCATGCAGATCACGTGACTTGTGTGGGAGCGCAGCCCAGAAGTCATGTGGCCTGTTTTGCGCTGGGACATGTTTTGGAGGGTATCATGGCACCATTCACATAACACAAGCAACCAGAGATATCAACGGTTTCAAAAACATGGGGGGCAGGAAATCCATGACTTTTTGAAAAACGAGATCGCTAATTGGAAACCACTGGTCTACTGAATTTACAGTTCGCTATTCCTCTCTCTGCTTTATTCAATGCCATTCAGGCATTGAAGATACTATTGGGAGCTGGGAACTGTGAGCTACCAGGAGGCTGTGAAAAGCACTACCCTCTGAAACCCTCAGATGCCCGGGCTATGCAAGAGATCTTCTCTGGCGTCGGTCCTGCTTCCAGCAAAGTCCCTGGCAATTTGCTCTGTGCCGTCCCTGCTGCCATCGAGAAGATGCTGAACACGCCTGGGTAAGGTTCAAGGGGGAATCCGGGCGAGGCAAAGGAGCGTACATATCTGATGCTTCCAAATTATAAGGAGATGGAAAATTTATAGAAGGAAAATGAGAAAGGGAAGAGAGAGAGGAGATATAATTTTAAAACTTCAGTAAAAATTGTATGGATGTATACAGTACCATACTTTTCCGTGTATAAGGCTAGATTTTTTCCTTTTAAAATTATGCTAAAAAGTGGGGGTCGTCTTATACATGGATAGTGCATAGGGTGGACGTTTGTTTGGTTGCTGTCTCGGCTGTCAGCAGCTGTTGAGCGTGTTATTGGTTGCTGGCTCAATGGCTGTTGTTAATTGGCTGACACTGCGGCAATTGGGGGGGCGATTGACAGCTTCTGCCAGCGAGGGGACAGATGAGAGGTGGATTTTTGGACGCGAGCGGGTGAGCGATTTTCAGCAATCCCCCCTAAAACAAGCTCAACAACATGGAAAAGTATGGTATATATCTTTACTCTGAGGCTAAGAAGAGCCCAGACCAAGGGGAAAGATACGAATCCTTTTGTTTCTATTGAGATTTTGGAGGGAAGGTTCGCTTCTTCTTCCTTGAATATGAGGCTCCTAGCTTTCCGGGGCTGGAAAATCCTGCATGAGCCTGAGTTCTGTTCTGCCTCATGGAATTATAGAGTTGAAAGGGACCTTTTGAAGGTAATTTAGCCCAATCCTCTGCTGATGCAGCAAACCCACTACGACACCCCCGAGGGGCGGCTGTGCAGCCGCTGCTGAAGACCCTCTAAAGAAGGAGAGACCCCACTTCCTTCCCGCAGCCTCTCAATAATGCAGGTTCCCTTTGCCGTCTTCCCCCAGGGCCTCGGCAGCAGTTCGGAATGGGCTTCTGGTGCTCAACCGATTGATCGACTACCACAAGGGCCTGGCAGAGCAGCTGGAAAACGGTGACCTCCACACAGTCCTGCAGAGCTGCTGCCAAGCCGGCCAGAGCTCCAACGAGAGGCTGGCTGGGATAGTGCTCAGCCGCTTGGCTGGACATAAGCTGCCCCTGAGCCAGGAGAATGCAGGTATGACATGGCTGAGGCTTTGAGGATGGATCTTGGCTGGAGGGTGAACGCTCTCCATTAGCAGCAGTATCTCTGTGCTCTCCTTCCTTGTGGGCCTGAAGACCTTTGGGCCACGAGGGCGCTGCCTCTCCTCTCTGTGGCACAGGACATTTCTTCCTTTTGACTTCAATTTGTCACACACGGATGCTACCGCGCTGCCTTAAATTTTCATTTTCCAGTAGTGTTATTTATGGCTTAGGGCCCTCGTATTTACGGGACCGTCTCTCCTGGTATGCCCCACAGAGGACCTTAAGGTCGATGAATAATCATAGTTTAGAAGTCCCAGGCCCTAAGGAAGTCAGGTTGTCCTCCACCAGGGCCAGGGCTGTCCTACTAACGTAATCTGTTCATTACAATTGCTTTTCAGATAGTTCAAATATTTCCTCCAGTCTTCTAAGAATCTATGGTCCTGCAGGTTTCAATTCCTTCCTGTTAATTTATCTAATTCTGCATAGTCCACCCCAGACAGATACTTGAATGTGTATTATGCGATAAACCAGCATCGCTCGTGCCCTGGAGGCGGGAGTTCTTTTTTAAAAATTAAAATGGGTTGTATCCAAAGTAGTGCTGTGTGAGCATTTCATCAGCACAAGGTTTTCTATTTGCACAAGAGAACATTCCCCTCTTCCTCCGCATGAAGCCCCCCCCCCCAAAAAAAATCTGTGTTAGGGTTCCTACAACCCTCTGGGGCAGATCTGGAGAGGGTGCACTGGGTGGTAATCCTTCCACTGACAGGATGTTGAATTACCACCCTTTGGTTCCAAGAGTTAATAAGGTTTCTGAGAAGATAAGAACAGAACAACTTCAGGGCAAGGGAGTGGCGCCCTCCCTGTGGTACACAACCTCCCCTTCAGATGTCAAGGAGATAAAGAATTACACAACTTTTAGAAGACATCTGTATCAGGAGGTTTTTAACGCTTGGTGTTTTTATTATGGTTTTAGTTATGCTGTAAGCTGCCCAGAGTGGCTGGGGAAACCCAGCCAGAAGGGCAGGGTATAAATAAAATTGTTATTGTTGTTGTTATTCAAGGACAAAGTTCTAAGCTCTGCCCTTCAAAATGTCTTCCCTCCCCAACCAACCAGCCTCTGCAGCCTCCTTTGGCCTGAAGGACATCGATGTTCCCAAACTGCTGAGCAGTCTGCACACCAGCAGTGTTTGCAAGGAGATGGCGATGGCTCTGGAGGGCTGCATTTGTGGCCAGAGTGCCTTCCCCGTGGGAAACAGCTGTGAGCTTCTGGCTGACGTGCTTCTGCTCAAAGACTTGGTGCCACTGGGATCTGAGAGGGACGTACTGCTGGGAACATTAAGGTATGGCTCACGTACTTCGATGGCAGCTTGCCATGTTGACCCAAGAGAGTTGCACTCAGCCCAAAGGCTGAGAGCCCATCATACCTTTATCACCTTGTAAATGGGGCAAGGTCGGAACTTTGCAAAAGCAAACGCAGAATTTGGGGAAATGGATGAGAAGTGTACAAGTCCTTCGCAACCATTTGGAAACAGGCAAACAAACAACAACAAGAGCCCAACCAATCAGAATGTTTAGTCCAGCTCTCCAATCATTTTGTGACTTTTATAGGCACCAAACGTCATTTCAGTGGGGAATGCAGACACCAGGATAAATCAACAAAGCACGCTGACTGCTTTAAAAACCCGACACTTTCGCAACCAGGGGGAAATGTGCCGCGATGCGCGACATGTGCAGAGTATTGCCATTCCTTATCCCAAACTAGAACTCCAGAGAGAGTGCCAAGCTGTGCATTTGAATAATAATATGAAGGAGATTAATAATATAAAGGAAACCAGAAGCATGAAAGAAAGCAGAGAATGCTTTTGGGTGGTTGCAAGGCAGTTAGCTGTTGCATCGCAAGATTATTGTTGGCAGGGTCTTGTGTTGTAGTCTGGAGCGATCCCTTCGGAGGAGCTCAGTTGTTGCTTTTAACGTGTCTCTTTTCAGAACTTTCCCTCCTCCTCTTCTTTCTTCTTTGCTCCAGGCTTTTGAACAAGTTCCTGGACAGTTCCTGGGAAGACTCAGTGCCCTGGCATAAGTGCATTGAGTCTTGCTTGTCTTCCATGAGTGCTCACCTAAATGATCAAGAGGTAGGGAGGAAGAATCGGTGGGGAGGGAGCTGGGAGGAAGAACTATGGAAGCATGTTCTGTGATCCCGTTTCATACGTTGCAGATGTTCTATGGAATTTGTAGAACAGATGATGATTATTTAAACGTAACTTTCCCGCTAAAAGTCCACTTAGTGCCTTCTTTTCCTACGCTTTTTTGTGAACGGTGATTTTTTAAAGAAAAAGTTGATCTCAGCATTTTTATGCAAACTACTTACTTGTTGTTGTGTTTATTTATTTATTTTAAATACTGTTATCAATTCCAGATGTGCTTTTATATTATTCCCTTTGCCTGCAGGTTGTCCAGGAGTCCATTGAGTTCCTTCATCACTTGGCAACCCTGGACAGAGACTGTGCTGTTTCCATGTGCTGCCTCCGTACCGAGGAAGCCTTGGCCAAAGTCGTGGAGAAGCATGGCTCCAGTCTCCCACGGGTGACGGAACTGAGGGACCTCGTGAGCAAGTGCGAGAAGTACGCCGGCCTGTATAAGAAGATGACTGCCAGCATCCTGGCTGGCTGCATCCAGGTAAATCCCGGTACCTTTTGTGGGGGAATCTAGCTTGGGAGTGCAGGCCAGGTGGAGCAGAGTCGCTTGCAGATTCAGTGCTGCGTTGAGCATTGGCTGCATTGCATGGAGGAGAAGAAGAAGAAGAGTTTGGATTTGATATCCCGCCTTTCACTCCCTTTAAGGAGTCTCAAAGCGGCTAACATTCTCCTTTCCCTTCCTCCCCCACAACAAACACTCTGTGAGGTGAGTGGGGCTGAGAGACTTCAGAGAAGTGTGACTGGCCCAAGGTCACCCAGCAGCTGCATGTGGAGGAGCGGAGACGCGAACCCGGTTACCCAGATTACGAGTCTACCACTCTTAACCACTACACCACACTGGCTCTCTACACAAACTTGACCACAAATTTTACTCTTTTTCTAAAGCGATGAGAGGATTCAGCTGCTGCTCTTCAAAGTGAGCTTGTCCAACAGGTACTCCCCTGTGCCATTCTGGGGCAGTCCCTGGCGCCTCAGGTTCGTGAGGTGGTCTCCAGCTGCTTGGTGACCTTCACCTCTTCCTCCAGGAACTCAGACTCCAGGAAGTCACACAGATGAGGGTCTCCCTTTTCTGCTGCCAGCTTGTGCAGATCCAGCAAGGCCTGGTTCACCTTTTTCTCCAGCTGCAGGGCAGACTGCAGGGCATCCAGGCCGTTGCCCCACTTGTCCTTCTCTGGCTTCTTGAGATCCTTCAGCAAGATGCGCCCCCCTCTTTTGTTCTGGTGTGGAGGAAAACCAGGCAAATGAATTAGGGAAACAGGAAGAAATGTCATGGCGGCTTTGCCTTGCTTTTGGACATTGCTGTCCTGGGCTTCTTTGGGAGGAAGGGCAGGATAAAAATTCCATAAGGAAGGAAGGAGTCATCCTCCCCAAACAAGTCCCAGGCTTCTTCCAGCTCAGTTGGTAGAGCATGAGACTCTCGATCTCGGGGTTGTGGGTTTGAGCCCCACGTTGGGCCAAAGATTCCTGCATTGCGTTGGACTAGATAATGCTTGTGGTACCTTCCTAGTCTACAATTCTATGTTTCTATTATTATTATTATTATTATTATTAATAATAATAATAATTTAATTTAATTCATGAATCACTTCCTACGACCACCCTGTTGGAAAATGCCCTGGGGTGCCCTTGCAGCCCCCGAACTCCGAGCATCCTTCGGTATGCGCAGCTCTGGAAAAGGTATTTTCCTTCTTCTCCAGTGCGCTTCGGCAACATATATCAAATGATATCGGCACACTAATCTTCTGGCATAACACCAAGAAGCGTGAGACATTGTAGAGCTAATCTACGTATTTATTTACAAACTATGTACAGACATAGGATTCATGGCGCCCTTTCTTTCCAGCTCTGAGAGAAGAAACAGACAGAAGTAAAATTGTACTGCAAAAGTACAGTACAAATAGTACATACAGCGGAAGAGATAAGACTCTCTTCCGTTCCCACGCTCTTCCCAGACAGGCATGTGATTCACACCAATCTCATCTGTAGCATCGGAGGCGCGAAATACTAACACATCCAACCTCTGCTTAAAAGCCCTCAAGGAAAGAGAGTCCACCACCTCTTATGGGAATCTGTTCCACAGTCGAACAGCACTTCCTGACGGAAAGGTCTTCCTGATCTTTGGTCGGAATCTCCTTTCTTGTAACTTGAAGCCACTGGTTGGAATCCTATCCTCCGAAGCAGGAGAAAACAAGCTTGCTCCATCTTCCATGTGACAGCCCTTGAGATATTTGAAGATAGCTATCATATCTCTTGTCACTTTTCCAGGTTAAACATACCCAGCTCCTTCAACCATTCTTCATAAGGCTTGGTTTTCAAATAATAATAATAATAATAATAATAATAATAATAATAATAATTTATTATTTGTACCCAGCCACTCTGGGCGGCTTCCATAGAAACCAAAAATACACTAAAATATCACATATTAAAAACTTCCCTGAACAGGGCTGCCTTCAGATGTCTTCTGAATGTCAGGTAGTTATCGCTTTGACATCTGATGGGAGGGCGTTCCACAGGGCGGGCGCCACCACCGAGAAGGCCCTCTGCCTGGTTCCCTGTAGCTTTGCTTCTCGCAATGAGGGAACCGCCAGAAGGCCCTCGGAGCTGGACCTCAGTGTCCGGGCAGAACGATGGGGGTGGAGACGCTCCTTCAGGTATACTGGACCGAGGCCATTTAGGGCTTTAAAGGTCAACACCAGCACTTTGAATTGTGCTCGGAAACGTACTGGGAGCCTATGTAGGTCTTTCAGGACCGGTGTTATGTGGTCTCGGCGGCCGCCCCCAGTCACCAGTCTAGCTGCCGCATTCTGGATTAGTTGTAGTTTCCGAGTCACCTTCAAAGGTAGCCCCACGTAGAGCGCATTGCAGTAGTCCAAGCGGGAGATAACCAGAGCATGCACCACTCTGGCGAGACAGTCCGCGGGCAGGTAGGGTCTCAGCCTGCGTACCAGGTGGAGTTGGTAGACAGCTGCCCTGGATACAGAATTGACCTGCACCTCCATGGACAGCTGTGAGTCCAAACCCTTTGTTATCTTGGTCACCTTCCTCTGCACACTTTCCAGCTTCTCAACATCCTTCTTATGCTGGTCCACTGGTACCTGCACACTTTGAGCTTCCATAAAGCTAGCTCTGCCTTCTTATTGCCCTTTGATACGTTGGTGTCTCTTCTACCTCTTTCTCCTCTCTCTCCACTCCCAAATGCACAGGTGGTTCTGGGTCAAATAGAAGAACACAGGCAGACGCACCAGCCTATCAACATCCCATTCTTTGATGTGTTCTTTCACAGTCTTTGCCAAGGTGAGTGTCCTTTAGCCTTCAGAGCTGTCGATGTCTCATTCCTTTTACGGCTCTGACCGTTTGTACCAAGCCCAAGGTCATTTCTTCTTTGCTCAGGCTGCAGCACGGAGGTCAGGGACGACAAGTGTTGGGAGAGGGTGGAAGTCTCCTCCAACCCTCAGCAAGCCAGCAAGCTGACAGACGGGAACCCCAAGACCTACTGGGAGTCTAATGGCAACAGCACCTCCCACCATATCAACATCTATATGCATCGTGGGGTCGTAATCCGGTGAGTATACACAGTCAGGGAGGTCCAGTGCTGAGGGCCTTCTGGCGGTTCCCTTGCTGCGAGAAGTTGAGGTTACAGGGAACCAGGCAGAGGGCCTTCTTGGTAGTAGCGCCCTCCCTGTGGAACGCCCTCCCATCAGATGTCAAGGCAGTAAACAATTATTTTACTTTTAAAAGACAACCGAAGGCAGCCCTGTTTAGGGAATTTTTTAATGTCTGACGCTGTATTGTTTTTAATATTCTGTTGGAAGCCTCCCAGAGTGGCTGGGGAAACCCAGCCAGATGGGCGGGGTATAAATAATAAATTGTTGTTGTTGTGTTTATTTGTTGCTTTAACCCTGTATTTTGCGAACTGCCCTGAGATCTTGTGATCTCTTGTGGCATATCAGTCTAATAAACAAACAAACAAACAAAATATGTCTATCATAATTCTATGTTTAATTCTTGGCTTTCCCCCCTGCCAGATGAATTTAGAAATATCCTTCTTCCACTCCTTGAAGCAGCCTGCATTATTTACAGTTGGTATTGGTTGGAATAGAAACAGCATCCTGGGCAATAGATTTATTTTGATAGCTGAGATTCTGCCAAGCAGGGAGAGCGTCATTCTCTCCAAAATCTCCAGCTCTTCTTAATCTCTTTCCACAGTTTAACATCGTCATTTTCAAATGAGTTGAGATTTCTTGCTGTGAGCCAGAGGCAGCATTAAGATAAACTCAAGAGTGTAAATAAGTTTTGATGGAAGTAACAATGGAATGCCGAATGGTTTAGTTTATATAAGAATACGCAGGGATTTATGCTATGCAAAATGAACTGCGGAAAGAGAAGAAGGGAAGTCACTGATATTTTAAGGTTGTCTAAATGAATATTCTAAATTGTAAAACAGAAAATTTAACACAGATAAATAAAATAAGACGGTTGGATGCCAGGCATAGAGAGCCAAGTTTCTTGTTGAGCCAGGAATGCGTGAACATGTTGGTTCTCGTGGAACAAGGCAGACGTGCTCTCCTGCCTTCTTTGAAAAGGTCCCAGGCTCCCAATAGGGTGCCTGGTCTTTGCTCTGAAACCCCTGCTCTCTCCCTGCACAGGCAGTTGTCTCTGTTGGTGACCAGCGAGGATTCCAGCTACATGCCAGCGCGCATTATGGTCATGGGAGGGGAGAGCGCAGCCAGTGTCAGCATCAAGCTCAATACGGTCAGTGCTTCAGCCTGAAAGGTGCTTCCGTGGCTCGGGAGCATCAAGCTCTTCCCCGTGCCACAGAAGGGTTCCCGTCTCTGAGACACACACCACACGTGACAAGGTTTTGCCTTTGTTTTTGTATTCCCCCCCCCAAAAAATATTCATTTTATAACACAACTTAACAACACAAACAGAAAAACAAACAATACAAACAGATTCTTGTCTTATCCTTATTTTTTCTAAACATTGTTAGGTGAGTTTCCCCAAGCCCCCCCTATCTGATTTTCATTTTACCTCATCTTTAGCAGTTTACATATATCATAATTTTAAACCATTTTTTAAAACCACACTTACTTTTACCATAAAAATCTTCACATTTTATCCCTTACAAGTAATACTATTTTAAAATACACTGTCTTCTACTTCTAACCCTACAGCCCATGTCCACTTCCAAAGCTATTCTCAGATTTAAATATTAACATATTTTTTCAAATATTCTTTAAATGTCTTCCAATCTTCTTCCACCATCTCTTCTCTCTGGTCAGGGTTTTGCCTTTGTTGGCACAGCTTCAAGGGGAAAGGACTGTAGGCTAAGTGGTGGGGAATGCACGCCTTGCCTTCAGAAGGTTTTGTCTCTGGTTCAAAGGAGGAGTCATCAGGCAATAGGAAAGACCTCTGGCTGAGAGCTGCTGCCAGTCGGAGTGGACCAGGCGCAGGGGACAGGGTGGTGTAGTGGTTAGGAGCGGTAGGCTTGTAATCTGGTGAACCGGGTTCGATTCCCCGCTCCTCCACATGCAGCTGCTGGGTGACCTTGGGCTAGTCACACTTCTTTGAAGTCTCTCAGCCTCACTCACCTCACAGAGTGTTTGTTGCGGGGGAAGAGGGGAAAGGAGAGTGTTAGCCGCTTTGAGACTCCTGAAGGGGAGTGATAAAGCGGGATATCAAATCCAAACTCTTCTTCTTCTTTGGTCCTCCAGGGGTTGCTGAACAGCAGCTCCCATCACCCCCAACAAGCACATCCCTCCAGTTATCCGGGATGGTGGAAGTTGTGCTTCAAGCAGCATCTGGAGGACGTTTAAAATTTCATCTCGTTTCATTTTTAATTAACATTCCACCTTTCTGTATCGCTAGCTGCAGAAACAAGAAACACGCAATGAAGATCACACCCCTTAAAACCCGATACAAAAAAAGTCACGATAAAAAACAAACAGCTTTTTACACAATAAAATTAAACACCAGAAAATAATAATTAAAACAGAAATTCACTCTTGATCATTGCAATAAATAATTTCTAATTTATTCATCAATAAAAATAGCAGCATAAAATTGCACAATACATAAAAAAAACCCAGATAAAAGGATCAAACTGAGAAACAAAGACACGCAACTTACAGCATTATTGTATTAAGTACGCACACACAAACACATGCAGAGGCAATTGACACCAGCAACCCTGTGGGAGGGAAGAAGAGAGCAGGGGAATTAGGCAAAGACAACATTAGGGCCTCTCTGCCCCTTCTCTCCTCCTCTGTGATAAAGAGGCATCTTCAGAATGACAAATCCAAGCCGCATCTTCTCTTTCTCTGCCCAAAGGTGACTGTCCCGCCCTCGGCCAGCAGAGTGATCCTTCTGGAGAACATGAACTGCTTCTGGCCCATCATACAGGTCAAGATCAAGCGCTGTCAGCAGGTAGGACTGTGCCCTTTTTGCCGTCTCTTCGTGGGCCCTCCCTACGGGTGCTGCCTTGATTTCACTGGAAAGGTTTGTGTCATTCTCAGGGGGGCATTGACACTCGCGTGCGTGGCATCGAGGTGCTGGGTCCCAAGCCCACCTTCTGGCCCATCTTCAAGGAGCAGCTGTGCCGGCACACGTACCTCTTCTACACCACCAAGGCGCACACCTGGTGCCAGGAAATCTCGGAAGACCGGATGCAGCTGCTGCAGCTCTTCAACAGGTCTTGCCCTTTCCCTGGGGCCGCAGGTGGGGAGGGGCAGGGGTGTCCTGCGGGGCAGGGAGGGGTCTCCCTCTTGCGGTGGGAGGGGGTCCACATTCCCAGCCCTTCCCACGCTTACCCCAATACAGAGTTTCCCAAACTTGGGTCTCCAGCTGTTGATGGACTACAATTCCCATCGGTCCTGATCATACGTCCTGCTAGCTAGGGATGATGGGAGTTGTAGTCCAAAAACAGCTGGAGGGCCAAGTTTGGGAAACCCTGTCGGAAGATATCCATCCTGCTCCTCCCCACATTCATCTCAGTAATAATAATAATAATAATAATAATAATAATAATTATTATTTTATTATTCATACCCCACCCATCTGGCTAGGTTTCATGTTGTTCAAGCTCCTGCCCTGCTTTGCCCCGCACCCTGTGCAAGCATTGCTTCTCAGCCCATTTGTCCCTGACCTCCAAAGGCCTCCAAGCGTCGCCCAAGTCAGCGGCTGACCCTCCACCCCTTTGCCGTTTCAGGTTGAACAGTGCCTTGCGCCACGAGCAGGTCTTTGCCGACCGCTTCCTTCCCGACGACGAAGCTGCCCAGGCCCTGGGCAAGACCTGCTGGGAGGCTCTGATCAGCCCTTTGGTGCAGAGCATCACCACTCCAGGTACGGCATCTCCTTCCTGGCACAAGTCCTCAGCAGCCACACCCTCCCTCTCCTCCCCTCTCCCAGCAGCCCTCCCTGTTGACTCTTTCCTGCCCTTCAGATCCCAGCGGCATCAGCCCCCTTTCCTGGCTCCTGAGCCAATACCTGGAGAACCTGGAGGCTTCCCGGAGCAGCAAAAGTCGGGCGGCCATCTTCAACTCTCGCGTCCGGCGCCTGAGCCACCTGCTGGTGCACGTGGACTCCAGCAGCCCTGAGCCAGAGGAGCTCAAGCCCCCCGTGAAATCCAGTGAGTGTCTCCCTGCTTGGGCAGATGGGCAGCCCAGGAGGGGCAGGTCCCCTTTCCCAGTTGAAGGTGGGAAGGTCACCGCAGAGGAGCCTCTGGGAGCCAGGCAGACCTTGGCAGGAGCAAGAGTGTCTGTCGCGTCCGGGGCTGCAAGGGGGGTGGCATTGGAGGAAGAACCGGGGAGGGAGGAGAAGTGGGTGCCTGGGTGCTCCGGTCCCTGTGAATAACGCCGCACAACCCCACTTTGCAGACGGGAAGAACGGGAAGAACAAAGAGTCGAGCTCTGGAACTGTCAAGGCAGCTGTGAAGAAGCCCAGCAGCACCACTGGCATCACCCAGTGCTGGAAAGGGGTGGTCCAGCAGCAGGTAGGGGGAGCAGAGGAACAGGTGCGAATGGGGCGCCAAGGAGGGTGAGAATGCGGCCTAGCGACTCTCCATTGCTGCAAACAGATGTCTTCCTGGCCACGTCTTCCATAGCAGACCATTCACTAGTCCTGCTGCCTTGTTCTCACTGTGTCTGCATGCAGCTGCTTCCCTGCCTATTAAGGAGTTACTGGGAAGGAAGCCATGAGGAGAGATGAGGCTGCCGGACAGGACTCGCTGTGGATCAGCCTCTCCCAGGAAAGGGGGTTTCCTGGCTCCAAGCTCTACCTGGTGCTGCTGAATTAGGTGGGAGCCTCGTTCTGCCCCAGTTCCAGTCACATGCCCAGACTTCCCTGACGACTGACAGCCAATCAAAAGATGAGCTAAAGGGTGTTTAGTGCTACCCAGGACAGGCAACCAGCCAGGCATCCCTGCCCGCAGGCAGACTTCCAGGCAGGCCCCAGGGAGCCAGAGAAGGGTGTGTGGGTTGCTCTGACCCTGTTGTGCTCCTGCCGTCCCTCTGCCCAGGTGAAGCTGTTCCTGGAGTCCTCCTGGCAGGCCCCGGACTTTGTGGAGCGCTACTGCAACACCTACCTGCGCCTCCGCACCGCCATGGAGGAGCTCTTTGGGCAGCAGATGTCCTTCATGCTGGCCCTGTGCCACGGCTTCTCTGGGGGTCTGCTGCAGCTCTCCTTCCTGACAGCCATGCACGTGAGTAAGGGCGGGAGGGTGGGGGGCACGGCCTAGTCACGGGGGAGCTCATTTGCAAGGAGCAGAACTTTCCCTCTGACCCCCCCCCCCTGTCTCTGCAGGCAGCCTGGCCCTGCCCCTTGCAGTTCCAGGGATGTCAAATGTGGCCTCATCTCAGAGCCTGCCTGGCTCCCCTGGCCTGATCACAGAGCAGCCAGCCTCCCCTTCTGGGATCTTCCCCAGATGCCTTGTCCATCCCCTTCCCTGGAGGCGTTGCTGCTGGTTTGGAGGGAGGAATCCCCTCCGCCCCCCTCGCCTCCCCCTCCCTTCATGGAAGCTCCACCTGCTTCTTCTCCCGGCTTCAACTGGTGCCTCTTGCTCTGTGGCCAACAGGTGAGTGAGCAGTTTGCCCGCTACATCGACCGGTGGATCCAGGAGAGCTGGGCGGACTCTGGCAACGTGGAGACTTTGCGGCGCCTGCAGCAGAGCCTGGAGCCCGTCCTCTTCCTGGCAGGCCTGGAGTTGGCCAACACCTTCGAGCACTTCTACCGGTGAGGAGGCCTTCGTGGGGCAGATAGGCGGAATTGCATTGGGGAGGGGAGGGCCAGAGCTCGGGGGAGAGAGCAGCTGCTGTAAATGCAGAAGGCCTTGGGTTCAGTCTCCAGGAAGGAGGGAGATATTCCTGCCTGAAGCCCTGGAGCCACTGCCAGTCAGTGTGGACAGTGCTGAGCTGGAGGGACCAAGGGACCCGGCTCAGTCCAAGGCAGCTTCCCATATTCCCAAGGAGCTGCTTATCACGTTGTTCTGGGAGACGGCGCAGAGACTTCCGTAGGGAAGAAGGAATGGAGAGCGCCAGTTCAGCTGCTTCCTTCCTTCCTTCCTTCCTTCCTTCCTTCCTTCCTTGGGTCTCTTGTACGTGGGGCTGGCCCGCCCTGCAGGAGGGACGAGGGGGGTCTGGGCTGATGGGTGCCCTCTCTGCTTGCGCAGGTACTACCTGGGAGACCGGCTCCTGTCGCAGGGCAAGACGTGGCTGGAGTGTGCGGTGGTGGAGCACATTGGGCTCTGCTTCCCCAACCGCTTCCCCCAGCAGATGCTGAAGAACCTGAGTGAGCTGGAGGAGCAGCAGCAGCAGTTCCACCTCTTCCAGCTGGAGCAGCTTGACAAGCACCTGCTGGAACTCGACCAGGACGGGAACTGGGAGGCGGAGGAGGAGGAAGGAGAGGTGAGAGGCGAAGGAGGGGCCAGCAGGGCAGAGCCCCAGCCCTGTGGACCACGCAGGAGGTCCTCTGCCCCCAAGGCCTTTTCCTCCTCCGCTGACACTGCCTGGGGGGAGCCCCACTGCCTGCCAAAGCCACAGACCTCCTGTATTTCCCCAGATGGTGGAGGCGCAGCAGCTGTTCTCTCGGGAGGAAGAGGCCGAGGTGAAGGTGCTGGCGCTGTCTCCACGCTGCTGGACCATCTCCTCGTTCTGCTACCTGGAGGATCCTGCCCGGTTCTTCCCAGAATCCCTCAGTCAGCACCTGAGCAAGTTTGCTGACTTCTACACCCAGAGTGAGTGCCAGGCTGTTCTTGAGCCCAACGCAAGCAGCTCCTTCCTTGCAGGCCTCCCTGCCTCCCTCAGGCTGAGTTTCGGGGGGCAGGTGGACCCCTCTTTTACCCAAGACTCTGAACTTGGAAATAGGAACCATCAAACTTTCTATAAAGAAATGATACAAACCTTCACGGGGATCTGTGAGTCTTTAAACCATCCATTGAGAGAGGCAGCGTTAAGAGGTTCATAACCTTTGAGAAATCTGGCTAATCTACGGAACGTGGGATGAGACAATTTAAAAAAAAGAAGATTTGTGTTTTGTTCATGCTTCTCCAACCCCAGTATTGTGATCTCCTGTCCTTGAGCAGAGAGGCAGAGAGAGTGTTGCCCGTCTTGCAGCCGTATTTCTCCCTGACCGTTGCCCTTGTCTTTCTCAGGCCAGAGCCGCTTTGGGCTGGAGCACACCAAGCCGCGGCGCTTGCAGTGGACGTGGCTGGGCCACGCGGAGCTGGAGTACCAGGGCTGCCTCTTGCACGTCTCCACCCTGCAGATGTACATCCTCCTCTGCTTCAACACCGCCGAGGTCTGAGACTCCCTTCATCCCCACTTGCTTGCCATCAGCTGGGCACCTTCCGTGACTCATAGGATGGCCTGTGTTTGCGTAAAACATGGGTTGCCAGAGTGATGCCTGCTAGCACAGGTGTGCTCAAGAGAGGCCTTCCTCTGCTCCTCCACTCGCTGAAGTTTAGTTTGAGAGAAGCAATCTGCTTGGTTGCCAGGGTGTGGGTGTGTGTGTTGCACATGACACATCCTCCAGTTTGCAGATCTGCCCACAGGTCCTGAAATGTTGGCGACCCTGCCTTGAAACAGCCCCACTGCCTGAATTTTGCACAGTAGAGATTGAAAGCCCTACCGGATCCTCAGGCTTGGCTTAGCACCAAGCACAGTTCCTGTTTAACTAAGTCCAAATGTGCTCTGTTGGACAATGCTTAGCTTGCCTTCTGTCTGCTTCAGAAATTGCAAAACCTTCTCATGATTACCCCCACATCCTGTGATTCCTTCAGCGACTCCTGCTGTGTGGATTTGAGCCTGCACCCTGCAAATTTCCTATTTCCTGTGAGTGGCTGGGGCAACACAGCCAGATAGGCGGAGTATAAATAATAAAATTATTATTTTATATTTGCAAGTCCCCCCAATTCTTGAAGGAGGCACTAACTCAGCCTGCTTCCATCATTGCGGCAGGTGTTCAAGAATTCCTCTGAGGCTGTCTTCGCTTACCTCTGCTTTCTTTTCCCTTTTGACCCTAGGAGGTTTCTGTGGAAAGGCTCTTTCAAGCCACAGGGCTCTCCCCTGAGCTCCTCGATTGTGCGCTGAAACCTCTGACGACGAATGGGATCTTGACCCAGAGCCAGGGTAAATATGGAGATGGGATCTTGAGTTTTCCCAGTGAGGTGGGTGGGATCCTGACTTCCAGCTGCTTCCATGGAGCACTTGCTTTGCCCAAATCCTTTCGAAAACTACAGCCAAGGAGAGTTTCCCAAGCTAGGCCTCAAAAAGAGCCGGCTATACTGGAAATCTGAGAAGCTCTGCCACTCTGAAGTCCTTACGTCAGGGGTAGACAACTTAGTGCCTTCTAGGTGATCTGCACTACAGTTCTCACCAGCCCCTGCCAGCCTGGCTAAGGCATGCAGGAGGTGTAGTTCCCAACAGCTGGAAGGCGCAATCTTGACAATGCCTGCCCTATGTCTTTTGGCTCCAGGTATCTTGAGGCTGAGTGAGGAGACGCTGGCCCAAGCGCCCAGCCAGCGCCTGTGGCTGTTGCCCAAGCAGACCTACTTCGATGTGGAAGAGAACAAGGGCAGCGCTCTGGAGAGGAAGAGGAACACCATCTGCTGCCTCCTTCTCCAGATCCTGAAAGAGGAGAGAGAGCTGCACATCGACAGCCTGGTGTTCAGGGTATGAAATGCAGGGGTCTGGCCTTGTAGCGCAGTCCGGCTGGTAGCCAGTACCAGAGACTAACCCACTTTTTCTGCCTCTCCCAGGTGATAGATGCCTGCCAGAAACCGAAGCCGGGCTCAGCCCCAAAGTTCTCCAGCTTCTGCTGCAGCAGCGCTGACGTCCTGTCCTGCGTGCTCCACCTGCTAAACCAGGGCTCCATCCAGCGCCGGGAAGACCACCCACATCTCCTGCAGTGCGTCTCCACGGAGCCCCCCGCCCTGCCGGCACCAAGGAACCAGCCTCAAGTAGTCTTCCAGACCGTTGAGATAAAAAAAGCACCCACTGCACCCTGCCCAGAAAAGAGACAGGCGTTCTCTACATTTAGGTAGAACTGGCTGCTAGCCTGCCAACACAGCTGCCCAGAATGCTGCCTTCCTGTGTTTTCAAGGCAACAGCGAGGAGGGCGACGGGTGTTTTTGCTCCACAGCGGACTCCAACTCCTCCTAATAGATTGCAAGTTGCCTTTTCAGCAAAGAGCAAAGTGAGCTTCAGTAACGTTACGGGCTGCGGTGGGCAGAGCCGGCTCCCTCCTGCAAGGAGAAAGTAGAAAAGTTGCCGCAAGCAGCTGCTTCCAGAAGGTGGATGTTTTTTATTCGAGCCAAGGGTTTGCCACTGCCTAACTGCCGTAAGCCTCCCTGGCTAGCAGCCGGCCTGTTATTCGGTGCAATAGGATGCAACAAAGACTGGTTGGTAAGCAACCACAGCCTTTCCTGAATGTCCAGAATCGCTTGGGGTTGGATAACCCAGGCAACTCGGGAAGCGTCTTCTCCAGATTGTATACCTGCCTTATTTCCCCCAGTGTCAAATTGCCATGCAAACATGGCCCAGTGGAAGGATTGCTCCCTTCCCCCTCACTGGGAATGTGATCTTTTGATTCATGTCTCTGGCCTTAGGGGAGGAGCATCGCCCATCCTTGCATGTTGGTTTGGCTGCTGGACAAAGCTAGCACCTCACTGAGCTGATACTCAGGCCACTTTGGGTCCGTTTTTCTTTTTTGTAATCCTCAAATCCAGGGCTAGCCAACATGGTGTCCTCTAGATGATGTTGGGACTACCCACTCCTGACAGCTGCAGCCAAGATAGCAAGTGGTCCGGGATTTTCAGGAGTTGTAGTCCATCGTCATCTAAAGTGCCTCCTGTTGGCTACATGTGCTCTGATTTCTTTAAGACATCCTTTCAGTCCATAAGACAGGACATCCGGCCTAGCCTTTGTGTAGGAATCTGGTGTATTTATTTTTATTTATTTTTAATTTTTAGTGTATTTTGTGTTCTCGTTTCATATTTTTGTGTTGTGAACTGCCCTGGGATCTTTGGACGAAGGGTGGTATGCAAATGTAATAAATAATCACAATAATGACTGAGCCGCTCGCATTCTAGCCTAACAGTGAGTGCCATTGGGCAGAGGCTGAAGAGTGAACGGCCAGCATCTTTCCCTTTGCAACGATGAATCAGCCTTTGATGGGTACTGAAGCCCTTGCCAATGGCCAGACCTGGCCTGGGGTGGTCACTGTGAACCACGGTGCAGTAAATTAGCTGCTAGGGCTAGCTGTTTAATTTTAAAACGAGACCTAGAAGTTTGTACTCTCAGATGTAGCTTGTGAGCAAGTTCGTTTACATAACAAGTGCACACAATTTGTGTAGTAGCTATAATGTCCACAGCCCCAGTAGGTAGTATGTGTATTTGTAGAGGTCTATAGGGACCTATAGCTGTCACTGAAGGAAGGGATGGTTGGAGACACCCAGTTTTAAACATTACACATTGAAATGGCATGTGGGGATGGGCCATGTGGCCTTTGACCTTCTGTTAAGACTCCGGCCTTCCTCAGCTCCAGCCAGCATGACCGGGGGTCAGAAATAAACAGGATCTGTCATCTTCCCAAAATCAGGTACATGAGGTGCTGGGCTTTGGGAAGGCAACATGACGGCCAGGACAGGGTTCCAGAGTCCTCACACCTCCTCCCCAAAGCCTAGTTAGCACTTTCCCAGCTTTGGCAAGGAGGCGGGAGGGCTCTAGGATCCTGCCAGAGCTTCATGCCTCCATTCCAAAGCGCAGCACCTCGCTTACCTAATTTTTGGGAGGGCTGGGGGCTTATATTTTCACCTTGCTCCCCCCACCCCTCTCCCACACATCAGGGCAGTGTGCAGCCCACAGTTTCTGTGTCAAAGTACTCTGGGTGGTCCACTTGTTATGAAAAATTGGACTGCCCTGTTGGAGGGTCAAAAATGAGGTGCAAGACATCTCACTCACTGGTACTTCGGCATATTGTTTTACCTCTATGCTTTCTGTTGCCTCGTTCAATGCAATGGCCAGCTGCTTTGTCATTTCATTCCCTTCTGATCCATGGCCTGGTTTCCTAAAACTATAATGGGTCCAGCAGTATAACATTAGCATGAACCGAGTTACTGTCTTTCTTGAAAGCAGCTGAATTCAGGTGGTGTGGTGTGTTTGGTAAAAACGAGATTGGATGCCTGGGTTGATGGACTTTAGCTTACAACAAGGAAGGAAGCTAGTGGCACTCAGCACCTGAAAGGCAGTCTGAGCATTGCCATTACATAGGTGCCCACACCGTAGCTGTCTTGCCTTCATGCAGCTGGACTCCTCAACCAGTTAAGCACAAGCAACTTTGCACAAGTGTTTTAGCCATCTTTACACACCCATTCTCTCTACCCACCTTTTTTTTTTACTACCCTCCCATTGCCAAAGATTTCAGCAGATTACTACAGGATGTGGAACAAAGAAGTACCGGTTCTTTAGACAAGGAAAAACTAACTATCACAATACAGTGGTACCTCGGGTTAAGTACTTAATTTGTTCTGGAGGTCTGTTCTTAACCTGAAACTGTTCTTAACCCGAAGCACCACTTTAGCTAATGGGGGCCTCTTGCTGCCGCTGCGTTGCCGGAGCACAATTTCTGTTCTCATCCTGAAGCAAAGTTTTTAACCCGAGGTACTATTTCTGGGTTAGCGGAGTCTGTAACCTGAAGCGTATGTAACCTGAAGCATATGTAACCTGAGGTACCACTGTACTTTATACTCTCAGGCTGAATTTCTTTGGAAAGCAAATTTTCAACTGCTTAGGGACAGGTGAAACTGTGGAAGCCAATGCAGAGGCTTCTGGAGCTGGCTTGCACCCACACTGCGCCTTTTCTCCCCAAGATCAGCATGCTGGTAGACAGCGCCTGACTGTGCAGACTGGGGGTCAGGTTTAACAGGAGGCAGGAGGGGCTGCCACTAGTACAAGAGGGACATTGATCCAAAGGCCTAGAGTGCCTCTCCTCTCAGAAGTATGCATGTGTGGCATGCTTTTGTTTCTAACCTGGTAACAGGTAAGTCTGAGATACCGGAAAGTGGTTTTCATTGCTGGCCTGCTACCTTTGACACCAAAAGATCAATCCGTTATGAAGATCTGAACGGGGAAACATTTGGCGATATGGGTGACGAAGTGCACGATGGTTGGAATCCAGATAGCTTTTAAAGAAGAGAGACAAGAAGGAAGAGTCTAGGAACAAGTCACCAACTTCTGACGTGCTGCAAAAGCTAGCCATAATTTCTGCTGCATAACATTCACACATCAGGGATCCCTGTTTAGACCCTGCATTTGAGAGCTAAAAAGCTGCTCTGGCCTCATGCAAGGAGCTTGCAGTAGCCTGGTGCCTTTGCATTAACTTTTTCTCAAAACCGGCAAGCTCTACAACCGCTTTTGAAGCCCCCCTCGTGTTTTCCTGCATGCATGGCAGTGGGAGAAGCCAGTGTTTTCAAAAACAGCAAGCCCAGGTTCCCCTTTTGCTCACAGAATTAGTCGCCATAGTTCTTTGACCTTTTACAAAACAAGCCCAAAATCCCAAGCCGACTCACAAATTGACCCGAAGCCTCGTCAGTCACAATGGTACCAGCATTAATTTATTAAAATTAATCCAGAAAGCAACCTTACATTAAGTTTAACAAAAATAGAATCTTGTAAAAAATGGGGTTAACCCACCATCCCTGCTCTCCTAACCTCGAGCAGCTGCGTCCGACGAGCGGGCGCAATACCACAGTTTAGGTCTCTTGAGTTCGGTAGGATACACTTTCAAGGCAGGGGAAGGTTGGTTTGGCAGTTCTAGTGACACAAGGAGCTCCAGGAAGGCAGGGAGGCCTGGGCCTTGGAGTCCACTTGGTTTTTGAGAAAAGGAGAGAGAAGGGAAGGGGTTGGGGGGGGGGCGCAGGCGGGTCTCGTCGGGGAAGAGGAGGGCAAAGAGGCACAAATAGCTGCCACGGGAAGGCTAGGCTCAGGACACCTTTGCTGCAGTGACTGGCTCTCTCGTTCTGGTGCTCGTGTTGGATTTTAGGATGTGTTCGTGTAGATCTCTGTGTCTGTGTCTCAGTCATTTTTAAAAGGAACTTGTTCTTCCTCGTACATCCTGTTCTGCAAGAGACCTGCCTCGCGAAGGTGCAACTCGGCCCGGCTTGCGGAGCTCAGGAGAGCGCTGCAGTGAGTGCAGTGGCCGTCAATGGAGTGCACGGCACGTGAGCTGGCGCTCCATCGCAAGACGGCGCCTTGGCCAGAAAGCCTTCCCGGGGGCACAGGCCGCAGGGGCCTCTGGCCTGCCCTCCCTCAGCTGTGTGAGCAATGGCTCCCCCTCTTGCTTCACCTACCTAGCAGGGCCCAGCAATGAGGCAATCAAAGCACACACTGTTTCACCACAGCTGCAGTACATCCGGCAAGAAGAGGGCCTTGCCCCACTGCAACTCTCTTTTTCTCTCGTCCTGCTTTCTCTGTACTCCCCGCCCCCCCCCCCAAGTAAAAGCCAGAACAGATCAGTTCGTGAAGAAGCCCCCTCGGCTTCCCCCTCCAGCCCCATACAAGCTGTGCTGCTTTAGCAAGGCCCTTTCCCCCTTCCTATTCCATTGGAATGGCACTCAGTTGAGTTTCTCCCGCCTTTTGCCCTGGAGGTCGGCCTACTGTGCTTTAAAGTGGCAAAGAACCAGCCGTTCTAGGATTCAGTCCCTTTGCTCTGCTGCACCAGAGCAATCCCGCCGTCTGCGGATCTGTATCGGGTACCAGAGGCAAGCGCTGCCCTGGGCTCGGGCACTCCTGTGCCACCTCCCCCCGACAAATGGGGGGAAGCAAACAACAACGCAGCACCTCCAGCCTTTTGTCTTGCCAACGTCTTGAACTACACAAAGCAGCTCGCACCTGGACCAGCTGCCTGCTGCAGAAACGAGTTGCCCCCGCCTTTCCTTTTTGCCATCTCTGTACCACTTGCTTTCTATACTCCCGTCTGGGCATCTTCTCAGGGCATGAGAAGCTGAGCAGTGCCAGGCCCACGTATTTTTTGGGAGAGACGGGGAAAGCTACTTTGTGTTAAAAGATGGCAAGGTACCCAAGATCCCAGGAGCCCTCTGTGCATTAGGGGCGGGCACTGCAGAGTGGCACTTGTGGGCAGAGGTCCAGCTTGCCCAGAATGCAATGGGGTGAGCCTGGCTGAGCAAACCCCCTTTCTTGCCCGCGGCAAGGCCTGGGAGGGAACAGAGTCCCAGCTGCCCCGAGCCGACGGCTGGTTGGGGAGCTGTGCAAGTTCCCCCCTGGCCTCTTTCATTCCTGGAACAAGGAAGACTGGCCCAACGGCCGAGTCTTCAAGAGTTCAGGCTGAGAAAGCTCTGTGAATGCGTGCAGGTGTGTGTGTGTGCCTTCCTTCCGTTTCCTAGGACCAAGTTCACGTTAAA
Organism: Podarcis tiliguerta; assembly: GCF_965153285.1. NCBI lineage: Eukaryota > Metazoa > Chordata > Lepidosauria > Squamata > Lacertidae > Podarcis > Podarcis tiliguerta. Next base: position 18,312,246 of record NC_139536.1, on the reverse strand, counting down.
AACTAAAACGAAAACAAAAAAGAAACCTCATGGGTGAGACGTAAAGCAAATCGGGATGCTCCTTGCACAGAACAAATGGAGCCAAAGAGAGCCCTGGCCGGATCAGGGCTCCAGCCCTGGGCCATCAGGCAGTCCAGTCCAGTCAGTCATCTTCGGCAGAAGCAAGGAGCTCGATTGTCCCTCCTCTGTTCAGCACGGCAGAGCCCAAGTCCTCCCCGAGGCTGTTGCCCCGGGCTGCTTCCTTTCCTTTATCCTCACGCGCTCTTTGTGTAGCCGAAGATGCCGATGGGGAAATGCTTGACGTGGGTTGGCCACTGTGCGGCCAGCTGGAAAAACTTCACATCGTTCCACTCGATGCCGTCAATACAAACTGCGGGAAGGGAGGCAAAAGAGAGGAAGCACATTGAGGCCAGGAGCAGGGAAGGGGGTGGAAGCAAGCGTTCAGAAGAGAAGCTGAACTGGGGCTTCCGGGGAAGAGCGAGACATGAGGAAAAGACAGTCGTGTGTGCCGGGGGTGGAGGAGGAAAGGCCATTCAAGTTAAGCCCAGAGGTTGCTAACTTAGGGCTTGCAGACACCACAGTGTAACAGATTGGTGGAGAATTCAGGCAATAATCCCGCAGCCTGAATTGTGCCCGCATTCTCCACTAACCTTCTTAGTGGTCCTAGGACCCATGTACCTACGGGACCGCCCCGCGGAGGACCTTAAGGTCCACAAATAACAACACTTTGGAGGTCCCGAGCCTCAAGGAGTTTAGATTGGTTTCATCTAGGGCCAGGACCTTTTCAGCACTGGCCCTGACGTAGTGGAACGCTCTGTCAGAAGAGACTAGGGCCCTGTGGGTTTTGACATCTTTCTGCAGGGCTTGCAAGACAGAGCTGTTCTGCCTGGCCTTTGGTTTGGACTCGCTCTGACCCTTATGTTTCCCTCCCCTTATGGTCTTGATCTATTGGCTATTTTAAAATGAGGCTCCATTTTAAATGGCATTTTAACCTGTATTTTAAATAGGTCCTCCCCCCCCCCCCTTTCCCCCCTATTATGTTTTTACTGTGATGTTATTGGTGTTAGCTGCCCTGAGCCCGGCTCTGGCTGGGGAGGGTGCGGTATAAATAAAAATATTATTATTATTATTACTAATATAGTAACTTTCACCGTGGTGCCTCTGGAGGTCTTTTTCTGTGCCCCCAGGATGATCCATTAAGCCCCAGATTCCCATCTTCTACTTAAAAAGAGAGTAAAAAGTGTTTTTTAGGATGTGCAATATGAAGCCAAATGCACACACCATTCTGCCTATTGTTTGTGAGAAATTTGCTTGCTCTTTCCGTGCTGTACTTGTGCCTCCTTGCTGCCCTTGGAAAAGTCTTGCACATGTCTAGGTGTGTGAGAGAGGAAGAGATGCACATGTGGTCTGCGTGTGAGAGAGACGCAAAGAAGTATGAGTGAATGTGTGGTCTGTGAGAGAGAGGGAGAAATGAGTGAGTGTGGACTGTGTGGTGAGGGTGAGTGTGGTATGGCCTTCTTGGTAGTGGCACCTTCCCTGTGGAACGCCCTCCTCTCAGATGTCAAGGAGATGAGCAACTATATAACTTTTAGAAGACATCTGAAGGCAGTACTGTATAGGGAAGCTTTTTAATGTGTTTTTAAGTACAGTGGTACCTCGGTTTGCGAACATAATCCGTTCCGGAAGTCCGTTCTTGAACCGAAACCATTCTTAAACTGAGGCGCGCTTTCCCTAATGAAGCCTCCCACCACCGGTGCCCTTTCACCGTTCGGATTCCATTCTGAGACCGAGGTAAAGTTCGCAAACCGGGACACTCTGTTTTTGTGGAGTTCGTAAAGCGAATAGTTTGTAAACAGGGCTGTTCTTAAACCTAGATACCACTGAATGTTGGAAGCCGTCCAGAGTGAACCCAGTCAGATGGGAGGGGTACAAATAATAAATTATTATTATTATAATTTATAATAAATTATTACCTAGTAGATTTTCCCTGGTACTGGGGGGAAGCTCCCCTTTTTTAAAAACATCAACAGCATCTTTGTGTGAAGTCGTTATTGTGTGATCTCCACAATCAGTACCAGGTTGGTAGGTGAGGGCTGGAAGAAACAATGACTGTACTCTCTTCTCTCTCTCGTTCTGTCATATGCCACACACCCCACAGCAGCCATTTTGTGACTGGTGCCCACAGCACTTCCTCGACATTCAAAATGTGCCTGCTGGTCCAAATAAGTTGGCAAACACCCTGTTGTAGAGTGCTGGCGGAGCCCCGAGGCAAACCGAGCTCTGGCTAGGGCCATTCAGAAAAGGACAACAGCTCAGCCGCCATAGAAAAAGCCCACTCACCACGGAGCATGGTGTTTTGGTGCTTGGCTGTGCAGATCAGGCGTGTGATCCCCTCAATTACTTGACTCTTCGGTTCCAAGTCCTTCTCTTTGTTTTTCTTAGTCAGGAACATGACTGCCAAAAGATAACCATTCGAGATTCAACAGATGTCCACACAGTGAAATCCAACCTTGAGCAAGCACTGGAGAAGTTCCATGCCCCTTTCCACAGCGCAAAGAGTCTGCCCATAAGGATTAGAAGAACAGTTCCCAAACTTCCCCCCCTGCCCCACAGACCACTTGAAAATTGCTGGGGGTTTTGCCAGCCCACTCACCAATTTTTCGGCCTGAGGCGGCAGTTATGATGCGTTATGATTCTCAGTTGTGTTTTCACTGCTTCTTTTGTTTCTTACACATTGCATTTCATTGTATTACATTTTGAATTGTGTTAAATTTGAATTGTAGTAAAATGAAGTGCAATGTAAGAAATAAGAAAAGCAATTACAAGGCAATTAAAACGTAATATGCATTGTGTGGAACGTTCCGTTTCCCGTCTTCAACCACAAATCCATTGGCACATCTTGGCCCACCTAAACGGGATCGTTGGTAATTCAGGGACCAATGTTTGGAGTAGAAGACTCTTTGGCCAGTAGGAAACCAATCAATGTCAATAGTAAAATAATAGCAACAAATAAACCAGCAGGCTGATCTGGTATAGGCAGATAACAAAGAGCTGTGATGCTTCTGGGGAAGATTACCTTTCTTATTCTTCTCCTTGGTGACCACCGTCATGGCCATGGTGTTGGGGGCGGTCAACTCCCCAGGGCCAGGGATGCGGCTGACCTGAAGGGAGCGGAAATTGCTCTTCAGGGTGTTTTTGATGCCCGTCTCCCGCTTCTCGGCCTCTTTCCTCTTCTCTGGACCCTGCGCTGTCCAGTAATCGACCTGCAGGCCCATCACCTCCACGCCAGGACTCAGGTTGCTGGGAGGAAGAAACAGAAGCTGCAACCAAAATGGACCCTGAGCCAAGCCAGGCGAAGAGCAGAACCACATGGCACAGCTCAGGCCGGACTGTACCACCCCAGGTTCTGAGGGGGACAGAGGCGGAAGCGCACCACTTACCCAGCTCCCGAGAGCCCGCTGCTGACTGATGGGGAGGGCGGAGGGGTACCCACCACCTCCTTGGTATAGGGGACGCCTCCGCCAGACGGAGATGACGAGCTGAGCAGCGAAGTGGTGCAGATGGTCACATCGTCAGAATCAACTAAGGAAAGGGGGGAAATGGCCATATTATACCAGGGAGATGGTGGCTGATTTTAGGACCCAGGTGGCATTTTAACATCCATCCAATTCAGGGTGCTTCCAGATGACCTGTTTCTTGAGTACAAATTTTGGGGGGAGCTTAGACGACTGTCTTAGATGTTTACTACGGCCTCGGTCCAGTATATCTGAAGGAGCGTCTCCACCCCCATCATTCTACCCGGACAATGATCCAGCACCAAGGGCCTTCTGGTGGATCCCTCACTGAGAGAAGCCAAGTTACAGGGAACCAGGCAGAGGGCCTTCTGGGCAATGACACCCTCCCTGTGGAACGCCCTCTCACCAGATGTCAAAGAGAAAAACAACTACCAGACTTTTAGAAGACATCTGAAGGCAGCCCTATTTAGGGAAGCTTTTAATGTTTGATGCATTACTGTATTTTAATATTTTGTTGGAAGCCGCCCAGAGTGGCTGTGGAAACCTAGCCAGATGGGCGGGGTATAAATATTAAACTTTATTATTATTATTATTATTATTATTATTATTATTATTATTATTTGTTCTGCTTTGTCTGCAGGAAGGTTAGGTGATGTTGCATCAATCAAATGCTGCTCCACCCTTCCCAGTGCCTTCCCCCATCGTTCGTCTTCTTGCAAAAAAGTCTCGATTCTGCAGGATGTGTTTCTATTGCACAATAACAACCTTACAGCCTGCACAATCTTAATTTTCTGATCTGTGACTGAATCCCGCCTGGAAATAGTGACACCTGGAAGCGCCCTCATTCATTGTGTGTTTTACATCTTTTATATAATCTGCTCTCCCAAAGCTGGGATTTACAGCCTTGCACCAAAAACACCTTGGGGAGCATACTGTTGCTAGACACAGCTTAGCCTAGTCAGTAATATAATAATAATAATAATAATAATAATAATAATAATAATAATAATAATTGTATCCTGCCCATCTGACTGGGTTGCCCCATCCACTCTGGGCAGCTTCCAACAGATAGAAGACAATAAAACACCAAACATTAAAAGATCCAGTTATTACATAAGACCATAAGAGCCAATGATCCATCTAGTCTAGCATCCTGTTCTCACAGTAGCCACCCAGATAGATGCCCATGGGGCACCCATAAGCGAGATATGACCACAGGAGTCCTCTCCCCTCCTGCAGTATCCAGAGCCCACCAGCAAACTGGAGGAGGATCATCCTTGCAAGATGCAGGCAAGGTGGAAGACCAGAGCCAGGCTGTCTTGGCCGTAGCCTCCGGGCGCCTGGCTCAGTGCCTTCTTCTCACCTGAGGTGTTGAAGGACTGCTCCACAAGGCCCACCTTCACCACCTGCCAGGGAACAAGTAGAAAAGCCTCAGTCAGTACCCAAAGACTTGCCGAGAGCCAACTTTCCATGGCAAGGAACGGCTAACACGGCAGGGGATGATGGGAGTTGTAGTCCCAAATGTCTGGGAGGTGCCAGATTGGCAAAGGCTGAACCAACACCTCACATGACAGTGTCTGTGGCTTCCTGCCAAACTACCTCCTCCCTTGCAGACCACCTTGGAAAAGGTGAAAGGAAGAAGAAGAAGAAGAAGAAGAAGAAGAAGAAGAAGAAGAAGAAGAGGAGGAGGAGGAGGAGGAGGAGGAGGAGTTTGGATTTGATATCCCGCTTTATCACTACCCGAAGGAGTCTCAAAGTGGCTCACATTCTCCTTTCCCTTCCTCCCCCACAACAAACACTCTGTGAGGTGAGTGAGGCTGAGAGACTTCAGAGAAGTGTGACTGGCCCAAGGTCACCCAGCAGCTGCATGTGGAGGAGCGGAGAAGCGAACCCGGTTCACCAGATTACGAGCCCACTGCTCTTAACCACTACACCACACTGGCTCTCTTAACATTAATTTGCAAGGCAAGTTATATGGATGTTGTCAAGGAGAAGGAGAAGGGCAAGGGCTTTTCTGAGTGGTCTAGTGGCCCCCCAACAACAGCACTCACCCCGACAAACGGCACAAACTTCTGGCAGGAATCCTCGTCAGGGCTGTGAAATGGAGCAGAGGCAATTAAAAGCTGCAAACCCGCCCCCCCTCCTGGAAAGAATCCTCGGCCTGGAAAGGCAACTGCGGAGAAGGGGGTAGCTCATGCAGCCAGCAGGACCTCCAATCATCCTTTGCTGCCGAGGGACATGGCCCCCACCCCACCCCGCGCTTCATCCAGGCTATTTTGTCCCTGTCCTTGTTGACGTGTCTCGTCAGTGCGCAGCCTCCCCCCCCCCGCCCCACCCCCAGCCAGCAAAGAGTTATAAACAAGCAGCCGTTCTGAGAGAGCCAAAGCGATGTCGTCTCATCTTTAGGATGGGACGGGGGGCGAGGGAAGCAGGACAGACTCCTCTGCCTTAGGCAGCAAAGCAACCCCACCCCCGGCCACCCCAAATGCTGAGCACAGGATCACACGGCGTAGGGAAGGTTGCAGGAGGGAAGGAATAAGACGAGGAGCACAGGGACGGATGCGCTTAAGAGGCTCAGGAGGAAGGGGGGACTTTTCCTTCCCTCCCCAACATGCAACCAGGAACAGGCAGCAGCCCTTGTCTCACACAAGGCAGAAGACAGGGATCGGGAGAAAGGAGTCAGCTCTGTTCCTGGACAAAGAGGAGACGGACAGACAGTGGGGAAGAAGGGCGACACTGCAGCAAGCCACAGTTCCAATACCTGATATAAAAATCAAAATAGAGGCTTCTTTTCCTTGAATGCCAAAACAAACAAGAAACAAAAAAGACCAAGAAGAGGGAGAGGCGTAAAGAACTGCTGGAACGTAAGCGGTCACTAGATGACGGGCGCCGGGAGGTGACACAAACACACACCCAGAAGTGGTGTCCGTCTGAATGGCGGCTTTGGGGAGGAGAGGGGTCCAGAAGCTCCACTTTGCAGAGCTCCAGGTTCTGAGCTTGTGAACGGAGTCAGAAGCAGGGCAAGGGGGATGTCTCCCTGAAGACACACCTGTTTGCCTTGGGACACCTGTGATGTTTGTGTTTTGGTTGCCCACCCTATTTATAGGATCATAGAACTGAAGGGCGAAGGGAACTGGTCCGACCCCCTGCAAAGCAGGAATCTCAACATGGCGGATGATGGAGACAAAGGAATGCAACCGTTGGGCTAGAAAATGGCCCCCACCCCCTGGGTTTATGCCTTGCCCTTCGCTGGTATCAGTACAGATAAGGGGTGGCCTATACGACTGTGCAACAGGAAGCAAACCCAATAGTAAACCAACAGCTATCCCTGTGATTGCCATCTGTTTCGATTGTTTTTAATGCTCCACTTGGCAGCCACACTGAGCCTGCCGGTGATTAAATGAATTTAACCATAACCATAATAAAAATGTAGGTATTGTCATTTGGCTCCAGATCTTTTTTTGGGAGGGGGGACTGGGACATCACCCTGGCTTTTCAGGTGCATGTTTTTAGGACCCACCTTTCTGTATGATTGTAAGTTGCTTTGAAGTGTTTTTCACATGTTTTAATACTGCTAACCCACCCTAGGATCTTAGGATGGAGGGTGGCTAATTTCATCCTCATCACCGCCACCATCACCATCCTCATCCCCCACCCCTCGTTAAAGACCCACATCCTTCTGACCCCAGCCCATTTGCCTGCGCCCTCTTCTCCCTGGGTCCAGTGACCCCAAAGAAGAGGGAGGCTCTTGCTTAGTTAGAGGGAAGAGGGAGGGCCAGGGTGGGGGTGGGGTGGGTCTCCTGCAGAGGGGCTGAAAAGAGGTGTGGAGGGGAGACAGCTGCATAAAGAGAAAGGAAGGCAAAACTTGATTGGCCAGCCCAAAACATCTGCAGAGAATCAGACTGGGAAAGACTGTCTTCATACCTGCTGGCGAACCATCTTTATTTACAGAATCATTCCATTCCATCCAGTAGCCTAAACGGAATTGATTGGGATGGTTCTGTAAAACCTGGCACTGGACTACTGGCTGGGCACCAGACTGACGGAGGCTGCTGTCAGTACACATAATGTCTTACAGCACCAGAGGGGTTCTGCCTCTCTTCCATCCTTGGCCAACGGCCCCTTGCTGAGGCACAGGCAGAGACTGAGCTGGGCCCACTCCTGGCGCCAGGCCTGGCAGGCACTGTTGGGTTTTGTTGGGAGCTGCCCAGAGAGGCTGGGGCAACCCAGCCAGATGGGCGGCATATAAATAACAAAATTATCATCATCATCATCATTATTATTAATAATAATATTGGGTTTGTTTGGTTTTTTTATGACACAGTCTTACTCAGATGCCCTGCACTCTCCTGTGTAGATGACAACAGCACGCCCAGAGTCCTCTTCACCTGATCTTGGGATTTAGTAGGCTGATGCTGATACCACAGTTTTCATGCTTTTGAAGAGCATTTTCTGTATCTAACACACATGGCTTCTGGAATACCCACCCTCACCCCCACCCCGGATAAATTGCCCTAAAGCTGCTACACTTTGCAGTGGGTTCCAGAATACGTACTCTGCTCGACGCCAGCACTGCCCAACCTTGGATCCCCAGATGTTGTTCCCATCAGCTCCAGCCAGCATGGCCAACAGTCAGGGATGATGGGAGTTGGAGTCCAACTACAGGCTGAGGAAGGTGGATCTACCCTCTAACTGGGACTCTGGCTGAGGCTGATGGCATTTGAAGTCCTACAACGATGGAGGTTACCAGCTTGGCGAAGGACTGAAAACTACATGTAGGCTAGTTGCCAGTGGAGTAGTAAACCATCTATTTCAGAGGTCAGGAACCTGCGGCCTTCCTGATGTTGCTGGACCACAACTCACATTGCCTGGGACTGATGGGAATATGACACAGCTGCAAGGCCATTGGGCCCAGAGCTTTCAGGTCACCATGGATGAACTCTTCTTAAGTCGACTACTGCAGACTCTTCCCCGCCCTGCCCCAATGCAAAGCAATCTCTCGCCCCAGCCTCGGTTTTCCAACAGCGCCATTGAGCTGCACAACCACAAGCTTGCGCTAACTATGTGAAGCGCCTGGGCACATTGTGTGGCAGCCTGTGGGCAAGCTAGCTGCACACATGCGCTGCTGTGATGCATCGTTACACCTCCGGCATCCGCCGCTGCAGATGTCTGAAAAGGAACGTCAAAAGCCAAACCCTGCACAAAGCGAAGCTCTGCAGTCTGCACACAAAATACTGTGCCAAATTCTGCACGTGGTGGTAGCTGCAGTTGGCCACCCTTGCTGTAGAGCCTGTTTTGATGCCAAGAATGTGATCGCATCAAGGAAGCATCACCAAACAACTAATGAAGCGTAATGAAGTGTAAATGTTCCAGTACAGATCTACCACTAATGCACTATTATTGCATCAATGACATGTTGCCCACACCTGCAAAAAAACCCCAGCTCCATGAGCTTCATTGCCCATATTTTGCCAAGTCCAAGGTCTAACTTAAAGGTAAAGGTAAAGGGTCCAGTCGTGCCTGACTCTGGGGTTGCGGTGCTCATCTGGCTTTATTGGCCGAGGGAACCGGCGTACAGCTTCCGGGTCATGTGGCCAGCATGAATAAGCTGCTTCTGGCGAACCAGAGCAGTGCACGGAAACGGTGTTTACCTTCCCGCTGGAGTGGTACCTATTTATCTACTTGCACTTTGATGTGCTTTCGAACTGCTAGGTTGGCAGGAGCTGGGACAGAGGAACGGGAGCTCATCCCGTCGTGGGGATTCAAACCGCCGACCTTCTGATCGGCAAGTCCTAGGCTCTGTGGTTTAACCCACAGAGCCACCCGCATCCAAGGTCTAACTTAGTGGCAAGTAAAACTACTGTATGTGGCGAGTTGGAGGTGGAGATGCAGTGCTCAGAAGCCAATGCCCATTTTACTTCCACTTGAAGGCAATGCTCCAAGACTCTGAAATGAGTTTGAAGGACACCCCACCACCACCCCCGGTTTGAAGGATATGAAGTTCCCCTGTGCCCAAAACTCACAGGCTTCCCTGCCTGACTGGGGCATGGTGACACCCATCCCAGGACAAGTCCCAGCCCAAAGCAGAGCCCCTAACCCTGCAGAAGCTCCCGCGGGGAGTGCAGCAAGCCAGCCGTACGTACTGTGTGCCAGTCCCCGATGGCTGTAGGGGCAAGCAGAGAACAGCAGGGCTTGAAGTACCCCACACACCTGAACTGCGGGGGGAGGAAGCACAGAAACAGAACTTGCAATTCCCAAAAACCACTGACCGGGCCTGCCTTTCTCCTGGCACCTGGGAGAAGGTTTTCTTCTCCGCCCCATGACAGAAGAGCTGCCTGTTCCTTCTGCTCTCAACCCTACTGTGCTTCAGGAGCAGGTTCAGAGACACTGGAATCATAGAATCATAGAATCATAGAATCATAGAGTTGGAAGAGACCACAAGGGTCATCGAGTCCAACCCCCTGCCAAGCAGGAAACACCATCAGAGCACTGGAGACATCCAGGAGCCAGGGAAAAGCTGACAACAAAGAGTGGGACTCTACGTAGTTTCTGCACCACTGCCCAACCCAGCACACTAGCCCTTGGGAATCCAAGGGAAGCAATCATGGCCCATGATAGGACCCCGTGTGGTGTAGAAGGTGGGTCTAAGTAGCTCCTTCATTTGCCCATGGTGTGTGTGTGTTTGCTTGTGTGTATGAAAGGAAGATGGCCTCTTACCTCTTCTGCTTGTAGGTCAACATGGCCTCGGAAATGGGCAACTGGTGGGACACATTGGCGCCAGTGATGAATTGGACGACCCGACCGGGGACATCCACTGTGTCTGGAAGGAGGCGAGTGGAAGAGTTAGACGAAGCAGAACATCCTCAAGGAACAAGGCCCCTGCCCCATCCCACCTGGTCCCACCGTGCTCCTCCCCAGATGGAGACAGGCCAGCTTTGTCCTATATTGAAAGATTTTTGGCAGAAGGTAACTGAAACTATCAACAGAACTGTAAGGAACAACCTTACATTAACAGAGCAAAACATCCTCTTGAATTATATACTCAGCACATGGAACCTTAAAGGTAAAGGGACCCCTGACTGTCAGTTCCAGTCGCGGACAACTCTGGGGTTGCGGCGCTCATCTCGCTTTATTGGCCGAGGGAACCGGCGTACAGCTTCCGGGTCATGTGGCCAGCATGACTAAGCCGCTTCTGGCAAACCAGAGCAGCGCACGGAAACACCATTTACCTTCCCGCTGGAGTGGTACCTATTTATCTACTTGCACTTTGACGTGCTTTCGAATTGTTAGTTTGGCAGGAGCAGGGACCGAGCAATGGGAGCTCACCCTGTCGCAGGGATTCGAACCGCCGACCTTCTGATCGGCAAGTCCTAGGCTCTGTGGTTTAACCTTGCAAACCTTACAAAAGGACAATACGAGTGGACTCTCCATGCCCTTACCACAGCAAAAAGACTGAAAAATAAAAATGCGGCTCCCTTCTATGACTGGATTGAAGAAGTATACAAACTCGCAACATATGAACAACTTGCATATAAACACAGACTTGCCATGGACAAATTCCATGGTATTTGGAATACATTCTTACAAATACTGTTATAGGTTAAGATCTGGTGAAGTACAATAACAACTCCGTAAAATATGCAGTTTTGGGCCTCCCCCCCCCCCTTATTTCCCCTTCTACACGGGTTCTATTTCTCTTTCTCTCTCTTTTCTCTACGTCTCACATATAATTATGTACTTTTTGGATTTTCAATAAAGATGTTGTCTTTAAAAAGTCCTGCTTGGACTATTTACCTGAACTAGGGGGCTCAATTCTGCTAAACAGCTCTCTCCAGGCTGCATCCAGGAACAAGGTGCTGTACCTGTTGTCCACAGAGCCAAGGTACTTGGCCACAGGGTGGGAGCCTGCGAACGACACAGAGGAAAAGGAAGCATTTCGTGGAATAAATAAATACCTACGACGCTGGAGAAGGCAAGGAGAACAAAGCTTTAGGAAGCTGTGCCAAAGGGCAAAATCCTGTTTCTCCTGGTTTGCCTCCACTATTTCCAGCCCTTCTTTTTCTTTTTCCAGTTGGAGAGGCCGAAGGGATGTTCCCACAGGTCAACCAGGGCGGACATCCTAGCAGGGAAGACACAGCGGCCTTCCAGGACAGCCACCCCCCCAACCCCCATGGCAAAGCTCTTACCCAACGGCACCACGAGGAAACGGAGATAGTTGAGCCAGTCCGGGGTCTTGCCGGCTAGCTGCTCCACAAAGAAGCGCAGGACGATGCTCAGGTAGCTCTGGTCCCCTGCGACGGCCACTTTCACTGGGGGAGGCATGTGGGAATTACAGTTACAGCTGCCGGAGGAAGAGAGATGCTGAGAGATTCACAAAGAAGCAGCCCCCCGGAAAGAGCACAGCCAAACTACTGACCCCAACACTGGCGCCTCACTACTCCACTGCCATCACAAAGCCTAGAATCTACCAGCCTTTGGACCAAACCAGGCGAGTGGGAAGGAGGGGGGAGAGAGGGAAAGGGGTGGCAGAAGAAAGAGGGGGGTGGCAGAAAGAGAGCGGAAGAGGGAGGGAGAAGGGGTGGCAGAGAGGAAGTCTGCCCTGCCCTGTGTTGTCTCGGTCTCTGCTCACTATCTGGGATGAATGACTAACATCCTGACCTAATAGCTGCAGAAAACATCAGCACACTAATCCTTGTATTTACCAGAAAAGCTTATATTATCGCAGGAACCAGACTTCTCACAGACACCAACATCTCTTTCAAGGTGCATTTCTTATCCAGAAACTACAGAGATAAAGATGCAGTCTTCCCAAAACCAAGGCTTCATCCTCTTTACTTCAAACCAGTAAACACAGAGTTCAAAGGACTTCTGAACTACGTTACTCAGGAAACTCCCTCTCCACAAACTATAAAGTCCATAATTTCAATGGCTGGCCAGCTCACGGCTTCAATGGGACCCCCTCTTGGCTCCTCAAGGACCTCAAGGATCAATCCTATAGTTTGCTGGACCACGGTGAGTGAAGCTGTCCCCTTGCCAAGCACAGGGATCTGAAGAGTAGAGCTTAGCACTTGCAGAAGGCTCAAATCTCTGTTCTGTGCCTTTGAGTTCCGTTTGCTTCAAGATCAGGTTTTTCTGCACTTACTTTCCAGGCTTTGGGGGGTGTCATCAGACCTTCTCTTTACAGATTTCAAGGTGTGGGTGTCTAATGGTTGCTGCCCACACATGTGTATCCTTGTGGTCTGGTCAGCATCCATATACAGTGGACGCTCAGGTTGCAAACGTGATCTGTGCGGGAATCACTTTTGTAACCTGCAGCACCGTGTGCGCGCACGTGCAGGTTGCGATTCGGCGCTTCTGCGCATGCGCATACTGCGATTTAGCCCTTGTGCGCATGCGCGACCGCCGAAACAAAGTAGTAACCCGTTAAGGTACTTCCAGGTTTCGGCACGTCCGTAACCCGAAAAAACGCAACCTGAAGCGTCTGTAACCAGAGGTATGACTGTATTCTCGTTTTATTTCCGTGTAGCAAACCAATCTTTTCCTACATCCTGGCATGACACGTTCTTTATAAGGGTTAAAGGCACACAGGCGTTTTTCACAGACTCAACACAGAAGATTCCAATCCTCCTGGAGACCTGCATGTTGAGTTCATCCATGTGGTGCGCAAGCCTGAGCATTCAGACGCACACCTCCTAGCAACTTGGGTAGCTGCAACCCCTGCATACATAAACCCCCAAAGTCCTTTCTTTGGGGTCCACCTGAAAAGCCAACATGGGGCCCTCAGACCCTGGTTTGTTGCTCCCGCCGGCAATACTCACTATCTCTGGATGCGAGAGACGATGGTGTTGAAAGCGGCCTGCACATCCGCCATGGAGCAGGTGGAGACAATGGGCTGCTTGTGCTCTTGCAGCTGGTCGCACAGATACTGCCGAGAGGAAACCAGAAATAAGAGGCAGGAATGGGATGAAGAGGAAATGCAAACGCTTTGCAAAAATAACTTGGTGGGGAGGTACCAGAGCCCTCCCCCAAATCCAGGAGTTGCCAACATGGTGCCCTCTAGAATGTTGAATTTCAAGCCATTGCCTCCAGTCGGCATGGCCAATGGTCAGGGATGATGGGAGTTTTCAGTCCAGCAAGATCTAGAAGAGCCACAGGTTGGGTTCATTTATCCGTTGGCTTTATTTGGGAATCATTAGCACTTCTAAGGTTCCCCATTCTGGCTTTAGACCCAGGTTACTTGAAGGAGTATCTGTGCTCATATGAACCTGCCTGAGCCTGGAGAGGCTATTAAAAAATCCGCTCTGGAAACAAACATGTAGCCACTGAAGCTTCCTGGTTGGAAGTGCTTCCAGCTGAGGGCTTTTAATTTTGTAAGAGGGGGGTTCAAATATTGCAAATGGGCCATTGGCAACAGTTGTTGTTTTTATAATTATTTATCAGTGGGTTTTTCTGGGAAAATTAAATTGGAGGAGGGACAGAGGGCTGACATCTTGGTGCCAATTATACTGAAGGGATGCAGCATTTTAAATATTTTTTTGCATGCATGAGGAGTGTTCACCCCACAATAAATACCCATCTGGAAGCACCCAGAGAGCTCAGGACCGCTGCTCCAGATCAATTGGACTCAGCTTGTTCAGATGAACTAAGCCTCCTTACTCTCAAGCTGGGGAGTTTCTTTGAGCCGGGCCCTTGTTCAGGGACTGTTCCCTGGAGCCTCCAGCAGCATTTGCAAAGCTCTGTCTCAATGTCCAAAGAATAATAGAGGATGACATTTTATGGGGGAGCTGAAAACTCACTGAAAAGGGCTGTGGCTCAGAGGTAGAACATCTGCCTTTGCCTAGAAGAGGACCCAGGTTCAATCCCTGCTATCTCCAGGCAGGGCTGGGAGAACCCCCTGCCTGAAACCCCAAAGAGCTGCTTCCAGTGGGCATATTGCTAGACTCCGACTCCCATCATTCCTGACCACTGGCCCTGCTGACTGGGGCTGATGGGAGATGGAGTCCAACAAGCACCCGAAGGGCATCCAGCTGGGAAAGGCTGGCTTTAGAGGCATGCAAGATGCAGGAAGATGGTACCAAGGCTTCCCTGCCCATCCCCAGGGCTCCCTTACCTGGCCTTGCCACTCGGCTATGTTCACCAGGATGATGCTCTCGGGCAGCTGCTCATCCGAGACCAGGATCTGGTTGAGCTGATCATACACAGACTTTCGAGGCACCTGCAATAGCACAACAGAGGAGCATTCACAGACTGCCGCGAAACCCACAGCCACCCTTGGGTTGGCTATGCAAAGGCAGGTAAGACCTCGTGGCCCCAGCAGTGGCTGGTGTCCATTGGGACTGGTAGGGCCGAAGTCGAGGAGACTACCAGCAGGTGGCGCCACAGCCAATGATAGCCAGAATCACTTCCTGACTGGTTGTTAAGGTTGATGGGGTAGTTTCCCTTTCCCCCTAATGGATCAAACTTCACTGCTTGGCCCCTTTCTGATGCCAGGAGCTGCCAATGACTGATTCTTTTCATCTCAGAGCTCCACCACCCCACCCCATCATCATCATCATCATCATTATTATTATTATTATTATTATTATTATTATTTTAATTGACATTTCCCCATAATACAGTACAATTGCAGTTACAAAATATACAAAAGGAGAAAAACAGAAGAAGAAAAGAAAGGGACAACAGAAAGAAAGGGAGGAAAGAGAGAGAGAGAGAGAGAAAGAAAGAGAGAGGAAGGAAGGAAGGAAGGAAGGAAGGCAGGCCCATCAACCCACCACTTCCAGGAGATTCACTCACCTCCCTCCCAGGAAAAAACCCTCTTCCTCCCCCTACAAGCCCCTCCCCACTGCCTGACCTGGGTGCCCTGCCGTGAGTCTGGGGAGCTCTCGCTGTCCAGGCTGCTGGTCCGATCGCCCTGGCCCTTGGAGTTCTGCCTGTCCTTGACGGACATGCTGCGCGGCCGCCACAACTGCTTGTTCTCAACTTTGCTGAAAGGCAAAAGTCTGGTTTGTCGAAGTGATACAGAGGAAGCTGGACCGGGCGGGTGGCAAAAAGAGAAGCCTGCCGGGCGATTGAGCTGCTGCCACTAGCTGCAGCGGGAAAGTCAGCGGCGGAAGTGACAAGCCCAGGCTCAGAGGGACCCCACTGGGTCCCAGACATTTCCAGTGTGTGTGTGTGTGTGTGTGTGTGTGTGTGTGTGTGTGTGTGTCTTTCACACGGATTCAGAGAGCAGGGAAGAGCCACCATGCCTCCAAAGATCACCTCTACCTGCTTTCAGTATCTACGTGCCAAACCTAGGACTGGAAGGGTCTCCAGAGGAGACATTCTTGGTGGGTGCCTGTCAAATCATTTACCGTATTTTTCGCTCCATAAGACGCACTTTTTCCCTCCTAAAAAGTAAGGGGAAATGTGTGTGCGTCTTATGGAGCGAATGCAGGTGGGGGGCTCTGCTCAGCGCTCCCTTTCAAGAGCCGCGTGGAGCGTGTGTGCGGCTCTTGGGGACTTTTCCCTGAGGAGGGAGAAGGGCAGCCCATCAATGATTCTCCCTCCTCGGGGAAAAGCCTGCAAGCGCCGCACACACGCTCCACGCGGCTCGTGAAAGGGAGCGCTAAGCAGAGTCTCCCGCCTGCATTCGCTCCATAAGACGCGCACACATGGGATGCATACAGGCTCTGCTCAGGGCTCCCTTTAAAGAATATTTTTTTTCTTGCATTCCCCCCCTAAAAACTAGGTGCGTCTTATGGTCAGGTGCATCTTATGGAGCAAAAATTACAATTCATTGGAAAAAAAAGTTACAATTCATTGAATTTTAGCTCTTTCAAGCTGCTTCCACACAAGGTGTTTCAACTCAGAATGGCCGTGCTTTGTTCACTTGCTTTTTCCCGAGCATCCAGAGTGGGCCATTATCAAGCCGCTACTCTTGCAGTGTCCCTTCCACCAGGCCCTGTTCCTCTTCGGCCAGTTTGCGGGCGCCTGAGCATTTCAGTCGCGCCGCCTGGATTTGCCGGCATGCAACAGAATCCCACCCGCAAAACAGCGACAGGCTAGCAGCCGCTGTTCTGCCACCAGCCACAAGAGAGAGGCTTTCTTTACCTGGGAGAAACAGTGGCTGGGAACTCTGGCTTGCTGCTGCTGCTCAGCTGAGCCAGCCTGTCCACGCTGCTCTCCTTCAGGACTGTCTCGCCAGGCCCTCCAGGGCAGGATTCATCAACCTCCAGCTCCTGAGGGGATGCACAGAAAGTCTTTCTTCTTTCATTCTTTGGTAACATCAAACAGCTAGTATACCAGGCCAGCCGCTTCCCCTGCCGGACTGACAGGAGCAAGCCAGCTCCTCTTCCCTTGGGCAGGTACCCCTGGGCAAAATGCGCAGAGCCAGCCCTGGAAAAGAGCTCTGTTCCCACCCTCTGCCCCCCAAGTCACAGATCAGCTTCAGCTAGAAATTGGGCATTTGGTGTCCCTGGCCACTCTGCCGGCAGAGACCCGGCAAGCATCCTTGCTTCTGACTTTCAAGAGCAACTTGAAAACTCTCTTATGCCCGTGCAGCTGTACAAGCTTTCGTGATCAGCCGTTCATGTTAACGATTATTTTGCTTTTTTGTTTTGCTAGATTGCTTTTTTGTTGCTTTATGTTTCAGCGCCCCTGTGAGAATTTTTGTATACTTTTTCTATGTGTTTCACGTTTCATCTTTATGACTGCTGTTGTAATAAATAATCCTTCATAAAAATTATTGCACTATATTCTTCATTAAATTACACAGGGGAACAATTTTTTTTTTCATTTTCTGTTGCATGAGATTTTTCAACTGTTCTTATATGTTCTTTCAATGCTGATTTCAAATCTGAAATTGATTTTCGTGTACATGCTATAGTTATCTTTCAATTTCCGACTTTTGCCGATACAGTGGTACCTCAGGTTAAGAACTTAATTCGTTCCAGAGGTCCGTTCTTAACCTGAAACTGTTCTTAACCTGTAGCGCCACTTTAGCTAATGGGGCCTCCTGCTGCCACTGTGCCGCTGTTGCATGATTTCTGTTCTCATCCTGAAGCAAAGTTCTTAACCCGAAGTACTATTTCTGGGTTAGCGGAGTCTGTAACCTGAAGCGTCTGTAACCTGAAGCATATGTAACCCGAGGTACCACTGTATGTCATATTTACACTGGGGATACGTGGACACTGACATGTTGACCACATGGTAATTATTGTCTTGCAAACTTAATTTTTCTTTATTTTTATAGTTTTGTAACCTAAATATTTGTATTTTTTAGACTGGACCATGGCTTCTTCAAGCAGACAAAACTGTGTAAACAAGCCTGATGCCTTTTGTTATGTATGTGGCTGCTACGCACTTCCTCGTCAAAGACGCAATATAAAAGCGTTTGTGAGGCGTGCCTATAAAAGCTATTCTAAAATTCCCCTGGGCGACCAAGACAAGAAATGGGCTCTGCATATTGTTTGTCACAATTGTGAGGAAATGCTTAGAGACTGGACAAAAGGAAAATGGAAGAGTATGCCTTTTGGGGTTCCCATGGTTTGGCGAGAACCAAAGGATCACACAAGCGACTGCTATTTTTGTTTTCCAAACAAGCTGTTGTTATTCAGGTACTTGGTAAAGCCTTTCTGTTGTCCTAGCAAGAAGCTGACCATTTTGAGATCCACACAGATGATCCAGTTGTTTTCCTCACCATGTCCACTTCCTTCATCTTCAGAAGAGACAAACCCCTTAAAAACCGGAATTGGGAGTTCCTCAGAGTGCGGGATAGGTCTAATTGCTGAAGGAATACTGGGATAGGCGACAGAATGTCGGTTTTTCTTGCCAATGCCCTTCGTATTGACCAGACAAAAACAGCATAACAAAATGAGCAAAGCCTTGCCTGGAGAGGGCTGGTAATCACCTACCACACTGGACTCACCATAGCCGCTGTTTCCATGACACCCTCGTCTTGGGCGCGAGGGACACCCACTTTCCGCTTCTCTGCTTCTCCCTGGGCGAACGGGGACAGGCGAGGAGGTAGTGGAGAGAGGAGTGAGAATAAAAGTTTGAATAAGTTAGTAGATAGGACCTCCGATTCAAGCATCTCCAAGAAGAGAGCGGAAGCAGGTCGGTGCTGAGCACAGGGAAAACAAAACCCTTCCAAAACACACTTTGCTTGGTTTAGGCGCCCCAGGAGAGAAGTAACATGGCGGCGGAGGTCAGGGGGCAGGGAAGCCCAATCCCCAGCACTGCAGGGACTGGGGTGACCCCAGCAGCTGAGCCAGTAAGTCCAGTTAACCCACCTCTCCTATACTGTGAAAAGAAGCAGCTTATCCAGGAAAAGACAGGGGGTGGGGTGGGGGAAAGGAGGAAGAAATGTAACAGGGATTGCTCTCGACAGCATACCGGTTCTGGAACGGTGGCGGGGGGAGCCTGAGGCTTTCCAGATGTTGTTGGACTACAACTCCCATTACCCTTGCAAGCTGGGGCTGGTGGGAACTGGAGTCCGGTAAATATCAGGCGGGCCACAGGTTCCCCACTGCTGTTCTGTGGGGGGCAGGACCAGGCAGGCAGGCTGCTAGCAGGGGGAAAGAGGAGGAGGAAGAGGAGGAGGAGGAGGAAGAGGAGTAACTCACAGGGCTGCCCGACTCTCGCTCCTGCCCCTTTTGGCCGTGCAGACTGCTGATCTCAGTCTGGGAACCAGAGTGAGAGACGCCCTCAAAGAAGCGCCTGCAGGAGAAACAGACGGACAGACAGACGGACAGACAGACAGAGAGACAGACGGACAGACAGAAAGAAAGAGAAATGAGGGAGAAGTGAAGTCACCATCACCCGCCCCGCCCCCTGGGCTCAAACCCCTCCCCAGCCTCTGCCCCCAGGAAGCACCACAAGCAAAAAAAACCCGTCACCAGAGCCCTGGCCTGGCCTGACACGGACACACAAAGACAGTTGCGGGTGGAGGGAGTGGTGGGGCCTGTTGAGCAGCGTGAAAGCAAGGCTTCACCTTCGAGGCAGAGAAAGGACACCGCAAGAGCAAAGCACCCCTGTTTCCAGGTAGAAAAAGTCCACTAAACTGGGAAGCTGCTATAGGCCAGGTCAGGCCACTGGTCCATCTATTGGCTACACCCAGGGGTGGGGAACTTCAGGCCCAGGGATGCAGCTCCTCAGGCTTCTTTAACTGGCCCAGACCACACACCCTCTGCAACACCACCACCCTTCCCTTCACCATCCTTGCTTTGTGCTCTCGAGTGGTTTTTGCCAGGCTAGAATTTGCACAAAAGTTACATTTGGCATCCGGCTCTTGAAAAGTTGCCCAGAAGGCAACGCCTCCCTCGGGTTGCAAAAGGTTTGCTAACCCTGGTCTGCCTTGACTTGCAGAGGTTCTCCGGGGTTTCAGGCAGGAGTCTCTCCCAGCCTACACCTGGAGATACCAGGGAATGAACCTGGGACCTTCTGCATTCAAAGCACGTGTCCTGCCAATGAGCCACAGCACTTCGCTGAGCAAGAAACTGCAGACATTGCAATATGATGAGGTTGCTAAGAAGCCCCAGAGAGAGAGGCAAAGGAAAGTGGTTCAAGCTCTGGCCTGGATTTTATAGCCACGCTGCAAGATCTACACCAAAGACCCGCCTGAGTGCTGTACAGGCCTCTGCTGGGGTGTCAGCAGAGGGGATGGGAATGACTTAGGCTGCGTCTGACTTCAGATGCCTGACGCAGCTTCAACAGCTACCCTGTCGGACTGTTCCTGGTGCATCAGAGCTGCAGATCTAGACAGTACAGACAAACGTAATGACTGAGAACCTCAAATGTAGGTGAAGATGCTGGGAGAGTTACAACTGCCTCCGGGTGAGCAGCCGAAAAGCTTTTGTTAAACAGGAAGGGAGTGGTTTCCCTTGCTTTTCTCTGGTCGCCAGTGAGGTGCAAAGCATTTAGCAAGCACATGTAGCAACCAAGTAGGCTTGTAACCTTTGCAAGGAGAACCATCGTATGTCCCAAGGTGACCTCTGTGCCTGATGCGCTGGCCGTGCATTAAGGTCACTATGTAAGAGGCCACTCCTAGCAGCCACTCCCTCACTATGGAGTTTCTGCTTTCTAGGAGGTTGCATAGAGCCACATTCTCATCCTTTGCAATGAGCAGGAGTTTTTCCTGCTGGGTCTGACGGCTGGAGATCAGCAGGGATAGCAATATTTCAGAGGTCAAACACTCCATCTAATCCAGCATCCTGTTTCACAGAGAAACCAGTTAAGTATAATTGGTTTAATTCCCAATGAAATGGGAATGCCTGTGTGCACTGGTGGAAGGGTTTAACAGGAAGATTCCTCTGAAGCTAAATTCAGAGCAAAAAAGGCTCTCTGAGCTGCCTTGATGGGCTGATAATTAACTGTTATTGTTCTCAGGCTGGAGTTTTAACCTTAAATCACATGAGAGGTATTGAACTACAAATTCGCCATTTTAGAAGGGTGTTGGCTGAAGTCTTTGTTCCCAGACTCTGTAGGGATGTAAAAGACTCTCCCAGGAGTTGTGTATTGCGTACCCTAAGGAAGGATGCAGTCTGGAATGCAGGCTGTGAGGAGATACAGACAGTTTCCTTCCTCACTGCTTTTATATCTTTTTCGGTGGTATGAAGTAAGAGGAAACCCCTTTTTGCGCCGCTCAGTGCTTTCGGCTGGAGACCTCCTCTCCAGTTTTTTTTGGGGGGGGCGGGTTAGCATCGCCTTTGTGCCCCCTCCCTCTCGCTTTTCCACAATGGGTGTGATCCACTGAAGCACAGCACTTTCCCCGACCTGCTCCTCAAGTGCACCATGCCGGAAGTCGTTTTTGAATAATATCTAATGGGTCTGGAGAATGCTTCAGTTCCAAAAGGAGTCAGTTTTTATGCATCCAGCTGCTTCAAGCTGTGCAACATTAATATCTGCAATAAGGCCAACCAGACACTTCCTAGAAGCTTTACAAGCACCCCCCCCAACCCTGCAACTGACTACATAATTGGAGGTATCAATTTGCAACTAGGATCAACCACTGGGTTAACGTATCCTTTGTGAATTTATCCCATCTCCCTTGAAAACCATCAAAGCCAGAGGTGGTGAGGAACCAACAGCTCCCCCAGATGTTGCTGGACTCAATCAGCTTCCAGCCAGCATAGCCCACGATTGAGGATGCTGAGATCTGGACTCCTGAAACATTTAGCAGGCCATGGGTTCGCCATCCCTGTCCTAATCTGTGCCCATCACCACATTTTGCAACTACAGAGGCCAATAGTCTTGAATCCACTGCCAAATCCATTACCTTGATTGAAACCTACCATCCCTGTTCTTCAAACCCATGCACACTTTTCAAAACCTCTGTCCCAGCGTGGGGGCTCTGTGGCTCTCCAGACATAATAAAATTGCTACTCCCGCCATGTTTGACCACTGGCCATGCTGCCTGGGGCAACTGGGAATCGGGAGTCCAGGCACAGGCTCCCCAGTCCTGCTTTACCATCTCCATCTCCCAAGAGTATTTTTTTTCTGAACCCCAAAGTTCCAGAAGTTGCTCCTGCCCTGATCATTTGGTTGTGCTTTTCTGCACCCTTTCCTCAGCTCTATGATGAGAAAGGGGATCTGCAGGATCGTAAGAGAATATGGAATACCCATATGTATGTTCTGTCTCTCCACATTGCTCCAGCCTGCCCCAGCAGAGAACAAGCCATTTAAACACAGCTGCTAAGTGAGGTGGCCGGGCCTGACTCCTCTACCAGGCTCTGAGATGCAACTGTTTTCCCCCCATCTCCCTCCCTGCCCCTCTTCCAAGCGCACACGCGAAAGGGCTGCTTCTGAAGCAGGGATGGATGTGATCGTAACGCCCTCCCCTCCCTTGGGCAGTGCAGCCTCTCGAAGGAGGGGCCCTCCTGCTCCATCAATCCACGCCGTTCTCTGGTGGGGCTTACGCAGGGCTCTCTATCAGCCTGTCAAATCCAAGGTCAGCCTCAAGTTATCAGCATCTATCACCCAGCTACTTTATAGTCCCAAACCTCCCTCTTTCCCCCTCAGAAAATGAATCAAAAGTGCAGGAGCTGTGCCTCATAAGTCACACCCTGCCGCTGGGGCACCGTCAAGGAGCCTGGCTTCGCGGTGGGAAAGGAAACCAAGGCTGCAAACATTTAAAGTGTATTTAAAGCACATTCTAACCTGCCCAAATGGCCTGTTTTTCACGCTGTGAGCTGCCCTGTGATCTTTGGATGAAGGGTGGCGTTGCGCATTTAATAAAGAAATAGATAATAAATGCCCTGCACAGAGCTACAACCCATAGCAACTCCTAACAGTTCCCAGGATTCCTGAAGTGTTTTAAATGCATGGTGTGTGCATGCAGCTGAACGGTCTTGTTTTTCCGGCACGGCGTCTGCCTGGGGGGTTGTGTCTCCTTTGGGGAAGGAGGAAATGGCCTCCAGAGCACAGGGGAAGACCTTGAAACCCTACGAGTCTCCCAGTTGGTACGAGGCCTGAGCTTCTTGTCTCACCTCCTGCCGGCTCTTACCTCAGGGTGGGCTTTGGAGTGCTGTGGACGCTTTCGTTATCCTCGATCTCGGGGCCGCTGTCACTGTTGTTGCATTCCTCGAGGCTGTCGTACAGCAGACCCAGGTCCTCTTCCACCTCCTGCGTCTGATCCACTGGGTCAGAATCCAGAACCTGCAGAACCCAAAACACACAGTGGGGTGTGGGGGCGGGTATACTCTCACGTACACCACAAGACCATTTTGAAAATGAATTTCACCACTTGTAACCCCGTCTTTCCAAGACCAAAAATTTAAAAATGAAGTCACCAAGTGTTGTAATCCATTCAGAAAAGAATTACAGATTTTCTAGCATATATTTATATTTGTAGCGTGAAATATAGGAAAGTTTCTTATTTTTTAAAAAAACCCTGCATGTGACAAATTTTAAGGCACATGGAATCCCTTTTTGTGTTACGCAGCTAGGCAGGGAGGCAAAATACCCCCCAACTATTGGGGGGACACACCTCTTAGCTGGAGCTATTTCCTAGACATATTCTTGATTAAATTGTCCCTACAGATTCTCGAACTGATCTTTACGTCTGGATGTGACACTTCTCTGTGCAACTGATGTGCCCCGTTATGCTATGGTGGTTCTGTTGTTTTTGCATTTGTAACCTGTGTTATGCACTATGCAACAAAATTTAAAAGCAAACAGTGACATTTAAAAATATTAAAGCACTCTGATATCACTTTAACAGTCAGGGAATCTTGAGAATTATTGTTTGTTAAGGGTGCTGACCCCATAGAACTACAATTCCCAGCACCCTTTAAAAAAACAGTTGCTGGAATATTTTTTTTGGGGGGGGAGGGGAGACCTGACTGCTAAAGCGGTATAAAAGTGCTTCAAATGTGTGGCGTGGATGTGACTGTCGCTTTCCTCAATCTCTTTTCTCGGGGGGTGTGGAACCTGAAGCCTCAGGCAGGAATGAAGCGCTCTAGGCCTCTCTATCTGGCGCTTGGGGTCGCATTTACTTCACAGCCCCCCCCCCCCCGTTCCAATAAACCTCCCTGGCCCTTCCCCACAGCCTCATCAGGAGGTTTTTGCCTAACTGGGAATGTGTCTTTGAACTCAGAGGATGCCTCTTTGCTTGCCTGGCAGCAGGAGGAAGAGATGCGGGTCTTGTGGGTGTGGATGTGAAAACCTCTGATTTCTGAGTGGATGGAATATGTGGCCTGTTGTGCCAAGGTTAGAGCCATCGCCTGTATTCTGCCAATGACTCTGTCTGGCCACACTCGCTGCTGGCCCCCCAAAGCTTCTTTCTAAGTTTGCGTGGCCCTTGGAGTGAAAACTGCTCCCCACCAGGGCCGTAGGAAGGGGTGGGGGGCTCCCCGGGTGTCATCCTGAAGGGGGTGACATTCGGCGCAGCCCCCCCCCCATGACTACTTGCTGTAGGGGAGGATCGCATGCGCTGCATCAAGATCTGCCCCCAAGGAGGATCATGCAGTCGCGCCAATCAGCACTGTGGGCGGATCAGCCCCGCCCCCATGGACAGATCGCCCCGCCCCCGGGTGCACGGTCGGAGCACCCAGCTCTGCCCCTGCTCCCCACCTGCCTGACACCAACAAAGGGGTGCTGGGGACTCATCTTCCATCCTCTAATTTGAAAGGCACACTTGCCCAACTCATGGAAGTAATCCTCTTTATAGGTCTTCTGGGCTATGGCAATTTATATTTGTTATAAGCTGTCTTATCCACATTTGTTTTCTGTTATTTGCTTTTCCATCTTGCAATGCATATACTTGTGCTTCAATAAAAAAAAGTCTTTTCAAAAAAATCCAATTACCAGATTCTGTGCCAGGCATCAGATTCCATACGAAATTATCCACACTGGGAGTTTTGAGAAGACAAACAGCTCTGTGTATAGCTACAGAAACAATTGATTCTCCAAGTCACTTCCACACACACCCCTTTTAAACAAGCTTTTTTACTCCCCAGGCAGCTTTAATTTTTTTTAGAAAAAATTCTCCCTTCTGAAACACCTTTCTTTACCTTTCTAAGGCAGAAGTACATCATGTAAAAAAAACCACACACACACACACAAAACAAAAAAACACACACAACAACAACACCAGTTGGTCATTGTTAAGACTATTTAGCTTTAAAAGTGAGTTTGCTTTCTTCTTCCACCCTCCCTGCTCCTTTTCCCTTTAGTGCTGTGTCTTTTTTAGATGGCCAGCCTGCTAGTCAGGACTGTCTCATTTCAAATGATTTATTGTAAGCTGCTCTGGGAGACTTCTTTGGCTGAAGAGCAGGGTACAAATATCCTGGATGAAAGAAATAAATAGTTCAAGCTCGAACCAGGCCACAGGGGAGAAATTAACAGAAGTAGAAAGCACATGCCTGCAGCATCCTGGGCTGCCCAGGTTTCTAAAGCCAGTGGAGTTTGGAGTGCACTCTGCAACACCAGGCAAAAATCAAACAATAATCTAATGAATTTGCGGGGAGAGGGGAAATCCCTTTTTGCTCCCCTGCAGTATCAAAATGCACACATACTGACCATAGATGCCCGGAAAGAGCATTTCTCAGCTGTTTGGTACTAGACAACATCACCCACCAATATCCCCTTTTTCTCTAGTTGTGGCCATAACAAATACTTCTCATCAATCTCATGCAATCAAACAGATGAAACCTGGTGAGGGGGTGTGTGTGTGCTGTGCCTCCTCTGCCCGTCCGAACATTATCTGCTAAGACCTGCTTGGAAACCCTTAATGATGACATTTTGGTGACCTGAAGCCAGCCGATTAACCAAGGCCGAAAGGATAAATAAATAATACTGTAAAGGGGCAATATATCTGCAGGATTTTTAATTTTATCCCCCCCCGCCCCTTTTGTTCATAGAAGATGGCATTAAAACAGCATGTTAATGGCATTTGCGGATATTACTAATGATGAAAGCTGTGAATGCTAAGTAAGGACGGATTGAAATGATTTCTGTTTTGTTTTTTGTTAAAGGGGATCTAGCAAGGTTGAGGGGGGTGGGAAGCAAGCAAGAAATAACAGGCATTTGGATGCTGCCAGAGTGGGAGGAGGAAGCAGAGTTAACCTACTTCTCATGCACCAAGCTTGGGGTGAGGGCTTCTGATCTTCCTTGTCCTGGCGTAAATCCCATCTGTACTTCAGTTATGAATATACAAAGTGGATTTATACTGGGTTAATGGCCCACCTAGCCCAGGATTATCACCTGCAGCCTTTGCCAACCTGAACCCCCAGATGTTTTCAACTACAACTCCCAGTGCTGGCAGCGGCTGCAGGGAGTTGCCATCCAAAACATTGGGAGGGCACCAGGTTGCCAAAGGCCGGCCCGCTGTGCAATGCAGAGGTCATTCCAGAAGAAGCCACCCCAAACTTGGCTGCCAGAGATTCTTATATACTGCTGGCGCTGGAAGACTGCACCACCTGTACTCAAAGCATGCGATCTGCCGTCAGGCTGCGGAGAAGGGAAGCAGGGCATTCTCTCGCCTCTGCAAGAAACCAGCTGCCCTTGGTATACCTGAAGGAACGTCTCCACCCCCATCGTTCAGCCTGAGGTCAAGCGCCAAGGGCCTTCTGGCGGTCCCCTCACTGGGAGGTTACAGGGAACCAGGAAGAGGGCCTTCTCGGTGGTGGCGCCCACCCTGTGAAATGCCCTCCCATCAGATGTCAAAGAAATAAACAACTATCTGACTTTTAGAAGACATCTGAAGGCAGCCCTGTTTAGGGAATTTTTTTAATGTTTGATGTTTTATCGTGTTTTTAATATTCTGTTGGAAGCTGCCCAGAATGGCTGGGGAAACCCAGCCAGATGGGCAGAGTATAAATAACAAATTATTATTATTATTATTATTATTATTATTATTATTATTATTATTCACCCTCCACAGTCTCCTGGCAGTGGCCATTCATCTGTCTGCAGCAAGGGTTCAATTAGGCGAACAGAGTAGTCTGTGTCAGGTCTGCTGGGAGACCACCCCATGCAGCTCCTCCTTTCCCATTCCAGCTATAAGCGTCGTCCCTCCCCCCAACTTAACACACTATCGACTCGTGCACCAGGAAATAATTAAATAACCCGATTCAAACCCGGAAATAGTGGGAGAGAGGGAGAGCCCGAGTGTCTTTGTGGCTCACAAGCAGACCCTCCCTGGAGCCTGAAGAAAGACATCAGTGAGGGCAGGGGAATCTCCAGAGAGACCGGAGGTGCAGCAGGACTTTGTTTACTCTGTTCAGCCTCCCCGCCTAACAGCTGACGCATGTGGTGGCGCAGAAGCAGCCGCCTTCCTGTGCATCGTCCCAGCCAGTCCCGGAGCGCCAATTCTAGTTGTGGATATTTGGGGATGCAGTGTTTTTGGTAGGGGTTGAAGAGAGAGAGCAGCAGAGAGGGAGTTTAAAGGGTGTTTTATAGAGGATGCTCCCCATGTGATTTCACTTATATGCGCAGGGCCCCTGGAATGTAACCCCCGCGTAAGTGGCGGGGGGGGGGGGCGGACGTCTGCAGTTCCCCACCCCTACCTACAGGCACAAAGTCTACCGTAGACAATGAAGCTGTCTAACACCGTGTCAGACAATGGGACCATCTAGCTGAGCAGCACCTACACTGGCTGGCAGCCGCTCTCCCAGGCTTCAGACAGGAAGTCTTTGCAGTCCTCCCTGGAGATGAGGGGGAATGAACCAGGGACCTTCTGCGCTCTAAGCAAATGTTCCACCACTAAGCTAGCTAAGCCTTCCTCAGCAGGGTCCTGCTCACAGGGTCCCAGCTGCCCAAGAGATAGGTGGTGCTCCTGCAAACAGGAACCTATGTAGGGAGGTGGAGGGGGGGGAGGAGAGGAAGAGGTGGGCAGAAGAGAGAAAGCCAGCTGGCCACACGCTTGACAGGGACAGACTCACAGCTTCTTACCTCGTCCGTCACTTTAAACCTCTTCAGCAAGGCAACAAATTTCTGCTTGAAGTTTGGTTGCTAAAATGAGAAGGAAGTTGGGGATGGGGGTAAACATTTCAGTCACAGTGCTAGAGGCTTCTCACTTCCCCCCTACCCTGGCTACAGACACGCGCCTCGCTGGCTTCTTTAAACTTTTCCTGAAGGCAAAACCCACTAGCCAAAATAATAATAATGATGGGGGCGAAAACCCTAAGCAGGCCCAGCTCCAGGTATTGTCGGGCAGGCTGCCCCCTCGGCACCAACCACCCCCTGCCCAGTACTTATCACTGGGGCTCTTGCCATGGGTGCTGACAGCACCCCAATCCCCACAGCGGCTTATAGGGCAGTTCTCTTGCACTGCCTATTATCAACACTACCTTTCCTCCAGACTCCCTTTGGAAGCCAGGGACACTGGAAGTTGTTTTATACTGAGTCAGGCCACTGGGTCCATCTAGGTCAGTTTTGTCTGCACTGAGTGGTAGCATCGGCTCTCCAGATTTCGGACAGGGGTCTCTCTGCACCCTACCTGGAGATGCCAGGTAAACCTAGAGCCTTCTGCATGAAAAGAAGATGCTCTACCGCTGAACTACGGCCAACGACAAGAACGCAACGTGCGACTGCTTAATAAATCATCTGAGCACTGAACAGAACGTGGAAGCAGCCATGGTCTTTGCTCAGAGGAGTCGGAATCTGCGAGGCCAGAATATAGGCTTTGGGTGGGAAGATGTCAAGACCCATTATTGCCCCAGCCCTGACAGAGCTGCCACTCCACTGACAAGCAGCCCTTTCAGCCATATCCAAAAGCAAATCAATGTGGCAGCTGACTGCGTGCCCCTAAGTGCTGCGCATAAGCAGGCGCACGAGAAGCCGGCCATGTAGACAGCCATTTGGATGGAGGGATGTGGAGGTCAGGAATCAACAGTGGAGGGGGGTTTGCATGCATGGATGGCTTGAAGGTGCCGGATTGCTGAAAAGCAGCTGCCACACAAAGGCATGTGTTAAGAGGATGGGTGGGGAATCTGTGGCCTTCCAGATATTGTGGGACTCCATCTCCCATTCAGTCCCAGCCAGCATGGCCAACTGTCAGGGATGATGGGAAATGTAGTCCAACAATATCCAGAGGGAATCAGCGGAGAAGACTGTTATATGGGATCAATGAGTTACGCAGCTTGTCTATTACGCAGATTAAGCACATTTGCTTATTTTGCAAAATTTAATCCTGCTATTTTGGGGGGAAATAACTGGAGATAAACTTCTCCAGCATACCAACAAGTTCAACTTCTGGTCAACCAGACTCTAGCCTGAGCGCTATCCTCTATGGCGCCACCTGCTGGGGAGGATCGGAGAGCCTCCCGCATCTAGTCTGTTGTGCTGGGAATAAAATAAAATAAAATAAAAACTCCAACCCCCACAAACTCCCCTTTGGAAAGGCAAGGAAGGGTGTCTTTACTCTGGTCATCGATGTGGTTCTGATCATTTTCCGCCTGGCTTTCTTCGGCTTCCTCACTTCATCCTCTTCATCATATAAATCCTGAGAAGCGAGAGATGGCAGCACAGAATCAGAAGAATGTGAAGTTCCACCCCTCTCCATGTGGCCCTCAGAGATGCACCAGGCAGCTCCCCTCAGTGGCCTTATTTCGCACTGGGCAGAATGTGTCCCTGAACTTGATAAAGACTCTGGCTGGTCTGAATGAAGGACAGAGAGGGGTGAGAGTAGAAACTAGCCTGCTGTAGAAAGGCAGAATTTGTTGCCCATACCTGCCATGTGGCCCTTGAAAAGTTGCCCAGAAGGGACTGTGGACCTCAGGATGGAAATACCATTCTAAGCGAAACCACTGTATGTACCGTATTTCTCGCTCTATAAGACGCACCAGACCACATGACACATCTAGTTTTTGGAGGAGGAAAACAAGAAAAAAAATATTCTGAATCTCAGAAGCCAGAACAGCAAGAGGGATCGCTGAGCAGTGAAAGCAGCAATCCCTCTTGCTGTTCTGGCTTCTGGGATAGCTGCGCAGCCTGCATTCACTCCATAAGACGCACACACATTTCCCCTTACTTTTTAGGACGGAAAAAGTGAGTCTTATAGAGCAAAAAATACGGTAACTGATGGCAATACTGCTCAGAGACTGGATACGGGTGAGCTGCTAAAGCAGCAGCATAACTTGGAAGGCAACATGGGGAGAACAGCAGATGTCAATGGGCTGCCTTCGTTGCTGGGACTCCAACTCCCATCAGCCCCAACCAGCACAGCCAATGGTTAGGAATGGTGGGAGTTCTAGTCCAGCGACACCTGAGAGGCACCACATTGGCTACCGCTGTCATAGAGGGAAGGTGAGACCCGAATAGACAGAGAGACAGACAGCAGGCTGGTTGGTCAGTAGCTACCTGGCCTTGCACGGCATCATCGCTGGCTTCCTGCTCGGAGGAAAAGCTGTCGTCCTCTTCTTCAGAGTAGTTGTCAATATCTGGAGAGCGATCTGGAACGGGAAAAGGCAGAGACCATGGCCAAACTGCACTGAGTCAGCAAGGGGAAAGGAAGGGAGTCTGGGGGAATAGAGGAAGACATGGTGTGGAACCAATGAGTTTGCCATTAAGGCCTGATGGCAGGGAGCTACTGAAAGGATTCTGGAAGAGGAGTGGCACAAGCAGAGTGAAAGAACAGAGGGCATGTTTAGGAAACAAAGCTGTTCTGGATGGATGTAGGAAAGGACATATCACAGGACAGAAAGACAGTGAAGGTACAGATGAGAGTTGGATGAGAACCTGACCAAAACAGTTTTTAGGTACTAGGCTCAGAGAAGCCTTAGGTTTAAGGAATACATTACTATGTTTGCGATAACTTTTAACAAAAAAAAAACCCCTGAAGCTTTTCTTTTAGGGACAGTTAGCCAATAGAATTAATGGATTATGCTGAAATGGCAAGATTAATGGGTGTAATAAGAAACCAAGAAGAAGAAATTATTAAAGATTGGGGAAATTTTGTGGTATATTTGAAAAACTCATGTATACAAATAAGCTCATTAGCAGGACTAACGTAAAACTAGCTGTTAGATTATGAGAAACTAAAAAATAACTTAAAGATGGAGTAATGTGGAAAATGCAGCACGGAAATTAAAATTTAAAAAACCCCACAAAAGTGGGGTGGGGGGAGTCAAATATATGCGATTTGTGTTTTTGTTATTTGCATGTCTGTAAATTTCTTTTGAAAAACCGAAAAATAAAATTTATAAATAATAATAAAAAATAAGTAATACATTACCTGCTTTGATTTTGGGGCCAGAGGGGACGTTTCCATCTTCGTGATCAATGGGCTGGCTAGAGAGAGAGTAGATGCTGATTTCGGCCACTCGGATGCTCACATCCTTGATGTTGCTGTGGAGGCCCAGGAGCTGCCCTCCATCTGTCGGGTGCTGCATGACCTGAATAAGGGATCAATGATACTCAGCACACAGGAGGAAGCCTCTGGAGCAGGCCAGTGACCTGCCGTAGGGAGGCAGAATAACATGTATTTGGGCTCCGTGTAGAGAAATGTGTTATACATTGGGCTGCCTTTGAAGATGGCTTGGAAACTGCAGTTGATGCAGAATTCAACAAGCAGAATGTTGATCACAGCAGGACTGTCTGAACAAAGAACACCACTTTTGGCATGACTGTGCCGGATACGAATTCGTTTCCAGGCTTAATTCAAAATGCTACTTTACGTCTATAATGCCTTATGCAGATTAGAAACTCAGGGCCTTAAAAGATATCACTTCTCCCCACAGGAACCAGCCTGGACCCTGCAATTAGTCAGTACAGCAGGAGACTCTTAATCTCAGGGTTGTGGGTTTGAGCCCCATGTTGGACGAAATATTCCTGCACTGCATTGGGTTGGACTAGAAGAATCCCGTGGTTCTTTCCAACTCTACAATTTATGATCATTATCTTGAGACCCTCCTTAGTGTGGCCCCTCCATGCTCAGAAGTTGGCAACACGAGATTGGGCCTTTCCAGTGGTGGCCCCCTAGATGTGGAATGCTCTCCTCAGGAAGGCACACCTGGCAAACCCCACCCATCCCATTTTTAATTTTTTAAAAAAAATATGGAACGCTTCACGAATTTGCGTGTCATCCTTGCACAGGGGCCATGCTAATCTTCTCTGTATTGTTCCAATTTTAGTATATGTGCTGCCGAAGCGAGCACCCCACCCATCCCATTTATATTTATATTTAGGCTCCAGGCAAAGACTTTGCACTTTACCCAGGCTTTCAACTCTTATTTTGAAGGGTGAAACTGTGCCCTCTTTTATTGGGGTGGGACCTGTAAGCCCTGCCTTTTTTTCTGTACAGCTGTGCTTTTAGGATTTTTTATTGGAAATTCCTAATTGGCTTTAAGGTAACTCGCTTTGGTTCCCTCCGTGAAAACAGCGACTGGCAAATACAAGGAATAACATCAGCAAAAACAAGCAAGCAACTCCCAGCATCCCTTGCCCTTGGCTTTGCTTGCTGGGGCTGATGGGAACTGCGGCTCAGCAACATCTGGGCCCTCATGTGGAAGAGGAGCTCCATATACAGGATCTACCTAGAGGAGGGGCTCCAATTCTACTCCCTTGCGCAGGAGGAGGCTTCTGGGACAGACCAGGCCCCTCCCACATACAAGAAGCAGAACCTTCAGAAGGTGCCCTGGTGCCTCTTCTGCTTCCCATCAGCTCTGGCACCACCAAGAGCCCATTGCTCAGAGATGGTTAAAGGCATGGGATGCCCACATAATTGCCCACCTTGCTGCTTCCCTTACCTCAGCCATGTTGATGATGCCCACTGCCAGGGTCTTGTAGCCCAAAATAGTGCGGTTCTTGTACCTCTTTCTGCGCTGGAGCATGATTTGGAGCTTGTTGCCATCACGTTTCAGGAAGTGTGGGTACTACAGGGAAAGGAGGAGACAGATTCAGATAATATGCTGTTTTTGAGGAGCCCGTTCAGTGTAGCGGTTCGGGCAGAGGTTGGCAACCTAAGGCCCATGGGCTGGTTCTTGCCCATGAGCTTCATGGAACCGGCCCATGGATGTTCTGTAGATCGGCGTGGGGATTCCGTGTTCTTTCCCCCCCGCAGCACCATTTTTCTCTCACTGCGGGGACCAACTTCCGGGTCGGAAGAGCGCCGGATGTGTGCATGCGCACGGGCGCTCCTCACCCGGAGGAGCGCCCGTACACGTGTGTACATGCTATTTCTGGCGCACTTCCAGAACGGAGGAGCGCCCATGAGCAAACGATCTTTCTGGCACTCTTCCGACCCAGAAGAGCACCAGAAATAGCTCTGGCCCACCAAGAGGTGTGCCGGGGAGTGGCCTCAAAAAACGTTGCCAACCCCTGGGTTAGGGTGAAGAAGATGATGATAATGATGAATTACACTTATTAGCCACTTTTTCTTCCATTTGCAGGAAGTAAATGCAAAGTGACTTACATTATAATAGAAAAAAAAATTAAACCAACATAAAACGAAAACGAAACAAAAGCTAAAACATTCACACACGGGAACGATAGTCTAACACATCTCATGAATGGTTGATTTGAAAGGAGCCTTTGGCTGCCATCCTAAACACATTTGCTAGGAAGCAAGCCCCATTGAACACAGCAGAACTGACTTCCAGGGGGTAAACATGTCTAGGGCTGCTGTCAGAATAGCAATCCTACCCTACGTGTGCAAGAGAAAGCCTCTTCAACAGAATCTCAAGGAAACTCCTAAAGCTCTTCCCATTCTGTTCCCAAATGCACTGTCTGTTCAGAAAGCCAGAGATGCAGGGAAAAGATTTTAATCATCCTGTCGAGGGATGGTTCTCTGCTATCCGGCGAGCAAAGTTCAAATTACCTGCAACGAAAATGTCAGTTCCAGGTCAGTCTCCATCAGGCCTCCAGGGGGCAGAACATATTCATTGGATCTCAGGACTCTCTTTGAACCCTGCAACAAGACCCGGATTGAAGTGTTAAGAGTCAATTATCGCATCACAACCTCAGCTGGCCTGTGTGAGGGAGGAAAAACACAACGCCAAGAATTTGATGACACAAGGTAAAGCAACAGAGCAGTCTGTATTAAGCAGAAGATTTCCAGAGATCTGAGCCTTAAAGAAAAGGAAATGGGGAATGTAGGGGCAAGGGGTGGCGGCATGTCACTGAAAAGCAACTAGGTACAAATGCTTTAAGAAGACTTTCTCCTAATAAATGAACACAGCAAGCAAAATTCACTGTGAATGAGTTCACACAGGATGACCCGGGGAGCCACAGAAGGGCTGCATTGAGCTTTACCTATATATTTCAATATATCTTGCATTTATGTCATGCTTTTTAAAAATAATAAATACATATAAACAAGCAAAGACAGGCAAGTGCTACAGGTCCTTTTTCACCACCCAGTTTTCCCACAGCACACCACCAGCCAGCTGGTCTGGATCTGAGCCAAAGTTATGAGACAAGTCCTTCCATTCAGCCGCCCACAAATTGTGGTAGACCAGGGCACGGTCAACTAGCCCTCCTCCTTGCAACCAATGATTTCAACATGCTCCTGGTGGTCTTACTGAGTTTTAAACGAGGCACGTTGAAAGGTCTGTCCACTGTTTGGCTTGTGCGGAAGGGAGGGAATGTCAAGAGTTGTAGGAAATGAAGAGAGCTCCCACACTTTAATGTCACAAGTCTTCTTTTGGATTTTGGATGCAACAAGTATGCCATCGGTTGGCCAGCCTTTCTCAAGCTGGTGCCCTCCTTAGGTTTAGGCTTATAACACCCATCAGTCCTGGCTGATGATGGGAGTTTTAATCCAAAACATACGAAGGCTGCTAGGTTGAGGAAGACTGCTGTAAGCAATATGATGTCTGAATGCATGAAGTCCAAAACTGCAAAGGATTCATTACTCTGGGGTTTCATCTTTGCTACTGTGTTTGAACAAATGCAAAAGGTCACTCTGATGGGCAGCAGTTTTCCACGGTCTCAGGTAGAGTCCTTTCCTAACTCTATTACCCAAGATCCTTTCAGCTGAAGGTGAGCACAGGATCATGTGCTCTGCTATGAATGGACAGAAAAGCAGAGCGTGGTGCTGTCAGAATAATTCTTATGCTCATAAAAGGTAAAGGTAAAGGGACCCCTGACCATCAGGTCCAGTCACAGATGACTCTGCGGTTGCGGCACTCATCTCGTTTTATTGGCCGAGGGAGCTGGCGTACAGCTTCCAGGTCATGTGGCCAGCATGACTAAGCCGCTTCTGGCGAACCAGAGCAGCGCACGTAAACGCCGTTTACCTTCCCGCCAGAGAAACTTGCACTTTGACGTGCTTTTGAACTGCTAGGTTGGCAGGAGCAGGGACCGAGCAACGGGAGCTCACCCCGTCGCGGGGATCCGAACCACCAACCTTCTGATCAGCAAGCCCTAGGCTCTGTGGTTTAACCC
This sequence comes from Podarcis tiliguerta, assembly GCF_965153285.1. Classification (NCBI taxonomy): domain Eukaryota; kingdom Metazoa; phylum Chordata; class Lepidosauria; order Squamata; family Lacertidae; genus Podarcis; species Podarcis tiliguerta. The sequence continues at coordinate 18,276,928 of NC_139536.1, read as the reverse complement.
ACAGCGCCACCCGCGTCCCGATATTATGCTCGTACCCGTGCTTAAAAACAAACTTTCCCAGGTGTTTAAGGTTGAAGTGTGCCTCCAGTTCTCATCCGCAAAAAGCAGGCACAACTTATCAAGCCCCAGCTGGGCATTCCTGAACCGAGGCTGCCCCAAATGCTTGGTACACCGTGCAGAGTCGCTTAGATCCTCCACCTCGGCAGCCAAGCCACTGCTAAGAAAGCAATTGCCTATTTCCCTGCTCAAATGAGCCGGGGGGATTTTCTCCATGCTGCAGGGAGGGTCGCTCCACTGCCAGTGAGAAGTTCAGAGAAAGAGCAGAGCATAGCCAAATTATCCACCCACCTCGCCTTATTAAGCCGCGCGGAATTAACTTGGCTCGGGGGCAAACATTACACAGTTCTGTCTGAGTGGAGAGATTCCACTTCCAGCAGGATTAACCTGGCTCACCTTGGGAGGGGAAAAGGAAACGGATTAGCCGGCGGAGAGTTGCGGCAGCTCTCCCACTTTGCCCACCAGGACTCCCAAGGCGTTATGCTGGTAATGCCCTTTTAATTAGTTTTAAAATAATATTAATCCACCAAGCATTATCGAAGAAGGCATTCTGGTGCCTTCGGAGCTCAAAGGCACTCAATGTGTGAGGGGAAAAAGTAGCCTTTGCTGGATACTATAATCCTCTGGGGTTAAGTCTACAAGGTGAGCCACAACAAGGAAGACGAGGGGGCAGGCGGCCAGTTGGGACTGGTGGGGCGCAAGGCAGGAGGTCAACAGTAGGTGGAGCCAGTGCCACACACGCAGAGTCAACAGGGTCTGGTTTTGAACCCCATCCGCCTCCCTGCTGAGTTTTACAAAAGCTACACCAATTAAGGAAGGGAAGGTGGTGTCATCCACTGGACTGGTTATAAGCAAGATGACAGACTGGGGTGAGGTTGGCGAAGAGCCCCACTCACCATTATGGACCAGCCTCTGCTTGGTGTATGCTGTAGGCCAAAGTCCTAGGCATCACAAACAGAAGGACTTACTTCCGAGTAGCTGTGCTTAAGATTGCACTGCTCACTCTAGGATTCTTTGGACAGGGGTGAGGAACCTGTGTCTCTCCATCAATGCATTCATTTGAAACTGTGCTTTGCAGGGTTCATCATCCTTCATCTGGGTCTGTCTGGTGGAACCCTACATCAGGGATGGGGAACCTATGGTCCTCCAGACATTGCTTGATCACAGCTCCCACTGTCCCTGACCACTGACCACTCTGTCCAGTGAAGGAAGGAGGGGAACCCAACATCTAGAGGGCCTCTTGTTTGACACAAGCAGGGCTCACATCAGAAACAGAGGCTAATCTGAGAAAAGCCTCCCACAAACACTAGGGTGGTTCCCTAGACCAGATGGGTTGGAGATGGGCTTGATGCTCTTGATGGGGTTACATTTCCTCTGAAGGAGCAGGTTCATAGCTTGGGGGTAGTCCTAGATTCTGTTCCTTGAGGTTCAGGTGGCCTCAGTGGCCTGGAGTGCCTGCCATCAGCTTCAGGTGGTGGCCCAGCTATGCCCCTATCTGGACAGGGATAGCCTAACTACTGTTGTCTATGTTCTGGTAACCTCAAGGTTAGATTATTGCAATGCAGTATATGTAGGGCTGCCTCTGAAGACGGTTTAGAAACTTCAGCTACTGCAGAATTCAGCCACCAGGTTGCTCAGGGTTTTTTGGGGGGTGTTATTGGGTTATTTTTATTCTGGTGGTGCATTTTGTGATTTTATATTTGGATTTTATTTTGTGAACCGCCCTGAGACCTCTGGGTATGGGGCAGTATATAAATTCAAACAAACAACAACACCAACAACTTAAGAAACTGGGTAGTTCATGCAGGAGAAAATGGTCATTCATCTAATTTGGTGCCAAGACATAGAGCGCTCTATAGGTCAAAATCAGCCTAATGAATTATGTCTGGAAACAAACTGGCAGCCAGTAAAGAAACAAGAGATGTCTCATGTATAATGCACTGCAGTAACCAGGGCTGGACATTAGCAGGGCATCAATAACAGTTACAAGGCTCTGTGTAGGAAATGTCACAACTGGTTCACAGACTTAAGAAGGTGAAAGATGCTTTGTGCCACACGGATAGAATCATAGAGTTGGAAGGGACCCTGAGGGTCATCCAGTCCAACCCCCTGCAATGCAGGAATCTCAGCTAAAGCATCCATGACAGATTGCCATCCAACCTTTGCTTAGAAACCCCCAAGGAAGGAGAGTCCACAACCTGTCAAGTGAGACCATTCCACTGTCGAACGGCTCTTACTGTCAGAAAGTTTTTCCTGATGTTTAGTTGGAATCTCCTTTCTTGTCAAGGATCATTCAGGCCACCAAATTAAGGTCCCAATCTAACAGCACTCAACAGTGACAAACGTGATCCTTAAGGGGAACTGCAACCCCATCCAAAACAGATTGAACACCACCCTATTAATCTAGTGAGGCAGTTACTGCTAGTGCCACCATTTTGTCTAGATTTAATTAGCCGTTATTCAGCCTATTACCGATTCCAGAGGTGTTCACCACTTGAAATAGGGCAGGGGTGAGGAACCTTTGTCCCCCAGATGTTGCTGAACCACAACTTCCTTCAGGTCTAGCAAGCTTGGTGAACGGTCAGGGATTATAGGAGTTGTAGTTCAGTCACATCTGGGGGGCCAAAGGTTCCCCACACCTGAAACAGTCACACACAGTATTTCTACTTCTACCATTTTGTTCTGAAACAAACTCCCAGCCTAAATAATGCCCTACTCTCTTTAATGGCCAATTGTCCCTGGCTTCTCCAAACTCTCAGAAAGTTGACATCATTTGCCTTGCCAAAGGGCACGACCCTGAGCAGGTCCGAATTTATGGTAAAACCACGGACCGAATGCCCCTGGTAGATGCTCTGCATAATCCAGATGAAAGACGAGCCAGAAGGAATGGACGAGATATAACTCCTGACACTCAGGGCTAATTTGAGATGGACTTGAATGAACCTAAAACAGGCATAGCATGCGGCCAATGTCAAAAATAGTTGCTTGGGTGGGGGATAAAATCATTGGAGAGAAGTGTTTTGGGAGGAAGGAAGCTCCACAAGAAGGAAGATATTATCTGCTGCTTCAGGGCCTACTCTGCTGTGCTCTCACATGACTTGTAAATAAAAGCAAATGTGGCCCATTGGCTGAAGTGTAAATTAAGGCCTAGAAGGGGAGCGTTCAAAGCCCAACCCAATTAATAACTTGCTGGGAGGCCTCAAGGAAGCCGCCACGTTTCCATGCCAATTCTCCATTTGCATAAAGGGAACGATAACCTACTTCAAAGGTTGCTTTGGGATAGAATTAAACAAGGTAGTGAATGCTACAGATTGACTTAGTCCTTCCTCATACAGTGTGGATATTAAGTCTCAAATTCTGCCTTCGGGAATAGCATTTGATGCGGTACACTTCTGGGTGTGGCTATGTGCAGCGCCACTTCTGAGTGGTATTTACTTCCATGATTCCGTCTCAACTGGCAATAATAATGACATAATTGTTGGGGTCAAGAGAAAGAGCGTAAGCCTGGCTGCCTTGTGAGATCATTGTCAGACACTTTCCAGTGTTCCCAAAAATATACTTGGTTGGGAACAGGGAGAGGGTCTGTTCAGCAACTGTGCCCAGAACATGGTTGTTTTGTTTTCTGAGGCAAATTCATCTCACCCCATCTCTAACAGTCTTCCATAAAACAATCAAAGCCTTTCCTTTTTCAGGAAAGCTTTTGGGCGGTAAATGGTTGTTCTCATTCTGAACTGGTGTAATGGCTGTGGTTACATTATTATTGGTGGTTGTGGTATCTTTCATCTACCCTTGCTGTTTAGTTCTAAGACACTGCTGAGACAACTTGTATTTTCTACCTCAGCTACAGGACTGCTGACCGTGGTCCTGAATCAGCACCTTGGTCCTTATTCACAGGTCTGCCCTTGTTTTGCCATCTGTTCCAGAACCCCAGGACAACTGATCTCCTCAGTTGGGCCATCACCTTCTCTTGGTGGTGAATATCACCATGGATCAGGAGACAATAAGTGCAAGGTCCCTCCAGCTAAAAGCAACTACATACATTTGTGTGCATATGGCTGAAAACATAATGGTTGGGTTCCAAAGCATATGTGTGATACAGGCAGACACAGCAGGCAACTTCCTACTGATTGCTGCTCTCTCCAGTGTTTACACAGAAACTTCCACTCATCCAACACAAAGAGATGAAATAGCTCTTGGTGGCATTCACTACGCGGCCCACCCTGATACTCTCCACGGGCTACAGAGTGCAAGATCCTGATCTAGTCCAGCCTTCCCTGACATGTGTCCTCCAAAAGTTTTGGATGACAGCTTCCATCTGCCCCAGCCAGTGCTGGCTGAGGCTGATGGGAACTGAAGTCTAAAACATCTGGAAGGCACCAAGTTGAGGAACGCTGCTCTAGAATCCCCAGGAATCTTTCTCAAAAAGGCAGAGAGATCGCTCTCTTCTAACACTGCTCTACTGCTGCTAGAAGATTTGTTAGACAAACCCCTTCTTTTCTGACATTCAGTTTGGTTTCAAGGGAAGCGGGGAGTGACTGTAAGCCTGGAGGCGACAGGAAAAAAGGGAGAACAGAGAAAACGGAACCAAGAGTCAAAATGCATCAGGCACTACTGGTTCAGCACTGCAAGTCACTGTGTAGGGAACAGGTGGAAGAAGCCACCAAGCCAGCTGGTTACTTGCAAGCAACCTGATGAGCACTCACCTTGGACAGGCTGCAGATGGGGAAAAATGGGAACGGTGAGATGTTGCAAGCTTTCAAGACGGGTCCTTCCCAATGCCCAGAGCTCCCACCTGCCTGCCTTCTTCCTCATAGCTAGTCCAGGGGTGGCACTGCTTGCTGGTTTCCTCCTCCTTAGCCCCAGCGGGGCAAAACTACAACTAGTCGGCTCTCTCAACTAGCTCTGGCTCCACCTACTGTTGGCCCTTCCTGCTTTCCATCCTACTACCCACAATGGCCACCAGATACCATTGGAGAAGGGGCATGGGAGCAGCCTGGAGAAAAGAGAGGTTGGCTGCTAAAGGAAGGGCAGGCAGGAGAAAAAGGCAATCTGGAGGAGATAAGAACCAGTGGAGGTAAGGAAGGCGGGATATCTCCTTCCCCATTTAAACAAAGTAGAAGCATAGCTGAAAGCAAGTACGGAGTGACTGAATGGTACATTAACTGCTTCATCCTCTTAGCAGATCTTACCTGCCGGCAGTTGTTAAAAATGAAGCAGGAAAACTGTTAAAAATTATTTTGCCTCCTTTGGTTTGTGTTGACTGCACTCTACATTTGGGGCGGTGGGGGGGTGGGGAGAGAAATTAACATTAATTTAAGTGAAGTGCCCCATTATGCTGTGGTTGGAATAAGCCTCTAATGTTCCTGTCACAGATCTAGGGGTCCTTGGTAAGTAACTACTTCTATTTTTACTGTGGCACCCCCAGGGAGGAGCACTAATTCGGTCTCGGAAGACAATTAGTCACCCTAGCTGTTGCAATGGTGCCAATCACACCACAGCAAACCAGCTGCCACCATGCGACGCATTATTTATTCCCTTAGTGAAAGTCTGAGGAGGAGGAAAGCACAACTAAAAGAACCTCTGTGGAGATATTTATGCCTTCATTCTTCAACTTCTAAACTTCTGGCTTTTCACTTCATCTCGGCTTCACTCCTGAAAATCTGTCCATGCCACTTATTCCAAAATCCATAGATCAAAACACCAGAGGCACAAACCTGCTGTATTGAAATTCTGAGTAGGGTTGGGCCAGAGCAGATCAGGTACAATACTGTTTAAAAAAAAAACCTAAGTAGAAAAACACACTATTTTATGGACTATAAAATGAAGGATTGAAATGCTATAATTCTAAGATTCTTTCCTCAGCTGCAACTGCAGGACAGTTACATGGGCACATGCTTCAAGATTGAATTTCCAGCAGTAAAGCACTTTAGAAGGGAAAAACTTACTCCAATTCCAGTATAGAGGCATCATTTTACAGCCCAGGAGTCAATCTGGAAATTAGAACTGGAGACTATTCAGATGGACTATGAGATGTATTTTTTTTATTTCTATTTTACTGTTGAGGGTCAGATTCCTTGGGGGAAATATATTGGAGGTAGCATGAGGGAGGTGGGCTGAGCCTCCCCATCCGTGTGTGTCTGCTTTCCCCTCTTCCCCCATCCCCACCCATTCTGGCTCCCATCCTGCTTCCCCCCTCCAATTAACACAGGTCAGAACGTATCCATTGGGCGTTGACCTGCTACCTACCTTCCCCAGACAGGACTTGCATGCCTTGTTATATGCTGCTTCCGTCTAAGACTTGCTAAGAGTTCTGTATCCACCCAGTTTCCAAAGGAATGAGATATACCGCTTTACTGCCTGTACCCTGATCTGCAATCAAACATTCTCTAATAAAATCATTGCTTTCTCCTGCTTCCACCCTCCTTTCCCCTCTCCATTCAGACCCCCCACAGCTCACAGCAAGACTTATTTCTACCCAAGCTCACTGTGTGGTACAGTTGGTTTTCAACTTAGGCACTTTTAATCTGCAAACGTTCAGCTTTACGCACATGGCAGAAATTTTAAAAGGGGTGGAAAGGGGGCAGGGGTTTGGTGAAAACGACTTTGGCAATCCCACCCACTGTCAGGGACTGGCTGGATGAGGAAGAGTGGAGGGCACCAAGTGCCCAAGAGCCCCCCAGGGAGGATAGGGGAAAAGATGACCCTGGATTGTGGTGGCGGGGCACCGGGGAGCAGCCTGGGGAAGGGACAAGTTGGGAGTTGCTTGAAGCAAGATTTCAACAATCAAGGGGGGTGTCAGAAGGAGGAGGCCCTTGCAGGACAGGGCTAGAGGCTGAGAGTTGCAGTGTGAGCATAGACTCAGGCAGAGAGGAGTCAGAGGTTGCCCTTGCTACCCAGACCCAGTCCTGCTGGCTCTCCTCTCCCTCTGATACCCAGCTCGAGGAGAGTCCTGCACGTTGCTGAGCAAGGAGCCAGGCAGAGCCAGAGGAACAGCCCCGTCAGCTAGGGAAGGATCCAGAGTGAGAGGTCAGAGGGGAAGGGAAGGGCCAGTGGTCAGTTTCAGTAACATCTCCAGCTGGATTAAGATGAACCAGAGGAACTCTGCTGTGTTGTCACTTCCTGTGAATAAAAGCTAACTTCATTTCATTCCTCACATTCTTTCCTGCCCTGTAGATGACTTGTGCTCACCTGACAGCTCCTTGACACCCACCAACAAACTCAATGGGTTTTTACTATACAGTCGTACCTTGAACACCCTGGAACTCGGACGTTTTGGCTCCCGAAGGCCACAAACCCAGAAGTGATTGTTCCGGTTTGTGAATGTTCTTTTGGAACCTGAACGTCCGACGGGGCTTCTGATCGGATGCAGGAGCTTCCTGAAGCCAATCAGAAGCCACAATTTGGTTTTCAACCGTTTTGGAAGTCGAACGGATTCTGTTCGACTTCCAAGGTATGACTGTAAGCGATTTTGGCCTTAGGCGCAATCCCCGAATGTAACCCCCATGTAAGTTGTGGGCTTGCTGAAGTTTTGTCATATGCAACCTGCAGTCCACAAGTTAGACACACCTGGGCTAAATTAAGATAACTCTTTTGTAACTATCAGAACCATCTGTTCTGCAGAATTGCATCCAGCCATTTGACCTGCTCCTCCAGTTGACCTCTTGAGAATTCATCCTCATTTGCTTGCCAGGGAGGTTACATGCCAATGAACATTCATTCTGATTTGCCTGGGTGAGGGTTATACATCTTCCTGTTAATCAGACGTTTATCCCTGTCACTCTCCTAATTGCAAAAAGTCAGGGGTTTTATAGGGGGGAGGGAGTGGATTTGTTGTGCCAGAGTGCTCTAATCCACTTTAATTGCTCAAATATAAATTTCCGGGATGCGAATGAATCCTGTCCTACACAATAATGGCAATCTGGAGGGGACTAGAGAGATCACTTGCTGGGAGTGAGACTGTCTGTCAGAATGAACACTTCACTTCAATGGGGAGGCAGAAACAGCTTATCCCGGGAAGCCATTTGATGTAAAGTGTAGATCGAAGAGTTGAAGGTGGAACCACCATTGCTGCAAAGATGCACCCCTAATGGTAATGCATTTTTGAAAAGGACTCTTTAAAGAACAAAGGGAACGCTGGAGAACCACCTTCCCGACAGGAATCGAAAGTATCTGGGATGTTTTCAGAAGCTCTTGACTACCAGAAAGAAAACTAACTGGCATTCTTTGAAGATCTTTGAAGTGCAGTTATCTACCACCCTGTTCTCCAATTTATGGAGCCCTCTCGATTCACAGTTAAATTTGTCTTTACATAACTTACTTAACCCACATTAATATAAACTCTGGATACAAATATCCTTCCCATCAACAGAGACCCCAAAACGTCTAGAGAACAAGAACCAGTATCTCAAACAGTAGGGATGTATGGACCTGTCGGTTTCTCATTTTCCCAACCTTAAATTCCATTCTCCACATTTCTGCAGCAACTTGCAATTAATTATATTATATTATATTATATTATATTATATTATATTATATTAGTCATGAAATTTGCCAGCATTTTACTAGGACATTCTACTAACAAGCAGATTTTTGTATGTAATTTCCCCTAATATACACATTTCTTCCTATAATGCATTTGTATGTTATTTCCACTAATATATGATTTTTTATGCACACTTTACCATAGTGATGCTTTTGTATACTTCAATTGCCAGGAAAACTGCATTGCAAAATTAGGAAAAGAGCAAATTTTGAAGGAAGGTGTGCATATTATTTTGGAAGGTATGGATTTGTCAGGTTCACCTTTAAATGTAAACTAAATGGAATTTCTCCCTAATTCCTATCAATCATAGAATCTTAAGAGTTGCAAGGGACCCCGAGGGTCATCTAGTCCAACCCCCTGCAATGCAGGAATCTCAGCTAAAGCATCCAGGACAGATGGCCATCCAACCTCTGCTTAAAAACCTCCAAGGAAGGAGAGTCCACCACCTCTCATGGGAGTCTGCTCCACTGCTGAACAGCTCTTATTCTCAGAAAGTTTTTCTGAATGTTTAGTCGGAATCTCCTTTCTCGCAACTTGAAGCCAAACATGCTCCCTCCTCCATGTGACAGCCCTTAAAATATTTGAAGATGGCTATCACAGCTCCTCTCTGTCTCCTCTTTCCCAGGCTAAACGATCCTCGTAAGGCTTAGTTTCCAGACCCTTGATAATCTTGGTTGCCCTCCTCTGCACACGTTCCAGCTTGTCGACGTCCTTCTTAAATTGTGGTGCCCAGAACTGGACACAGTATTCCAAGTGTGGTCTGACTAAGGCTGAATAGAGTGCTACTATTACTTCCCTTGATCTATACTTCTGTTCATGCAGCCTAGAATAGCATTAGCTATTTTTGCTGCTGCATCACACTGTTGACTCATGTTAAGCTTCTGGTCCACCAAGTCCCCTAGATCCTTTTCACATGTACTGCTAGTAAGCCAGGTGTTCCCCATCCTATATTTTTGCATCTGGTTCTTCTTGCCTAAGTGCAGAACCTTACATTTGTCCCTATGGAAATTCATTTTGTTAGCTTGCTCCCAGTTTTCTAATACGTTAAGATCCTTTTGAATTCTGATTCTGTCTTCTGTGGCATTAGTTACCCCTCCCGGTTTGGTGTCATCTGTAAATGACAGTGGCTGCCAAAATTTATAGTAATACAGAGCGGTGGCCCTCCAGAGGTTGCTGCTGGACTCCAGTCAGTCCCAGGAAGGACAACAAATGTTCAGGGATAACGGAAACTGTAGTTCAGCAAAACCACAATACCAAACACCTGCTTTCAAAGCTCCTAAGATCCACAGGCCATGAGCCAAGATAACAAAGAAATATCATGGAATTGTAGGGAACATGAGGGTCATCTAGTCCAACCTCTTGCAATGCAGGAATCCTTCGCTCAATGTGGGGCTCAAACCCATGACCCCGAGATTAAGAGTCTCATGCTCTACCTACTGAGCTATGGGTCATTTCCAGTGCTGTGGTAGATACAGGCTGACCTGAAAGGAAGAGGTGTCGGCGGTGAAGCTATGGAATGCCTCCTTTGTTTGGACCAAACTGCACATCCGTTTACCGAATATATGAATCTGTTTTCATAAATTGGCCCAAAATTTGGGGAATAAATGTTTCCGCACTGTTTCAATTACATGACATGGTCATCTCAGCTTTCTCAAAAGCAAATTTGGTAGCACTGCTTTCAGCTGAATGGCTTGTTGTGTTAATTTCTTGCCCTTATTTTTATTCCCTCTCTGTTCTTTGGGTGTTATTATCCCACCCTCTTAACAGCTGGTTGTGACACCTAAATAATCACCCACAAATTGAGTTAACAAGTTGTTTTTGTTCCTCTGCCTCTGTAATTATTCATGCCGGGAAGCATTTTGTGCTGTGGAAATCAAATGCAAATAGGAAATGAGCCTGGACCGGCCTCAGCTTCTGCCTCCCTGTCTTTCTATCTCCTCACTGGCAGGAAGCAGGAGAGGAACACAGCAGCTCTCCAAACTTCAGTTTTACTCATTAGGTCCGTATAGTTAAAGCTATGGTTTTCCCAGTAGTGATGTATGGAAGTGAGAGCTGGACCATAAAGAAGGCTGATCGCCGAAAAATGGATGCTTTTGAATTATGGTGATGGAGGAGACTCTTGAGAGTCCCATGGACTGCAAGAAGATCAAATGCATCCATTCTTAAGGAAATCAGCCCTGAGTGCTCACTGGAAGGACAGATCGTGAAGCTGAGGCTCCAATACTTTGGCCACCTCATGAGAAGAGAAGACTCCCTGGAAAAGACCCTGATGTTGGGAAAGATGGAGGGCACAAGGAGAAGGGGACGACAGAGGACGAGATGGTTGGACAGTGTTCTCGAAGCTACCTGCATGAGTTTGACCAAACTGCGGGAGGCAGTGGAAGACAGGAGGGCCTGGCGTGCTCTGGTCCAGGGGGTCACGAAGAGTCGGACACAACTAAACGACTAAACAACAACAACAACAACCCCAGCACCACCAGGAGGTTCCCTATACTGTCCTGAACTCTTACAACAGGAATTGGAAAGCATTTTCAGTTCCAGGGCCACTTTCCATTTTGGGCAATCTTTTGAGGGCAGCATGCTAGTGATGGGCAACTGACAACCAATGTCAATTTCATTTTCGTACAGTGGACTGGTTTCTACACACACTAACACCCCCTTCTCCCTACATCCAGCAAGCAAGAGGCACCATCAATGACACATTCAAGGCAGGCAAAAACACTCAGGAGTGCAAAGCATGGTCAGCGGGGTGTGTGGCCTGGGGAGAGTTTTGAGGGCCACATAGAGTGCTTGGAGGGCCACATGTAGCCTCACAGCTTGAAATTAAGGCAAGAGTCTTAATAGCACAAGGATGGAAGAATGAGGAAATCCCGATGAAAGAACAGTGGCAAGAGAAATTGATGCATTATGCGGAATTGGCAAAATTGACACCCAAATTACGAGACAAGGACAACTGTGACTTTAAAGAAGAATGGGAACTCTTTACAAACCACTGTAAAAAACAATAAAATGAATTGGACTCCTTGGCAGGTTTTGAATAAACATGCACAAATTTATTGACTGTGAACATAATAGACAGATAATTTAAGGATCTTTACAATTTTATATTATGCAGAGAACATGTGCTGAAAAATCAGAAAGAGGAGCTGAGGAAAGTCTTGGGGGGGTTCCCTAGGGAGGGGGGAGGGGAAAAATGGGTGTGTGTGAAGATGATATGCTTTGATAATTTATGTTGAAATTCTTAATAAAAAATAGTTTTTAAAAAGAAAGAAATTCCCCATCCCTGTCTTCTGAGCACCAAGAGAGCAGGATGCTTCTGCTCCAACCCACAGCCAGAGATTCAGAACGTGTGGCCATTCAGATGCTGTTGGGCTCAGCCTTGGTCAGTATGGTCAATGGTCAGGGGTGATGGGAAGAATCATCCAATAATATATGGAAGGCCACAGGTTTCCCATTCCTGCCATAGGCCGTGACTACTTCAGACTCCTCGCTGTTCCATCCTTCCACTCAGCTCCCACCAATTCTCAAAGCGGGATGGGGGATAAGGAAGTGGGGTGGCTCCATTTCAAATTAGGCCAAAGGCAATTCAGCCCATGGTCCATCCACCATCCTCATCACTATGCCATTGTCATCGTCTACCCTCGCCCAGGTGGTGGAGCTGGGAGAGGCAGCTGTCAGGCACTCCTATAGAAGGTCCACCTTTCTGCAAAGGCTGGAAGAGGCTGGAGGATGAGGAAGCTGTCGATCCAAGTGCTTGCTAGGGTGGGGCAAATCCGTCAATCTTGTGTGTTTTCCGCCAGCCCAGTTCTCCACATTTCTGCATCAGTTTGCAGATTTGAATTAGTAGCATTTTTGCCACTTTTTCGGCTGAACAAATTGGGGCACAAATGCTCCAAACAAACAATGTTCAGCCGAACACACTTACAACCCCCTTCATGCTCAACATGAGATGCTTAGGATGGAGCAGGCAGGTGCATGCATGCCACTGCCCAGTTTAAACCCTCCTGTGTTACTCTGAATGCCCAAACAGGGAGTGCAGCAAAAGAGAAGCTGTGGGATTGCAGGGGTGGATTAGGCCTAGAAACACCCAGATTCAAAGATCCCCATTCAGCCTTTACCTTAGCCAAATGATGAGTCACATCAGTTAAGGCCTCTGCTTGCCAGTCTCCCCATAGCATCCCTGCCACCAACTTAGGTAAAGGTAAAGGGACCCCTGACCATTAGGTCCAGTCGTGGCCGACTCTGGGGTTGCGGCGCTCATCTCGCTTTATTGGCCGAGGGAGCTGGCATACAGCTTCCGGGTCATGTGGCCAGCATGACTAAGCCGCTTCTGGCGAACCAGAGCAGCGCACAGAAATGCCATTTACCTTCCTGCTGGAGCGGTGCCTATTTATCTACTTGCACTTTGACGTGCTTTCGAACTGCTAGGTTGGCAGGAGCAGGGACCGAGCAACGGGAGCTCACCCTGTTGTGGGGATTCAAACCGCCGACCTTCTGATCAGCAAGCCCTAGGCTCTGTGGTTTAACCCACAGCGCCACCACCAACCTAGGTATCAGAATATGTTGAACACAAACAGCCCCATTCCTGACTGTGACCATCCCCTGAGGCCCTTGTTCGTGTGCCTCCTCCATGAGAGGTCTGGAGAGCGGCAACACGAGAACGGGGCCTTTTCTGCAGTGGCTCCGTTTGTGAAATGTTCCCCCCAGGGAGGTTCACCTGGCGCCTTCATTATACATCTTCAGGTGCCAGGAGAAAACGTTCCTCTTTAACCAGGTCTTTGTCTGATTAATATTCCCTGGCCTTTTAAATGTGGTTGTGGGAGGGGGTTTATTGTTTTGTTTTAACTATATTGTGCTTTTATTTCGTATTTTTATCTTGTGAATGGCCCTGAGATCCTTGGATGAAGGGTGGGATATAAATTTAATTAATAAAAAATAAAATAAAGAGGTATGGACATTTGTGCCATATTGCAGGATTTCTAGGATAGTAGCCACGCAAACCCCAGCCATCATTGCACTGCAGGCCACAGCAACATGATTAAGCCGGCATTGGGGGGGGGGGAATTGCTGTCAACTAGATGCCCCCATTTGTATTCCTAACACACTCCCATCTCTCAGGACTGGACACTTCCAGCCTAGCCAGTGTTTTGAATGGCAAAAGGCCTCCACAATGCATTCTCAAAGCCATTTCCATTCTGCGGCTGTGTGTCCCAGATACTAAAAAGTCTTGAGAAATGTTCCCCCTTTGGGGCATATGTTTTCTTGTTTTCTGAACATGTTTCTGGTTGGTTTCAAAGAAATCCCTCCAGTCATTTGAGACACAAGCACAAACAAAACGGTAGGGAAAAGCGGGGGGGGGGGGGATCATTCCTCTTTACTGCATTAAAAAGCCGCTGCAATCCAGGGTGCAAAAATGATGCAAGTAAACTCTAATAAGAACCATACGATTTGCAAGTCCTGAAAAATTAGATGCAAACTATGAAAAAGGAGTGTAATGAGGTCTGCAGAGTTGCTTAAGAAATCCATTAATTTTTAATGGAATAAAAACCCAAGCCATGATAAGTCTTCATGTTCACGCTGGCATTTCTCCCATCTGCTCTAACAATGGCATTTGCTGTCACAGGCGTCTGACGGTGGCAGCATTCAAACTTTACAATGGAAAAATACTACACTGATGGCAAGAGTAGAGTACATAGTTAGTATCACAGCTGCTACAGACATTAGCTAAATTGTTTTAAAACATTAGAATTTAAGCCGGCAGATAAACGGCCTTCTTAGCACTCAGTTCAGATATAGTCCCACATTCAGCGCCTCTGACTCTCAGAACCTATTTTTGCCACCCACTCCCATTTTCAGCATGAACCAAGTCCTGACACACTCGGTTCTTGTTATCGCAGGAAAATTCTGAGTACAGTGGCACCTCGGGTTACATACGCTTCAGGTCACATACGCTTCAGGTTACAGACTCTGCTAACCCAGAAATAGTACCTCGGATTAAGAACTTTGCTTCAGGATGAGAACAGAAATCGTGCTCCGGCGGCGCGGCAGCAGCAGGATGCCCCATTAGCTAAAGTGGTGCTTCAGGTTAAGAGCAGTTTCAGGTTAAGAATGGACTTCCGGAACAAATTAAGTACTTAACCCGAGGTACCACTGTAGAGTGGTACCTCTGGATGTGAACGGGATCTGTTCTGGAGCCCCGTTCGCATCCTGAGCAGAACGCAACCCACGTCTGCGGGTCTGCGATTCGCTGCTTCTGCGCATGTGCGTGACATCATTTTGAGCGCCTGCGCATGCACGAGTGGCGAAACCCAGAAGTAACCCGTTCCGTTACTTCCGGGTCGCCGCGGAACGCAAGCTGAAAACGCTCAACCTGAAGCTACTTTAACCTGAGGTATGACTATATACAGACATGCAGAAAATCCACACCCCAAGAGCTACAACTGGAACCCACATAACCACCCCAAGCAGTTTCTCATTCTGCTACTAAGAACCTGCAGACTGTGGATCCTATAGATGCAATCGCAGAAGGGAACAGCAGGCACAGGAACAAAGTCTCACCCTTCTTTTGGAGCAGTCCAAATCTGGAACAGTTCATATTGGGCCTGTTGTCAACCTCCACATATCCCACCCACCCCAACAGAAGACACAGCTGGGTGGTTGGATTTCCTAGCACCACCATTTAAATTTCATACAGTGCAAAGCCCCCAAAATCTCCAGCTAGGACTGAGAGAGACCCCCGCCCTTGAGAGCTGATGTCAGTCACCGTAGACCGGGGTTGGCAACATGATGCCCTCCATATATTTGGGACTACAGCTTCCCGCATCCCTGGCTATTCACCACGCTGACTACAGCTCATGGGATTTGAAGACCAAAACATCGGGGGGGGGGGGGGTACAAGGCATGCTGGCTACCCTGGTGTAGACAATACTAAACTAAGGGGACCAAGGGGCTGACTTAGTACAAGCCAACATTTCATGGGTCTGTGGCATACACAGGGCAGGGCGTTTATGACGTTA
Organism: Podarcis tiliguerta; assembly: GCF_965153285.1. Lineage (NCBI taxonomy): Eukaryota > Metazoa > Chordata > Lepidosauria > Squamata > Lacertidae > Podarcis > Podarcis tiliguerta. The sequence goes on along the minus strand of NC_139536.1, from coordinate 18,261,313 downwards.
TAAAGAAAACAGTGTTGTGGACAGCCCAGCTCAACACTACAGCCAGCCGCAGAAATCCTCCAGGATTTCGCTCACCTTTCAGCCGGGGGGTGGGGGGTGGGCTTTAAGAATTCATAGGTGGGTATAATAAATGTTTGTGTTTTCTCTTTTGGGCCCCCAAAAGGTTGACAACTTCTTACCAACACCATTACAAACCTGTCAGGTTGTTAAAACCTGCCTTTGAAGCCCCGCTTGCGTGCCCGCCTGTCAGACTGATTTGGCTGGCGGGGGCAAGAGACAGGGCCTTTTCTGTGCTGTCCCCCAGGCTGTAGAATTTCCTCCCCATGGAGGTGCTTATGGCCTCAATGTTGCTGGTGTGCTTTGGACCATTTTTGCTTAAAGGTTGCTCTCTTAGAATTGCTTGTTTGTTTTACTTTATAGATTTATATACCACATATAAAGAGTCATATATAAGTGGTTGGTGGTTTACATTGATATAAACTGTTTTAACTGACTTGGCTTAAGGATTGTTAACATCGTTGCCACTGCATGCTATATTCTTTGCTGAGGTGCAAATCGGAGCCTTGAGAAGAGAACTTACTAAGGCTGCCATATTTTAAAAATCCAGACACAAGCGTTGTTTTGCGAAAAAGCAAAAGAAAAATTGGCAATTTTTAAAGCTATGTTTAAGGAAAATCAGCAAAGGTCACGGCTGCCATGGGCTGCCATGTCCAGATTTCCCCTGTCATTTTACCAATTTCTGCCTGGACACTGCTTCCGACTGCTTCTGCGCATGCGTGCACGGCAAAACCCGGTAAAATACTTACGGGTTTGTCGTGCATGCATCCTGAAGTTTACGTAACCAGAGGACTGTCTCGCCAGAGTGGTGCATGCTCTATCTCCCGCTTGGACTACTGCAATGTGCTCTACGTGGGGCTACCTTTGAAGGTGACCCGGAAACTATACCTAATCCAGAATGCGGCAGCTAGACTGGTGACTGGGAGTGGCCGCTGAGACCACATAACACCGGTCTTGAAAGACCTACATTGGCTCCCAGTATGTTTCCGAGCACAATTCAAAGTGTTGATGCTGACCTTTAAAGCCCTAAACGGCCTCGGCCCAGTATACCTGAAGGAGCGTCTCCACCCCCATTGTTCTGCCTGGACACTGAGGTCCAGCGCCGAGGGCCTTCTGGCAGTTCCCTCATTGCGAGAAGCAAAGCTACAGGGAACCAGGCAGAGGGCCTTCTCAGTAGTGGCGCCCACCCTGTGGAACGCCCTCCCATCAGATGTCAAAGAGGTAAACAACTACCTGACATTCAGAAGACATCTGAAGGCAGCCCTGTTCAGGGCGGGGTAGAAATAAATTATTTATTATTATTATTATTATTATTATTATTATTATTATTATTATTATTATTACATGCACCACTCTGGCAAGACAGTCTGAGGGCAGGCAGGGTCTTAACCTGCATACCAGATGGAGCTGGTAGACAGCTGCCCTGGACACAGAATTGACCTGCGCCTCCATGGACAGCTGTGAGTCCAAAATGACTCCCAGGCTGTGCACCTGGTCCTTCAGGGGCACAGTTATCCCATTCAGGACCAGGGAGTTGTCCACACCAGCCCGCCCCGTCACCCAAGAACAGTACTTCTGTCTTGTCAGGATTCAACCTCAATCCGTTAGCCGCCATCCATCCTCCAACCACCTCCAAACTATAGCTCCCAATGCTGGTCAGGGCTGCTGGGAGTTGTAGGTCAACAACATCTGGAGGGCCACAAGTTCCCAAGTTCTGCCCTAGAGAATTATCTAATTTAACCCGTATGATTAAAAAAAACACCTTGTAGTTGGTAAAGAAAGCTAAAAACTCTGAAACTGCCAAGCCTGACGATTCTTTGCAGCCAGCAGCCACCTAACTTTCTGCAGAAAAATAAAGCACTAGAAAATTTTCTGTCCCATACCACAGCTGAATTTGACTCAATAAACATGGTTGTTCCTACAAACCTCCACCACAACCTGCCATATTAGAGTCTCGCTAGTTTTCTTTGAGGCTGGGCCTTATGCACAACACATATATTTCCAAGCATGGCTATGAAACGTCTCCATCCAATGCGGGGCGTGTGGGTGTCACGTGGCCAGCTGTTCTCTGCGCACCATGCCTCCCTGTGGCTCCCATTCAGACATGCCATTCGGACAACCTTCGATATGCATGTGAAGACCAGGCCCTGGGGCGACTTTAAAACACCCACCAGCTTCAGCTACTAATCCCGGATTTAAATCCTAATGACTGCAGTGCACAGAAACGCCCGGGCAGGACGCAAAGCTCTCGCCGGCCCTTCGCCCCAGCCTGCTGTCGGGAGCATCAGCGGCTTTACGAAACAGCTGACAAGAGCACAAGAAGGGCACAGCCAGGAAGCTGGGAGAGGGAGGGGCTGGCGAGGCCTTTATTTCCATCAAAGGAATTTATGCACCCATCTTGCTCTGCTCCGCTTGCTGCAGAATGAGGGAGAAGGTCAGCGGATTGGGGAACTGACATTCCGCAGGCACCTTCGCCGCTCTAGATGCCCACTGGAAACTTTTCCGTTTCAGAAAGCATATTGATTTAGCTAACATTTGTTTCCAATATTTTATTGATTTTATTGTGATTTTAATTATGGTTTTATGTATATTTGGTTTACAGTGGACGCTCGGGTTGTGAACATGATCTGTGCGGGATGCATGTTCGCAACCAGCAGCGTCCACAACCTGCAGCGGTGTGTCTGCGCATGCGCAGGGTGCAATTCGGCGCATCTGCGCATGTGCAAAACGCGATCGCTGAAACCCGGAAGTAACCTGTTCCGGTACTTCCAGGTTTCAGCAGTCTGTAACCCAAAAAACCGCAACCTGAAGCGTCTGTAACCCGAGGTATGACTGTATACACACACATAAACATGCACTTATACATTGCTTAGAGAATTTATTTTCTGAGCAAGTGGTTTACAAAATAAATAAGTAAGTAAGCAATTAAATAAACAAAACAAAACAAACCTTGACTAGAGGAGGACAGAGTCTTGCTGCGTACTGAGGTAAGGATCCAAATATGTCTGCTCAGCAATACAGAATCATAGGACCATAAGGATCATCTAGTCCAACCCCCTGCAATGCAGGAATCTTTTGTGCCCAACATGGGGCTTGAACCCATAACCATGAGATTATCAATCTCATGCTCTGCCGACTGAGCTCTCCCACTTTCTTCTTTCAATACAACCATCTTTGTCTTGGCACATTCACTAGGAAGGGAACAGTGCAAGTCTGGGAAGACTTGGGGATAGGGGTTGGGAGATAATGCCTTTAAGAACAAACCACAAGTTCTCTTCAACTTGAAAGGATTTGACAACAGGCGTCAAGAAAGGGAGGGAGCTGCAGCTCAGTGGGTGACACTGGGGGCAGGGGAAGGATTGGGTGGAAGGAGATACAATGTCCTGAGAACCTGGGGAGCTCCTGCCAGTCAGAGCTGACAACCCTAGGCTCAATGGACAATGAGTGGTTCCGGTATAAGGCAGCTTTTCCAAAAAGCTCTTCTGTGGCAGGGGCGGGCGGATTTCAGGCTTGCAGGATCTACTCTGTGTTTCTCTAAAACCCAGAGATCCAACAACTGGGGCCTGGTGCAAAAGCCTCACATTTTAAATTAAATAGCAGGTTGCTGCTAGCACAGGGATTTACTGGTCTGAGCTCACTGGGCTTCCACAGAAAAAGGCAGCAACCATGCCTGGTTAGCTCACGTTTCCTTCATTTCAGCAGTCTACGTTGAAGGGGATGGGAGCAATCATTTCGTTGGGAACTTTAAAGAGATCTTTGCTGATCTTTTGCACAATGCCCAGAAATCTAGCGGTAGACCGAGACCCACCTTCTGCCCACGCACCCACCCATCCTGCTCAAAAGGGCTATTATTACAATAACTATCTACTACCTGGGCACAAATCATTATTAGAGAGATCCAGGAGATTTCCCCCTCCTTCCTACGAACAATGCATGCATTTTAGAAGGGGAGGGTAAAGAAGAGATCTGTTAATGACATCACCATCACATGCCCTGATTGTCCTCAACTTTAGCCAAACAGTGCCCAATATAGTCTTCTAAAAACGAGAGCTAAGGAGCTGTCAGAAAAGGAGAAGGGGCCACTCTGCTGCCCCCTGTACTCCAAGCACTGCCTCAAATTCCACTTTGTCACCAAGCGCGCACTCGACAGGGAGCTTCATACACCTGTGGCTCCCTGGATTTTGCCTATATCAGCTGTCCCTTAGTGCCCTTCAGATGTTGTTGGGATGACAACTCCCTTCACTATTGGCTACACTGGCTGGGTCCGATGAGAGTTGTCATCCAGCAACACCTAAAGGGTAGATGGTTGGGGAAGGCTGGTCTGTTATGACATGTGTCTGCTTAAATACATGTTTGCTCATTCAAACATTTCAGTTTTAAGCACATATGCAAGTACATGTCTCAAAACTATAAGATGCAAAGTAGGCTGATCTTTTTACTTCTGGTGCCCCATTTAGGAAAGTTCTTATTCAATACCTTCTGCAGAATGATGATGATTACTGTATTTTAATATTGTGTTGGAAGCCGCCCAGAGTGGCTGGGGAAACCCAGCCAGATGGGCGGGGTATAAATAATAAATGATGATGATGATGATGATGATGATGATGATGATGTATTACTTATACCCCCACTCATCTGACTTTGGAACTCCTTGCCTATTGACATGAGGCAGGCGCTGAACTTTTTCTGCTGCCCGCACAAAGCACTTTTCTTTAGGAAAGCCTACTGAGACACGTACAAGTTACAGGCCCTTTATTTCTTTTTAGCTACTGTTAATTTAAATCATTCCTGAACATTTTCAAATACCTGTGTTAATTGTTTCTACTGATAATTTTAACACGTTTCTTAAAAATTTAAAAGTTTTCTTGCAATCAAGCAGTACATAAAATTTGCTAAATAAATACTTAAACAAAAACTCTCCTTCTCATCCACTTCCTATCCCATTGTGTGTTAAGTGCTTGAAGGCTACGAAATAGCTGCTGCATTCTGGCGCTGCGGGGTAGCTACCCTTTCAGAGACTGTACCCATATATCCTTGTAATGCACATCATATATTTCTTTACTCCTAGAAGGCTATGAGCCCCAAGGGACAAGAACAGCACATTCAAAATCCCCAGGTGGAAGGGATCCAAGAAAAGCAGAAAACACAGAAGGCTGAAGCGCCCCTGACAGCATTTCCAAAGTTCAAAATGCAAGGCCTCCCTTGCGATAGGCAAATATTTCATTAAAAACGGCAGTTTGTCTCATTTACGAGATGGCTTCTTTGCTTTACGAGGCGGTCCCTCGGTCCAGCATTTGAGGCAGGCCCAAGATAGGGAGATTTGTGCTCTGCGGGTGCCTACCCTGGAGCAACGAGGCCACAATCCCAGCGATTCCTAGCAAGACGGCCTGATGGGGATTGGTTTCCTGGTGTAGAACTCTACTCCGAGTTTTGAGACAGAAATGGGTCGCATGAATCTGCATAATTCTGTTGGCACGCTCAATTCCATTCATTTGATTGTTCAATTTATGTATTTTGGGCAAATCTTTGTTTGACAGATGCTAGGAAAAGAAAGCTGGGGTTTGTTTGTTTTTCCAGCTGAGGGACTGGAAATCAACAAAATACACCCATACCAGGGAGTACAGACCACAAACCCAGATCCAAACAGACCCTAGGCTTCCATTTAACTCCTAGAACACAGGAAGCTAGGGGAAAGATGGGAAACTGTCAATCCAGCTGTTCCCGGACTCTAACCCCAATCATCCCTTACCATTGACCATGCTGGCTGGCACCAATGGGAGCTGGGAGTCCCACAACAGCTGGAAGGCCACAGGGTCCTTATCCTTGACTCACAGGATGCAACTAAGACTTTCTGAGTTTCCATGTCCGAGATAACAGCCCTCCCCCCTCCCTCGCCTTAAGGTGAACGAGATGAGCTATTTTCTCGAAATAAAAAGAATGAAGCAACAGCAGAGCAATTTAGGGAAGTCCACGAGCTCGTAAACAAAGTTTTGCACAAAGGAGGAGGACGCTTTGCCCTTCTAGGCCCTTCCTAAACAATCTCGCCATTCTATAGCAGCCTGCTGGCTCCAACACATTTATCACACTCGCTGTTTCCTAGATGTCAAAGGCCAATGTACAGAGACATGGAGGGTGGTGTCCTCCCTCCGTCTATATTTTTTTTAAAAAAGTCTTGCAGAAAACAAGCAACAAGTAGCCCCCATGTAAAGGCCAGGGGTTAGATGTCTGGCACAATGGATAGAAGCAACAGCTTGAAGATGGAGAGGCGGTAGGAGCGAGACAGCAAAGAGAGGCGCCTGTCGCATAACCAGAGATACCTGAGGACACGAGATCAGCGGCTTACCTGGATCTTCACAGCAATGAGCACAGAGCTGAGCTCCTTGTCCAGTTCCCTCAGCACGGTCAGCTTCTTCAGGCGGAGACTGCACAGCCTGTAAGACAGAGAGAATGGGACACATTCAGGCACCACCATCCCAGGGCCCCTGCCGCATGGTACGAGGCGCTTTGGAGACAGCCTGGAAGGTCGGCAGGCCACCGCTGCTCCCGCAGCTGCCTGCCTGGCGGAGGAAGAGGGCGAAGCCGTGCTCCGCCACGGAGAAAGCGGATCGGGAAAAGAGGAAAGGAGGGAAATTAACAGAGCCAAAGCAGGATTAAGGGGGATTATGCGCCGACAGGAAGTTGCAGGGCATGTGGAGCAGAGATCCCTGCCCAGCAGGAGCCACGGCCAGCTCTTCGCTCAGACATCACAGCTAACCCTGCTGTTGCTTGGATAGAAATGACCCGGTTCAAAGCAACCCTGCCCTCAACTTCACATAACCAAAAATAAAATAAAATAAATTCACACTGCTTATTTACAAGTCGCATTTTAACCACGTGATGCAAAAAAGCAACTGCTCTTTACTATGGATTATCAGTGCTCCAATCCGACGCTAGAGACACAGGAGTTGAGTGATAAGCTGGCAGCCCAAGCTGGCAAGCAAGTCCATGAATCTCTTGGACTGTTTGTCCAATCATGCTGGCTCCCCCAAGTTTCATCCTGCCTCGGATTTGCAAGCATCCCTTGGCCCAATTCTCCCTGATCCACCTGCACTGCGTGAACTGGGGAGAGTAGAGGGAAATGCCAACCCCCCTCTTGCTCATCCTGATTTATTTTTAAAACAAATCAAACAAAAATACATGTACATCAGATTGTAGACATTCAAGATGAGGGGAAGAAAGAAAACCAATACAACTTGCAGAAATGAAGACTGGGTGCATTATGTATAAAATATGACCCATCATCTCTTTCTGGTTTTTCAGAATATAAGAAGAGCTGTGCTGGATCAGGCCAGTGGCCCATCTTGTCTAGCATCCTGTTCTCACGGTGGCCCACCAGATGCCCGTAGGAAAACCACATGCAGCTTCCCCGAGCACAACAACTCTCTCCCCTCCTGTGCTTTTCCACGGGGTCTACTAGCTGCAGCCCACCAGAGAACGAAAACTGCTCCTAATACCGCCAGGAAGAGAAGATCCAGATTATCTACAAATTCCACATACCGGTACTTGCTTAACATGCTTGGACCAGTTTCATTATACTGGCAGTTTTGTGATATTGAGATGGCACTAGGAGCAGCTGCTGGGAGAAGGGGAGTATACAGGGATCAATACAGCACACGGCACCTGGGCAGCACTAAACGTCGCCATTGTAAAAAGCAGATGGAAGAATCCCACTCCCTGCATCTGCACCACCAGCATCCCTTTTGCTGGCATCAGTACGGGGACAGGAGTGGTCCAGATGTAGCTGTACATTAACTGCAGATGGGCAGATTTAAGTGACACGGGGCAACTGCCCTATGCAATGCACCTCGAAAGTTCAGGTAGAGCCATGTGTGAAATTTGGTACTGCACAGGTAGGGTGGAAAATAACACTTGTCACTATAATATTCAGCATCTTCAACTATTATTATTATTATTATTATTATTATTATTATTATTTCTAGCCCTTTAATCTGCAGAGTTCTCAAGAACTGTAGTAGTCCAAGTGTCTTTCGGCAACAGAAAGCAAAGACCAATTTCTGGATCATTTCTCCCACCAACCCAGCAGAGAACCAAGACTATATACCCAAGAGTCATTTTACTTGGCAGGCATCTGTAGAAATTCTGGCCTCTCTCAATTTAATATAATTGGTTACTTTCTCCACAAACGCACACACAAACACACAACACCCCACATCTTAACCGTGTTTTTAACATCTGGCACTTTAGAGTCCTTCCAAAGTCGTGCCAAAAAATATTTTGGCAGCTGCTATTAGATACTGAACCTTCTTTTTAAAAACAAACAAGCATATGCTTGAAGATTTCCCGATAGCCATAGCCAATAATACTCATCAAGGCAGGTTTGTAAACATGTGAGCCTCAGAATCCAGAGTGGTGTGTGAGTCGGATTTCCGCAGTTTGTGGCAGGAGAAGGAAGCCTCTTTTCTATCTTAGGATGTATGCTGGCCAGAGCCTGTAGTGGGTGGGATCACTCTATACTCTATTCTCTTTCTCTTTCTCTTTCCACCCTCCACTTTGCTTGCCTACTGAGTGGGATGCCAAAGAAGAGACAAATACCCCTTGCCCCTTTTATAGTTCTTCAAGTGTCAATTAGCACATCACCTTGCCAACAAAGGTCCCTATAGTTAAAGCTATGGTTTTCCCAGTAGTGATGTATGGAAGTGAGAGCTGGACCATAAAGAAGGCTGATCGCCGAAGAATTGATGCTTTTGAATTCTGGTGCTGGAGGAGACTCTTGAGAGTCCCATGGACTGCAAGAAGATCAAACCTGTCCATTCTTAAGGAAATCAGCCCTGAGTGCTCACTGGAAGGACAGATCCTGAAGCTGAGGCTCCAATACTTTGGCCACCTCATGAGAAGAGAAGACTCCCTGGAAAAGACCCTGATGTTGGGTAAGATGGAGGGCACAAGGAGAGGGCACAGAGGATGAGATGGTTGGACAGTGTTCTTGAAGCTACCAGCATGAGTTTGACCAAACTGTGGGAGGCAGTGGAAGACAGGAGGGCCTGGCGTGCTCTGGTCCATGGGGTCACGAAGAGTCAGACACGACTAAACGACTAAACAACAACATGGGGTGATCTGCCAGACAGGACATACTTGGATTTTCCGGGGGGGAGGGAACTTTGATAAAGTCCGGTTGAAGGTGGGGATGATAAGGGACACAATGTGGGGTAGGTGCATAAGGGGATGCTGGGAGAAGGCTGGCATGGATCCCCATGCCTACCATTCATGGATACAGCACTCACATTTAGGCACACTAATGAAGACATTGGAGGAGGTCTGCAAGTATGTAGAAAACACATCATCACAAAAGTCAGGTCTCCTTTGCATAGAGTTTAGCTCACCTTGGCAAAGAATTTCCAATTCCTGATGATGGGGTAAAAATAAACCATCTTTCTGGGGTTGGTTGACACTGGCAAGTTTATCAGCTTTCCACTATCAACTGGGGCTGGCAGAAAGGTGGAGAGAGGATGATGTACAAAGCAAGTGAATAAGAGGAAATTGCTTTCCAAAACTACGTGAAGCAAGACTGCACACAATGATGTGCCCGTTAGGAGAAATGAACACCAAAATGCTGCTGAATTTTCATGAGGACTTGTTTTTTTAAACACTTACAAACTGATGTGCAAATGTGGGAAACAGAACTTAGGATTTGAAAAGGAAGAAACTGAGAGAACGCAAAGTTGACCGATTCGCCCAAACCTACATTTCATACACTGGTCAGATTTGGGTGGTCATCTGTCAGCTTAATGACAAATGACATTTGTGCTCTGTACATGCTAGCACTTTGCTCCTCCCTTCACAACAGTCAGCTGTTAACCATTTCCCAGCCTGGACAAAATGGGAAACTATTAATGGAAGGCTTCCTGGCTTGTATGGTGGCTGGTTTGTGCAATTGGAAAACTTTAGCAGTCTCTCTCTCTCTGTCTCTGTCTCTCTCTCTCTGTCTCTCTCTCTGTCTCTCTCTCTGTCTCTCTGTGTGTGTGTGTGTGTGTGTGTGTGTTTGGTGGGGGGGTCTGGCCTCCTTCTTATCTCAGCTTATTAACTTTAGATATCTGCAGCTGTCATGGTATATATTGAACTAGGGATAACCTGCTGTAGACAATTGTGGTTTTCAAGAAGACCATTAAACTGAAAAACAAATGCCCTCTTGGCTTTTAAGTCAATGGAATAGAAGCTATTGTAGAATAAATGAAAGAAAACACTCAGAAGGTAGAGCTGAGCATCCTGCTGTGTATACTATTGGGGGCAGTGGATAATGAATCTTAATATTGGAAATGGAGTGTCACAAATATGGATCTACTTTGGCCTGTGAGCTACGCACGTCTGGGGGCTTGGCCCTGTTTCACCAAATTAGGGATTATTCTAAGTGGGTGGCGCTTGGGAATTTCCCCAGGGCCACCCCCCCCTTCCCCAAAATAGAGGAGCACAGCTCCTCTCTCACAGTCTCCAAGTCTCTCTCCTTGAATGCCTTTTCGTGGCTAGATTGAAATTCTGATCTGTAATAATGCCTTTTGCTTGCCTGGATATAGAGGACTGTGTGTAAGAAACCTCTAACATTTACAAGGCTAGAATACAGTCTGCTGCACTGAAATTAAGAGCCATATTTGTCGTTCCACCCACTTTTGTCTCTAGGCCTGTCCACCACTGATATTCTGCCCCCAAAAGATGACCCACAAGGGAATGAGGCCTTTCGTCTGAAAACGGTTCGCCTCCCCTGCTCTCTCTATAAACTTGAAAGCAACGAACCCTAGGTCATTTAAACCCCATCTACTCACAAGCAAGGAACCTCCCTCTCCCACTGCAGCATAGCTGTCAACTTTCAGATTTGAAAATAAGGGATCAGCAGCCTCACCTGTCCCGGGGACAGTCTACAGGATATCTAACAATCCGGGATAGCTGCGGGAAGCTGCGGGAAACGGCGCTGGAATAAGGGAATTTCCCGCCAAAAAAGGGAAGGTTGACAGCTATGCGCTGCAGCCCACTCCCAAACATGATCACACGGGATCGGTTCCAGGAGAGCAAATGCAGGACTGCAGGTAGATTCAGCTTTTGCAATCGCAGGGACTAAAAGGGCTTGAATAAGAAAGCAAAATCATTTTAAGATGAAGGCATGGAGTCTCTCCATTCATTCCCAGCGTCGCTGAAGATGACTGACTGTCATAAAGAGAATGCCTGAAATCTCAAATGAGTTGAGTAAGCCATTAAGTAGAGCTCTAGCGTGCATTCTTAGCCCACATCTATTAGAAAGCTTAGCGTTAAACTCACATATCCAAGAATCCATATGAAAAATTGTGTGTGTTTAGATGGCATATAATCATCAATGGAAAAGAAGCCGTACTGGCTGACATCTCCTTCTCCCTCCCTCCCCTGTGGGGGGATTTCCTAGTGCATTTTACAGACTAAGGCCCTATCTGCATTATACATTTAAAGCAGTATCATACCACTTTAAGTAGTCATTGCTTCCCCAAAGAATCCTGGGAACTGTAGTTGATTAAGGGGGCTTGGGAGTTGTTAGGAGACCCCTATTCCCCCTGTACAGCAAGAATTCCCAGAGTTCCCTGGGAAGAAGGACAGATTGTTAAACCACTGCCCCTGGGGGAGCCATGCTACCATCATTTTCTGGTCCGATAGGTGTTCTCTTTTAGACATGGCAGCTGCTTTGCTTTATGCCATGACCCCCACTGCCGCCATTTTGTGACTGGCACCCACAGCACGGCCAAAAAGTTCCAAATGTGCTCCCTGGCCCCAAAGGACTGACCAGTTCTGGTGTATTGTATCTCTTCCTGGAGAGCTGTGTGATGGAGCCACAGCAGAATGACAACCACAGCAGATGTAAGCCACCCAAAGCCTTTTTCTACAACAACCACACTTTTACAGCTCCCTAAGCCTTCGCCCTCCAGTTAAGAAGTCTATATTTACAATGGGGTTTTCATCAGTCCTATAGATACTTTTAAGGGTTTACGATATGCACTCCCTTTATGGTTCTTTAGTCAGTCCGCAAACGACGGCAGGCACCTAAACACAAGCCAATTAGGAGAATGCATCTTTTGGGACACTCTAGCAAAATGCTTTACCCCAATCCTCTTATTGCTACTGAGCACTAGCTTTCGTTGATCTTCGGCTCACTATAATAAGCCAGCCCTGAGACTAGCCACAGGCCCCTAAAGGGAAAGTCTGGGTCCCGAAAGAGCACTGGTATTCACAGATCTCTAAACATACGCAATTCTATACGCACATACTAATTCCCAAACCTCCACCAGCTCCTTCCCCTGCCGCATCAGGATCTATAGGGAAAGACGGGAGGAGCCCACAGGAGTTGTCCTCTTGCTGGTTGCAGCTACGGAGGGAATGATCCAACAGTCAACAACTGCTCTCTTATTTCCTCTTATCTGGGGATCTGATCTAACAGGACACTTTTCGTAAAGCAGCTGACTCGGGCCCCAGACACACTGATCAGATGCTTGGAAGCTGTGGCTGGATGGTTACGTGGGAGCCGGTTGAAGTTAAATCCTTCGAAGACAGAGGTCCTCTGGCTGGGACGGTACGATATGGGATTGAGGGGGCAACTCCCATCTCTTGCAGGGGTGCAATTAGTGCCAGCACCGTCCGTTAAGAGTTTGGGTGTAATCTTCGATAACTCCCTCTCCATGGAGGCGCAGATTGCAGCTATAACAAAGGCGGCATTTTTTCATCTCCGCCAAGCTAAGCAGTTGGCTCCTTACCTCTCTCGCCCTGACCTAGCCACTGTGATCCACGCGACGGTCACCTCCAGACTGGATTATTGTAACTCGCTCTACGAGGGGCTGCCCTTGAGACTGACCCAGAAACTCCAGCGGGTGCAAAATGCTGCAGCGAGACTCCTTACAGGGTCTTCGCTGCGAGATCACATTCATCCGGTGCTATAACAGCTGCACTGGCTCCCGGTGGAGTACAGGATCAGGTTTAAGGTGCTGGTTTTAACCTTCAAAGCCCTATACGGCCTAGGACCCTCGTACCTACGGGACCGCCTCTCCTGGTATGCCCCACAGAGGAACTTACGGTCTTCAAATAAAAACATCTTGAAGGTCCCAGGCCACAGAGAGGTTAGGCTGGCCTCAACTAGAGCCAGGGCTTTTTCGGCTGCGGCTCCAACCTGGTGGAACGCTCTGTCACAAGAGACAAGGGCCCTGCAGGACTTGACATCTTTCCACAGGGCCTGCAAGACAGAGCTGTTCCACCAGGCCTTTGGTCAGGGTGGAGCCTGACTCCCTCCTTTGGCAATCTTTACAAAGCTTTAGTTTATGGTTGCCATCAATTTTGAATTTGATTTTAATTAATTTTTTATAATGTTTTTATAATGTTGCACTATTTTAGTGTTGTTAGCCGCCCTGAGCCCGGCTTCGGCTGGGGAGTGCGGGATATAAATAAAATGTATTATTATTATTATTATTATTATTATTATTATTATTATTATTATTTTCAGAATGGTGCGAAGGTCCAGACCCTTCAGACCCCTATTGCCACCTTCACCTAAAAAGCCATGCTCCTTAATTCTGGATGAACGGAGGTGGGTCACACTGGCGGAGGAAGAGGGGGGCGTGGGGAGCACACCGTCCCCAGCACTACGATCCCGGTGGGGTGCCATCACGGCTGCCCCCCTGCCCGCGGGGTGCCACGCCCCCGGTATGCGTACCACGTCCCTGCAGGCAGCGTGCTATGGCCCCGGGACACGTGCCCGCCACACCCCCGCTTGCTCTCTGCCCCCGGTGCTGGAGCATGAAGGTCCGCCGCTGGTGGGTTGCTCTTTTATGGTGGAGGAAATGCACTCTTGACCATAGGCTCCTCCAGACAGCCTCTTCATTGAGCAATCACTTCGATTTATTCATGGCACAGTTACACGGCGATGAAGCATTCGTCCTGATTTGCTTGTGGGTGTTTACACATCTTTCTGTCCATCGTTCCATTCATTCCATGCTCTACAATGCATTTCTTTTTTAAAGCGTGCTTTAGTCCCATATTGAAGCAGGATCTACAGGCTTTGTGCCTGCAACGATATCACTGAGTAAGCCTGGATTACCTGATAAGCGCTCAAATCCCTCCCACAAAATATAGACAGTTCCAACATAAAGGTAAAGGTAAAGGTAAAGGGACCCCTGACCATTAGGTCCAGTTGTGGCTGACTCTGGGGTTGTGGTGCTCATCTCGCTTTATTGGCTGAGGGAGCCAGCGTACAGCTTCCGAGTCATGTGGCCAGCATGACTAAGCCGCTTCTGGCGAACCAGAGCAGCGCACGGAAACGCCGTTTACCTTCCCACCGGAGCGGTGCCTATTTATCTACTTGGACATGCTTTCAAACTGCTAGGTTGGCAGGAACAGGGACTGAGCAACGGGAGCTCACCCTGTTGCTGGGATTCGAACCGCTGACCTTCTGATCGGCAAGTCCTAGGCTCTGTGGTTTAACCCACAGCGCCACCCGCGTCCAAGTTCCAACATACTCCCTTACTATTTCCCATGCTCCAGGATCAAGCCAAGGCTAGGAGAGGATAAGCAAACAAGTGGAGATGGTGAGGAGGAAGAGCAGAAGGAGAATCAGAGAATGACAGCGAGGCCCTTGCAGGGGTGTGGGTCTCAACAGGCATCTAATCGAGCGAGTCCCTGATCCTGGTTCTAGTCAAATGCTTTGGTGGAAGATTATGAGTGGTACCCAATGTTAGTTATGACCACAGCAGATCCATCAAAATCACTGGACTTAAGTAATTCGAACACACCCATTGAAACTGGATTTAACTAAAGGTCTGTCAATTTCAATTTGTCAAGTCTTAGAAGGATTCTTTTTTGGGGTGGCTAACCTCTGGCCCTCCAGATGTTGATGGTCTACAGCGCCCATCATCCCTAACAACTGGCAATACCAGCTGGAGCTAATGAGACTCCAACAACATTTGGTAAATTTAAGACAAATATTATTTATTTATATAATTTATATACGGCCCTATACCTGGAGGTCTCAGGGCAGCTCACAGAACAAAATCAAAATATAAAACCACAATATATATATATATATAAAATAAAAACAACAAATATTATCCAATGAAATATTTGCCAGGACAAGAGTGTGGAAAGAGAAACTACCTACCTCACCCAAATAGACTTGTTACCGAGGCAAAAAATATCAGGCACTATCCCTCATATGTTTTGTTTTTCAGTTCAGTTTCCAACATAATGAGGACCCCCCCACCCTGCATGTTGCTTCTAAGGAGATTTCATCAAGATTTTTACTCCTTTGATACCCCATCCATTTGTTCTCGTACCCGTGAGCAACTATAACACAAATTTATCTTTTTTAAAAAATCCTGATTAAAATGCAGTAAAATATAGGCCAACTTCTGTTAATGCTTCCATTTATCCTAATCTATCCAAGTCATTTAAATCAAGATTTTAAAAATGTTGGCTCGTTGTATTCATATCATAAGCAGCCAGCAGCATTTTGCTTTCATATATAAAATTATCAGGGGAAACACATTTTAATTTTAATGGCAAGCTTTATAAAATGCAGCTCAGTGCCTTACGTGCAGCATTACTTTTTCTAAAATAACTGTTTCTTAAAATCGTAATTTTCATATTTGATTTTTAATAGGGCAATCAACACTGAGTTAATCATCAAACCTGTTACCAGGAGTGTTCTTTGACAAATCCTATCCATTGGAAAGAGTAATATATACAGACATAAAAACAAAAACTTATAGCACAATCCTATGCATGTCGAGCAGCACTTCCAGACATCCTTTTTGTTGTGCATTCATGATGATTTGCGATCATAATGTTATCGGGGCAGTTACACACATTGAGCTTTCAATCCTACTTGTACCTGCAGAATGTTTGGGCGGGCAGACAACTTCATTTCCACGATCAGTATGTGCCCTGCAGCCTCCTGCTTACATCCTGCAACTTTTAACACTACAAATGTTCCAGGGTTTGTTTGTCACCCCCGCTTTTGCTGCACTATAGCACAAGAGTGCCCCAACATCCTTGCATTGCAGTAGTAATGCAATGCTATTGGGGAAGCACTGCAGAATAAATCCACTACTAACACACTGTTATTCATTAATGGAATATTGTAGAATACATGCGCAAGAAAACATCTGTCCGGGGTGGGGTAGAGTGGGGGTGGGGGCATTAATGTCAGCACAGGTTCATTCTACCACATTCTTGTAATTTGGCAGTCGTGTGAACCGGCCCTGAAAGCACAGCGGGAACGGACTGTGACTCAACAGCCCCTTAAGAACACTATTTAAAAGCCAGCAGCACTTGCTTACAAATTGCTAACACACCTCCAACTTCCCAGCAATCTATCCTAGACTGTGTGCCCACCATACATTTAAAGCACATGACTTCCCCCAAAGAATCCTGGGAAGGATAGTTTCTTAATGGTGCTGATAACTGTAGCTCTGGTGAGGTATAAACTACAATTTCCATGATTCTTTGTGGGGAACTGTGTCCTTTAAATACCGTAGTATTAGGCGACTAGGCGTATTAGACAACCCCCCAAATTGGCAGCTGCAATTTGGGCGTTCATCTTATGAGCCCAGTATTATACGCTGTATGGGCGGCAGCTCCGCTCCGGGCAGCTTTCTCCTGGCGCGGAGCCCGCCGCCCATACCCGGCGTATAAGACGACCCCTGACTTTTTAACCTCTTTTCCAGGGTTAAAAAGTCGCCTTATACGCCAGAATGTACGGTATATGGTGTGTATGCGGCCCTGTACTGTGACACAAACAACTGCCAAAATTCCAAAAGAGTTAACTCTGGCATTTAAGCAAATCCGCAACAATTTCTTTCTTTCAATAATTTATTCTGCTTCCAAGAGCCAGGTTTTTAAATCAGCAGACTGCCTGAGGAGGGAATTGTAGTAATGGAAGAGGGAAAATAAGAGATGAGATGAGCCTCAAAGCTCCCTTCTGAAAGTTCTGTTCAGCTCATCCCTAGCTTCTAAGAATCCACTAAGAAACCACCAGGCACAGACCATATTAAGCATTTTTAATTCTCTTTAGAGCCATAAGTGCCTAGCAATGTTTCCAAAAAGAACAGCAAAAACTGGGGTTCTTAAAATGCAGAATTTGATACCAAAGGCTGGCTTTGGTACAGCAGTCTTGGGGATAAGTAAAACAAAGAAGGTTCTAACTAGAGATGGGGAGAATTGTGTTTAGGTATCAGCCCAAAGGCTGAAAGTGGGCAACAGTAGATCAAACCTATAAAATAGTTCTTTTATAGCTTTTACAGTCAATTAAAATGCATCTAAAACCTGCACACCACACAAATGGCAGCTCAAATAAAACGATTTTACGACACACTGAAATAATGCAAAGTTGTGCTGCGCAGGCGCTGCTAACAGAAAACTCCCAGGTAATCGGATGTATCATAATGGGGCATCCAGGAGACAACAGTGGGACCAGCTTTCCTGACCCAAACACATAAAGCTTTACAGCAGGGATGGGGGAGATGTGGCCCTGCAGGTGCTGTGGGACTCCAAATCCCATCAGTCACAGTCAGTATGGCCAACGTTGAAGGATGCCAAGAGTTGTAGCCCATCAACCCCTGGAGAGTCATAGGTTCCCCATCCCTGTTTTACTGGGTTGCAAGCCACCATATTGATTTGCAACCAGAAAAAGAAGCCAGTGAAGACATGGGAGCAGGAATGCCATGTGCTCCTGCTGCTCCGCCCCATCAGGAGCCACGTTCGTATGTTCAATGCATACTCAAGCTCCCAGATATAATCGTGAGAGGCCCGTGAAATGCACATCGCACTACCTTTAGCTTTGAGGCTACGAATGCAAAGCAGGTATGATGGCCTGGGACTCGGGCTCGGACTCGGAACCAGAGGAGTCTCAGTCTGCACCGGATCCTTTGCCTCAGGCATCATCTGAGCCACGTCTGGGGCCTGGTCCTAAAGAGTCCCAGTCTGCACAGGTTCCCCTACAACGAACACCAGCTGGGCCGAGTCAGGGGACTGAGCCTGCCCTGGCTCCAGATGCGGGGATTACCTCGTTGCCTTCAGCTGGGCCATCACTTACAGCTGCTCCACTACCGGTTTGGTCAGGGGAGGCTGAGGCGGCCTCTGAGTCTAGTAACCCACCGACATCTCCTGAGCTGCAGAGACTGAGATCTGAGAGAAGGAGAGACCTGAGTACTCGCAGGAGGAGTGCTCGCCTTTGGGCGAAACAGGGAGGTGAGTTGCCGGGGGATCAGGACCGGCCGTTACCCCGACAAAGAGAAAAGGTTGTCGGACCTCGCCCCAGGTTGCAGGAGCAACATTGCTGTATGCCAGATCCTGCCTGAGATCCTGTACCTGTCCTTGCCTGGTTTCCTGCCTCGTGTCCTGCCTTGACCCTGTCGGACTGACTCCTAGATGAACCTTCGGTTTCTGGCCCGGACCTGGACCACGGTTCTACGGTTACCCCCGGGCCCAGCACAGTAAGTTACACATATGCACTTTTCTAAGAGGCGAAGAAGTTACTTGTGGATGAGGAGCAGAAATAAATTGGGTGTGGTGTTCATTTGCGCCACTTTGCAAGGATACAAAATATGCATCTTCCCACACTTTGGGCTATCTAGTCCACCCCACTGAAAGCAATGCATGGTGAATAGAGACCAGCACTCTAGTTTAGACCTGTTTCTGCCCCAACAAATGAGATTTGTGTTCAGAAGCTGCTTCCGCACACCAGTCTTCTGAGAGCTCCGCTAGACATTGTGACCAATGTCTGGTTTTTATTATCAAAAGAGCAAGTGCGAGAGAGATCAAGATCATGATTGCACCATGTGAAGAGCGGGGTTATAGCCTTGGCCATCATAATACAGAGTCAAGGAAAAATCCCACCTCCCATAGAACTGCTTTTCACTGCAAGAAGGAAGCTTCCACTGGGAGGCCACTGGAAGTTTCCTTTCTGAAGCTTGGGGGAGATTTTCATCAGGACCACCAATTGCGGAGGGGAGGGTTAAGTCCCTCACTGCACTGTGTTGTCTTGATCCACATGCCTCCCACAAAAATTAAACAGGTTAAAATACATACACATATTGAATGTATCATCTAGTTTGGTCCTTAACTGGACCCCAACAAGAAAATGGAAGAATAGGGTGATAAGCATTGAAGGAAAGGAGGGGAGGGATTTATGCTTTCTACCTGCACTAATTTTTGCCCCCCCCCCCGGGCCCACACATAAAAGTTAAAAAGCAATATTTAAAGTCAAAAGAATAGTGTATTCAACCTTCTTTTGATTTCAAATACAGCTTTTCAGCATGGACTCCCTATCGGCTTACATCTTCTTTTTATCAGTGACAAAAAGGGGGTGGGAGTTTCGTTTCTCTGTTAATTCCTTCAATCTTGCTGTTAATAAGGCTTGTTCAGGGATGCTTGGGGGGAAGAAAAAAGTTCAAAGCCAACAAAGGAGAAGGGAAGAAGAAAAGCAGAGTCTTGGAGGCAGAGAGGCTCTGCTCTTGGTAGAAAGGGGACAGGGGGAGATTTTCCCTCTCAAAAGGAGTAGGAGCAAAATACACAAAAAACGATTCTCTGCATCCCCCTTCCCCAGTTTATTATTAGATCAACATTTTTTAACCATGTCCCATTCTTTGCCATGTTTTCCTCTATGCTCGTGCGTGTTGTTATTGCATTCACTCTATGTTTATTATATAAAATGCCTCAATGTGGCTTACAGCTATAAAAACACATATACCACAATATCTAAAATACACCATACATCAAAAAGACACGAAGTCATCATGGACGAAACGTGCTCATCCTGCAACGGCATAAAAGGGACAAGTTCTACCCTGTCCTTCTACAAGATGAGCACCAAGACAAGCTAGGGTATCATGGCGACACCATGTGACCTCAGTTGTGAGCCATATTCTTGAGTGAACAGCAACATCTTCACTAGGTGCCTAAAAGTTTAGATAGATAGATAGATAGATAGATAGAGACACAAACAGACATATACTTGCTGGTGTGGTGCAGCACTACAGAGCTGGCCTCCCAGTATTAGCATTGCAGTCGTTTACCAGCATGCAGGGCAGCAGGGCCATTGAACCAGTGTGAGAGCACTGATGAGAGTGTCGGATTGGGGAGACAGTGCTGCCATGCTCTGCTGTGCCCCCACAGCATCTCAACAAGTGGCGCCGTGAAGCTACAACTGGGAGTCTGGTGTCCCAGCACTAACCCACTAGCTACTCCTTTCTAGGTGTATAATGCACACTCACACCTGATAACCAAGGACGACACTTCAAGCGTCTGACAAAGTGGACTCTAGCCCACAGAATTTGGGATGAATCTGTCTGTTTCCTGTCTACGTCAATTTTGGATGCATTCATTCAAAGATCCATTCTGTCGTGTTTGTGCACTAACCTGTGAACATTTTGTTATTTTTAAAAAATGTGCCAAAGAATTTGCATTTACCGTATTTTTCGCTCTATAAGACGCACCAGACCACAAGACGCACCTAGTTTTTGGAGGAGGAAAACAAGAAAAAAAATATTCTGAATCTCAGAAGCCAGAACAACAAGAGGGATCGCTGCGCAGCGAAAGCAGCAATCCCTCTTGCTGTTCTGGCTTCTGGGATAGCTGCGCAGCCTGCATTCGCTCCATTAGATGCACACATATTTCCCCTTACTTTTTAGGAGGGAAAAAGTGAGTCTTATAGAGCAAAAAAGACGGTATTTATCTCAAAGTACTCATTTCCCCTATTTGTCTTAACGTCTGCTTTCTTTTCCTTACATATTTTGATAGTTTGGTTTTTTTCCTGAACCAAGCACTGTATTGCAAACTGCAGAAAAGGGCAAAATCTGACAAGTTATCAGGCTCTCATTCATGTGTTAGTCTGGGAATTCGGTGTGAAAGGGGTTGGTTCGCTTCCAAATGCGGGTGAGAAAAAATGCTCTTCTATCCTTACAATAAAGCTTATGTCACAATGCATGTGCTGGTCTTCAAAGGTGTCCCTAGACTCGTTGCCGTTTTATCCGAGCAAGATAAGCCACATGCCACACTTCTCGTAACACCAATATTTCTGACGGCCCGGGCAAGCCTGCTCCACATGCCAATCACTCTAGCCAATCCCTCTAACCCTTTCCACGGCTTCTGCCACCCAGGCCTGGCTTCTCAAAGAGTTCATTTTCGGTCTGATGAACAGGATAATCCACACCTCTAGCCTGCAATGTCCTCAAGGTGGCAGCAGTTTACTGGCTTCGGCCAATCTTTAGGTAAGGAACAGAGGAAAGAAATGACTGCCTAGACCACTCAGGAATGTGAAAATCTCTGAAAACATATTCTCTCTCTCTCTCTCCCCACCCTAAAAAAAAAGGGTTATTGGTAACACAGATCTGTCCAAGCAGCATGTGTGCAGCTACCACAAAGCCGTAGAAGAGGAGAAATGCATCCGATTCTACCAAATCGCTTCTTCCACAGCAAAGGCAGATGCTGGAAATAGTCCGACACAGACAGAGGAAACACTGGCGAAGGCTGAGCTAAGCTGGCATCAGTTCACTGTTCTGCTCACAGCGATCCTGCTTCTCTCTCTCTTTCTCTCTCATTGCCATGCTCATTACGGTGTCCCTGCAGGATGCCTGCTTCCTGCAATTGGAGCTAACAGCAATCCACTGCCAGCCTTACTTCCCTGGGGCTGAGAGAGGACTGGAAGCCGCTCCTAAGCCCTGAAGCAGCGGTAGGTTTCTTGGAGGAGAGAGAGGACGAAGGAAATCTGGGGTGGTGGACGGTGGGGCTTGCACAGCAGTTATATCATCGTCCGTGCCAGTCCGTTAGGCAGTCGCAAGCTGGATCCCGTAAAGTGAATCCCCCCCTCCATG
Organism: Podarcis tiliguerta; assembly: GCF_965153285.1. Taxonomy (NCBI): domain Eukaryota; kingdom Metazoa; phylum Chordata; class Lepidosauria; order Squamata; family Lacertidae; genus Podarcis; species Podarcis tiliguerta. The sequence continues at coordinate 18,239,393 of NC_139536.1, read as the reverse complement.
GAAATAACCTGAAGGCCGAAAATAAGCACAAGACAGGGATGGGCTGAGCCTCCCAGCATCCCTCTGAGCTCAGCTGAAGCAGCCACAGCTTCGCTTGCAAGCTGAGCAAGCCCTTCCTCTCGGATGGCAGTCCCTCTCCCTCACAAGCATCTCTGAGCAAGACTTACCCCCGGCAACACTGAAGGAATGGCAGGCTTAAGAAAGAGAGGGGGCTTCGGCAAACATGCCAAATGTCAGCACTGAATTAAGCACTGCCAAAAAAGAAAATGAGCCAATGTGCAGTTGATAAAGTACCACAACACTCTGAAAAACAGGGTTTTTTTAACCCCTTCCCCTTTATTACTGGGGGGGGGGGTGGTTCAGCCACCTGTCTGAGCTTATGTGTTTCCTCTTTTCTCCCTCTTCTCTGGCAACGTAGTTTGCCCAAACCAGTAAACTGTGGTTTGCCCCAATGAGAAAAGGGGTGGGGGGTGGGGAATAGCTACATGTGGGAAAGTGGATGTGCCCAAAGTCATTCTCATTTGTTAACAGAAATTTGGAGGAAGTGGGTTTGTTGCCCAAGATCTTCCATACATACATACATATATATATGTGTGTGTGTGTGTGTACACACACACACACACACACACACTACATACACACACACCCCTTTACAGAACATATTTCACAAATTTATACAACATTCTACTATATTACCATTTGTATCCCATCCCATACTAGAAAAAAGAAAATTTAAAAATACAAAAAAATGTAAAACATAAAAGGACCTAAAATAGCCTTCCAATTGTTCTCAAAGAAACTAGATCATACTTGTTACATCTTACACAGTATCATGTTATCAAATTAATTCCTGAAATAACATAAAAGAAACAAAAAGGGACAAAGATTGAATAGAAACATTTATTTTAAATATATTATCTATACATTGCAAGACTCATTCAAGATCTGCTTGGAGGTTTTTGCTATTACAGTAATTCTTCAGGTATTCCTTAAATGTAATGCTATTACAGTAATTCTTCAGGTATTCCTTAAATTGGTTTACTTTTTGCGTTGAGTATCCTCTTAGCCTCCCCGTCATTTTTGCCATTTGCAGATATTCTAGCAATTTAACTTGCCCAAGATCTCTGTGCACCCCAAATTTGCCGGTACAGTAAGTGATTGAATCACACCCCAAAATAGCAGAAGTCTGGAAGCATCCCTTATTTCTTTTATATTTTTCCTGCCTTTTTAGGGTGTTCTCCCCACCCTTTCTATGCTGTTTCAGAGCAACTAGAAGGAGAATTTTATTTTGCATAATTAAAAACTAAAATCCTAGCTGCATGTCTCCCCCCCCCCTCCTCCAGCTGATCATAACAAAGAACCTCAAAGGGTTCCCAGGAAAGCCGTTTGAAAACCGTGATGTTAAGTAATCAGAGTTAAGACTGACAATCATAATCCTGATTTAGTTTGACACATTTGGAATATGGTGTCACCTGATTAGCAAGATAAAAGGTTTCAAGTCAAAGATAGCCTGCCCATGAGAGGATTATTATATCTCAAGTTATCTAACCCAAGTTAAAAATATAAACCAAAATTGGTGCGGAAATGCAGAACAGAGCCGTGGAACGCTTAAGCCGCCCAACTCAGAATGTTTTTTATTTTAAAAAACTGTGATGCGGGGACTCTCAAATCAGGTCCTTTCCCACACTGAAGGCACTCAAAGGGCTCTTCTAGCCGAGAGTCAAAAGTGATGTTTTACAAGGACATTAGCATTTTGATAAGTAATGTAGACAAAGCACACTTGGGTATTTGGACATTATTAGTTACTTTATAGCCTGGATTTCTTACAGCATGAGCAACAGCCAGTTAATAATTCATGTCAATGTGCAACGTGCAGTCTATAAAAGCATCTTCAATATAATCTTATCTTAGAATAGAGGATCAGCAACTAGCAGCCTACAGGATGAATCCTGCCCCCTGAGGAGTACTGTCTCTCTCGCCAAAATGCAAACTTTCTATCCCATTCTCCTTCTCGGCCATATGCCCTGCTTTATAGGGGACAGTTCCTCTAGCCGGAGCATTGTCTGAGCCAAGTCTAGATTAAACCTAAGAAGGAAGAACCTCAAATACTTAGAAAGTACATTCTTTCTGTAAGAATGGCAGATGAAAGTCTTGGACTACATGGAATTGGCTGAAATGACCGGCAGAATCAGAGACCAGGGAGAAGAGACGGTGGAAGAAGATTGGAGAAAGTTTAAAGATTACCTACAGAAATACTACAAGATTAATGAATGTTAGAATGACATCAGATTGAATGTAAAAGGTTATTAGTAAAAAGTTGTAAAATTAAGACTCAATATTTAAGATATTAAGGAGATTAAGTTATATTAAGATATCAAAATTAAGATAAGGATTAATTAAGGCAGAAGGAATGGAATTTGCTGATTAAATGTAAAATTTAGAATACAGTGGAGGGAGGTATGGGGAAGTTGGTGAAACAAGTGAATGCAAGAGATAATATGAAAATGGAATTGTTTTAATGTTTTTTTCTTTTTTTCTTTTTCTCCTTTTTCTTTTTGATGTCTTCTGTTTTTGTAATTTTGTATTATTCTGTTTTTTGTCTTTTTTTATCATTGTTCCCTTTTTTATGTCCATTTTACCTTTTGTGTTAAAACTTAATAAATCTTTTTGGGGGGAGTAAGTAAATGATGCATCCTGCTGTTTTAAGTAAAACAGCTTGCGAAACACACACAAAAATCTTTTACGACAGCTATCCATATGTTGGAGGGAAGACTATGAGCATAAAGCAGCTATTTGATGAGAGACTGACTTTTGTAGCAAAGCCTAGTAGTGGAGGATCCTAATCAGAGGCATTTTTTTTTAATAAAAAGAATTTATATCCCACCCTTCCTGCCGAACAAGCTCAGGGGACAGCAAACATATCAGTGATGCAATTCAATTAAACATAAATAAAAACACTCAGGATAAGATGTAGGCTGTATCAGGTAGTCCCAGCATTTCCTGGGACATTTTTGGAACAAAGGAGCTCCGCTGGATCAGGCCAATGGCCCATCTAGTCCAGCACCTTCCTATCACAGTAGCCAACCAGATCATAGAAGTTGGAAGGGACCCTGCGGATCATCTAGTCCGACCCCCTGCAATGCAGGAATATGTAGCTGTCCCAAACGAGGATCGAACCTGCAACCTTGGCATTATTAACACCACGCTCTAACCCACTGAGCTATCCAGCGAGTTATCCCAGAAGCCTGGGAGAAACCAGCAAGCAGGACCCAAGCACAAGAACACTCTCCCATCCCATGGTATCCAGCAACTGGCATTCAGAAGCATTGCTGCCTCCAAAGCCACTTCCGCCCTGCAGAGGAGGTGGGGTTGCGGGCTTCACAAGCCCAGCCTCTGTGCGATTGGGGCAATTCCAGCCACGTCACCCCCTGGCCAGCCAATCGGCTAGCTCTGGGGGCGTGGCCTGCCCTATTTAAGGCAGGTGCAGCCGGGGATTTCCCTCTTTTGCCACTTACCAGCTGTTCCTGTTTCCCACCCTCCTGCCCTATAAGGGTTTTCATTCCTTGACCTTGCTATGGACCTTGGTTGGTCGCCGTTGAGGGGCCTGGTAGGAATTTTTCCACTTGGCAATATGGCACCAGCCACTTGGTTTTCGCCTGTCTCGTAGCAAATCGTCACAACTTTCTTGGTATTGGTGGCTAGGCACTGATATTGTTCTGTAGTTGGAAGAGGGAAGGAAGCACCATCACCTGCCCTGCATATTGAAGGGTAGTCTGATAAAGGATTCCAGGGGGTGTGGCCCTGTCTGAAGCCTATGGAGGTGAGGGCCTAAGGCACGCCCCTGAGCAGTGACCCCGGGGGAGTTCCTAGTTGATGTGCATCAGTAGGACTCCCCCTACTGGTGGTTAACCCTTCCCGGACTTCAAGAGGACGGGGTGAAGCCGGATATAGTTGGTTAGGACCAATGCCTAAGCCAATACTGCTCATCACCTGTAACCAATAAAGCCTTATTTAGCCCATTAACCTTAATAATTGTGTCATGCGTCTTTATTTCCACTGGGGGGGGGGGGAGAACTCGACATGCAACAGTGGAGGCAGAACATAACCATCATGGCTAGTAGCTATTGTCAACCTTATCCTCCTCTCTCTTTCTTTCTTTCTTTCTTTCTTTCGGGGAGCTGGTGGCGGAAAGCCAAATATTTTATGATCTGTGTACCCTTAAGGAATACCTGTATGGAACAGACCTGAGATCCTCCTTTCGTTTGGTCAACTACACTTTGAAAAGGATGCTCCCATTTGCTTCTCAACCTGATGGTGGGAAAAGCTTCCTTTGATGAAGTCTGAAGGACACTGGTTTCAAAAGTAGATCAACTAAGGTCATCCATCACCAAACCAACTATAGCAGACCAAGGCGGCTTCTATGCCTTCTTTCAGCTATGATATGCAGCAAGTTAGGAAGTTTCATTCTTATGCACTTGAGAGTGAAGGTCAAATTTGCCCGCTGTGAAATTCGAATATGGAAAATGGTTCTGTATAGAACTTGACATGCCGCTCAACAGGGTCAATCAACGCACATTTTCAAAATATCCCCCAACCACCCCAACTGAGCGCACACATTGTAAAACTATCTGCACGATTTCTCACACGTGAGGGTCAAAAGGCAGGTTACCTGTTAATTCCTACCACAGAAGTGTTTTATGGAGAGCAATTTTAAAAAGGGTGCAGAATCCCTAGCGAGTTCATCTAGTGGGCTGCCTGACAAGCTTTGGAAATTAGTATATACTAAACCGCATGACTGGCCTTTCTCGGTTTTTGTGCAATCAAATAATAATTGTACTGTTTGTGCCGCCTGTACAGTATCATTTGTAATGTTTAATAAATACGATACATTCATACGCCTCTAATTACCGGAGAGCTGAGGGAAGAAATGAGATGTAGCCACCTTGAAAATAAATCCAATACTTGGTCAGCTCCAAGTTAATAAGAGCGCTTGGTATTTAAAGAGAAAGATTAAAAGCTGTGGAATAAACAACGAAGAGGGTGACTAATAAAGTTCTTTAAGACACCATTAATACAGCTTTATATTTTCGCCTCGTTAGTTCCTCTTGCACAAGGAAAGGTTAGAACAAAAACCCTCTGCTACTGACATGTGTGCCACATTACCAGTTTGCTAGTACGGAAAGAAAAAAATTCCAGTGCAATCCTAACCATGCCTACTCGGAAGCAAGACTGCCGCCATAGTATTTGAAGTCAAGCAAAGTCTCACAGTAAGATATTTAAGGATTTCAGCCTGAGATCATGTTTTCCTTTTCCTGGAGCAGCTAAGTCATATCCCCCACCCCCACCACCACCCGCAACTCATACTGGGCTTCATTTGCATCCGAGCCAAAAATCCCTGCACACATATGGCTCTTAAAAATAATGCCAGATGGTGATCTTGGAGAAATACATGAGTAAGAATGGAATCCTGGCATTCAGATGCCCCTTAAGCTAACTTGCTCCCCAAAGAGAGCTCTGGAAGCACCAGAGTCTAGAAAGATTGACACTCATTCTCAGAAACCGTTTGGCCATGTTTCTAAAAGCGCTCAACGCAGTGAAACGGATAGCGTCTTCGGTTCAAGTCTCCGTTTCAACAAGGACCAAAATAGTGACTCGGGGTTAGCCCCGCATTTTGCTCAGCAGGGGTGTCAAAGTGTCAAACACAGCCAGATAAAAATGGGTGGTGGGTGCCAAAAAGCCCAAGGTGGAAGCGAGGTCTTTAATTCCCCCACCTGCCCATCCCACCCCCACAAGTGAGTGAAAGGTTTGTTGACCAGATATGACCAGCTTGGGAGATTTACAGTGGTACTTCGGGTTACATACGCTTCAGGCTACATACACTTCAGGTTACAGACTCCGCTAACCCAGAAATAGTGCTTCAGGTTAAGAACTTTGCTTCAGGATAAGAACAGAAATCGTGCTCCGGCGGCGTGGCGGCAGCGGGAGGCCCCATTAGCTAAAGTGGTGTTTCAGGTTAAGAATAGTTTCAGGTTAAGAACGGACCTCCGGAACAAATTAAGTACTTAACCCGAGGTACCACTGTTGTTTAAATACAGCAGCAGAAGGACCAGTGACTGCATTTCTGTTCATGATAGGTGCAAGTATAATCCACAGATTATGTCAAAGGAAAATCAAAAGCACATTATACTTAAATGAATCTTGGAGAAGGACAGAAAACTAAGAAGCAGCACATGCAGAGGGGAAGAGGGAAAAAAGATGCAATGATTATAGGGGAAAATAAAGTATAAAACAATTTGGTTTTCCTTTTATATTATCTGAAGATTATGTTTATACCTTTCGTAAATTGAAACTCGTTTGCTGGTTTTCTGCTGATGAATTTTAAATGAAGTCTCCAAACTGGTCAAATGTGGTCGCAATTCTCTCGCACGCTGGGGGAACTTAAAGACCTCGCTTTCGCAAGGAATTTAAAAAGTATGCTTCGTACCCAAGAAAATTATTCCATACATATTGCCACAGTACCATCCTATGCTTCCTAAGGATAAAACTTGTGTTTTGTACTGTATTTTATTCTGCGAACTGCCCTGAGATCCTTTGATGAAGGGAAAGTATATAAATTTAATAAATAATAAATAAATAAATAAGATCCATAGCTCAGTGACAGAATAAATAAGATCCCAGCTTCAATCCCTAGCAAGTCGAGATATTATTAATATTATTATTATTATCATTATCATATATTTTTTAATACCCCGCCTTTTCCCCTAACAGGACTCAAGGCTGCTTACAGATTAAAAACAAGACCCACTAAAAGCAGGGGTGGGAGCATCATTAAAAAGCAATTAAACATTGACAGAATTAAAACTATATACATTTATAAATCTATTAAAACCATACAAATAATAACAATAAAAACAGCATGACACCAGCCCCCTTATTTAAAGCAGTTTCCCAAAACCTGTTGAGACAAGAAAATCTTCATCTGCGGGTGGAAGGACAGCAAGAGGGGAGCTGATCTAGCTTCTTTGGAAAGGAAGTTCTAAAGTCTGGGAGCTACCACCAAAAAGGCTCTCTCCCACTTCCCTACCAAGCATGCCTGTGAGGATGGTGGGACTGAGAGGAAGGCCTTTCCCGAAGATCTCAAAACCCAGGCAGGTTCATATGGGGAAACACAGTCTTTCAGATAGCTTGGACCTAAGCAGTGTACAGCTTTGTAGGTCATAACCAGCACTTTGATTTGTGTCCAGAAACAGACAGGTAGCCAATTGGGCTGTTGTTGCAGAGATGGCTGGGAGAAACCACTGCCAGAAATCTTGGGGAACCTCTGCCAGTCAGTGCAGACAGTACTGAGCCAAATGCACTAATGGTCTTATCCAGTACAGTGGTACCTCGGGTTACATACACTTCAGGTTACATACGCTTCAGGTTATAGACTCCACTAACCCAGAAATAGTACCTCAAGTTAAGAACTTTGCTTCAGGATGAGAACAGAAATCGTGCTCCAGCAGTGCGGAAGCAATGGGAGGCCCCATTAGCTAAAGCGGTGCTTCAGGTTAAGAACAGTTTCAGGTTAAGAACAGACCTCCGGAACGAATGAAGTACTTAACCCGAGGTACCACTGTATATGGCATATTCCTATGCATGTGTACTCAGAGGTCAGTCCAAATGAAGTCAGTGGAAAGTACCGTATTTTTTGCTCTATAAGACTCACTTTTTCCCTCCTAAAAAGTAAGGGGAAACGTGTGTGCGTCTTATGGAGCGAATGCAGGCTGCGCAGCTATCCCAGAAGCCAGAACAGCAAGAGGGATCACTGCTTTTGCTGCGCAGCGATCCCTCTTGCTGTTCTGGCTTCTGAGATTCAGATTTTTTTTTCCTTGTTTTCCTCCTCCAAAAACTAGGTGTGTCTTGTGGTCTGGTGCGTCTTATAGAGCGAAAAATACGGTAACTTGCAGGCAGGTGTGTACAGAATAGCTGCCTTGACTTACCAATGTTTAGGAAAATCATTGCACAAATACTAATAAGCAGTGGTGGTGTTTATATAGTGCCATGTCTGTGAGACATCGCTTTCAAGGAACGAGTCTGACAGGTTCCTATCTCAAGGGGTTTACAATCTACGAAGATATACACAAGGGAAACAGGAAGGGGAGGTAACGCAGAGGCAGGAGCAAACAGGAAAGCAATATGAAATTATGTTACTTACAGGTTATTGCCACTGGAGCAGCCTTCTACAGACTGGTGCCCTCTAGAAGTTGTTGGACTACAACACCCATCAGGCCAGGCCAACATGGCCAATGGTCAGGAATAAAGGGAGTTGTAGTCCAAATCACCTAGAGCAGGGTTTCCAGCTGTTTTGGGACTACAACTCCCATCACCCCTAGTTAGCAGGACCAGTGGTCAGGGATGATGGGAATTGTAGTCCAAAACAGTTGGAGACCCAAGTTTGGGAAATCCCTGATCTAGAGGGTACCATTCTGGGGAAGCCTGGGCTATAGGACTGTTCCAAATGCTTCCTGGAAAATGCAAGTTTTGAGGAAGGATTTGAAGGAAGGAAGAGAGGTGGTCACAAAGAGGCGTTTCGGGAAAATGGGACAGGAAACACAAAGTAATTTCAAGGAAACAGAATTATTTGGATAGCTAAGGGATGAGCCAAGATCACAGGAAACGATGTGTTAAAAGGGGAGAGATACAGAGGGCAAAGCCATGAAGTGTTTTGAAAGTCAGGATCACAAGCTTGTGCAGGATCCCAGAGCAGATAGAAAGAAGAAGAAGAAGAGGAGGAGGAGGAGGAGTTTGGATTTGATATCCCACTTAATCACTACCCGAAAGAGTCTCAAAGCAGCTAACATTCTCCTTTCCCTTCCTCCCCCACAACAAACACTCTGTGAGGTGAGTGGGGCTGAGAGGCTTGAGAGAAGTGTGACTGGCCCAAAATCACCCAGCAGCTGCATGTGGAGGAGTGGAGACGCAAACCCGGTTCACCAGATTACCAGTCTATCGCTCTTAACTGCTACACTACACTGGCTAGAGTAGGAATTTAAGAAAGGGCATCACATGGTCAGAGGAACAAGAGAAGTGAATTATTTTGGCAGCAGAATGATGGAGAGGAATACAAGCAGAATATACGATGCTGCCTTACACTGAAGCAGACCGTTGGTCCATATAGCTCAGTATGGCAGCAGCTCTCCAAGATTTCAGGTAGGGAGTCTCTGCTATCCCTACCTGAAGACGCCAGGGATTGAACTTGGAACCGTCTACATGCAAAACATGCGCTGAGCTATGGTAAAAAGGTAAAGGGACCCCTGACCATTAGGTCCAGTCGTGACCAACTCTGGGGTTGTGGGGCTCATCCCGCTTTATTGGCCAAGGGAGCCGGCGTACAGCTTCCAGGTCATGTGGGCAGCATGACTAAGCCGCTTCTGGCGAACCAGAGCAGCGCACGGAAACGCCATTTACCTTCCCGCCAGAGAGGCACCTATTTATCTACTTTTACTTTGACGTGCTTTCGAACTGCTAGGTTGGCAGGAGCAGGGACCGAGCAACGGGAGCTCACCCCGTTGTGGGGATTCGAACTGCCGACCTTCTGATCTGCAAGTCCTAGGCTCTGTGGTTTAACCCACAGTGCCACCCGCATCAGTATGGCAGCAGCTGTCCTAGATTTCAGGTAGGGAGTCTCTGCTATCCCTACCTGAAGACGCCAGGGATTGAACCTGGAACCTTCTACATGCAAAACATGTGCTGAGCTATGGTGCATTCTCACTAATCTTAACTACAACCTTATGAGGCAGGCAAATATCCACGAATTACTGATTGTGGGAGCAAGGCTGAAAGGAGAGCTATGATGGTTTGGCTCTGAGCAGCCAGAGCATTTATGACTGATGTGCCATTTGAATCAGGAACATTCAGGCATACACCTCATCCTCAAAACCACTATGCTCCATCAACTCTGCAAATCTTGTTTTATTCTTCATCTTCTTTTGTTAAGTAGCATTTCTTCTCATTTCAAATATCCAGGGAATGCTGTGCAATTCCCATAAAACGTGCCACTATGAGCGTGGCTGTTTTTCTGTTTTCACATGGGCACCCAACACAATTATGTTGTCTGGACCAATCAGAGCCAATGGAGAAACGTAGTTCTATTAGCTGCACAGAGCTGACTTCATCTTATCTGGACTGGCACTACAGCTACTATTTGCTACCTTCATTCTCTCCTTCCACTCTCTTCATTGTCATTTTACTATTACAAATCCATACTCGATAGCATAATAATGCTAGGCTTTATATCTTTTAAGAAAAGAATCCTAGATATGATCTTAATTGTGGGAAATGGTATGCAAGTCTTACTAAAGCAGATAGCTCTGCCATCCCTTTTAAAGGCAAGTTTACAAACTGTATAAACTCCCAAGTCTGTACATGCATTGCATTTTAGCTTGAGCTGCTGTATTATAAGCTAAACATAACATTTATGTCTGGTGCCCAGTGGAGAGATGGCACTGCCCAACCTTTCCTAGCCATGGTTCAGAAATCAGGGTGGTAAGACTCTGCATCTTCACCAGGCTTAGTAGCTGGAACCGCACATCAAATTGATGCTGGCAAATAATAGGGACAAAAAATAATTGCATTCTCTCTTTACAGGGAAGGAACAGCAATCTGCATAAAAATAGCAGAACCTTTATCATTGAGGAAAGGTATATTAGTGCAGTGGAATTAGGGGTCAGCAAACTTTTTCAGCAGGGGGCCGGTCCACTGTCCCTCAGACCTTGTGGGGGGCCAGACTATATTTTGGAAAAAAAATATGAATGAATTCCTATGCCCCACAAATAACCCAGAGATGCATTTTAAATAAAAGGACACATTCTACTCATGCAAAAACATGCTAATTCCTGAAGTGTCCGTGGGCTGGATTTAGAAGGCGATTGGGCCAGATCTGGCCCCCGGGCCTTAGTTTGCCTACCCATGGGCTAGCTAGAACATTATATTACACTAGTATAATGTGGAGACAAGGTGGTGCCCTCCAGCTGTTGCAGACTACATTTCCCATCATCCTTTACTGTGATGGCTTGGGCTAGTGGAGGTTGTAGTCCATAACATCTGATGGGCTCCAGGTTGCCTACGTCTCCATTAGAGTGACAGACAAGTGCCTGGTCACATTCACTTTAAACCACAGTTAAACTTAACTATAGTTTAAAGGAGAATGTATCACTTGCTGGTGCATGGGGGCTAAAATCATGGCTGCTTGGCTCCTCCCCTGCTTCTGGGATAGATAGATAGATAGATAGATAGATAGATAGATAGATAGATAAAACCTATGGGTACCTACTGAGAAGATCCATAAAAAATCAATTCCAAATGGAATTATTGTGAAAAAAGGAAGTGGGGAGGGGGATTTTGTCCTCGCTCGGGGCATCATTTCCCTAAACTCTGCCCCTGATGGGGAGATGGAGGAGACAGGTAATTTTCTGAAGCAACAGATAAGCAATGAAAGTGAGCACGTGAGTTAAAACCTTAGCAAATCCAGTCTCTCAAGCTTGTAAGCCTAAGTGCAGGAGGATGTATACTTTATACATGCCGTATAACTCAGCCTCTCTGCGTTCCCTTGGAGGAGAGGCTTTAAATTTTAAGAGCAGAGGAAACAGCCCTGCAAACAATCCCACGCAGCTTACTGAAATAGGTCCCACCCTCATCCCGTCATTCCTGTAAGAGAGCATTTGGCCATCAATTGCATCTTATTCCCAATTTAAAACTATAAAGCCCCTTTATAAGTTGCTGGAATAAAAACTGACAGCCTCAATTGTCATCTTCATTCACAAGGCCTCCCTCGAGTGTCTCTTAAAATCCAGGAGCACTGTTTTTGCTTCTCAGTTTGATAATCTATGCATTTCCTGTTTCATTCTAGTTTTCCCTGAATACTTATTTTTATCTGCAGTTAAGTCCTGGAGTCAGAAGCCCAGAGTTAATTCTGTACTGCATTTAGCGAGGCTCCATGGCAGGCCTTCTCTTTACTGTCAGCAAAGCATACACCTGGGAAGAGATTTGCTTCCTTTACTGCAGGGGCAGATGAACTTCAGGCTTGTGAGATCTGCTTTGGCTGTGTACATACATTTAACACACAGGACTTCCCCCCCAAAAAAACCTGGGAACTACAGTTTGCTAAGGGTGCTCAGACGCGGGTGGCGCTGTGGGTTAAACCACAGAGCCTAGGACTTGCCGATCAGAAGGTCGGCGGTTCAAATCCCTGTGACGGGGTGAGCTCCCGTTGCTCAGTCCCAGCTCCTGCTAACCTAGCAGTTCGAAAGCACGTCAAAGTGCAAGTAGATAAATAGGTACCGTTCCAGCGGGAAGGTAAACGGCGTTTCCGTGCGCTGCTCTGGTTCGCCAGAAGCGGCTTAGTCATGCTGGCCACATGACCCGGAAGCTGTACGTTGGCTCCCTCGGCCAATAAAGCGAGATGAGCGCCGCAACCCCAGAGTCGGTCATGACTGGACCTAATGGTCAGGGGTCCCTTTACCTTTTACTTTAAGGGTGCTCAGGACTGTAGCTCTCTGTGTGGGAACTACAATTCCCAGGATTATTTGGAGGACGCGATGTGTTTTGAATGCATGGTGTGCAGGAAGCTAAGAGAACCCAAAGATTCACCCAACCAGAGCCAGGCACCAATTGGTGGTTAAGAAAGGGGCTGCTGCAGGGCACATGTTCAGGCCAGGAATTTCTTTTCACGACCAGAAATGAGTTCACACTCCTGCCATGGAAAGATCCACTCCCCGTTCGCCTTCCCCCCAAGATTCCTTCATCTCAGCAGAACGATTTATATGGGGAGTAGGGTTTTGTTGTTCTTTCTATCATTAAGCAATTGGGAGTCAGAATCCTTGCTGAAATTACTGAGATCTACCAGCAGATGCCAATCTACCTTCTGCCCAAGTGAGAATAGTTCCACTCAGGTCTAACTTGTGGGTTTCCCATGGATATCTGGTTGACCATTGTAGATTAACTCTCGGGCAGGTCCAGCAGTGCTTGCTCATATGCTCACGCCTTATGTTTTATTTCATAGACCAAGAACCGGAATGTTGATGATCTTGGGGGAGAAAAGAAAGGCTGAATGAAAGCTATCCCCTTCTCTCCTAGAACAGCAGTTCCCAAACCTTGTTTCCACTGACAGCTGGACAATTGCTGAGAGTCTTGGCAGACCACTTAACGGTTTTTTGTGCCTTTGGTAGCAATTGTAATGCACTGTGTTACATACTGTACGATTTTAAATACAGTGGTGCCCCGCAAGACGAATGCCTCGCAAGACGGAAAACCCGCTAGACGAAAGGGTTTTCTGTTTTGGAGGTGCTTCGCAAAACAAATTTCCTATGGGCTTGCTTCGCAAGACGAAAATGTCTTGCGAGTTCCTGCGATTTTTTTCCCGCTCCCCACCCCCTTTTTCTAAGGCACTAAGCTGCTAATAGCCTTTTAGCAGCTAATCCGCTAATCCCTTAAACCTTTAATAGCCGCTAATAGCCGCTAAACCACTAATAGCGCTAATCCGCTAATAGGGTTGCTTCGCAAGACGAAAAAACCACTAGACGAAGAGACTCCTGGAACGGATTCTTTTCATCTTGCTAGGCACCACTGTAGTGTTCTTACACCGCGGTCCAACTGATTGAAGCTCGTGGACCACGGGTGGCCGGCAGATCCCTGTCTGGGAACCCCCATTCTAGAAAACCCCAGCTATGGCACCTGCTTTTCCTAGAAAAGGTCAATGGTTCAATCCCCCGACTCTCCAGGCACATCTGGGAAAGACTCTCTGCTGGAAAACCTGGACAGCCGCTAGAAAACCTGGAGGCAACCCTGAGTTAGATGGAACAGCAGCCTGACTCAATATAAGGCAGATTTCTAAGTTCCTAGAAGGGCTGCTAATCAACCAGCATCCCTAGAGAGGCAAAGCTTGTCACATTCTCCAGCCATGACTGAGACCGGCCAGCATCCTAAGCAGCTGTTCCAATTCCACACTCATTCATCACCCGGCACCCATTGTTTTGTCACAGGTTCACGCCTGCAGACACGGGAGGGAAAACCCAGCCTTAACTGCCTTGTTCCTTCCACCGAGCTAATCCTTCAGGACCTAAATTCCAAGCCTTTAGGTCTGTTCAACACCGCTCTAGTCAGGTAGAAGACCTGCTGAGCCCTGCGGGCTTGAGCAAAGGAGCCGGAGACGAATCTTCATTATTGACAGTGATTCATAGCGATATAAATCACTTAGGCAGACTATGGCCAGAGGGTTACTATAAGAAGAGCAATCTGGGGGCGGGAGAGAGAAGGGGCAGAGGAGATAGAAGAGAACAGTGTGTGTGTGTGTGTGTGTGTGTGTGTGTGTCTGTACACCACTATGCCAAAAGCAGAGGAAAAAGATGGAAGGACTTTTTTTGTAATTTAGTTCAGGAAAAAGCTGGTTGGGAAACATCATGTGCTGCAACTGAATGAGTTTGCATGTAACAATATGCCAGACTTTCCAGTTGATAGCTTATCATGGCTTAGTGTGAATGATCAGCATGCTGATGTACACTGCTTGATGGTTCTCAGCTATCTGCCTGGATAGCTCAGTTGGTTAGAGTGTAGTACTAATATTGCCAAAATTCCAGGTTTGATCCCCATATGGGACAGAACAGCTGCATATTCCTGTATTGCAGGGGGTTCGACTAGACGATCCTAGACCCCTTCCAACTCTACGATTCTATGATCATTCCCACTTTGCTCCTCCCTGGAACATGTGGATTAAAGAAGCACAGGGGAGACCAAGCTAGGCCAGAATCCATTTCCCTGATATGCATCATTATTATCATCATCATTAATAATAATAATAATAATAATAATAATAGGGGACAGCACTCAAAAATGGCACCCAAACCAACAATATGAATGGTGCAGTTCTCTCTTAGTAATTTAGGATTGTACCATCTCATCCATCCCACATACACCAACGTCACAATAGTCCCTCTTCTTCACCTGCCTCAAGGGAATGAAAAGCGCAGAGCCCCCCTCCTTTCCCTGCACAGAGGTTTATAGCGTTTAGCAAAACCCTCCACTTTTAACTGAACTCTCCCTCCCACTCCTTACTGCTTTTATTATTATAATGCATGATTCAGCCCAATTCTTCCTGAATCCCAGGGAAGTCTGTTTCCACCAAGAGAACAGAATACTGTGAGATGACTACACTGGTAGCAATTGACACCTTTAATGTGGTTTAATGAACATCTTTCAATGGAGACAATGTCAAAATAGACCCTGTGATGTTAGATGTCTTACCCAGTGAGATTTGTCTATACTTATTGCCACAAGCAGATTCTGGCCACAAGACAGAGAAGCAATTATTAGTCCAGGATGCAGCCTTGAGGTCCTTGTCAGGCAAGAATCCCTTAAGAAGTCCTGCAGGGCAATGCTACTAGAATTGGAAAAGGAGTGCTTGGTGCCCCTTTGGTGAATCTATGTTGCTGAAGAGAAATGTGTTAGTTGCAGTTATTACTGTCATTAGCTTTATGGCTGTTCTGGGATATTAATTGGCCTGTAGGTGTGTTTCATGTTCATTAAATTTTCTGGATGTATTTTAAATGGTTAATTATTGAGTAACAGCAATTATTAAACTGATAATTTGTAGTGCTGTAAATGGTATTATTTTAATTATGGGGTTATGGGTATTGTATTATTGTCTTTGGACTATTCTGTTGTAGACCGTTTTGAGCATAAATCTGTAGAATATGTGGTACACAAATAAACCAGCAACAGTAACAAATGCACTGCATTATATGCCAGCAATTATTGTGTTGGCTTATTTAACAAAATTTACCCTGCTTTTCAAGAAAATAATTCTGGTTTACAAAATAGGCAGCGCTATACAATAAATCAGTCCAACAGAATTTTAAAGCCATTTAAAACATCCATTTCATTTCAAAACACCACTGAAATGCCAACACACATTTTGGACCTTGCCAAAAGCAGGATGGCTGTGTTGGACTACAATTACCATCATCCCTGACAATTGGCTGTTGACTGGGCTGATGGGAGCTGGGAATCTAAGCAGCACCTGCAATGCCCCTCCTGTAAGCCCATTCCTTTTTCAAGTTTTGGTTTGTGTGTGTGTTTTAAAGTTAATACGGCTTTTATAAAACTCCTAGAGAAGCCAACCATTGAGACTTAGTTGCATTTTTAAAACACAAGGACAGAAAGGTGTGGATGGGAGCTGGAGAAACAGAAACTACTGTATTTTTTGCTCTATAAGACTCACTTTTTCCCTCCTAAAAAGTAAGGGGAAATGTGTGTGCGTATTATGGAGCGAATGCAGGCTGCAGAGCTATCCCAGAAGCCAGAACAGCAAGAGGGATTGCTGCTTTCACTGCGCAGCGATCCCTCTTGCTGTTCTGGCTTCTGAGATTCAGAATTCTTTTTTTCTCATTTTCCTCCTCCAAAAACTAGGTGTGTCTTGTGGTCTGGTGCATCTTATAGAGTAAAAAATACGGTAGATGCCTGCATCTCCAATTCACATCCACGCCATACATTAAAATCACTCTTACACCACTTTAGACTCGTGGAGAATCCTGGGGACGTTTGTTAAGGGTGCTGGAAATTGCACTTATGGTAGATCAACATCTCTAACAAACTACAGTTCCCAGGATTCACTGGGGAGAGAGAGAGATGAATGTTAAAATGGTGTAAGAGTGCTTTAAACGTATGGCATAGACTTGACTTCCATTTCTTCAGTTCACAAGTGCACAGATGTCATGGGGAAGAAACCCAACGGACTTGACATCAGTAAACCATGATGACCTGGAATTCTTTGCAACCGGAAGAGAGGAGGTTGCTGTCTTGTTTGTCAAATTAACAGCAGCAGCAAAAAATCAATACGGCCAAGCTTGCGACAACCCACAGGTTGTGCCTCAAAAGTAGGCTTCCAAGCACAATCCTCCAAGGGGCGGAGGCACCAGCAAGTCTGCAAAGGTGGTACAGATGCAGCAACCGCAAGAAATGCACGCTTGCCGCTGAAGCCTGCGCGCCAAACAGTCCACGGGGAGAAGCTGAATTATTCATTGCAGAGGTCTTACAGCTTCACTTGTCAGAAGCGCTTCATGTCACCGAGGTCTGTCCCTTCCGTTCAGGAAGCGTCTCTGGCAGCCTAGACGAGATGAGGCAGCTCTCTCCGGGGAGAGAAAGAGGCCTATAGAGCGAGAGCCCGTTCAGAAATTGAAGATGGCACCCTCCCTGCTGGGAGCTTCTTCCAGGTGAAGTGCTGCAGATTATCGCTGCCTGAGCAGCCTTCCCGGCCAGGCCTGATGAGCAAATTGAGTTGACTCAGCCTTTATCAGGCATAATGGAACCATTTCGCATCAAGCGTCAGCGTAACGCGAACGCACAAAAGCCCATAACACTGGCAGGCCTTTCCAGTGGTAAAGTTTTACACGTAACGTTGTTATTTCTGCACTTATCTTGTTAGGCACCTAAGCACTCAAGGGCAAAATCACCTGAGATCATTTCCTTTCTCTCAACATCTCCCAACGCACAAGCTCACAAACATGGAAAGATCCAAGGCATCAAATGCCAATATAATGCCACTGTGGCTGTGGGCGGATTTAATTAGTAGAACAAGCCATTCCCATCCTCTGCAAATCTTGAGGTCAGTTCTCAGGTAAGTACAAGAAACACCTTGAATCTCAATTTGCTAGGAATTGGGATTCTGTTGGACTACAACTCCCATCATCCCTGATCATTGGCTACGGTGAGCAGGGCTGATGGGAGCTGGAATCTAACAACATATGTAAGGCCACAGGTTCCCCATTTTTGTACCAGGGTAACGGTAAATGGGTGGCACTGTGGGTTAAACCACAGAGCCTAGGACTTGCTGATCAGAAGGTCGGCGGTTTGAATCCCCACAACAGGGTGAGCTCCCGTTGCTCAGTTCCTGCTCCTGCCAACCTAGCAGTTAGAAAGCACGTCAAAGTGCAAGTAGATAAATTCCCACTCCGGCGGAAGGTAAACGGCATTTCTGTGCGCTGCTCTGGTTCGCCAGAAGCAGCTTAGTCATGCTGGCCACATGACCCAGAAGCTGTATGCCGGCTCCCTCGGCCAATAAAGCGAGATGAGCGCTGCAATCCCACAGTCGGCCACGACTGGACCTAATGGTCAGGGGTCCCTTTACCTTTACCTAACGGTAAATAGACAAATGCCATGTCTCTCTAGTTTTGACCAGCAACTGATGGAACTTGGAAATAGGAAAGGGTCGGGGTGGAGATGAACCAAAAACCCAGATGAACCAAGGAAAAGGCAGGCCTCAAGTTGATACTTAAATATAGTGATTTATTATATTAACATTGCCCCCTTCGCTGAAACGTGCTGTGCAAACAACCTACCTAAATGCTGGTATACCAGTGAGAACAACAATTCACTAAAGAACAAACTTTCAAAAAGGTTTTAACCAGCATAAAGATGCAGAGAGTCTTTGCCCCTGAGATCTACTGTGCAAAACCCCATTTCAACCAATTTTTGCACAGCACATAACTACTATTAAGGATGAGTAGCACTTGAGGAACTCCATCTACAAATTCTACAAAACGTCAGCAGTCGAGTTTTTGGCATCCTCTGCACTGATGCATAAAGAGCTACTAGAGTAAATGAGTGGGAAAAGATCTACGCAAAACCCTCTCATTTCAGTCCAATCTCAGTGGGTACTTTATAGCCAAAATGGCTGTACAGACATCCATCTTAGTGAGAGGGAGAAAGGGAGCAGAATAATGCCATCAGCGCACACAGTGCTATTACGGAGGAACAAACGTAGCGAATTGCTTGAGAGTGCCTCATAACGCAGATGGGTCAACGCGAGGGGCCTGTGGTGGTTATGTGGACTAGGCAGTCGCTAGCTGCTAGCACAACTCAGTCAATGTTGTGCAGAGCAGCACCAAACAGAGGAATGCTTAAAGAGGGATCGTTCCATCTCACGTTCGACCTCTCGTAAGTGAAAAACAGTGATGGCAGAGAAGACATTATCAGTCTTGGGAAATCCATAAAGCTTGGCTTAAGATCAAATGAGGGTCAATTAAAGACATTGTGGATTATTTATAGTGCCTTTCGCTGCTTTATTTGAATTTGTCTTGGTTTTTTTCCAAGGCACTGCAGCCCATTGAGACAAAGCTGTTCATTTATGCTTCCATGCACTGATGGCACACCTACATAGGCTATTTGGGGGTATTCAATGTGCAGGGAGAGCCAGGTCTCAGTCCGTGCTAACTCCTTGTCTGAATGACTGATGTTAAGTGGGAGGACGAGACAAGAGGCAGTAGAATCAGCAGAGCATACATAAAACACACCATAAAAATACAGTGTCAGTGTGAGATTCTCATGTGCTACAGCACTGCTTGAGAACCCGTGACCCACCAGGTGGCCTTAGACTCCAATTCTCATTAGTACAAACCA
The DNA here is from genome assembly GCF_965153285.1 of Podarcis tiliguerta. Classification (NCBI taxonomy): domain Eukaryota; kingdom Metazoa; phylum Chordata; class Lepidosauria; order Squamata; family Lacertidae; genus Podarcis; species Podarcis tiliguerta. Next base: position 18,219,962 of record NC_139536.1, on the reverse strand, counting down.
TGATGGCCAGTGGTCAAGAATGATGGGAACTGTAGTCCAATACACCCCTGCACTGGAGGGGCAATCTCTTGTGCTCCAATATTTACCCCAGGACAGACCCCTGAAAACATACCATTCCAGGGGTCCCATTGGCAAAATGGCACCTTTGAAGTCTTCCCCTGGTGCTCACAAAGCCTCCAACAGGGTCCACACACACTACCCTTGGTGGTGAAGTGGTGAGAGTGGTTACCCTTTTCTCTCTTGAAAAAATACACAGGGCTGCACTCTTTTCCACCTCCTCTTTTACCTCTGTGTACTTTACAAGGCTCAGATTAATTCTACTGGCTCCAACTTTTACCCAGATCCCCTGGAAAAGGTGAAGTTGTAGGTGCACACTTTCTGTCTCTTGATGTGGCATTTGATCTGGGGAAGGGAGAAATGACCAGAAGGGGTGGTGCCCATGGCACTCAATCTAAACTCTCAAAGTGCCCACAAGCTTAAAAAGACAGATTACCCCTGCATTGAGACATATATTTGCTGCAGGTAACTACAGACCTGGTTCAAGGTAGCTGGGGAGGGGGAGGGAGAGGGAGAAGGAGAGAGAGAGAGAAAGAAAGAGTTTCCTAAAAGCAACACTCTTGTTTTCACAAAACCAGAAAGTCTTCTGCACAGTATTCAAAATCCAGTCATAAAACAAATGAGTTACATTAGGCGTTAAGCCTCCAAGCACGTTCATCTGCCAGGGACTAGATACGCATCCAATAATCTAAAAACACATTGGTTTCCCTGATTTCTTGATTTGGACTTCCTGCTTAATTGCATTTTAATTGACATGCTGTTTTTATGGGCTTGTTGCATTGCACATTTTTAATTGTGGATGTTTAATGCTTTTGATGAAATTTGTTTTATTGTGTATTTTAAATATGTGTGTTTTTATTTATTTGCAAACCACATGGAAGCCATCTTGGCAATGCAGCCAGTACATAATTAACATAATATAAATAGTAATCATAGTAATCCTAATTATAATAGAATAGTAATACTATCCTCCACACAGCTATGGTATTAATTTTAGTTTGCACTTTTGCTGCACTTACTGGCTAATGGTGTTACAGTGGAAAGCCAAACCACAGAATAGCAGACTCCTGGGAGTTCAAGACAGGCTTCTTCTTCTTCTTTTTCTTCTTCTTCTCCTCCTCCTCCTCCTCTTTTTGACATTGGTCATAATGTTTGGGGATGGTGTGGTAACATGGTAGTAGTATTGGGGACCCATGGAAAGACTTGTTCCTCCTCTCTTGTTCCATCAACAGTAGTGGAAAGTAATACTATCACTCTATTCTGCCTTAGTCAGACCACACTTGGAATACTGGGCACCACAATTTAAGAAGGATATTGACAAGCTGGAACGTGTGCAGAGGAGGGCAACCAAAATTATCAAGGGTCTCGAAACTAAGCTTTATGAGGAACAGTTGAAGGAGCTGGCTAGGTTTAGCCTGGAGAAGAGGAGACTGAGAGGAGATATGATAGCCATCTTCAAATATCTTAAGGGCTGTCACACGGAGGAGGAAGCATGCTTGTTTTTTCGTGCTCTAGGGGGTAGGACTTGAAACAATGGCTTCAAGGTGCAAGAAAGGAGATTCTGACTAAACACTCAAAAAAAAATCTGACAGTAAGAGCTGTTCAACGGTGGAACGGTAGTTGGTCAAGGGAGCCGTGGACTCAAAATGGTTGAAAACCTCTACATTAAGGAGATCCTGTCACTAAGGAGAGTGGACAATTTTGGCCCTCTGAAGCCTATACTGCCCATTGCCAAAATACACACACCAGCCAAAATGATGCTGCAAGGTCTCTCTCTCTCTCTCTGAAGAAAAAAGAATAAAAAGGCACAAAGATAAGGGTTGCAAAATCACGTCCTCAAAACTCAAGCTGTCTGAATCTCAGGAAAGCTCAGAATGTAGGGCTGGCAGGACATCAGCTGGATCAGAAGGAAGACGAACGCACACACAAAATACGAGTGTGCTTTTTGGACCACAGCTTGTTTGTCTAGCCCATGAATGAAGAGGAGAAATTGCAAAACAAGATGACAAATGCTAAATGACTTTTTTTTTTTAAGTCACCCAATTCCAGACAACACGTGGTTTTTGCAGTCATATTAAGCTTGAAGAGGCTGGACCAAATCCTCTCACGTTTACGGCAAAACAATTCCAGAAGCGGTGCAAAATGTCCACCAGCTACGCATATGGTAATCAGCACATTAATTACCAAAGACTAAAATATGCAGGTTAGATGAAGCCTTCAGGCTCACTATATATCTCCCATTCGGCCCTCGGCGTTCAGCAAGTTTCACAACCACATTTAGGAGAGGGAGGAGAGGAGGACATTCCACTGTGGTTTGGCAATGATGGGGAGATTTTTGTTTTTATTTTATTTTTTGCTACTTGGGTCCTGAAAGCCAAGAAACCACTAATCAGAAAACTAGCTAAAGGCTTGCCAAGTTTTGGCAGGCTGGGAGTATACCAGTGCCACCTTCCCCAACTTCTCTTCCCTTACTCCCCATCTTTTCATCCATCAGCGATGCTGTTGCCTCAGACAGAGCAAGAGGCAAGTCCAGGCACTTTTCGCTCCAATAGCAGTTGGTGGCTCTCATTCCTCTGACCAATGGATGGGGCCCAGAGTCTCATTTCCCAAGGCAGATGGCAGTTGGAGCCATGCATTCTCCCCTGCGAGGAAGGAGAAATTGTGTTCCCTGCAGCTGCATCCTCTTTAGCTGATGGATGGAGCCAGGTTGGTCTTCCTGGGATGCTCCTTCTGGGAGGCAAGGGAGACATACTCCCAATCACCCTTGGTCTCCTGGCCTATGCAGAGGCCACCGTGCACTGCCCATTCATTCAGCTCTGCAGCCCCAGGACAACGACAGCTTATTCCTGAGGGCAGCACTTTGCTCTTCCTCATAGGAATGAATGAATAAAAGTCACTCACTTTAAGGCGAGGAGAGGCAAAAGCTGTATGCATGGATACTACTAGAGTGAAGAGTCAGATTTGTCATGGTAATTTATGGAGTACTAGCTATGGGATGCTCTCCCTTGAGAAGCTCATTTGTCTTCCCCGGCTACTTTCAGAAAACTGGAAAACACACTTTTCCTGCCAAAAATTTAGAAAGGGACCTTTCACTGTTAATTTAGCTGTTTTTATTAGTTTTGCACTTGCCGACATCCTTTTAATTAGACCCGATGGTGTTTGCGTTGTTGTTGTCATTACGTACACCACCTTGTGAATCTATGTTGAAAGATCGGTTTGCAAATGCAATGAATAAATTCTGGGAAACTGAAGAGTCAGGGCTACATTTTGCAAGGTTCCTGACAGCAGGGAAGATTATTTTGCGAGGATTAAACAGTGTCAATAATAATAATTTTTTAAAAGACACAATCCATAACCGAGCAAGTATTAGAAATCACCCCAGAACTGGCCCTACTAAACATCTTCCAAGGCAATAATGCCCACTCACAACACAAAGAACTCATAACCCACCTACTCTCAGCAGCCAGAAACATCATAACCAGACACTGGAGAGACCTGTGAGAAGTAAGCATGGACCAATGGTACCAAATAGTATGGGAAACAGCCTTATTAGAAAAATAGACCAATAAACTGAAACTGACATGGGGACAAATAGAAGAAGATGACCCTTTATCACATACACAGCCCAACAAGACAACGACAAGAATGCACCAACAGCATACAAATCAATATGGCCAACCTGATTCAAAAACACGCACTCACACATGAAAACAAAATTCACCACAGCCAATCACAAATGAACAATCACACCCTAGGCCAACTCCAACCTCTCTCACCACCAAATGAACACAAGCGAATAGCAGAGAGAACCTGCATAAGCGACGCCGATACAAAACCCCACACATATATTAATTAAAATAGAAACATCACCACCCGACCCCACCCCACTCACCATGGCCCCCCCATCTCTTCCCCCATTTTCTTCCTAATGTAAAACTAATGTCTCAGCAAGTGAAACTGACCTGTAGAAAATTTAACTTGAAAAAAAAGAGACATTACACATACTTTTGTAAACCAAGAAATCTTTAATAAAAAATACGTTAAAAAGAGAGAGAGAGAGACAATCCGATGGAACCCACCGTTATTCAGCCTCTCTTCACGCAAACACAATTTCTGACTGTCGGTAGCTACCATGACTACAACCAAGAAACTGGTTCTGTTTCTTGTAATGTGTAGGGGCTTAAGGCGAAAGACCTTTTTTCCCCTCAGCCCCATTTGTAAGCAGGGCACAGGCAGTTTTAGGTCCGATATGGAAACCACAGAAATGGTTAAGTAATCTCAAAAAAAGCACCCCTCTGAAAGGATGGGGTTATTCTTCTCCAGAAAACCATTCATGGCAGATGTATCGTGGCACAAAAATTGCAAGATTAAAAGCAAATCAATATAAACCAGTTTTCAAACTGCATACGGTGTTGGTGGAGAAGAGTTTGCGTTCAAATCAATTGCAAATCCAATTTTAGTTAAAACCAGCGAAGTCGCCCGATTAGACTCATTCCAAACAGGTGAAATCTTTAAGGAGTTCCTTACAACTCTGGAGGGCTTGCAATTCTTTTAGAAAAAAATATTAGAGCCAAGCACGCAGTCTACGTTTGATTCTAGATGCCAGTATCCCTACTAGAAGAAGGTTGCTGTGAGATGTTGACAGCACTGTAGAAGGTCATACAAGTATAAGGTCAGCTCTGATCATCCTTTTCATTGCACATTCTTGATTCTTTGTGCTCATGATGCTATCAGGGCAGTGGTCGATACTGTTCTGCACTAGCAAAAGTTTTGGAGTGGGCATACTACTTCATTCCCCACCAGTGCACATCCTGTTACTTCCTGCTGAAATCCGGTAACTTTTTGTGCCTCAAATATTCAAGGGTTCATTTTGGTCCCACTTTGGTAGCGCTATACCCCCTCCGGACAGCAATAATGTGATAAGCGTGAGGGAAGCATTGCAGAACAACTGATAAAGCAGACTAAATCCACCCCTGACACACTGTTATTGTGTTAATAACATGTTGCAGAACACATCAGTCCGGACGGGCCGAAAAAGAAGAAAAGGAAGTTGAGATGAGAGGGTGGGGAGGAAATCACAGAAATGTAGTGTTGGAAGAGACCATGAAGACTATCTAATGCAACCCCTTGCAACGCAGGAATCTTTCACCCAATCTGTAGCTTGAACCCATGATTCTGAGCTTAAGAGTGCCTATAAAAGAGAGTAACCTGACAGCATTTTTATCACCATCCCCAAGGATTCACCCAGACCAGGCATGTCCAAAGTTCACTTCAGGGACCTAAGCTCAACAACTTCAATCCTAAAAAAAGGTCAACAACTTTGGTTGGCCTTCATGCATGTTCACTTCATCAAATTTGGCCCTCTTTGAAAAAAGTTTGGGCACCCCTGACCTAGACCTAGGAAATCAGGGTGTCACCAAAACAGCTGGAGAAGCAGAAAGTAGCGAAGAGAGCCAGTGTGGTGTCGAGGTTTGAGTGTTGGGCTGGGTTTGGGATAAAATAATCCTCACTCAGCCATGAAGCTCATTGAACAGCACAGGTCAGGGACTGGGAGGCTGTGGCCTTCTCACGTTGCTGGACTACAACCCTCATAAACCCTGGAGAGCCTTTGCCAGCCTTCCCCAAACTGTTGCCCTCTCAATGTTTGGGACTGCAGCACAGCAAAACACGAAATGATGAATCGAGTACCACAACTCCCATCTACCTCAGGCAGCCCAGCCAGTGGTCAGGAACTGTGGTCTAGCAACTTCTGCAGCCACACATTCCTCATCCCTGACAATGGTGAACATGGGAACTTGTCTCATACAGGACCAGTATTATCTACTACACTAGAGTCAAATTACAAAAAAAGAAGATCCCAGCTAAATATTAGGGAGAAATTTCCGATGGTTGGAGCTGTTCAACGGTGGAACAGACTCCCCTGGAAGGTGGGGGACCTTTCATTGGAGGTTTTAAAGCAGAGGTTGGATGGACATTAGTGAGGGCGTCTTTAGCTGTGATTCTTGCATTGCAAAGGATTGGACCTGATGACTCTGTGTCCCTTCCAGCTCTACAATTCTATGATTCGAAGCAGTAGGCCCCACGTCCCAGTATTTCCAAACAGAACTCTGATATCAGACAGAGGTTGCATTCTTCACTAGATACTACACAACAAATTCTTTACAAGCAACTGTGCATTCTGGGTGTGAGCACAATGCTAGCTATTCATCAGGAATGATAATCTTTTTCATCAAATCACTCTCAGTCCTACTCTGACCCTCTCGGCTACGGTTTCATTATAGACTTCAGCTATAGCGCAAAAAAGAAATTCACTTTTAAACCTTTCCTATTTAATCTCCGCTTCTGCAATCTTTCTCCACAGCGGGGACCTGTCTCACTAGCAGGGCAAAACCAACCTTTACCTGACCTCATAAAGCCTGCAATTCCAACCCTCAGCCACCCCCCTGCCACAAGGCGATGATCTGGGAGTTTCTGCCACATAGTTAAAGTGAAATTTATCTTTGAAGGAAAACCATGGTTTAAGCTTATCTGACATTTCAGGAGGGGGAAACAGACTTAATCCAATAGCACGCCAGAGCTTGCATTAGAATTTTAGAGAACGATAAAGAAGATTAATGCCTCAAGGCACAAGGGACTGGGGGGCACACACAAACACACACACACACACAGAGAGAGAGAGAGAGAGAGAGAGAGAGACTGACTATTGGTGATATCCAGTGTTGATCACTTTCATTTATTCCAATGGGCCTGCTCCAAATATAACTAAGTTGGACTTCACCCTTTGGCATGGGCGTGAAAGTTGTTAACATCCAGGTGTGTAGGGGTGCGAACTTGAATAAAATATGGGGGGGGGGGCAGGTCAGTTGAGAGACTTCGGGGCTTGCTCAGCTGGAGGAGGGGGAGGCTGAACAGTTCAGCAAAACCCCAATGTTCCTCTGGCTCACACATGAGTCTGGGAGGCACTGGGGCTCGCTCATTGTGTAGGGCTGGGTTATAAGTTCCAGGCATTGTGATATATCAGCACATCACGGTATTTAGTTGCTGATATATCATGATGTTGAGAACCAGGTATCACCCAGCCCTACACATGATGCGGTGCATGCACACCATTTGAATGGCAATGTACATCAATGGGGGGGGACTGCCCCCTGCAAATATTTTATTGGAGGGGCTTAAGACCCCTCGGCCCCTAGGAGTCGGTTCCTATGCAGGTAAGGCTGGACTCCCAGCTCCCACCAGCCCCAGCCATGTTGAGAATTTCCATTCCACCTTAAGGAGCAGACATGGGATTGTTACGTGTCACATCTCTGTTTACATTCCAGCACAGTATGCTGGGAACTTCCGTTTGTGTATAGCTTTTGCTTTTCTCTGTCTCTCTGAGAAGACAGAGAGAGAGAGACGACATGTTTCTTTGTCCTGATTTATGATTAATAAATCCGTAGTTGTGGTATGCTTCCACAAGCCTCACGCCTATTCTGTGTGTGCAGTTTGCTCTGCTGATATAGTGTGCCCTGGCTTTGAAGCCTGGGTCGCTGATTTATGTCGGAGCAGAGGCTGATGGGTCTTCACAGCGGGACGGCTGGAAGGAGACAACCCAGGTGGGGCTAGCCAGCTGGCCTTTTGACCCTCTGCATGCCAACAAGCCAGTATAGCCAACGATCAGAGATGATGGGAGCTGTCCAGCAACATCTTGGAGTGTGCCATTGCACTCTGGGGAGGGTACCGCTGTACTCTCAGGAGAGGACCACTGCGGTCTGGTCTTTCTCTCAGGCTTCCAGTAGACATCTGGTTGTGAGAGCAGGGTGCTAGATGAGATGGGCCCCTGGCCTGATCCAGCAGACCCTTCTTATGGAGGGCAAAATGTTCCACATCCCTGGGTCATATTCTGAATATACCTACTGAAATTAATGGACTTGAGTTACTTAAGTCCACTTGCTTCAATAGGTCTATTTCAAGTTCAGCTTAGCCAGATGCAACCCACTTCTTCTCAGTAAGCATCCAACAAAATCTAGCGTCACCAATTTGCGCACTAAAGTGCAGCCTTCTCTCTCTTGAGATATTATAGTGATTTTTAAAAAATATCTATTTCTTCATCCTCCCACATATAAATGTTTAAGGTACATGAGCAAGTGGGGGGGGGGGGAGAGAGAAAGAGACAATGATGGCATTTGGACACAATGCTAAATCAGGGTTAAACGCTCCATGAGCGAGCTTTACCTCCTCCCAGGCTCACACATTCTTCCCTTCCTCTTGCCACTTCCTGCACAGAGGAGGAGTTTTAGTTATTTGAAGTATTTCTTGACTGCCCTTCATAACAAGAAATCCAGAAAAGTAAAACCAACTCGCACAGAACTGTAACCTACTCGGCGCCACTTTAGGACACTTTTATTTGCCTTTTAAAATATACTTTTTATGATTTCTCAGATTTTATGAAGTTCCGATTGTTAAACAAACCCTATTGTTTTAATATCAATCGACATCTTCTGGGATCTAGGTTTCGGATGGCAACACAGTTTAGAAATGCTCACAACCGATGTGTGAATTTAATTTGCCAAAAAATAAAAATGAAAACAAATAAACATAACAAAATACGGCAAGACAAGAGGCAAATAAAACACTGAAAAACCTAGAGAAGCGGAACCCGATAGTAGAAAGATGCAGTCTGATGTAGCTAAATCCAACAGGCCATTTTCCTGCATGAGAGAGAAAGACGTATGTACACAGAACTCGCATTTCAAAGTGCCTACAACCTTTAGAAGAATGGAAGCTGCAGACGGCAAGGCGGCTTGTTTGTATTCGGGTTGGCCAGAATGTGCACGCGTACATCTATACAAACTCAATTTGCTCCCAAATTGAAAATGAAAATTAATGGCCCTTCTTTTTAATGTGAACACTGTGGTCTCTCGGTGCTTTTGCTTACTCAATTGTAAAACTGATTTAAACACAAAAGGTGTTATAGGCCAGTTCTGCGCAGCGTGGAGGCAAGTTGTTAAAACCTTCTCTGGCACAGGTAGTGGAATTAAAACGGGAGCTATTTCACAAAAGCAAAGCCCCGTGGGTTTGAATAGCTTCCGAAATCAATCCGATGTGTGCTAGAACGCAAACGCTCTGGCTGGAGTTCAAACAAGCCTAATGGAGCCGTGAGGCGTGGAGGTTGCCTACCTCTCCTGAACGGGGAAGGAAAGCGGTGTAGAGGAGCAAGTACGGGTGTAAAGGACTCCAAGGACTGTCTAGAACAGGGGTCAGCAAGGTTTACCTTGCCTGGGCCGGTTCACTCCAGTGGAGATCCCCCCGTGGGCCGAATTGTGTGTGTGTGATTTGCGGCGTCTGCATCTGCGCAGACACAATTTCTGGCGCCATGGAAGTGGGTCCCCATGCCGCGCCAGTTTAGCACAGCGCATGGGGACTCGCCAAGCGGGCGGTTCGGTTTGGGGGCAGCTCATGGGCCAGTTAAACAACCCCCGTGGGCCGCTTGTGGCTCAGGGGCCTTAGGTTGCCTACGCCTGGTCCAGAAGCTGGGACATACAGACCGGTAGGAATACATTTCCTAACTATGACTGCATCTTCAAGATCACTTAATCTATGGGACCGCCTCTCCTGATCTGCCCCATAGAGGACTTTAAAGTCCATGAATAACCATAGTTTAGAGGTCCCAGGCCGTAAGGAAGTCAGACTATCCTCCACCAGGGCCAGGGCCTTTTCAGTGATGGCTCCGACCTGGTGGAATGCTCTGTCCCATGAGACTAGGGCCCTTCAGGATTTAACCTCCTTCCATCGGGCCTGTAAGACAGAGCTATTCCACCTGGCCTTTAATTTGAATTCAGACTGATCTTTTATTTCCCTTCTCTTCCCTCCCCTCCACTTTTATGAAGATCACCCACTCTGAGATCCCACAGCTAATTCTCCCCTGACCTCCTCGCTGGCCCAAGTTGGACCAATTCAGCCAGCTAGCCCTGGGGATTATCTAATTTATTTTTGAATTTTATTGTTATTCATGTTTTTATACTGTATTTTATGCTGCTTTTATAATTAAGTGTTTTAAAGTGTTTTAAATTTGTTGTTAGCCACCCTGAGCCTGGTTTTTGAACCGGGAAGGGCAGGGTGTAAATAAAAATTTATTATTATTTATTATTATGCAGGCTAATGACCCCATAATCCCTCTTCAACTGGCTTTCTTCAAGCTCATTCCCTTCAGCTGCTTTGGACACCAACTCCCATCAGCCCCATTCAGCATGGCCAATGGTCAGGATTTATGGGAGTGGCCCTCCAGCTGTTGCTGGACTACATCAGCTCGGGGAAGCATTAAGCCAATCTCTCTTACAGTCAGGGTACCAAACTGTGAAAGGACTGGCAAAAGAGGGGGCGTGTTTATTCATTACAGTGCAGACATGGGCAAAGTAAAAAGTGTCTTCTACCTCTGTCACGGACTGTTTGGACACAGAAGAGTGGTGGGAGGAACCAGCTGGGGAACCACGAAGGGAAGAAGGCTCAGAGCCCAGGGAGTGGTAGTGAGACGACAATGAGTGGTCAGAGAGAGAAGACTGGGAGGAGGAAGGGTCAGAAGCTGAACAGGTAACAGGGCTTAGTGAGCTGGGAGAGACCGTGACAGAGAGTAGTCCAGATTCAGAGGCAGAAGCTGAAGCAGGAGAGTGGGAGGAGGGAAGCCAAGAGGCAGAGTTGAGTCAGGCTGGTGAAGAGTCATGAGTGCTTCCCCTTCCTGTTGAAACAAGCTCCCCTCTCTCCCCAACTCTCAGAACCAGAAGATGGATGAAATGGGCAGAGGAGAAGTTGGCTGCACTCAGGCACAGTCTCCAGTGGCTCAGAAAAAGCCCTGGAGTGGAGAGGACTTAGAGTAGGCATAGGCAAACTAGGCCCTCCAGATGTTTTTGGCCTACAACTCCCATGATCCCTAGCTAACAGGACCAGTGGTCAGGGATGAGAGGAATTGTAGACCCAAAACATTTGGAGGGCTGAGTTTGCCTATGCCTGACTTAGAGGGCTGTGGAGAGGTGGGGACTTTTGGTCTCTGCAACTGATGCATGGGTAAGACCTACCAGAGATGAGCTGCTGTGCTCTTTAGGCCTGACACTCAGCCAAGTGAAGATCATGTTTTTGCTAATAAAGAGTTAACTCCAACTTCAAATGGTGTGATTTACTGCCGACTTGAAAACATCTGGGGAAGGGTCCAGCATGTTTTCCACACAGGAATCCTCAGGTTCAGTCCCCATTATTTGAGGGAGCACAGCTGAGGAAGACATCTGCATTTGACCTCAGGGAGCTGCTGCAGGTTAGAGTTGACAATACTGGGTTAGATGGACCAATGGTCTAAGCATAAGGCAGCTCCACATGCTTATATGTGCATCCACAATCAAGAGGGGAGAACAGGGGAAGGTGGAAACTACAGATGAACTAACCCAGCAGACCCAGATGGGTTCTGGCATAAAGGATCTTGTATATACTTGTAGAATAAAACCGGCTAAGAATCACTAATATGGGGAGCAAAAACAAAGCACCCTTGGTTTTAAATCTGCCACAGGCATCTGCTGTTTTTCACAGAGGGAAATGTCCCATGCTCTTGCCTCTTGTGGCTGTGTATTCATTTTGAGGTAAGACTATTCCAACACAATGTCCCTGCATATTCCTTCCTCCATCCTTCCTCTCCCAATTTCTGAGCTTAAAAGTCATTCAATTAGTGCCAGAAACAGACACACAGGCTTGTTCTTGCCTTGCCTCAAAACAGCGTCCGCTATTGTCCCCAACAGTTTGGTGACAGCCTGCGCCAGGATCTCCCTCCCCCTGCTCAGCTGCCCTAATCCCATTCAGGATGGCTGCAGCTCCTTTCACTGGGGGGCTGAAAAGGATTGCAGACATATTGCCAGCAAACCAAGAAATGGCTCCCAGTTTCAGAGGAGGAGGAGGCAGCAGCAAGCATACGCACGCTCACACCACAGTTTCCCTATGAACAGAAGCCGGGAGTCACAACCCAGACAGATGCAAGGGTGCGGTGATGTGTAGCCCTTTGCCACCAATCTGCCAAATTTACATTCAAAGCAGCTGTAACTTCCACAAGCAAATGGACAGTGGATTTGCCGGGGGTGCCCTCACCTTCATCAAATCCCCTCTCTTTCTCCACCGACATCCTCTGCATGCCAGCTTTGCTGACAGGAAGATGCATTTCCCCGACCTACTTTACCCAGAGGAAGCTATAGCACCTGAATTCCAACAAGCTTCTCTATATTCCTGAGAACAAGAGCTTAACATGAGTCAGACTGGGTTGGGCAGCGGTACAACTAGTGTTGTTGCCATTCCAAAACGCTGCTACCTTACAAGTGATGCTCGCCGTACGCATCAAGAATACCAAAACTCCAATTCTGGTACTCACAGCAGTGGAAGAGATGATTCATTATTGATTCAAACAATTCCGATGGGTATCAACCGCCATGTAGAACTGGTGATTTCAACCAACCTGGATCTCGACTAAGTATATATAAAAAAGCACACCACTTTCCATTCGAAACTTTCCTCACCAGGCGGGAATTGCATTTGAAGTTTATGAGCGCAAGTTTATCATTTCCAAGACTGTGCTGCAAGAAGTTCAAACATGCCAGACACCAAATACCTGTTACTTGTTTTATTTATTATTTGCTTCAAATTATCCCCATATGTCTCCCCGTTATCTAATTTTGGGGATCTGAGAGCTGACAAGAGTAAAGATGTGAATCACGTATCATCATTAATATAATTAAAACAGCCAGCAATTGTTAAGGCCCCTCTCTAGTGCTGATTTAACTGCAGCAGGGCTTAAGTCCTGGAGTGTGTTTGTGCATAAATGAGTAGGGGGTTGGGGGGGAGAAGGGGGTATTATGAGTATGCAAATACCTGGACAATCCCACCAGACTGCATTTGGAGGTCACAGTGGCCTCCAAATCCTAGCCCCTGATTTGTGCTGCCCAACTTGATAAACGTAACACAACTCAACATCAGGTTTTAGAGAAGCCAGCTCGCCAAGCTTAAATGGGAGGTTGTTTTATTGCGGCAGAAGAGAGATTTCTTTGCATCTTGTTATGGAAAGAGAGGGGAGTAGGGAAGAAAAGAGCAACACTGGAAGAGTAGAAAAAGCTTCTAAGCTACATAGACATTGCTGGTCTGGCTTGATTTGGACAGCTTTAAAAGCCTTGTTTATTCAAGCTGCAAAGCAACACTGCATAGCTTTGAAACTCAGGGGTATCCATTAAAGAGAATGGACAGCCTTGCTTAGTAACCAATGCAGAGCTCCTTTATAAATTGCTTTTACCAGCACTAATATTAATCTCCATGCCAGCAAGAGAAGCATTTACCTTGTAGTATCTAAACAGTGGAATAGATGTTATTTGCTCCCGGAACATACATTGGGTGAGCCATGCGTCTGAATCAGGGGAAGGATTTTGAGCAAACCCATCTTGTGTGGGCCACTTTTACACATGGGCAGTGTTTGAAATTCCCATTGTTCTAGGTGCATTTTGTGACAGGGAATTTCATTTAGCACAAGCAGTTTCTGAGCTCTGGGTTCAGTACACAGTACTGTGCCTAAGATTTCAGATTAAAACTGCAGAGTGGAAGGAAAGGAGGACCTTTTTCTCCTTCCCCACTTCCAGCTACTCTCTGAAGACTGGAGAAGAGACCCTCTTAAGAATATTAGGGGGATGGGCAGGGGAAGGACTAGACCATGTGAAAAATAGACATAATATTTTAGCTGCAGTTCATTCATTTTCAGCTTTGCATTCATGTTATTAAAAAAGTGTGCCTAAACATTCCTTTGTTGCGTCCATATCCTACCGGTAGGTTTAAGGCGCCCTTTAGCTCCTAGCTTTCATATCTCAGTTTCTAACACTGCATGTGGGTGGGACTGCCCACCTGTCAATCACCTGACATTCCCATTCCAAGTGACCCAAAGGAAAGAATAGGCCGTATGCTTCTGATTCTTTCCTCCCCCCCCCCCCTTTTGCAGCTGGGCACAAGCTGGACTACAAACGAAGATCCATGCCAAAATAGGGTTTGCAGGCACCACTGCTCAGTCCTCTGCAGTGACTGAATTTGAAATTCCCAACAGTGTGTAAAAGTTTACCTTGTGCCTAGAAGCCAACAATGAAAGCGCCAAGGAAACACTTTGAGGAACGGAATTCTAGAGGAGGGGTGCAACAGCAGAGAAGGTCCCAACTCTAAACCACACCTTCTTCAATACAATAAGAGGAACCCTGAAAAATGCCTTCAGATAAGACGTGCGTGAGTAAGTGAGTGAGAAAGCTCATACAGAAGGAAGCAGACCTTCAAATAGTCTGGGCCCATGCCATTTTAAGAGGTTTTGCATGCCAAAATGCCCACTGCTACTAGGAAGTCAGAATCTCTGTGGACTGTTTGTCATTTGGCTTTGTGTGCATCTCCAGGATTCTTCTCCAATGAGCACACACCACACAAACCCACATGCCTGGAACTAGTTATGTTTCGCAGATTAATTTTCGAACAACAAAACTGCTGATGAGCAGAATTCAGCACCGAGGCATCTGGGACAATATGTTTGCCGTCTCCAGTTACCTTCAAATGGGCGCTTTGCCCATTTTTAAGCCAAGACCGCCAAGCGACCACTTAATTTATCCGAGTGCAAAATGCACCAACGCGGCGTGCATATCTGAAAAGGAAATGGGGCAAAGTCCATTCCCAAAGGCATTTTTAAATGATGCAGTTCGTGTTTACAATAGTCCAGGGTGATGTTGCAGTACACAGCCAAGCTGAAATACTTCAAAACTCTTGAGGCATGAAGGGAGGGGCTTGGATGGATCAAGTGGCAAGGTAGCACTGGAGTGAGTTATCCATCCTTTGGGGGAAGGTTGTCGGGGGATGAAGAGGATGTATAATCAGAATGCTTTGACAGACCACACAAGCATCTCACATCGAGACTTAAACAGAATTTTCATGCACAGCACACAGAACACATTGTTAGCACTTAAAGAGATGTTAAATAGTAGGAAAAGAAGACTCTCTAGAGTGATCTGAAAAGCAGCATGAGAACAGCAAAACGGGAGAGCTGTCAATTATTTCCTAATTTTAAATGAAAAACAGAAGATTGTGAGGAACATGGATGGCTAAAAGCAGTCCTTTACCAACTCTGATCACAAATACCCAATCTAACCCATAGCCAGGAGCCATCTTATTTGGCTGGAGACAGGAGAAGGCAATCCTAACTATTCAAGCTTACTTATTAAATCACAACATTGTTAACATAGTGGGGTGGGCTAGCACTGATACTGTGGCTACAGTTTTAAACTTCGGGGACAATCATCTCTGTGCATCAACTCGACGCAGTTTAAATCTTGCTCTGCTTAATGTGGAACTCCACGGGGAAGCAGGTGGCAGTCAAGACAGAGATGGAGCAAGCCAAAAGCCCTAATCTCCAGGACAAATCTCAGACAAACAAGGGTTGTGATATGCAGCAATGGAGATGCCATCAGGAAGCTGAAAGAGGCAAGCTTTTGTTTAGAATTGCATTTGATGCCAGAAAAGCTACAGAGCTAGAAGGCTGTTCCTTGGCTTCTTTGGAAATTTACAGTGCCCAGACCCAAACAGCCAGGCAAGCAGGCAGGCTAAAGTATCTGAAATTTAAGATCAGGGTCATCGGCACTGAAGAGTTTCATAAGGTGGATGCTCTGGTGTCCCTTTGAGCAGACTCACAACACAGTGCAAGGTTCTGTTGGACAGGGAAGCAAACTGCTTTTGTGGAAGCATTCTATCTCATCAAAGGCTGAAATTACCTGGCTGCTACTCAAGTGTCAAAGAGGCAGGTGCTGGAGAAAATACCTGAGATCAGAGGGTAGGGAAAACTCCCACAAGTGATTTGCTGGGTATTTTCAGGACCCACGAAACTCCAGATTATGTGCTTTACCTGCCTGAAAACACAAGATCCCCATAATCCAAAACTGGATTAGTGGGGGGCCTGGTGCCAAATGAGGGGTGGCTAATGGCTCCTTACTGTGCTAGGAAGCATTGATTCACAGTGGCGGGGGCTGGGGGAATCCTAGCTGTTAAAACTGCGGGAGAACGGATTTAGCAGGTACAGATTCCAAGGCATCAATGAGACGAGAGTGAAAGTGCACAGGTTGGTGAGGCTATTTCACCAGCTGATCCCCATCAGACAGGCAGTGAACTGTGAGAGGAAACCTGTTTTAATATAAGCCTATGGGATTTGCTGACCTTTTAACTCCCTTCCTTGCAGGGGACAGCCAACACAAACGTTCCCAGCATTTTAATTACAGGAAGGCTCTGACAAAAGGTTCAAAGTTAATTCCTTCTGACAGGTAAGTAACAGTTCAGCTTCACGGGGCTTTCCTCGGTAGGGAATCCTGACAGGTATTTCTCTTTTCTGTATTTCTGCAATAGTCAGAACGCTGATCTAGATAGATTTCCAACATGTGATGGTAACAGTCAGCTGTCGGGGGGGGGGGATTAATGTATGGCAGGAGCAGCTCTGTCAGCCTGGACACCTGTGAGCAGTTCTGCTCCTGGATCAGACCAGGTAGACAGGTGTTTCCAGAGAAAGGCTGCTCTTTGCTGAGGCCAAGACACCCCCAATTGCCAATACCATATCTTCTCATTGCAGTCAGTCTTCCTCATGGTGACTGAAAAGCACCAGAATTTGTGGAAGTGGCTTCGAGTGTTCTAAAGAATCTGAAAGTTTAAGGTACCCAATACGGTGTTAAGCCCAGAACAGTTTGTGCTTTGTGTTTAAAAGTAACTCAGTAGGTCCCCCGCCCCCCCCCGTTTGACATATTATTGTAAAAATGTCTGCTTAGGCCATGAGTGGGGAACCTTTGGCCCTCCAGATGTTGTCAAAGTGCAAGTGCCTTCAGTCTCAGCCAACACAGCCAACGATCAGGATTATGGGACTTGTAGTCCAGCAATAATTGGAGGGCCAAAAGGTTCCCCGTCCCTAGTTTCAAGAGGTGTGAGATTATGAGGAATGACAAAATCACCATCATCATGCTGTCCCAACCACTTTAGGCTTATTGGAGAAGAAAAAACAGCCACAACAATTTGATACAATGGTTTTAATTTATGGTTATTTTTTAAAATCTATTTTTATAATGGTCGTGCCTCACAGGTTGTCTACCCCTGTTCTAGAACAGCACGGGCGCACCTTGTCCCTAGCACATGTGCTTAAGAGCCAGGGGACCGAGGTCCACTGGAAGCTGCACTCCCTGCCATGCAGGAAGAGCACTGTGGCAGAAGAAAGACCAGCCAGGCTCCATCCACCGGCCCTTTTCCCCTGAGAGAACTATTGCCTCCAACCACCAAATACCCAGAACTACGGAACCAAAGGGAAGCATGCCCTGACCCCATCCATCAGTGAGTGGGATGGGGTGTGTGTGTGTGTGTGTGTGTTGATTCCTGTATTGTTACAAGCTGTTGTAAATCACCTTGAGAATCAGTTGATTGAAAAGTGGAGTATAATCGTTAAAAATAAACGAGGTAGCCTGCCATTTCAAACACTGCCGCTAATGAAGGATATTTCAGGCTGCTGAAAGCATATTGCAGGACAATTATGTTCTTCTTTGCCCAAAAGACGATTGCAGATTAAGTCAATATAGCTAGTGGAGCGGAGCCTTCAGCAAAATATAACTTGGATGAGGACATTGATCCTTTGTAGGAGGAACAGGGGAGTAGCAAGTTATGTCCCTGCTTTCATCTGTGTGACGTTGGAAGGTGTGCAAGAGACACCTTGCGTATCTCTCTCTCACACACATGCACACGCTATAGATGCCTACAGATGGTCCCTCTTTTGTAGGAGGGATTTGTTCACATACTGGAAGATTAGGTTTGCACAATGAAAGTGGATTAAAGCACTCCGTTGCAACTAATCTACTTTTTGAAAAAATGAGGGCAACAACCGATTGACAGGAAGGTGTACAACCTCCCCACAAACAACTCAGAGGGAATGGTCATTAAAGAACAGGCATTGGACAAACTTTGTGCAAGCAAATTGGGATGTATATTCAATAAGTGGGTCATCTGGGGGAACCTCATGTCCCTCCCAAGGTGCACCTCTTTCCTTGGATATCAATGGGGTACAACTGCCATGTTGTGTCCTCTCCAACCACCAACCATCTCAGCCCTGTACCAAGCTTAACGGCTTGGCTGGCAGCCTTCGAGAGAGAAAGTAGGAGGGACGGGGGAGAGGTATGCCTACTGAATAGGGAGGGAGCACCTCAACAATGCCCAAGCCAATTGGACCATCACAAGATCAGACTGTGAAAGGAAATGTGCATTTGTGGGTCCAGATGGGGACTGGGGGGTGGGAGAGAGAATGAGACACACTTGCTAATATGGATATTGCTCAAGGAAGAAAGAAGTGCACCAAATTTGCCTCTGTCTCCCACTGAAGGGCCTATAAAATTGATGATTCAGCATCCATATTGCGCTGCTCTCCAGATGTTTGAACACATGAGTCAACTCCTTGAGCATCACAAAAGGCTTTTAGATCATCTTAATTAAGCTGCATCTCCAGGTACAAGGACACATTGGGTGTTTTCTTGCCTAGAAGGACAACCAGATTCAGCTTTCGTCCAAAACGAAAACACATAGAAAGGAGAGGCTGCTTACGCGCTGGTTCTTCTCTGCAATGACTCCCCCTCTTCATTCGCTTTTTATGGATAATCCATCTTGCTGACAAATAGTTGTGTTCCAACATTCTCTGTATCGCCCTTTCATATTTTTATTCCCCAGAAAGTGATTTGTGATTTCGTTTATTTTTTACAATATAACACAGTTAAAGTCCCAGCTTGTCCAGTGTTGGACAGGCAATGTACTAGACTAGTACAGATGAAGGCAGAAGGCAGATTGGGGTCTCCTGGTAGATCGCAGGCTGATTTGCAGAAGACCGGCAAGAGTTTCTGACTCCAAATTGTTCCAACAATAGCAATAGCATAATGACTTTCTGCGCTTAAATCAGTCTGTTGAATGAAGAAAGATAACCAGGAGTGGACTTTTGTGTGAAAGGGCCGTGACTTTGGTTCAGTTCTGCTACTGAAAGCTAATTCTTAGGCTCAGAAGGTCCTCCAGTTCTAACTGGATGTCTTTTGTACCCAGCTCTGGTTGGTAGATTTTGGAGTTCCAATCAAAAGTAGATTCCACAAGCCTGAAGCCTGCCTGCTCCTGGTATAAGGGCTTTTAGGGGCTACTGTGTTTTTAATTAAAGTTTCTTCCTTGCAGCTTCTGCCCTTTTTATCGCTTCCTGTTCAGCCTCAGCCAGGGAATTAGTGAGGAATTGCCCTTTAATTAGTCAATTGCTGTTCTCCACAGGAAAGGGGAGACTTTAATTAATGGTCTCCTTTATTTCTCTCCCCCCCCCCCCCGGCCCTTTCTGTCTTTTAGGACTATTTTGCTATAAAAGAAAAATAAATAATGAAACCATTATTCCACTGCAGGGAACAGAACTTGACTAATTAGGAGACAATTCATCACTAATTTGCCAGCTACAATGAACATGCATTTAAGAAAAAGAGGCTGCAAGGAGGAAATTTAATCAACACTGCAAGGGACCATTGCTGAATGAGGCTAACTTGTGAGCTTACATTATAGAAGGGTCTAGAGCAGGGGTTGGCAAGGTTTACCCTGCCTGGGCCGGTTCAATCCAGCAGAGATCCCTCTGTGGGCCGGATCATGCATGCACCTGAACGCACGCGTCAGCGATTTCTGGCGTCTGCGCAGGTGCGATTTCTGGTGCCGCAGAAGCGAGTCCCCACGCCACGCCAGTTTAGCGCAGCGTGTGGGGACTCACTGAGTAGGCGGCTTGGTTCATGGGTGGCTCGTGGGCCAGTTAAACGACCCCCGTGGGCCGCTTGTGGCCCATGGGCCTTAGGTTGCCTACCCCTGGTCTACAACACAGAATCCATTGCCCTCCATCTCCTCTGGTGCACACAAACGCAGCCCAGAGAGACAGCATGAAAGAAAGGAAAAGAATAGATGGCTGGGTGGGTGGAACAGAGGGCAGATTGTTATGTGTGGGAAGAAGGCACGTTTTGCAACTGGCGCAGGATCAATTGCAACCACGTGGAGATCTCTGGATGCCAAGTTGGTAACTAACATCTCTATCTGGTTGGACCCTCCTGTTTTCTTAAGCAGGTAAGCAGAAGAGCTTATTTATTGCATTTATATCCCACTTTTTTTTCTCCAAGGAGCACACGGTTCACCCCTATCCTCAGTTAATGCCACGACTCTGTGAGGTAGGTTAACAGGCTGTGACTGGCTCAAGGTCACCCAGCGAGCATCACAACTGAGTAGAGATTTGAGTCCTGATCTCTCAGCTCCTAGTGCGACACTCTAACCACTACACCACTCTGGCTTCCTAGAGTACTTCTGCTATGGGGCCACTCTATGAACAAAGTAGGTAAATAAATCTGGGGAAAGGAAAATGTCACTTAGAGAAGGATCTGAAACATTTCCCCTGAAGCTTGAATTTGTTTTATTCTGTATTGCTTTGATGTGTTGTAAACCACTTTGAGATTTTTTCATTAAAATATAAAGCAGTACAGAAACGAGTTGTTGTTGTTGTTGTTATTCCCCATGGGGGAGGGGAAATAGTGTCTAGACATTCTGTTGTGGCAACTGCAGCCTAGGTTCAATGTGCCATTTAACACAGGGTTTCCCAAACTTGGGTCTCCACCTGTTTTTGGACTACAATTCCCATCACCCCTCATCACTGGTCCTGCTAGCGAGGGAATTCTAATTCAACAACAGTTGGAGACCCAGGTCTGGGAAACTCTGATTTAGCACGTTATATATCTAACGCTGGAAGAGAGAAAGAATTAACAGATGATGGGTTAAGGGGGAGATAGACACCTTTTTTGCTTCGGCCTCACCCACAGCCATATGTATGGGGGCCCCCACCACGTTCCCTGAAGATAATGCAGCGCTGGACCCTGATAAGGTTACCCACTCCCCCCATGAGCGGCAAGGGTGCTGAGGGCCAAAATCTTAAGTGCCGGGTGGAATCACCACTTTCATTAGGTTTCGAAACCGGCTGCAGAAAAGCAATGCCTCAACATATGTCAGGAGTGCTCTGATGGAATTTCCTGCTTGGCAGGGGGTTGGACACGATGGCCCTTGTGGTCTCTCCTAACTCTATGATTCTATTCTATGATTCAGTGCTAAAGGGCCCCAATGTGGAAGCCACCAGAGAGAACAGGCTGAATCCTGTTGCCCATCCGCTTCACTGGTGCTTCTTGAGATCCTTCTGTTCTACCAGATTTCCAGACAAAAGGAACTTTGCATTGTAACTGTTTGGAACTTAAAAATAAAAAAATCCCACCACCACAACACACGTTTCTCCTCTTTCTTTGGCTTAATCCTTGCCAAACCGAGCCAGCGAACTGATTGTCTCTCGGCTCAATGCTGCTCCTGAAGAATAAAAAGCTACCTACCACCTGAAGAGCCTCCAGTGTTGAAAGTGGAGCAGCCGGTCTCCTTGGCAACGCAGGGACTCACAACAAACAGCCCCACTTTCCAACAAACACAAGAGCATCTTACAGATTGTGCCAGCTTCAAAGCCACTGCACAGGCTCCCTGAAAGGCACCCTCCTTTTCTTTCTGAGAAAAGGACAATAGATGCCCCGACAGTACTTAGATTCCACTGGAAACCGTCAAACTCCTAGCCAAATGTCAAGGCTTCTGAATGCGAGAGACCAACTTAAAAATCACGAAACCCAAGCCAACCTAGGGAAGGAAACAAAGACCTTGACACACTCTGAACAAAATCTGGGACACTCCTTGGCTTCCCACACCCAACAAACAAATCTTTAAAACCCAATCGGGCTCTCACTCTCACTCTTCCTTACAGGCTATTAGAGGGGGAGAATCTTATTTCCATTGTTATATGTGCCTGGAGGTGGCACTTAAAAGCATTAATGTATACAAGATAAAACATAGAACCGAATTAAAAAATGCAGCAGAGAATTTACACAGGCAATGAAGGAGGAGGGGGGAAAGCTGGGCAGTAGAGGGGGGGGGGAGAATCATCCAAAAAACTACCAGGCTAATTTCCTTCCCCGTAAGACGTTATCATGGTAGATGAGCATCTTCTCTAGTTAGTGGGAAATTGCTATTAAGCCCAGCCATTATGGAAACGAGAACTGAATGTAATGAAATGGCCACCCAGTTCAATCCACTGCGGGGAGGTAGGCGGAGGGGGCAAGATGCTCCAAAAACCAATTATACACATCACAAACTCAAAAGGTGCTCCAGATCGCACTGCTTCAAGCAGAGCACAGGTGTGCACAAAGTAAAGTTCCAGGTTGCGCCCCAGAGATTCCCTTTAATTAAGTCTGGGGCTAAACTGGGAGAAGAGGCAGCTGCAGAAGCTGGTTCTGCCCTTTTCCTCTATGGTCCTTTCATGTGTTTCCCCCCCCCCTACCTCCCCATATGTAGCATGTTGGGAAAGGGGCAGGTAAAGAAGAATCCGGAGGGGGAGAAAGGGTGGGAGAAGGCACAGAGGCTTTGTTGCACAGTTTAGCAGCAGATTTAAAGGGAGAAGAGGAATTGATCTGATTGCAGGCTGGCAGCCCTGCCACAAGGGCTGGTATACATTAAGAAGTTCCTACTTCCTCAAAGAAGTTGGCCAACTTGCAAGCTGAACTATGTACTGCCTAGACACAGTCTCCCATAATCTACAGAATTGTTAAGTAAGCACATATGTAAGTAAGAAAATATTAAAAGCAGTTAATTCCTGCATTGCAAGGGGTTGGATTAAATGACTCTTGGGGTCCCTTCTAAGTCTACGATTCTATGATTCTATTTATCTATATCTATCTCTTTCATATATATATATATATATATATATATATATACACACACACACACACACACACACATATACATATACATATACATACACATACACACACACACACACACACACCACCTGGAAATACCTTACAAAAGGGAGAAAACAAACTTATTGGTAAAACCTGTTAAAAACAGCAATTTGAAACATTCAAGAAAAGGAAACTCCGCAATAAAATAAAAGTTTTCAGTGGGGCGAAATGCCGCCAACACGTTACCCCACGGTTGAAAGAATTTCACTGGCTGCCAATTAGGTACCAGGTTAAGCTCAATGTGTGCTGGTTGTGGTGTGTAAAAGCCTCATACAATGTGGGACAAGGATACCTGAAAGATAGTTTCGCTCCTTATATGCCCAACATTACGCTCTGCAGGTGAGGGTCTCCTGCAGACACCGTCTTATCAGGAGCACCATTCTGAACGATGTGGGAATCGGCTCTTTATCATGTTGTGGCACCTTTACTTTGAAATTCCCTCCCCATGAACATTAGGCAAAAGCCAGCTCTGTT
The DNA here is from genome assembly GCF_965153285.1 of Podarcis tiliguerta. NCBI lineage: Eukaryota > Metazoa > Chordata > Lepidosauria > Squamata > Lacertidae > Podarcis > Podarcis tiliguerta. The sequence goes on along the minus strand of NC_139536.1, from coordinate 18,196,533 downwards.
GCCTTTTTGGCTCATACCAAAGACCTTCCTCTTCCAACAGGTCTTTAAAGTTATTTCCCAGTCGGCATCTGCATTTGGAATCGTTTTAAATATATTTTTAAATGATTTTCAATTTTATACATTTCAATAATTTTACAATCACTTTAACATTTCGAAACTTGACTTCCTTCCCCCTCTTTCTGAGGTTCCTTAAATTTTTATTTTTATTTTCTGCTTATTCCAAATTAACTTAACTTAATCACTTATTCATCTACTTTAAATGCATACTCTTATAAAAACTTCAGGTTATTACAATAATCCTGCCAATGTTCTTATCTGTTTACAGTTTGTTTGTAAATATTCAACAAACCATTTCCATTCTTTTATCAAAAGTTTGTTACCTTGATTTATTATTTTCCCGGTAAGTTTCCGCATCGTTTTTAAGATGCTTCATCACTTGTAGTTTACCACCCTGGGCTCCTTTGGGGAGGAAGGATGGGATATAAATTTGAGAAAAAAATAAATTACAGAAGGGATAGCGGTGAAAGCAACGAAGTAGAGCTGTAGGGCATGCAACTGTGGCTAAAGTCACTAAACTGTGGGAGGGAAAACTAAAAATTATACCAGGGCGTGGAGAGAGGTTCCAGACTAATTTACAGGATGAAATAAAACCTTTCATTGCCTGCCATTGTATAATCTGTTTAAGATTCAAAGTCTCGCCCACCCAAACCAGTATTTTCACCAGTTTCCCATTCCAGCAGTGTTGCAACGTCTCTATAGCCCTTACAAAGTCATCAGCAATCAGCCCCAAAGAAATCTGAATTTTAAACCCTTGAAAGTGCCAGGCTGACTTTTGTTGACATGTTTTGCATCTGCAACACGCATTTCCCCTTGCTACTGTCTTCACAATCACCCTAGGAAGAAGGATAGGACTAGTCGCCATCTTGCAGCCTGCTTTACCTCAGGAGGCTTCACTGCTGGACAGAGATTTGAGCTAGGCCCAAGTCCACCCCTCTCCACTTTAGCCACACTGTTCTCACATCTTTATCTGCAGGAACTTAAGACACAAGGCATCCTTTAAAAACCTGACGCATACAGTTGCAGGTATTGATCAAAATGCCCATGGAGCATTTATAAATATCACCAAGCCCTTGGCATAAGTGACAGGGTGTAGCGAAGAGCTCTGTAATCTAACCCGACACTGCCTGAATATCTATTTCTTACAGGGTGGTTTTTTTATATATATATAATCTGCCAACTTTCAATGTCATTGAATGTGTTTCTGTTCTTGCATTATCAGGAAGGCACTAGCAAAACCGCTCCCAATCTGCCTTCTCTGTGTCATCCATCACGTTAAACGCCAGTGTCTTCCCACATTAGCTTCTTCACTAATGTGAACTATTCCATTCCTGTCAGCCTCTTCGCAACACACTTATTTGGGCCTTCAAAAACCCCACAACCCTCCAATTCGGCAGCTGGGAGTCAAGGCAGTCGGAGGAGACCAAAGAAGGGCAAAGAAAGTGATTCATAGCGGTGTTTAACTTGTGTTATTTGTTTCCAGCCTTTTCGCACGATGGCCAAATATCTCATTTCTTCTGAGACTGAAGCCTAGTAATGAGGTACATTAAGTGGTCTACAAAGATGTCCACATCTTTTCCCTGAACTGTTTAGTCTGGAATGAACGATAAGCAATTGAACACTTCTCTCACAGGTCCATCACTTTACATTTATCCATACTAAGTGAATGTTATCCTTTGCCTTGCAGTCCATTCACACAGCACAATAAGCACCTTTCAGCATTTCTCGCTCCTCCTTTAGATTCCAAATAGTTGTTTTAGTCAGTTCCTCCCAGTCCCACCACCTGGGATGTAGAGGTAAATCCCATAATGTAGGTGTTCTTCATTACAGCCTCCACAGCCAGGCCTTTTCTAAGATTATATATGCCCTTTTGACCAATGCAGACATTTTGGCTTCAGTACTAAGGCCATATTGAAACAACACATTTAACAGCTTTGAACAGCCAGGCTCCCTCCACCCACCACACTAGCACCCCCCCAAAAAAAATGTGTGAGGTATAGTTTGTTGAGGGTTGTTACGAGATCCCTATTCACTTTCTGGAACTACGGTTTCCAGAGTGGTTTTAAAAACCAATGCCTCTTAACAGGGAACTCTGGGAATTGTAGATCTGGGAGGAGTTGCAGCAGTCTCATGAAAAGAGCAGCCCTCCCAAACTGTACCAGTTGGGGCTGATGGGAGTTATAGCCCCATCATATGGAGGGTGCCAGGTTGGGGAAGGCTAGGGGGGGGGGAGAGAGAGAGACAGACAGACAGAGGGAGAAAGGGAGAAGTTACTTGTATCATGGGCACACACACAGGGCTTGAAGCTTATAGAGCATGTGTTCTTTCTACAGTTGGCAGTACGAGAAGCTAGATTGAAAACAACAACATGGCTATTACACATTCCCACAAGATTGCCTTAAGATCACTAAACCAGTTTTCAGCTACAGGGCGCAATATCCTCAAAGGTGCCACCTTTTTAGGCCTGCTTTCTCGCCTTGAAAATACCGGTAATGCTTCCATTGCTAATGAATGTGAGGATAAGTTTGCAAGCATGCAGATAACGTAGATGCAAGCAAAAAGCTTTCCCCAGTAGCCTGGGGAGTGAAGATCCAGGGCTCGGCTCAGTCCCTTTCCTACGTCTCCTACTCTTTCGTCTCCTCAGCCCGCAAAGCCATGCCACATACTGTTCCTTCCTTCCTCCCTCTCTTACAAAGCTTCCAAGTTCCTTCAAAACCTGGCTCTAGGCATCAAGAGTAAGCTGTGAAAAATTAAGCAAATATGTGCGAATGTGATATTGCATAGCATATTCCTAACAGTAAAACCCTAGGTTTTCTTGGCATCAAGTGTATATATTACACACAGACATAAGGCACACAGCCCAAGCTATTTTTTTTTTCAATGGAAAAGAACGATGAGATATTTTAAACACACCCTTCTAGTCCCTATGGACTGGAAACAGCATCTTACTGGTCATGTAGTAGCTGGCCATGAGCTCCACCCTGTTCTTCATGTATCTCAAGGAAGGGCCATGCCAGAGGTTTGCACAGGTTTAGCATTCCTTTCTGACCCAACTCCCAGCAACTCATTTTTTTCTTCCGCTCCAATTCATTCAGGTTGAGCTATGCTATGGGAAAACACGATTGCCGCCAAGATATTAATACATCAGCATGTCACAGGGGAGTCTACAAAGAGGCAGACACACAGCGATGAAATCCAATCCAGATGACCCGCACAAAATTAAAACCCAAACCAAATGGCAACAACAGCAGAAGGACCTCCAGTCACCCAGCCTTAGAAGATCTTTCAAATAAAATTAAGCCTAGCGCCAAAACCAAGGAAGAGTGGGTGTCTGTAAAAGGGCTATTCAGTGGCTGACCTCTGATTCTGCAGAAGTCAGAATCAGAATTCAAAATGACCTTAACAGATTGGAGAACTGGGCCCAGGCTAACAAAATGAATTTCAACGGGGACAAACGTAAAGCTTTGCACTTAGTCAGGAGGAACCAAATGCACAAATATAAGATGTGGGATACCTGGCTTACTAGCCGTACATGTGGAAAGGATCTTGGGGTCTTGATGGACCACAAGCTTGACATAAGTCAACTGTGTGACGCAGCGGCCAAAAAAGCTAACACTATTCTAGGCTGCATCAACAGAAGTATAGTGTCCAGATGAAGGGAGATAACAGTACCACACTATTCTGCCTTGGTCAGACCACACCTGGAATACTGCGTCCAATTCTGGGCACCACAATTTAAGAAGGATGTTGACAAGCTGTGTGCAGAGGTGGGCAACCAAAATGATCAAGGGTCTGGAAACCAAGCCTTACGAGGAACGGTTGAAGGAGCTGGGTCTTTTTTAGCCTGGAAAAGAGGAGTCCGAGAGGAGGTATGATAGCCATCTTCAAGTATCTCAAGGGCTGTCACATGGAAGAGGGGAAAAGCTTGTTTTCTCTTGCCCTGGCTTCAAGTTACAAGAAAGGAGATTCCAACTAAGGAGATTCCAACATCAGGAAAAACGTTCTGGCAGTAAGAACTGTTCAACAGTGGGATGGTTTCCCTCAGGAGGTGGTGGACTCTTCTTCCTTAGAAGTTTTTAAGCAGAGGTTGAGTGGTCATCTGTCATGGATGTTTTAGTTGAGATTCCTACACTGCAGGGAGTTGGACTAGATGACCCTTGTGACCCCTTCCAACCCTACAACTCTGTATGATTTTATCATTCTATGAAAGTGGGGGCACCTGGAAAAGGGCCAAGGACAGGGACAGGGAACGTGTGGAGTTGAACAACGTGTCAAGGGCCACAGGTTCCCAAGTCCTGGTTACAGGAATGGAAGAAGAGCCTGCTGGATCAGGCCAGCAGCCCAACGTACTCCAACATCCTGTTCTCAGAGTGGCCAAGCAGATGAGCAAGGGAGCAATCTCCCGTCCTGCAGTTTCCAGTGCTGTAATGGATCTAGGATGATAACCTCAGTAAACAGCTCAGCTCATATGGGAGGAGAAGGTCTTTCTGATACAAAGCCCTAAATTGCCTACCATCAGGTTAAGTCAACACTAGCACTTGGAACTGTGCCCAGAAGCAGAGATAACTGCTAAACAAACCAGACTGAATTTAGAATTCAGCCATGGGGGCAGGGGCTTCCTAGCAGCAGAACAAGCCCATATCCTAAATGAGAACAGCCACTGCCATACCCAATTCTAGACAGATCAGCTTTGCTTTCAGCCTTTTTGATGGTACTTCATAACCAAGGTTGCCACATACAGATCCTGAACGAGCTCTTGGACCTTTAATGCCAACAGAAAATATCACCAAATGTAGCTTTTCCCATCTCTGTAGCCTTGTGAAGAGAGAGAAAGATAGCTAGGTTTGTTCTTTCTTCTGTGCAAGATTTTTAAAAGGTACATGAGACTTTGTGGACATATGAAGAAGCTGCCTGATTCTGAACTCAGACCATTAGTCCATTTAATGCAGGCTTCTCCAACCTGCTGCCTTGAGTTTTGGACTATAACTCCCATCAGTCCCAGACAACGTGACCAATGGTCAGAGATGATGGGTGACATCCAAAACATTTGGAGGGAGCCAGCAGGAGTTTCCCAGGCTCTCGGGCAGCAAAAGGTCTCTCCCAGTCCTGATAGCCTTCATAGTTTTAAACAAAGAATAGATGGCAACCTCGTCCGTCCGTCCCTGTATGTTATGTAAACTCCATCGTGGTGACTGTGGAGCAGCTCCAAAGCAGAAGAAAGTGATGCTCTTGTACAGGAAGGCCAATGTGATGTAATGGTCACAGCAGACATCCTGAACCATATTTTTGATTCTACCAACTCTCATCATCCCTGACTTTTGACCATGCTGGCTGGGAAAGACTGGAGAGCATCAGGTCAGGGGAAGGCCCAGTTAAGAGTGCCAAGGTTGTTATCCTGCCCTGATTTCTGCTTAGATGAAGGACAGGTTACTATTATGTTGTTGTTGTTGTTGTTGCTGCTGCTGCTGCTGCTGCTGCTAATAATAATAATAATAATAATACCAACAACAACACTTTAAATTCATTATTTGCAAACATTAAAGTAGTTATTACAGTCGTACCTTGGATCTCAAATACCTTGGCTCCCGAACAAATCAGTTCCCAAACAATCAAAACCAAGAAGTGAGTGTTCCGGTTTTCAAATGATTTTTGGAAGCCGAACGTCCAATGCGGCTTCCGATTGGCTGCAGGACGCATTGGTTTTTGAACAGTTCTGGAAGTCAAACGGACTCACAGAACGCATTCTGTTCAAGAACCAAGGTACGACTGTACTGTAAATACATAGCAATAATAGGGCAGATTCAAAACACCAGTTCAGCCATGATGTGTCCTGTACTGCACCATTCTGGGCAAGCATCTCTCTCTCTCTCTCTCTCTCTCTCTCTGTGTGCGTGTGTGTGGATAAACGTCAGCTTCCTCGGCCAGTAAAGCAAGATGAGGGGTCCTTTACCTTTATCTTTTTAGACACATGTACCCCACCTTGAGTTTCTTGGAAGAAGGGCAAGATATAAAACATTCTAAAAAGAAGGAAGGCACATCCTTGATATTTCTTTGGCCCTATTAACCATTTCAAAGAAACCACCACACAGATACAGTTCCATTATATCAGAGAGACTGGGTGGAAACAGCACTCTTCCCCAACGCAACACTGGAGCACAACTTCCCTTTTCTGCGCATGGCACAATTTCTCCGTGGAACCCTGCCAAGGCTTTAGAAAAAACAAATATCACCACTGCAAGCCTTTTGACATCTGTCACCGCTTCTCCTTTCGCACTGGAAACATATGCTCCTGCCAGAGCCTGGGTAAAAAGCTGATGCCTCAGTAGTTATTTCTAGTTGACAACACGCGCCGTCAAAGCAATCGCTCACAGTCTCTGGAGTTCAGTGTGGCCCCCTGCAAACCAGCATGGCCTCTCCGTCAGGGTGGAGCTCCTATTCTGACAGTTCCATCGCAGGGTTCTCTCTCCGTGACACCTCCCCTTTTTTGGCTTGGCTTTGCATTTAACATTAGAGGCAGGTTAGCGTTCCTGCTTCAAGAAACCAGCTTGTGGAGAGATTCAGGAAAAATATACCCCCTGCCAAAAAAAGAAAAAGAAAAGAAACCAACAGCCCACCACCACAGACAGAAGAGTGGATGAATGCCAGCGGAGAGCATTTATTCTACCTCACTTGTCCCTCCAATATAGGGAGCCCAGGCAGATGACCCAGCTGTGCCAATTCAGGCAGAAGATGGCTTAATAGGAACCTAGATTCCTGGGTAAGGAAATCTCTTAAGTCACCTAGCCCAGCTCTTTGCCAATGGGGAAAACAAGAACAACAAAACAAAAATACTCAATATGCTTCTGTACTCTGAACAGCGCACAGCCTCAGCCTCCAGGCTGTGTGTGTGAGTGAGAGAGAGTAGTAGTCGCCTGCGGAATAAAAAGAAAATAACTCCAAATGGATCTAACAATTACAGCACTACAAGTGGACTTGGGGTAGTGTGGGGGGGCGGGGATATTATTCCCCAAAGCAGTGGAGCTCTTCTTGCCGTTTTTGTACAGCCTTAGCTGCAAGGATACCAAAAGCGCAGTGTATCCACAACTCTGACCCTTGGCATCCTTCTGAAGTCCAACAATATTCTGTGAAGGATGCACAGCAGACTGCAGGAAAGACCCTTCCCCACAGGCAGTGGTTGTTAAGTTTGAGATCAGCAGCAGCGACAAGGAGCTGGAGAAGCCAGTCGCAGCTCCCTGAACAGCAAAGCTGGGTGCAGGATTGACAGGTGAGATCCAAATGATCTGGAGCAGATAGGGGAGAAGGCACAAATGTAAGGTGCGACTCCATTTGGAAGCCTGCTCTGGCCTCCTCACCTCAAAAATAATACTGTTGAGTTGGAAGGGCAACCAAAACGACCGAGGGGACGGAGGGACTCCCAAAAAGGCTGTAGTGCTTGGACGATTTTAGTTTAGAGAAGAGGCAGCATGATCAAAGTTTGTAAAAATTGTACATGGCATGGAGAAACTAGATAGAGAAAAGTTTTTCTCTCTCCCTCTCTCAGAACTCATGGACCTCCAATGAAGCTGAATTTGGGAGAGATTAAAGAAAGTGCTTCTTTATACCAGCACGCAGTTCAATTACGGAACTCACTCCCACAGGAGGCTGGGGTGACCACCAATTTAGGTGGCTTTAGAAGAGGATTAGACAGATTTCCTGGTGAAGGAGACTCTCAATGGCTATTAGCCGTAATGGCTATAATCTGCCTCCACAGCTGGAGGCAGCAATACTTCTGAACACCAGCTGCTGGAGACCACAGGAAGGAAGGCTGAGTGCTCTTGTGCTCCGTTCCAGCTTGAAAGGTCTCCACAGGCATCAGGTTGGCCGTTGTGAGACCAAGATGCTGGACTAAGATGGGCCACTGGCCTGAGCAAGATAAGACTGGATAGAATTATGAACATTATTTGGACTGATTTGTGGATATTAACGCAGTAGCAAGAAGATGATCGGAATCCCCTTTCGGAACTTGAAGTATGGGTCCCCTCAACAAAAATTTAAAATTCAGTTTTGTAATTCGGAATTTATGTGATGTGATTCGATTTGATTTGATTGGTCGGTTAATAAAAATTATTTAAAAAATAATAATAGATGGGCCATTGGCCTGATCCAGCAGGCTCTTCTTAGGTTCCTATGAAGGGAGGGGGAGAGGAAGTGCCGCTGAGCAGGCAGAACGTCCTCTTGCAAGCGGGACAACTTTGCTTGTCTGAGTTCATAAATCTCTTCCCTGCCACACAACACACGGGACACCTGGGCCATCTCAAAAAGTACAGAGGGTAGGGCTGTGTGCCCTCGAAGGAAGAGGGCGGCTGCAGAAAAAGAGATGGTAAGTGGAATGAATGAGCATAGCCCCCACAATGGTCTCTCAGGGGTGGGCAGGGGGTTGTAGACAGGCAATCCTCCCTCCCGGTTCTGTCTCTCAGCAAGTGTCTTATCCAAAGTTGATTTCAGAAAGCATGAAGGAAGATTCATTGCTGCTTTCTCCATTTTTGTCAGTTACGTCTAGTTGCCCTAGTTACCAGATCCATGGTATCTAAGGCAACCGGGCTTCATAGGACAAGGACGACACAATAATAAGCTTTAAAATACATGTAACAATTTCATGCCGGGCAGAATAATGGTCAAGTGGGAATATTTGTACATGTCCTGAGTCGCTCCGGAGCAATGACGGAATATTGTATTGCATACCCACACAATTACAGCTCGGAAGGAAGCAGAGGACACTGTGCAAGGCAGCAGAGAGTCTGTCCCAACCTCTGTGGTCTGATTTTTCAGGCCACAGCACCAGCAACAAGCCCAACTCACAGAACCTTAAACTTAGCAGTTAGTTTTGCCAAGGAGTCAACAGGCTCCCAGGGATGGGAGGGAAGCTGCTCCCCAGAAGGAACCTCAGGTCTTACGGTTTCCTATTAATCTTTTTATTTAGTACATCCACATCCCACATTTCCTTCAAACAGCTCAAGGTGGCCTCTCTCCCTCTCCATTTTATCCTTACAACAAACCTGTGAGGTTGGGTCAGGCTGAGAGACTGTGGCTGACCCCTCACCCAGGGAGCTTCACAGCTGAGGGGGGATTTGAACCCTGGTCTCCCAGGTTCTGGTATGGCACTCTAACCACTAGGCCACACTGGTTATTTTCTTCCGAGCAAAAGAGGACTCACTGTGTCAGCTGTGACCGAGAAGCCTCCAAACTCACATGGGAAACTACTGGTCCATCTAGCTCAGTAAAGTTTACACTGACTGGCAGAGGCTCTCCAGTATTCCAGGCAAATGGTTCTCCCAGTCCTACCTGGGAGATATTGGGGATGGAACCTGGGATGTTCCGCATGCCAGGCAAATGCCCCATCCCTGAGTTACAGCCGTGCATCCTAGAAAAATCAGCTGCTGGCACAGCTTTCTGCCTCTGCTTTGCAGAAGAGCACACCATCCCTTGCGACCTGCTTTTCCCTGCGAAAGGATCCCCAAAGTGGCTTAACGTAATGCAAACACAATAGCAAAGAGCAAACAATATGGAACATTATCTGACAGTGACAATGCTATCATAAACCTACAGGCTTTCCATTCAGCGTTTAAGAAAGAGGCTCCAGCTCGGCTGAAAATAAATACTAAATTCATAAACAGTATATCAATTAACAAGCAGGTAGTAAAACAACCTGGTTTCAGCCAAAGGAAGGCACACTCTTAGCCCCATTACCATCAGGCAACATTCCGTATTTTTCGCTCTATAAGACGCACCAGACCACAAGACGCACCTAGTTTTTGGAGGAGGAAAACAAGAAAAAAAATATTCTGAATCCCAGAAGCCAGAACAGCAAGAGGGATCGCTGTGCAGCGAAAGCAGAGACCCCTCTTACTGTTCTGGCTTCTGTGATAGCTGCACAGCCTGCATTTGCTCCATAAGACGCACACACATTTCCCCTTACTTTTTAGGAGGGAAAAAGTGAGTCTTATAGAGCAAAAAATACGGTACTTAAAAGCATCCGAATGTATTGCCGCAGGTTCTGTATGCAAAGGACCTTGGCATCCGATTCTCAACATCTCTAGTTGGAGAGGTGATTGTGTTCCGCTGTTGGAGAAGAACAGCGACATGGACAGGAAATCCTTAAATAGCCACTGCAAGTCAGGGTTGACAGTCGGGCTGTTTTAAAGTCAGGCTGCATATTCTGAACTTGTCTCCTAGATAGGTAGCATCAGCACCTGAAAACTAACAGGCAGCCTACCTGAAGCAAAAGACAAGCAATGGCTGTCCTCTCAATACCACCTTCACCCAAATATGCTGTGGACTTGTGTAGCCCCTTGCGGGGGGAGAGGATTTCCCTTGTTTCCTACTAGCAATTCCAATCAGTGATTCTCCCCAGGTCTGAGCCCTCACTCCACGCTACCTGGAATATTTGGGGGTGGGGGGAAGGGAAGACAGCAAAGATTATCTCCAAAGGAGAGAATTGCCCTCCAAGAAAACCACATGCCGGCTACCATGGCAATTCAGCATTTCTAAATTCACATGAGAATAGAATAGAAACTCATAGCTCTGGTGTATATGCACATATATCCTCGAAACGAAGCAGTTAAGTACTCCTCCTAAGCAGAAAAAAAAACCTGCTTTACCTGCAAGGGCAGGAAAGGGCAAGAAACTCTCATTTTTAAAAAGCAGCAAGTACAGCAAAGCTACCACCCAAAATGCCAACCACACTAACACACTACTCCACACACCGGGCATATTTGGACAGAATGCTAAACCACAGTTTAGAGCTACAGGGACAAACCATAGGCTTATGCAGTCCCCCCCCCCCCCTGAATTCACCTCCACCACAATCACAAATAGAAGTACAGAAGCATTCGCTTATTTCAACTAACCACACCTTGTCATTTTATCTGAATCGGGAATTGGACTCATTTATAAACTATGGTTTCTTTGTTTGTTTACAGGATTAATTTGCCCGCCCTTCACCACAATGTCCCAGGACAGGCAACCACAAAGAGAAAATACAATTTCAAAACAGGAGAAAATCACTACAATTTTAAAACACATAAAACCACCCCAAAATGGAGCGGAGCAAAATAAATTCATCAAAGGAGGCGAATGAGCGAGAAACCACAGCCTGATTTTGGGTTGTTTGCACAAATCATAGATTAGGCAACCACAGCTTGCCCCTGTTCAGACAAACTAAGATTAGTTGAAAATAAAAGATGCTTCAAAACTCCTCCTTGTGTGGTAACACCAGAGACAAATTGGGAAGGGGGGAAATATATAGCTCCAGACTCATTTACGAAACACTACACCATGGTTTACAGCTTACAGCCAAAAATTACTACAGAATAATGTCGTGGCTCTGCGTAAAGAGCCAAACTAGAAGCATGACAGCTTGTAGTCCATTAACTTGTGCAACTATACTCCATCACTGACCCCTCCTGAGAAAATCAGGATACTAAAAAAAGAAGTAAGCTAGGTAGTTCCATTAAGGCACTCTGTTCCAATTCAGCATTTGATACCCCAGGTCCAGTGCTACTCTCATTCTGAAAGCTTCCAAAACAGGAACACAGCTAGTATTTTAAATTAAGAGAGGAAAAGAAAGAAAATAATTTAAAGCATGCAGGGGTGGTCAGGGGATCACACAAGGTGAGTTGTTCTTTATCAACATCTAAAAAATTTAAAAGGTATGCATTTTGGCAAACGTAAAAGCAAGCCACTTGTTTTTTGTTTTAAGCTACCTTCAAAAGCTAGAAAGTTCAATCGGTTCCTTAGTTTTAAGGTCCGTAACAGGAACAGGGAAGACCTCACGCAGTGCTACTGTCACAAAGCTAAAAACTTCACAGAACACCATTCAAAGGACTCCCACTGAAATGCAGCTTTCTCTTGAAGGCATGACATAATTTTCTATAATATTTTCTATGCGTAGTATCTCAGAGTAAACTGAAATGTAGGAAATGGACATCATACAAAGTATAATGAACAACACATGTATCCCCGCCCTCTGAAGAGTCTGTTGCATTTTATGTACTGTCTTGACCATTTCTCGTTTAATGAACTGTTCTCGTCTTATTTTGTTGTGATTTGCTGATAAGCTAATCGTGTCCATGAAGCTCAATGGGTCTACTCTGAGTAAAACTATCACGCATAAACTTCGTTCATTTTTTTAAAAAGGTACATTTTGAGTCACTATACTTTCCCACAACTCTACATCTGCACATACAATTTAAAAATGAAATGATGGTTCCTTGGGCTGTCATAATCTGGGAGCTTTAATACCATGGGGGCACTATGACAGCTGTTTATTTAGACCCCACTTTTCCTCTAAGGAGCTCAAGGTAGCACACATGGTCCCTCCCTGACCTCATGTCATCCTCACAACAACCTTCTCATGTAGGTTAGGCTGAGAGATAGCGAGAGGCCCAAGGTCACTCAGAGACCTTCACGGCTGAGTGATTTGAAGCCTGGTCACCCCTATCTTGAGGAAGAGCCCAAGCCCAGTGGCAGAGCATCTGCTTTGCATACAAAAGGTCCCAGGTTCAATCCCTGGCCTCTCCAGGTGGGGCTGGACCACTGGTCTTCAACTGATGGATGAGTGGGGACCCACTAGTGAGTCATAGCCTGATCCAAGGCGGGTTGCAACAGAAGCGCTTTGTTGTTTAGTCGTTCAGTCGTGTCCGACTCTTCGTGACCCCATGGACCAGAGCACGCCAGGCACTTCTGTCTTCCACTGCCTCCCGCAGTTTGGCCAAACTCATGCTGGTAGCTTCGAGAACACTATCCAACCATCTCATCCTCTGTCGTCCCCTTCTCCTTGTGCCCTCCATCTTTCCCAACATCAGGGTCTTTTCCAGTGAGTCTTCTCTTCTCATGAGGTGGCCAAAGTATTGGAGCCTCAGCTTCAGGATCTGTCCTTCCAGTGAGCACTCAGGGCTGATTTCCTTAAGAATGGAGAGGTTTGATCTTCTTGCAGTCCATGGGACTCTCAAAAGTCTCCTCCAGCACCATAATTCAAAAGCATCAATTCTTTGGCGATCAGCCTTCTTTATGGTCCAACAGAAGCGCTACCACCACACAAATACCTGGCAAAAAGAAACGGGTCTCCAAATGCATGTCTGCGTTAAAACTGGGTCCTGAGTCTGAAATGGTTTCCAGAAGACACCTGGTGTAGACAATACTGAACAAGAAGGACTCACTTGGTATAAGGAAACGAAGAGTGTTGGACAATGGAGTTCCGATAGTATGGGGAAATCTCACATTTGTTTCAAGACCACATGTCATTCTACTCACCCCATTTTTACATACTACCTTTTTTCTGGAGCAGTATGATTTTAGGGTCTAGAATCAAAGTGACCTGACAAGATAAAGGGATTTAATTACAGATAACAGAGTTACTTTCTTGTGCGGAAATTACAGTGCTGAATGAGACTTCAGCTTTATCAATATTTACAAATTAGGTCATACTTTATCACACAGGCTGAGAGAACACAGTGTGCCCAAATCTTTAACTCATTTTGAATAACTTATTCACACTGAAAAGCTGAAGGATGATTAAGAAAATTAAGATACTAGTGTCTTTCGATGGAGAGGTAGAGTTGCTTTTTAATGCATTAATGGAATCTCAGTCCTTCTTAATAGATACTTGGAAGAAATTTGGGGAGAGTTTTGCAAGGGTAGCCAATGAGGTGCCCTAATAGTTGGTGTGCTCCAAAGTGATCATGGAGAAAAGATCAAATCTGGAAATATTCAATCCAAGGATGTGCTGATTGGGGAGGCTGTGAGTTGTAGTCCAAAACATCTAGAGGGCCAGATTAATCTAGTGAAGGCCAGATTAATCTAAGACTTTCAAAGGAGGGAGCAGTAATGAGGAAACTTCTTGAAGGCAATATTGCCTTCCTTTCTTGCCTATATTTGGACTGGCCCAACTCCGAAAGCAGTGCCTATTAGAAAAAAGAGAGATGCCTGTCTGAGCATCATCCTATACATGATAGATGCTGCACAACATTTCATGGATTCCCTTTGTCCTGTCCCATGCCCATTTCTTAAAAAGGGATCACAGAGCAGAATTCTACAGCCTCAGTAAATGAGATCAGAATGTATCTTAGTTACCGTATTTTTCGCTCCATAAGACACACTTTTTTCCTCTTAAAATCTAAGGGGAAATGTCTGTGCGTCTTATGGAGCGAATGTGTGGTCCCTGGGGCTGGGGGGGGGGACCCGGGCTTCCCCCGCCAGCCCTGACCTGCTCTTTGGGGCTGGGGGGTAGGGGAAAGCCGGGCTTCCCCAACCGCCAGCCCCACAAGCTCAGGGAGCAGCGGGAAGGCTGCTCCTTTCGCTGAAGCCTTTCCTTTCGCCTCTCCTTTTGCTGAAGCCAGGATAGTCCTGCTCTCCTGACTTCAGCAAAAGGAACCCGAAGCCTCCGGAGCGCACCAGAAACTCCCGCTGCGCTCCGGAGGCTTCGGGTTGCCTTTCCTGAGGCCTCCAGAGCAAGAGGGGTTGGTGCGCACCGACCCCTCTCGCTCTCCAGGCTTCCAAGGTAGCCGCCTGAAGCCGCCAGAGGGGCTCCGTTTATCCTGCCGCTTCGCTGAAGGGGCACTGCGCAAAGAGGGGGAGAATCTTTTTTTTTCTTGTTCTCCCCCTCTAAAACAAGGTGCGTCCTATGGTCGGGTGCGTCCTATAGAGCGAAAAATACGGTATGTAATGGGGAAATGTGATAGTTCAGTGGTAGAGCATCTGATTTGCATACAGAAGGTCCCCAGTTCAATCCCAGGCATCTCCAGGTGTGACTGGGAGAGACCTGAGCCTGACAGCTGCTGCCAAATCAGTGCAGACAACACTGTTGCTATATAAACCAATAGTCTGACTCCATATAAGGCAGCTTCCTATGTTCCCAGTGCATAAACATTTTTTTGTATTTCAGGAAACTTTTCATTATTATTATTTTTTTGCAGTTCTGATAAAAAGTGCCGGTTGAAACCTGCCAGCGCTTCAGCAGGAACCTTTGATGCAACCTCGGCATCAGAGAGGAGAAAAACCTGTCAGCGCAATCAAATCTGATTTTGCAGGACTTTCTAAGATCCTGGGTATGTTCAGTGTTTGCTGAATACAGAGACTGACTCCATTGATGCTCTGCTTAATAAGCAAGTGTTTTCCTCGTGTTCTCTTTTATGAGCAGAGAACGCTCAGCTTGCTGGTCATTGACCGTATTAAAGATATTTGTATTTGTATTTTGCTCAGCTTGCAGAAAGATAAAGCCATTCATTGCATATCCATGGAGCTGCCTCCTTTCCCAGAAAATGAACGGGAGTACTTTGCACATGGAATTTTGGGTCATGTTGGGGACTAAACAGAAAGTGGCAGTACTAGCAGTAAACTGGAAAATCTAGTTTAGCAAGGAAAAACAATATGCTGTGTGATCACTCCCACTTTGTCGCTCCCTTGCTGGAAGCAGCATAAAACCAATAAGGAAGCCATAGTTTCCTGTTATGTCAGAACCAAGAACTATGGTTTGCTGGTCCCTAACAAGTTCCAATCAGCAAGCCAAAAGCAAACCATGACTTAAGGTTGACTAAAAATCATGACTTGTTAGGGAGCAAGAAATCACGATCCCCAATATGGATGGAATGAGAAGTCAAAGCTTCCTGGCTGGTTTAACCATTTACACCAGGGGAGTAGCAAAGCATGAGCAATTGGGTAGCATGCAGTAGCATGTGACTCATTCAGGCTAAGTCACACTAAGGTCCACTTTTAAAGGCCTTATAAAGGGAAGGGAGGGAAAGATATTCAGAATCACACAGCAGTAAAATGTCCAATCAAGGACAGCATTCTAAATCAGCTAACTGTGGTGGTAACTTGTCTCAGAAATATTTATTTGTTGCAGGATTTGGTGCAGGTGAGTAATAATTATATTGCAATAAAGTAAAAGTAAAGGAACCCCTGCCCGTACGGGCCAGTCTTGACAGACTCTAGGGTTGTGCGCCCATCTCACTCAAGAGGCCAGGGGCCAGCGCTGTCCGGAGACACTTCCGGGTCACGTGGCCAGCGTGACATCGCTGCTCTGGCGAGCCAGAGCTGCACACGGAAACGCCGTTTACCTTCCCGCTAGTAAGCGGTCCCTATTTATCTACTTGCACCCGGGAGTGCTTTCGAACTGCTAGGTTGGCAGGCGCTGGGACCGAACAACGTGAGCGCACCCCGCCGCAGGGATTCGAACCGCCGACCTTTCGATCGGCAAGCCCTAGGCACTGAGGTTTTACCCACAGCACCACCTGCGTCCCATATATTGCAATATGATCAATTAAAATAGCAATCAGTCCTCCCCTTCTGTACCCGACTTTAATACAAGATTTCCAATCTGCTCTGATACATAAAGCAGGAAACTGAAGTTTGAGTGCTCCTTACACATTTCAACCGTTTGCCATCCTAATTTGCAAAGCTGATTTCAACCAAGGTTTGTTGAACTGAGAATGTGATCTCTGAACTAGTTTGGTGAAGTGCTTCAAGAATTATTTAACCCAAAGACTGGAAAACTACATTTTGTTTCTAGTTAAATCAGGGGCACAGTTCTGGTGTTTCAGAGATCAATAAGAACTATAATCTTCAAACCAGCCAACCTTGGGACGATACTCAACTTTCCCCTGCTGAGTACTGCTTGTGGATCTTAGATTAGTCTTTTCATTCAACTACAACTTTTCTCTATTGCCATTGTTTTTAAAACAGCCTTGAATATTTTGAACCAAATCATCCTGACTTCTGAACTCAGGATGTGCACATGTTTGTTCCCATAAAACTCTGAGCCAAGCCCTAAAGTCTGCATCAAAAATAGATAAAAGGAATCAAGCTACTCTTTGGTTTGCATAATTTGACATTTCTGGGGTGGAAAAAGGGAAGGGGAGAGAGAGAAATGAACGGGGATTAGGCATTCAACCCTCACACCACTCCTTACATAGTTAGTACTTCTCTGGTTTGTGACTTTCAAGTGACACTGATCATGCATTCTTGACAGCTTCATTATTCTCAGTATTCTAAAGGTGCCCAGTTCTACATCCGATAATATACCTAATGGAGATCCTATGGATACATGGAATGTACTCAGCCCAGACCATTTTGAAGCCTGGGGCCACATTCCCTTCTGGGCAACTTTCTGGGGGCCACAGGCCAGTAAGGTGCAAGGGTCAGAAACAAGACTGGGTGGAATGGAATATGCAAATGTTACCTTTGCGCAACAGGCTAGTGTCTATACACTTCAAATACTTCTTTCCACCCTCTATTCAGGCAAGCAAGAGTTCTTGTCACAGTTCAAGGACACATTCCCCCCAGGCAAAAACACTAAAGGAGGGCGATGAAGCAGAGTTACCTGGGGGAAGCAGGTGTGGCCTGGGGAGAGTGCCAAGGGCCAAATAGAGAGGCTTGGAGGGCCACCTTTGGTTCCCCACCCCTGGCCTAGAAAAAGCTGTCACACCTGGTGACTTCCAATCCATACAGAAACCACCAGAGTTTCAATGCTTTATTACCCTAAATGCAATTTGTACTCTTTGAATGTACGTCCAGCTGCTGTTCCCAAACAGCTGTGGATCCCATACATCAACCTGGTTCGTGACCCATTGCCTTACAGACACAACCGCACAGCAGGACAAAGGAAGCTGAAGATCCCCAAGGGAGAAAGGGGGAAATCTACCACCAAAAAATGCTGACTTTCGTCCAACTTACCCACACAGCAAGCTCCCTGAAGCCTCCCAGGGTGGCTGGGGAAACCCAGTCAGATGGGCGGGATACAAATAAAATAATAATTTTATTTACTGTACAAGTAATGGCAGTGCAAGGCAGACTCTAGAATGTATTTCCTAAGTAGGGCTTGACTGAGGCCACAGGGTTGTTTGGGATCAGACCTGGGTGCAAATCTCTGCTCACTCATAGGCTCCCTGAAAACCTCTTTGTACACTAGGGAGATGTATACGTGTACAAAAAATACATTAAGTGTTCACCTTCATTGTTTGTCATGAAAAGTACGTATGCCAAACACCTATTCGAAAACACATCTATTAGACAGGTAAGGTCTCCAGAGAGCCAGAACTGGCTGTAGGTTCCCTGCTGAGTACGCACTTAGTGGCAGAGTTTAATTGCTGTTTAATATCTGAATCATCCTGGAGGGGCCTTGACCAAATCACTCCTTCTCCTACCCCCACTATGGATCTGTAATTTGGCAATACTAATAGGAAACTTCCAGTACTGCACAGAAAAGAATCTTAGAAAAGCAAAAAGGCAACATGAGCCTACAACAGGAAGTTTTGCTAATGAATGAGACAGAATCTCTGGCCTATGGGCCAAATCTAGCCTGACACACCCCTTCTGCCTAAGCCATGCCCCCATTCAACTCCACCCCTTCTCATATCGCCCAAACCCCATCCCGGGTCATCACAGAAGCTGTGGTCACTTGTGAGTGTTTGAAATGATGAGGTGATCTGGGGCCGCAAAGGGACGGGGCCAAACTGGTGATTCAGGAACAGATTACTCTCTTTTTGCATTGCCAGCTAAGCGCTTGGCCTCGCTGTGCACCAAGAAAGGGTTTCTCGTTTTCAGCAGATAGTGAGAAAGACAAGCTGAGAAGGGTGAATGTCTTTCTTTCTAGGCAAGAGTGTGCAGGATGGTGGGCTTTGGTCCCACCCACCGCCAGCATGCAGCCTCCAACCAGTTGCCACAAAGAGAATGTGGCCGTCACATCACTGCACATCCACGGAAATACCAGCTTCTCCTAAACAGCCTATTTTATCACCAACAAACACAATTTGACTGAGACCGAGCTACTCTTGCTGCTCCTAGGGGTTCCCACAATGCGAATTTTGTGCTGACGGAAAGAGGGAAAGGAAAAACAAACCGCACTTATCACTTGCAGGCAAGCAAGAAGTTATACGCAGTGCCACATTTGGAAAGGATTATTAATCCAGCTGCTTCTGCTCTGGGGGAGAAAATAAGTTATTCCAAATAATATCCATGCTACTTTTCCAATCCTGCACTGGGCATTAGTGTGTTAGGAAGAGCAGCGTGTGTGTGTGTGTGTGTGTGTGTGTGTGTGGTGTTTGTGTGTAAGCATCTGACTTTTGTGAGGCTGCAATGTAACCTACTGAACAATGGCAGGCCCTCCAAGTGCCCCTATTTTTCAGGGACAGTCCTTGATTCACAGAAGCCACCCTGGTGTCTGATTTGATTCCAGAATGTCCCGCTTTTCCTTAGGACATCCCTATTTTCATCAGGGAAATGTTGGAAGGTATGGTAGGACGTCCTTATTTTCATCGGAGGGTATGGAGTTATGCGACTCCTGAGCCAAGAAGATAAGTAACTATACAACCTTTAGAAGACATCTGAAGGCAGCCCTGTATAGGGAAGTTTTACAAATGTTTATTGTTTTATTATGTTTTTATGTATGTTAGAAGCTGCCTAGAGTGGCTGGGGCAACCCAGTCAGATGGGAGGGGTATAGCAATTACAGTGGTACCTCGGGTTAAGTACTTAATTAGTTCCGGAGGTCCGTTCTTAACCTGAAACTGTTCTTAACCTGAAGCATCACTTTAGCTAATGGGGCCTCCCGCTGCTGCAGCACTGCCAGAGCATGATTTCTGTTCTCATCCTGAAGCAAAGTTCTTAACCCAAGGTACTATTTCTGGGTTAGTGGAGTGTGTAACCTGAAGCATCTGTAACCTGAAGTGTATGTAACCCGAGGTACCACTGTAATTATCATCATCATCATCATCATGGAATAGGATGTCCCTATTTTCATCAGAGAAATGTTTGAGGTAAGGGTCACATTTATTGCTCCACCGACTTTTGCTTCTGGCCCCACCCACCACAGCCATGCAGCTGCCCAAAGTTTGCACAGAAGATGCAAACAGAAAAGGGCCTCTGAACATGAAGCCAAGTGCTCAGGCAGGTTTCTCGCAGAAGGCAATCCTCAGGGTGTGAATGCCAATCACACATTTTGAGAAAGAAAGTAGGACACCGGGATCAGAAGTTATGAGGAGGGAAGAGCTTGGGTGTTTAATTTTTCAAATCATTTTATTCATCCCACTGTATCAGGAAGAGAAGAAGCCCCACCTCTCTCCCTCTCTCACACAGAGAATAGTGCTGATAGTCTGCTACTACCAGCTAAGCAAATGCAAGCTTCATTGTCATTCCAATCACTCCTCCCAGCCTCTCCCAAATTCTGACCAATCCATCCACAGGCTTTGCCAGAACTGTAGGAGAGATCTGAAAATGCTACGCCAAGGTGCCCTTGCTCAGCCAGCCAATCTTCCCAATTTGCATTACAAGTCCAGGGCTTCCCTTGCAGTCACCTTACAGGCCGGAGGGCTCAAAATAGCGCACATTCAAGGTTCACATGCAATTCAGGGCCATTCTGTTCAAAGCAGCACATGGTGGCGGAGTCTATTTGGACATCAGGAAAGACTTCCAAGGATACAGAATGCCTAAGGAGGACACCGCAAGGATTTGGAAGCTAAGAACTGCCCTGCAAAATGTCACTGATGCCTGAAGCTAAGGTTACACTGGGCAAGGATCTGCAAGCTGTGGGACCTAATTTTAGGGTTCTGCGCTCATGTTGTGCTTGTAGGCTTCCCAGAGGCATCTGTTGGCCACTGTGGAAACAGGATGCGGGACTAGACAGAGCTTTGGGTCTGATCTCCTTATGTTCTGAAGTTCGGGAATCTATCCTCAGCCAACGTTTTTGATATACACAGGTCTGCCCTTGTGCATGAGAACCCTTTTTTAAAAAAGGTAGAAAGAGCCTTGAATATTTTCCATTGGACAAGTGCAATATTATGTTTGCTCTGCACTTGCAAGTAATCGATTCTTCAGCATGGCAGCACCTGCTCTCAACAAGCCTAACAATATTATGCAGCAGCTTTTGCTGTAGTTTGCAGCGCCTGCTATAAAAAAACCCTTTGTTTAGGCAACCCTGCCCAGGCATGTATGCTAGGTTTTGAAATGGCCAATTTTAAAGTTTGGTTTTATCAGCATTTTCAAATGGCTCTTTTATATTGTTTCATGCAAACCACTTAAGGTTTTGGTTAAGTGGTATATCAATCTTGTTAAATAAAAATTACCAAGCAGTAGTAATCTTGCAAGGTTGCAGCTTGCCTACTGCACAGAGAAAGGAAGTTTCAGAAATGACACGCACCAAGTCAAATTGTTCAAATAGGCTCTCTGCAACAAGCTGGTGTCTCCACCATAACTCGATTTTAAAATAATACTTTGTGCATGTTTTCTTATTTACTTTGCGTTAGCTGCTGTTTCTTGGCACCTGCCTGAGGTGCCTTTCACACACAAGCATGATTTCAGGAAAGCTGATTTTCCGCAACGCAACCCCATGCAGCTGGGAACGGCATGTCATCGCAGCAACCTCATGGGCCTTTTTCTTACGAGAAACAGTTGGAAGACCTGGGCAGGCTGTCATCAAAACTTTGAAAGGCTGTCAGACAGAAAACAGAGCAGACTTACTCTCTGTTGTCCCAGTTGCCAAGACTGAAACTGGAAGGTAGGAATTGCAGGAGAGAAGACTCTGGCTATACATTAGGAATTCTCTCCCAGGGGACAGTGTGCTGGTCACCAACTTGAACAGTTTTGCAATTTTAAGAAAACTCATGGAGGACAAGGCTATCAATGGCTACCAGCCACAAGAGCTATGTTCTATTTCCAGTAAGTCTCAGAACACCAGCTGCTGGGAACAGCATGTGAGGTGAGTGTTGAGTTTTTGTTGTGCTCAGGTCCTGCTTGAAGGATGCCCATAGGCATCAGGCTGTCCGCTCTGAGAACAAGAAGCTGGGCTGAACAGACCTTTGACCTGATCCAACAGGACTGATGCTCATATTAAGAGAAGCTTCCTAGCAGTAAGAGCTGTCCAACAGAAAGACAGGGTGCCTTGGAAAGTAGTGAGCTCACCTTCATTGGAACTATGTAAGCAGACAGGGATACAACAATCGTAAGATTTCTGCGCTGACTGTAGAGTCAAACTAAACAACCTCCAAGGTCCCTGACAACTCTATGGTTCCCATTTGGCAAATTTCCATGTGGTCAGCTGCTTTCCAGAGGGATGGCACCAACTGGGTAAGCAAACTCCACACAACTTGCACCATATTGTTGCGTCATTCACACAGAGCCTCCATCAGCCACAGCTGTGGGAGTCCTGGGTTGTGACAATCTGTCCTCCTTATAGGAAGAGGCTGTAGACACTTCTGCACACCAGGAAGACACTGTTCAGGGCTTCCATCATCAACAGGGGCCATGTGATTAGTCCCTCTTCAGCTCAAGGAGGTAGCATCACCAGACTCATGCCTTTAGCGCAGCGGCACCTCCCCTTTGTTACTCCTTCCCATTACATATCAGACGGGTGCCATCTCCATGGTCTTTTCACCATCTGTTGAATACCTTCCTTTTCCAACAAGTCTTTTCAATAGAGATGTATCCCAGTCTGTATCTGTACTCAATTTGAAAATGTTTTTCCTCCATTATTATTTTTCACATACAATTATGTTTTCAGCTGGTTTTTTCTGTTAGAAATGGAGTCGTTCTTTTTATTGCTGATGTCTTTATTTGTGAAATTGCTTTGAAATTTTATCTGGGAAGCAAGTCATAGATGGGATATGAAGACCTGATTTAACGCTCAGCCAGTTTGCTAGTTGCAAGAGGAGCAGCCCAGTTTTGTCTTCAGCTCTATCTAGCCCCACTTGGAGCTCTCCGTGGTGCTACTCACTCTCTTGCTTCTCCTTAACCTGACCCCCACTTTCCCTAACTGGTGCTTCCCTCTCCCTCCGATGGCCACCCTGGAACCGACCTTTATGCTGCACCTGACCACGCATATCGCATTTGATTTCAGGTTGACCTGACTTGACAGATGTCAACTCCATTGGTATTTTGATCCCTTGGAAGCAGGGCCCAGTTGGGTCCCTAACTGGGGTAGACCCCTTTTCCCAGCAAAAACAAACTGTCTAAAATATTCAGGTAGGTAGCCGTGTTGGTCTGATGCAGTCGAAATAAATAAAAAATAATAATTGTCCAGTAGCACCTTAGAGACCAACTAAGTTTGTTCTGGGTATAAGCTTTCGTGTGCATGCACACTTCTTCAGACACATGTGAACTCATCAAGCTAAAATGGCTTCAGGGCCCCACAGTCACAGGAGGAAATGGGCTGTGATCTCCACACCTCCAAGGAGGTGACTGGGCAAAACAATATCTTAGTTTGAAGAAGGAGAAGAGGAAAGGGATTATGAATTTGTCCTGACAGCTCGATGGTTTGATGAATGTCATCGTCATATTATCCCCAGGAGGAACAAGTGAATCCTGTCTTGAAGCAGACACGAGCTATATAGTTCAGCGGGAAAGTACAGGTTTTCAAAAGGAAGTCCCATGTTCAGTTCCCAGCCTCCTCAGTTAAATAAGAACGTAAGACATAAGCTACGGTTTCATCCACACATTTAAAAGAATGCTAGAAATTGCTGTTTAGCCTTCACAGAGCTACAATTCCCAACATTCTTGATAAACTACAGTTCCCGGATTTTTGTGGGGGTGGGGATTTTACATGCTCTTTAAACATATGGGGCAGGTGGGATGAAGGGTATGATTTTCATTAAAAATAAAACTGGATTTATTTTGTTTCTGTTCATGAATAGCCAGCTTTGGGGTTCAAAAATGCTGGCAATGTGGACAGGGGGCAGAGACTGGTCACAACTATTAAAAGGCTGCCTCCACCACCAGATTATCATGGCACTCTTCCACCCACCACCCACTTGCCCCAGATTACAGAGCCTGTGGGGAGAAGCTATAGAGGAGCCACACGTATATGCCCCTGCGGCAGGGACGCAGGTAGTGCTGTGGTCTAAACCACTGATCCTCTTGGCCTTCCGATCAGAAGGTCAACAGTTCGAATCCACGTCACAGGGTGAGTTCCCGTTGCTCTGTCCCAGCTTCTGCCAACCTAGAAGTTCTAAAGCACACCAATGCAAGTAGATAAATAGGTACTGCTGTGGCAGGAAGATAAACGGCATTTCTGCACACTCCTGTACTCATCACAGTCCTCCATGGACCAGTAGCAGTTTAGTCCTCCTGGCCTCATGATCCAGAAAGCTATCTGTGGACAAAAGCCAGCTCCCTCGGTCTGAAAAGTGAGATGAGCTCCGTATCCCACAGTCACATTTGACTGGACTTAACCGTCCAGCGGTCCTTTACCTTTACTATAGCCCCTGTGGCCTCACACGCAGCAGTGTACGGCATGGAGCATTGGAACAGACACCAACAACTTGGCACCCTAATATGCACGATGGGCCAGATGCACAGTTGAAGCATGTGCACTCTGTGGTGATAATGAGGCTGGCTTTTATTCAGACAAATGCCATCAATCAGGCCAAATTTCTGGCTTTTACAAGGGGGGTGGGGAGAGAACCTGGCAACTGGCCCTAGAGATTTAATAAATTAGCTGAGGCAGTTTCTTTTCAGTCAGTTAGCAAACCCAAGGGGATCTGACTTTTGATATCAAACGCTATATATTACACAAGCAAGTGAAACCTGCAATAAAATATGCCGCGGAGTGTTCCTATTCTGCCATGTCTTCTTCCTTGATATTCCATTTTTATGCCTGCTGCCGCCGCCAGCATCTCACTGGGCTGTTTGGGAGAGACCTCCCAAGGTTTGTTTGTTTGTTTCTTGGTGCAGTGAGACAGCTCACCACATGGCACAATGGTCAGCAGGAAGCGCATTTCCTCCCCAGACATTTTTAGAGATTTCCATCCGGACATGCCTTCCAACTGCAGTATTCCGGATATGTCTGGGAAATTCCGGACATATGGCCACCCTAACAAACCCAAGCTAAACTGTGGCTTGGTTCAAAGACGGTCTCAACTGAATCAGGGTGTGGACCAGACTAAGCGAAATGTCTCATCACCAGGAGAATAGTTGTTGAACACAGATGAAATTGCCCCATTCAGTGTAGACGGCATAAACATAAATCCATATAGGGGGCCGTGCATGCCATCCCAGGATGCAATGCCCCCATCCCTACCTGCTTAGTCCTTTCCTAGGCTGACTAGGTGAATATGGCACCAGTCTGCGTTTCCTTGAAGGTGAGTAAAAGCATCCATCCAATTTTGAATGCCATTTTGTCAAGCATTCTGGGCCAGGCAGCATATTCCACACACAATGCAGGCAGCTAGCCCCTTTTGTCTGCTCAACAGAGAAAGGTCAAGAATGGAAAAGATGGCTGCCCAGCACCCTGCCTCCTACCTAGGGTTGAATTCTCCTGTTCAAGCATAAACAGGAGGGAGCTAATGTCTGGAAGTAAACAGGGCTAATGTCTGGAATGCATAAAACCTAAGCAGACAAGATTTCCATCCATTTTCAGACATACACACACAGAACAAATTAAATTTGCATGATTTGCAAGCCTCAATTTTTGAATGAATCGTTTCAGTGCAGTGATGCAGGATGCAACTTCAGAAAGCCCAAACCGTCAAAATTAATATATACGTCAGATGCATCCCCCGGGTGCAGGTCTGGGACAGCAAACTGATGAAAGGGTTGAGGCTGAGATCCCCACCCACACTCCCACTTGACAAGGAAGCTTATCCCGGAGAGTGAGAGTGGGGGGAGACACTT
Source organism: Podarcis tiliguerta (assembly GCF_965153285.1). NCBI lineage: Eukaryota > Metazoa > Chordata > Lepidosauria > Squamata > Lacertidae > Podarcis > Podarcis tiliguerta. The sequence continues at coordinate 18,170,842 of NC_139536.1, read as the reverse complement.
GTCAACATTAACACGATTCCCTGCCAGAGGTAGGCAGCTTTTTCGACTTCTCCGGCTCCCACTAAATTAACTCCCTTGAGTAACTGCTTTCAAACCCCCCTTCCCATCTGTGCTCTCCAGGAAGCGATCGATCGCACATTTGTCAACTCCTCATAGGGCACCACCGCCTGCCCCCCTCCGGTTTTCCCATTTCTCACCCCTTTCTGGTTCTAAGACAATGTGAAAAGAGACAATTAAGATTTGAGGAAATCAATGACTTGGTTCCCTGCCCCCCGCCCCGCCTGCCACCTTGCAGGAGCTAGATAGGCACATTCTGGAAGTTCGGAAAATCATGCCAGAATGAGAAAAGGATAATTAAAAAATGAGGCCAAGAAGCAGCACAAGGCAGAAAACCACCTGGCAGGGGATTAGTGCACCTTCCCCAGGCCCCTGTGGATCTCACAGCAGACATTTGCATTCAGGGGCTGGCTTTTCACCTCCTTGAAACAGGCCCCTTATCACCACTTTGGCATGCTCCTCACAACCAGATAAGCGCTTTATTTTAACGCTATGGGCTGGGGGAGCTTGCAAACCTCTCACTTACTTCCAACTTCGCGACCCTCCAAGCACTAAGAGGACCCACTGAGTGACCTTCACCTTTTGTCTGCGAGAAAAAGCCTCCCAGGGCCTCCGGTACACAGCCATATGCCTCCAAGGCTAATGATTTTTCTCCAGAGGTTCTGGCTGCTGCGTGTGCGTAACACACCGGCACGGTAATTATCTCAGGTCCCACTGGTGGAAGCAGCTAGCGCCTGAGCACACAATTACGAACATCAAGGGATGCGGATGAGCGAAGAGATCCAGGGTCTGGGAGCCTAGTGCACCAAATGGGCTGTTTCGCCTCCCTGTAGGTAGCAAAAGCCAGCAGCTCTACAAAAAATAAAATATAAGCCTACGAAAATCTGCAAAATTCATTCAGAGTACAGAACTGGTGACTGCACAGAATAACCATAGCCAATAGAACAGCTTTGTGCAGTTCAGAAGACAAGGGGCTCCTCGAGATAACATGTTTCTTCAGCATTCATCTTGATTTGCTTGAAAACAACTTACGCAGAGATTAGATTATGTCTGATCTTTACAGAGCATTTGTTCTGATTTTGTTTACAAGGCAGTTATACAACAACAAGCACTCATCCTGGTTCTCTCCATTAATCACTCATTCAGTCCACACTTCCCAGTTCCTTTCTCCATCACTTTCTAAACTGCGAAAAGTCTGCTGTGGCTTTTTAATGGGATTTCTTGACCTACAGTGTCAGAGCACTTTAATCCACTTTGACTGCACAAACCTAAAGTTCTGGATCCCTCCCACAAAATGCTGGCAGGCCGGAGGCAAGGAAGGACTCAACCCTTAACCATTTGCAACAGGCATTTCTCAATACTACCAGACCTTTGGTGAACACATGGGATGACACCACCAAACAAATTGGCACAGTAATAAGCAGAACAGACCTGTAAGAGAATATACCACTTGTTATCACCTATAGTTCCCAGCTAAAAACACTTCAATCTATTATGAATGACTTACAACAGAATCAAACAACAATTCTATTCCCCTTTGGTCTTGAGTTATAACCCTGTCCTTGCTTCCCTAACCCTAAAACTGAACTTGGATAATGAACTTTGATTGAGCAGACTTGGCCATTAATGAACTAGGTGGCTAAGAACAGACCTATCAATTTCTCATTGAAAAAGGGAGAATACTGGCTACATCATAAGGTTCTTCGAAAGGAGGCATTAGCGCCTGCGGCATCAACTGTAATTTATTCACACCATTATATTGCCATGAAATTCAGCACTGAGCCAACATGGGAAACATATATACCAAAAGAAAGGTTCATATTTCATCCAGCATGAAAGATGCTCAATGTGGCCCTGGAGCAGCTTCACAAATCCCAGGAAAAGGGGCAGTAAAGATCACAGACTTACTACAAAGGCAAGTCCAACATCAGCAGACTTGCATAAGCCTCAGACACAGGTTAAAGATCTAGTATTTCCAGAAGGCAAAAGAAGAAGACAAGACACAGAACCTGAAGGGCTGTACCCAACGCAGGGTTGTGCGCCCATCTCACTTAAGAGACACTTCTGGGTCACGTGGCCAGCGTGACAAAGCTGCTCTGGCGAGCCAGCACCAGCGCAGCGCACGGAAGCACCGTTTACCTTCCCGCTATAAAGCGGTACCTATTTATCTACTTGCACTTAGGGGTGCTTTCAAACTGCTAGGTGGGCAGGAGCTGGGACCGAAAGACGGGAGCTCACCCCGCCGCAGGGATTCGAACCGCCGACCATACGATCGGCAAGTCCTAGGCACTGAGGTTTTACCCACAGCGCCACCCGTGTCCCCGGTGTCGCAGTGGCCAAGCCCAAAAGCAGGACTTGAGCACAACAGCCACTCTCCCCAGTTTTATTGACAGAATGTAAGTCACATGGACGCTAGGATCAAGCACTACGAAGTTTCATTTAAAATCTTCCTTGGTGTCAAAGGTAAGTGCTCCTGAAAAAAGGTGTTAAATCCAACTGCTTTGGGCTCTTCATTTCTGTTTTGCCGCAATAATCTTCCCCTTCACAGCCTATGGAATACTCTTCCCCCCACCCAACCATCTTCCAGTTTTACAAGTGCACAGCTCCAATAAATATTCAGCTCCTACTTGTAGTTTCAAAATGGCTTTGTTCTGAATCTTATCACCCCACATGCTTTACCTTTAGAGGGGTTAATTGCCCCTCAATCTGCTTTACATGAAAAGGGAGATTGAGCAAAATAATTGACTTGGCAGTGATTTGTGTGACTCAACAAACAAGTTGCCCTTTCGCTGGTACAGACCACTGCATTGAAGGGCTCGAAATGTGTTTTGTCAGCTGGGAAGTGCAGGCCTACTGTGCTGTGGCAGGAGATGCAAAGTGACTCAGCTATTGTTTCCACCTGCAACAGGGAGATGTGCTAATGAGCTAACATGAAAACAGCACAAGTGTTTGCAACTGTAAGGTACCACTTAACAGCTCTCTCCAAAGCGAAGGGCAAAGGACTTGAAGGTTGCCAACTGGTGCTCAAGCAACCTGTGTTCTTTCACAAAATGCTCTCCCGAAAACTAAAGTGGGGGGGGGGGAGGAAGCGGAAGCATTGAAACAGAAAAATATTAAAATTCTTAGGGCAGAACAGTCAACATGTCCTCATTTATTTTTGTGGGGTTTTTTTTTTTAAAAAAATCAGAATACAAAAAGGAGCATCACTCTCAGAAAAGTTATGGAAAATAATGTCATCATGTCCTACGTTATGGTGTACGCTAAATAATTTCAACTACTACAACAAATAATTCCCCATATGTGGTGGACGTGTAAGGTAGCAAAAGAATTATGGGAGATGATATATAATGAACTGGAAAAAATGTTTAAAATAACCTTTTCTTTTTAAGAAGCTTTTCTGATCCGAAATTCCAATGGATCAGAAAAGACTATTTATGTATACAAACACTGCTGCTCGGATGTTATTAGCCCAAAGATGGAAAGAAGATCAAGTCCCTACCAGAGAAGAATAGCAGATTAAGTTGATGGACTGTGCCAAATTGGCAAAAAGGACCGCAAGAATCAGAAATGAAGAAGACCAAAATTTCAATAAGGAATGGGGAAAATATATAATTTAGCTTAATACCCATTGTAAACAATTAAAATTATTAGGAGAATTGGAATAACACTTGTAGTTTAATGCTGAATTTTGGGTATGATGGAGATTTAAAATGGACTAATAGATAAGATGCAGGCGGAAAAGGTCAATATAAGGACCCACAAAGGGGAGGAGGGAAGTTCAGGAGATTCTTCGGAATTCTCTTTTTATGTTGATTGTTTGATAATTGTAAATTGTTAAAACCTGAAAAACTATCTATCTATCTATCTATCTATCTATATTATTCTAAAAAACACAAATATTTCCCCATCACATTTAAGAGTTTTACTGACTTATTGGCAGAACTGGACACAGGAGCATAATTAAGCAACTGGTATCCAGTTCTCAAAGCACCTTACATTGCCTTCTCTAAATAGACCAAGCCAGGGGTATGCAACATGATACCCTCTAGATGCTGTAGACTAGTACTCCCATCAGCCCCAGCCAGCATGGTCAACAGTCAGGAGTTATGGGAGTTGTAGTCAAAAAACCTGCAACTGCATTTTGCTTGCTTCAGCCCATGCCTATGACTTGGACTGGAATCATGGAAGATCTGTGTAGAGCTTAATCTAGGGCTGCACCACTGATTTGCCACAGAGGCACCTGAGCTTTCTGCTAGGCAAACTTTCAACAGGAGCATCTTTCTTCACAGACAGGGAACAAGGCACATGCCAAATTTTTCTGCAGCAACATTTTTAAAAGGCCACCAGGGACCCACACCCAGGAAAAAGAAGCTTATAATAGAAAATGTTATGCAAACATGACGAGGTATAGCTAACAGCTTCATCTATAATTAAGGTAATCAACCAAGCTGACTTTTTTTTGCAATCAGAAGCTTGTTAGAAATCAGTCTTTGGTACAACTGATTTAACACACAAATCTTCCTTTCAACTACCAGGATGCCAGACTCTGAAAAGGTGCTTCTCAATTTCTAGTTTTAGACAAGCCTCTGACAGCTTTGCCTATACTTGTATGCAAATACCGGTAGCTGAAAATCAGCTAGCACAGTGAGAGCAAATGTCTGTTACTCAAACACTGGTCTGAGTTGGAAGGGACCCTGAGGATCATCTAGCCCAACCCCCTGCAACGCAGGAATATGCAGCTGTCCCTTATGGGGATCAAACCTACGACCTTGGCATTATCAGCACCACACTCTAACCAACTGAGCTATCCAGCAAACTGAAGGCATTGTGCTGATGGAACGACCAACATAGTGCTACAGTGAATTTCCTTCCTATGAAGCATAAAAGAGTGGCCCCATCTAATGATCTGGACTGCTATGGAACACAGATGCCTAATCAATGAATAACAATGTGCAAATGAACCTTAAAGTAAGGATGGGGAGCCACAGGAAGAGAGGGTGATCTTGTGCTCAGGTTCTGCTTCCAGGATTTCCATAGGCAGCTGTGGTTGGCCACTATGAGAATTGGATGCTGGCACAGATGGGCCATTGGCCTATGTCAGGAGCTGGAGTGAGGTGTAGGTCAGCAATAAAAAAAATGGTGCCCATGAAATTAACTCTATATTCAAAGAAACCAAAACAGTGTAGACCTACTGACCATAGCAACTCTTCCCAGTAGTACTTTCCTCAATGAAGCAGTTGTGAGGCCTTAAAAGTTCCCACCTTCCGACAGCTCTCCAAGTCTTCTCCTTTCCCAATTCCTTCCCGAGCAATCTGAGACTCTGACACCATGCCTATTTTTGCTCCATCCTCTTCATACCTCTTCTGGTTCTGGGAGACCAGAGGGGAGGGGAGTTGGTCACAGCTTGTCATCTCTGCCTCTTGGCCCTCCTCCTCTCCAGCCTCCGCTTCTGCCTCTGATTCTGGACTGCTATCTGCCCCAGCTTCTTCCTGCTCACTAAACCCTGTTACCTCTTCATCTTCTGACACCTCCTCCTTCCAGTCCGCTCCCTCTTCTCCCTCTGACCACTCATCATCATCCCACCACCTATCCCCGGGCACTGAGCCTTCTTCCCATGGGGGTTTCCTCGGGGGGTTCCCCACCTGGTGCCTCCCCTCCCCTCCCTTCACTCCAGCCAGTCCATGACAACCTGATCCAGCCAGCTCTCCTTATATTCTTAGTGATAACCAACAACTTGGAAGGCTTTAAAAGAGGACTAGACAAACCCATGGAGGATAAGGCTATCAATGTCTATTAGCCACAAGGGCTATGTGGTGCTTTCACAGTGTGCCCTGAATACTGGATACAGGTGGGAAGAGTTGCTTTTGTACTTAGGTTCTGCTTGTAGTCTTGTCATGGGGATCCGGTTGGCCACAGTGAAAAGAAAGCGCTGGATCTTTGGCCTGATTCGGCAGTCAAGCTCTTATGACTAATGGCCATGGTGAGGATGGGAGCTATAGCCCCAAATATCAGGCAGGGGGAGCACTGGTTTTGGGGGGAAACTGCTACAGAGTAAGCTGCCAGGCTGCAAGCCCAAAAGGTGCCCCACTGTATTTGAAGCGGAGAAAGATAAGGGAACTGCAGAAAAGTCAGGAGCGAAACTATCGTGGAAAACAGATGTGATTACAGAGTAAAATATAGTCAAGACGGTTTTACAGAACACAGCGCAATCCAGTAATCATTTCGGAGACACCTTTTAGCCCAATTTATACTCCATCAGAAACGAAGACAACCAAAAAAAAAATCTATTACCAAAAAGGCAATTGATTCTATGAAGAACGATGACCTCACCTCGGCACTGCCAGTCTGGAGTTACAAGCCAGAGTAATAGTTTCAAAATGGCCCATAAAAATCACACTCTGGAAATCAATCAACACTCCCAGATAGCGTTCTGGGCCACCTGGCTCAAGACCGATGTTCTGATAAAAATCTAGAGCGACAGTTTTGTTAGAATAAAGAGCCACAAGAGGCGAGAAATCATTCGAGTATCTTATTTGGCACACAGGTTATGTGCTTCATCCAACTGAACTAAACCTCTTTTTCCGGGAACACCTGTTAGGTTTGTCACCTTCCTTGAAAAAGCTCCCTCAAGCTGCTGAGCTACAAGGCCCCATCTGCACAATACGTTAAAGGCAGTATCATACCACTTGAAATAGCCATGACTTCTCCTGAAGAATCCTGGAAACTGGAGTCTGCTAAGTGTGCTGAGCATTATTGTTAGGAGACCCCTATTCACCTCAAAGAACTACACTTCCCAGAGTTCCCGGGAAAGAGCAATTAACTGTTCATTGGTTGGCATATCCATCTGTCTCAGCAGACAATGGAGGTGTGTTCCTAACCACTCTGATAACTATAGCTCTGTGACAGGAAAGGTGTCTCTCAGCTCCCTTAAAAAAATGCTCTTCCCAGGATTTTGGGATGGAAAGCCATGAAAGCTTAAAATGGTATGATGCCATAGTGCAGATGGGGTCACAAGAAAGATGGCAGGTGAAGTTTCTGCCACCCCACTAAGCCCTATGCCAGGAAAAGCTTCGCCTGCTAAACCTGAGTGTTATGTCAAGTTGCTGCTAAAAGGTGCAGCTGGAAAAAAGATGGCAACCCCCGGCCATTCGCGCTGCAAAAACATAATGCTTCGATGAGCAATTTGTTAATATCAGGCGGGTGCCTTTTGACAATGTAATGGGGGAGGGACATATTGCCAACAAAGGGGAAATAGCTGCACAAGGCCCGGCAAACATATGTTGATGAAGAAAATGCACTTGTGCAAATGTTTTAAAGGAAATAACAAACAGAACAGGAGCTTTATTGCTTAACGGAACAGTGATCCTTGTGTCCTGGAATACTGTTTAGACTGACAACATAAGCCTATACAGGTGCATGCCCACTCAGAAGTTAAGTCCCACCAAGTTCAAAGTGGTTTTCACCCAGGCACTTGGGTCTATTGCATTGTACGGGACTGCAGCCTTTATGAAGACATTCAGCTGGAAGCATTGTCAAATGGTGTTAACTCTCTTTTTTGGAAATGAGTGTGTGTTCATTCATTGTTTTGAAACTTTGTGATTTAATTATCTGCTACTTTAAAATGTCAGCCCCACACACCCACGCGCATACAGAGCCAGGCACTCCCAAGCCTCTGAAACAGAAGCAGAAACTGAGTTAAATTCAAATTAATTCCATAGCAGCAAACTCTTCAAAATCATGCACCTAATATGCCAGCAAATGCCACTTCAATTCTCTATCTGGCATATGCAATGAAAGAGCTTTGCTTCTAAGTAGAGGGTGAGTATCCAGACCCCTCTTTATTAGAATTTACTAGTAAGGCAACCAAATACAGGTCGTAGCCAAATCCCTCTATATTCAATGACACTTTGTTCCTAGTGCCTAGTCCCACTGAGGTAAGCATGTATAGCAGGTGTGGGGGAACTTAAGATCCTCTAACGCCCCTTAGCCTGGTCTAGATAGACAGCCACAGGTTAGCCATCCCTGCTGAACAAGATGGTGTTAGAAGTCCAATCCCTATGGTCCTCTGTCAATACAACTTCCAGCTTTGCACAGCAGAACAATGCACATTTAAGCCAATGCACATTTAAGCCAAAGCACATTTAAGTCATCTAAGTTAAGCAGCAACATAGCTACATCCCTACTTCGGAAACCTATAATTAAAAGATGCTTCTGGTCAGCCGCTCTAATTCCATTCTAATATCGTAAAACCTCAGCAACATATATAGCAGCTTTGTATTTGACAACTCAGCCTGGTTGCCATAGGCAATTGGGAGCTTCATGAAGACGAGTGTGTGTAATACCATGCAAGCAAGTGAGCAGGCTAATGGAACAGGGACAGATTGCACTCTCCGCCTTCTTCGCCAGCCCACTAGATTTCCAAGCTAGCCATGAATGAAGGCCCCATTAATATTTGGAGTGGTGGAAACTCCTGGAAGACTAGTAACCTTTGTAGGCTTCATTACTGGGCTGACTTGCATTTTTCTCAAACATCCAAAAGAGCCTTCAGACAAGAAGAAACTGAAGAGGGATCATGATACAAACCATTTGTCTCTGCAATCGTTCTGGATCAGCGTTTAAAGGCCAGAGAGCACTATCAGTTCTACCTCTGATTTGTTCCTAGCTGTGAATGGGGGATTGAAAAGTGCTGAAGGGCAGCCAGAAAACCCTTGGCAAGGTCAGGCAGGGGCTCTCAAGCCACCTCTCCTCTTTGCATCTTGAAGGAGAGAGATGGTCTCATCTCTGACAACAGACCTCTGCAAATTGGCTTGGCAGAGATCATTGCCCCTGGCAAGGCAGGATGCCCAGAAACAATGGCAAGGAACTTGGAGGGAAGGAGGGTGTCCCATTAGAATGCTCTGAGAATTGGAACAGGTTTTGACCTATAAAGCCTTAAACGGCTCAGGACCGCAAGACCTCAAGGACCGCCTCTTTCCATAGGCACCTATACAGACCCTGACATCATCTTCTGAGACCCTTCTTTGTGTGCCTGCTCCTTGAGAGATCTGGAGGGGGCAACACAAGAACAGGCCTTCTCTGCAGTGGCTCCCCGTCTGTGAAATGCTATCCCCAAGGAGGTTCGCCTGGCGCCTTCATTATACACCTTTAGGCACCAGACAAAAACATTCCTTTTTAACCAGGCCTTTGGTTGATTTGATTGACATCCTATGCCCTTTTAAAATGTGGTTTTTTTGCGGGGTGGGGCTATTGGGTTGTTGTTTTTATGTTGGTTATGTATTTTGATTTTATTCTGTGAACCGTCCTGAGACCTCTGGGTATAGGGCGGTATATAAAGGACAAGAGATTGGTGCGGCTTCAGTCTGCTCCAGAGTTCAGCAAGATGGGGGGTCCCCCCACTTCATCTCTCTCCCACCCCCCAGTTCTCTGACACAGGCAGAGGAAGGAGCAGTCAGAATGTGTGGACCCCAGTGTGATAGTGGACTTAACATTTTGCACCATCAAGAGCTGCAGGGCAGGCAGGAAATCAACAGGTGCATCTCCCCCTGGCATTAGATTCAGTGATAATGCAGTCACACCTGTAGAGCTTCTGCCTAAAGATACAGTGCATCTGCCAAGAAGAGTGGTAGCAATGCCATGCAATGTTCAACAGTTCCATGGATGAGTGCAGTGTCCTATAAATGATTCAAGGCAAGTAATATAGTTGCCAACTGACTTGAAAATAAAGCCAGCCTGGTCTGCTCCTGTACCTTTAATGACTTCTAGATCTTCAGAAATCAGCAGACAACGTTTTTGCAGCACATATATTGTTACCTATTGCATTTTCAGTAATTCTATACAGAAGAAAAAGCCCAAAGCAATGAGACAAACATTGCCAGGCAATGGTGTTTAAGAGTGGCTTGAAGCACAGAAATAAAAGCATAGCTACAATGGCCGATTGAAAATCTGGCAACCCACAGTCAACAAGAAAAGGTGGTCTCACGGATTCTTTGGCTGTGCAGCCAAGACACCAATTCCAGGAATTATTTGAATCAAGATTTCAAGATTTCTGCGTCAAGCTTCAAGAAACTTCCCCTACCAGACACTGAAAGCTGCAGAGATTGCAAATGTTTTAAAACAAATATTCACAATTTTTGCAAATGTTTTAAAACAAATATTCACAATTTTTCATCAAATTAATTAAAAACAGTATTGTAAGAGGGGTCTGGTGCCCTCCAAGTGTTACTGGACTCCAATTCCCATCAGCCCCAGCCAGCATGGCCCATGTTCAGGGATGATGGAAGTCATAGTTCAGTAACACCCAGAGGGCCACAGGTCCCCCACCCCTGTTGTAGGGAAGGCACCAGAAGTGGTTTTTAGCAAGGGGTCATGCTGGAGAGAACCGGCAAAGAAAGCCAAGCAGCAAGCTGAGATGAAGCAGCAGCTTGGGGGAAAGAGTCAATCTAGGAATGAAGTGTTAACCTCCAGAGTTCAGGCTAAAGAAGAATAGTCAGGAGTCAGCAAGTAGACTAGGATACAGCCCATTATATGTTGATGTTGAGAACCCAAGTACAGCAGGCATCCAGCTAGGAAAGGTTGGCTGGTGTGGAGTCTAAGATCACCACCTTGCAACAGGTTAAAGGTAGGGTGATTAACCCTTGCATTCTGCATTCATCTGTGGCTGGCCAGGTAGTCAGCAATGAGAGCAGCCCAGGGATAGCCAAGCTGGTGCCCTCCAAATGATGCCAGCCTACAACTTTCATCACACCTGACCATTAGCCCAATTAGCTGGGGATGATGTAGTCCCAACAACCTCCGGAGGACATTGGCTTCCTCTACAGTAGAGTGTGTCCCTATGGTCCTCATCCCAAGCACCTGGTAATAAAATGTACTATATACAAAGATCCCTTCTTAGCTAGCACGGTTCATGGCTCATAATCTGAATCCCATTAACTCCACCGCCAGCATCATTTTGACTGCCTCATCTAAAAGATGGTGCCTTATAAAGCCATGAGCGATATAAAGTTCTTCAAAGGGCACATCCATATTCACCGATCTAGGGCTACTGAAGGTACACAATTGAGAGCCCAGAATTTAAGTGGCAGTCAGAGCTCAACGATTCCAGTTTGAGGTAGCTATTAGGAACAGCAGCTCACTCTGTCCTCGTGCCTTTATATCCAAGATTCAAGTAGCTTATTTCCAATTTAAGCAGCCAGGGTGCTTTGCAACATATCAGTATTGAAGCTCTTCCAAGAAATAGTGTTTTCTCGCACTGCACTCACTCTTCCACCTCCCGGAATCCCCCAACTCGGAGAGCTTAATTTTACAGCCATTAATTAAGGCTGTCATGTACTTTTATGGGAGGCGTTATAGCAACTCTGTAATTAAAGATGGAGAAAATGAATCCTCTTTCTTTCTTTCAAAAAACTAACACAAACTTTCAGCAATTTTCAAAGTTTTTGTGAAGGGGTTACTACCCAAGTTTATTGCATGCGGCGCAAATTAGATTACCCATCAATTTCACCAATTGCTTTTACGATCTCAATTTCATTTTTGAATTCAGAGCTGTAGATTTGTTATTTCTCACCTCTCCAGGCAGTTAACTCCATAAAACATTAAAACAGCAGAAGGGGGAGGGGGGGTTTCATTGCCAACATGCCACAGAATGCCCACTAGCTCAGCTGCACTTGGGCACTCGAGCATCGCAGCATTTCTTGAAAAGCTCAGTCCCCAAACAAGATGCACCAAGCACACATTATGCTCCATAGAGTGGCAAAGCACATGCAACATTGATCGCGCCTCCTTATTCTCTGGCAATACATGGGCAGAGGTACCATCTCAAGATTCAGAGTAAAGATGCCCTGAGATCCCCTAAGGCACTGCATGCTACAGTGGGAGAGCCGTGGAGGCATCATAAGATTGCAAGAGGCCTGCTGACCCAGCTGGCAACCAGAAGCACACAGCAGGGCACAACTTAATTTATTTATTTTTAATTCTGCGGTGGCCGGTGTGCAGCACTGGGTGACATCACAGATCTCCATCACACCACTTTTCCTCCAGGAGGGCAAGAGGAAAGCTAGTTAATGCCAAACAGATCTGGACAAGGTCGTTCTGTATCCAACAGAGATTCAAGCCTTCCTTTTGATTTCTGTCAGATCCATCCAGCACCAGCATTTTCAGACTCTCCCACAACTGTGTCACGCAGGGGATCCAATGGCCACTTCTAATTGGACTTGACTTTGGAAAGCAACCTGCAGAGACGCACAGATGTAGCCGCAGACAGGGGCCGATGGCCCTTCCTCCCAGGCACAGCTTGCCCACTTTCCCTGCCTCTTCTGTTGCAGTTCTGTAATCATTTCTAGAAGCCTGGAGACACCAAGCATTGCCTACCATTTTTCACACTTTTCATATTTAGCCTGCTTCAAATTACATCTGTCTAAACCCAGTATTTGGGGCATATATCAGCCAGATAGCCTCTCATTAATGTTCCTCTCCCTCTTCTACAAATTAGATTTGGGCAGCAAATTAAAAAGCTAGACTTACTCGGCAGCTTTAATATTAAGGCTGAAGTTAAAGAATTTCTCTAGTGCAATTGGATTTCGAGCATGCAATCCTAAATCCACTCAGCCTCTCGGGTTTTGAGATGTGGAGCAGGAGCTCTTTTTTAAGAATGAGGGCGACACTGCCATCTGGGGAAACCTTCCATGGGCCACATGACAGTGGTAGGCAGAGCCAGAAGCAAAAAGCAGGTAAAACAACAAATGGTGTAGCCTAGTTTATACAGACAACCCTTTCTAGCCTCCATCTCGTCAAGCGAGAGCTCAGACACCTTCCAGCTAGGGGAAAAAACATAAGGAGGGTATGATTCATAGAATTGTAGAGTTGGGAGGGACCATGAGGGTCATCTAGTCCAACCCACTGCAATGCAGGAATCTCAACTGAAGCACCCACAACAGATGGCCATCCAACCTCTGCTTAAAAACGTCCAAGGAATGAGAGCCCATCCAATTCTGAGGGAGATGGTTCCACTGTCAAACAGCTCTGTCAGAAAGTTTTCTGTATGCTTAGTTGGAATTTCCTTTCTTGTAACTTAAAGCCATTGGTTCAAGACTACCCTCCAGAGCCGGAGAAAACAAGCTTCTCCAACTTCCATGTGACAGGATTTGAGATATTTGAAGGTGGTTATCATATCTCCTCTCAGTCTCATCTTTCCAGGCACAATATACCCAGCTCCTTCAAACATTCTTCATAAGGCTTGGTTTCCAGATCCTTGACCATCTCGATTGCCCTCCTCTGCACATGAAGTAGGCTTGGTGAGGGATGTGGCCTGGGGAGAATTCTGAGAGAGCAATAGAGAGGCCTAGAGGGCCAAATTGGGCCTAAGGCAGCAAGCTTGGTTCTTTACCATAAGCCTTCACCCTGGTAGGAACAGGAAAGGGTGGGGAGCCTTCCCGAACCACTCAGCCTCAAAAAGGGCAGGGAGCTTTTCTCCCTGTGCCAAGCCAGTCCTCTGAGGGTGGAGAAACCATTCCCTATTCACCTCCTATGGCTGCCAGTAGGCAAGGGCCCCTCTCCAACTGGAGGCATGGCAGAACTCTGACGAGTAATTCTTCTTGGCTAGAGCTGTGAGGGCTTAGATTTCCGTGGCTGGGATATGTGATTAATACACAAGCCAGAGAGACACATCCCTGGAGTGGATGATCTAACTGACCTTTTCCAAATCGGGTGCCTCCCAGTTCTTCAGGGCCTTTGGTGAGTGTTTGCAAAATGGGAGTCGTGGAGTGCACTGTGCGAGGCAGTCTAATCCTGCCTTTCCAGCAGCTGCATCAGACCAAGCTCATTCAAAGCTCGAGACCCAAACAATGACATCTTCAGGTGAACTTTCAAGGTTTAATCAATTTCATCAAACAAGGACAAGCGTAAAAAGCATCCTAAGGACTGATTGATCTCTAACTCCCAGCCTGATCACAGAAATTATCCAGAGGAGCACCGCCAGTTGTCCCCTGTGTTACAGAGGTCTGACTGGCCTCATCTGGGCATCAACATTTAGTGTTGCCAGTCCCATGTGTGGTCCGCCCTTCCAGCAGAGATTTGTCAGGAATGCTCCCTACTAAGTTTCAGGGGGGCTCTTTTTTTTATGACCATAGACCTAGCCAGCAAAGTTCACATTCAAAAAGGGTCTTCCCCTTCCCCGGGGGAATGCCGTCTTCTTAAGGACAAGGGGTTCAACATGTAAACATCTCAGTGCCGCACAAGGTTACTGTGGTCCTGCAGGCAGAAAGGAGGCGGAAACTGATTATGCAAGCACAGAAGGATATGGAAATACTGCAAGCACAGCCACCTTGCAAAACCCTAGATTCAATCACCACACATGTAGTAACAAAAAACAACTTTCTTATTTATACCCCTGGGTTGCATTACGTGCAACGTCACCACACAAATTAAGACTCACAGAAGCTTGCGGCATTCACTCTTAACTGGCATGGGCAGTCAACATGATCTGGAATTTTTTCTAAGAAGTATGGTACAAGTGACTTAGAACAGAAACAGAAGTCAAGAGTCAAGCTCTCTCCAGGAATTATCGCCCCAAGAGGGAACACCGATGGGGGGGGGGCCTGCAGTTTTACTTCTGCCCCCTTCACATGATCATAGTATGAGTCGTCTTTTTCCAGGGTTCCAGCTAAGAAGCAGAGCCTCCATGGATACACAAGGCACCCAGCTGAAGAGGTTCACTGTACGCATGCAGAGGGACTGGAGGAGTCACGTGGGGCCAGGGTTAAACATGTGCCCCCACTGCCCTGCTCTACCACCTGTGTTCCCTCTTCAGGCAATAATGCCCAAGGAGGACTTCAGAAACCTGATCTTCCAAACATTCTAGAACTGCAAATGGTTAGAGCTTCAGCGACTCTGTAACAAGGAAACTTGCTGACATGTATTTCAGTATCTTATTTTTTCTGGATGCATCCTTCCAATAACAGCTCCTCTATATTGGTTGGCTTCACGCAGCATGACATGCCAAACTACAGCTTAGCACAAACATGCAAGTGTGCATCTCCAGGAAAAGGGATCGCAGCCCTTTGCTCCTCGCTGGCTGATTTTCTGCTGTACTGAGTTAAGCCATGGTGTGGCTTAACGTGTCTTCGGAACCCAAGCTTATGGTTTAGCTGTCCTGGACAAACCACAACCCATAAACCACAGGACAATCCCTGGCTACAGCTAAACCACAAGCCTGGTTTTGGATGGCACATTAAGGCAAACCATGGCTCAGCTCAGTGCAGCAGCAGGATGACCACGGAGGAGCCAAGCACGCACAATCTCCTCTCCTGCACATTCACACAAAGCCATGGATTGGCTGTGGGTGGCCTGCAAACCAGGCCGTTGCCGCCCAAATTTTAGGATCATCCACAAAATATCAGGGTTGGGTGCTTGTTTGGGGGTAAGTAGTGCTTTTATACCAGCTGTCCAAAAATTACTTCTAGTAGACAACATGCACGCAAGCGACTAATGCTATGACGAAAGGGGGTCAAAAGAGTTTGACAGTGCAATCCCAATAAATGTGCCACAAGCTTGTTTTACTCAGAAGTAAGCCCCACTGAGTTCAATCAGACTTATTCTCAAATTAAGTGTGTGTAGGACTTAAGCCTTCATCTCCAGGATTTCTGCATACGACTTAGGAGCACACACAGGCACCCTTCCCATACGCATCCTGCACAATGAGAGGCATTGCCCAGGGTGCAAGCCCGAGCCGTTAGAGAGAAACAGCATGCATATGCAAGGGAGAATGTTGCAGCCACTGTGGATGAATCACACTGAACAACATGTGTGAGTCCAGCAAACAATCAAACTATTTCTCAGTGGTCCTATTTGTCACTGATGGTGGTAGGAGCATTTCCCTCTCAGCTGGATACAGATCAGCTGAGGTAAAGAGCCACACAACAGTGTGAATTAAGGCACCCATGGGTGGGTTCACAACCCCCCTTTCTGTGCTATGATGTCAAATTACTGGAAAGTGAGAGAGAGACCGCAGTAACCCAAAAGGCGAAAACCTTTCCAGCATTACCTTATTTCCTAGAAATGACTTGGGGTGGGCTGCAGGATGGGATCAAAACTATAGTCAGAAACAGCCCAATGCATCTTTGGAATTTCTGTTCTATCTGGCTGCTCCTGCTTCTGGCAGGGGCCCTCCTGTTTAAATCCCCTATACCCCTTTTCTGCAATAAACCTGCGCCTGGCTTCAAGCACACCATATTCCAGATTGCACAGGTCCATTTCAAAACTCTGGGGATTAAACAGAAGAGGTTGCTTCGTTTCTTTGAAGAACAATTTACATAAGTTTAGATCTTGCAGCCATCCACCCCCCACCCGCCTGTTTCTGAATAAAAGGTTCTTAATGCCTTTAACAAGAATAAAGAGCTCAATGAGAGAATAGAATCAAGTTAATGTAATCCCCCTCATATCTTAAATGGGATAACTTTATCCTCAACATTCCCTCCCACCCAAATACATTGTTAAAAGGACCCACGGGTTTAACTTCTACTTCTTCAAACATCTCAGCTGGCTTCCACTGACGGTCATGTTACTTTCCTTCAGGTTTCTGTCCTTCACCTCTCTATTTTCTTTTTAAGGAATTTATTGGTTATAACGCAACTACCCAAGGGCAAATCAGAATGGTGGTTTAGAGAGACCATACTGAGTTGGACTTGGGACAACTGCACTGCAGGCAATGCATTGCTCAAAAAAGCAGGCTGAAGGAACGCAGAATGATTTGGGGTGGCTGCACAATGTGGTACCCAGTGTGGTGCCCATGGGCACCAAGGCACCAGGTGCCCACGGGAAACACACAGGCCAGAACCTGAGCGCTCCAGCACTCTCCCTTCCTCTGGTTTCCAGGAACTGGTATTCGGAAACATTACTGCTCAGACCATGAAGGCAGAGCATAGCCATCACTGCTAGTAGCCCCAGGCAGCCTTCTCCCCTGTAAATTTTAAAGCCATTCAAGTTGGTGGCCATCAATGCCTCTTGCGGGAGCGAGTTCCATAGATTAACTATGTGCTGTGTGAAAAAGGACTTCCTTTTATACGTCCTGAATCTTCCAACATTCAGCTTCATAATAAGATGCTCCCATGAATTCTAGTGTTATGAGAGAGGGAGAAAAACTCTTTTCTGCCCACTTTCTCCAGCCATAATTTCATAAACTTCTATCATGTCACTTTGTACTATTTCATTAAACTGGAAGGTCCCAAATGCTGCAACCTTTCCTCATACAGGAGTTGTTCCATCTTCCTGATCATTTCGGTGGCCCTTTTGTGAACCTTTCTAAACCACCAAAGGACTGTTTTTGTTTTTATTTAAAGGGTTTTGCTGCTCCTTAACCCACAGTGCAAACCTGAACGTTTAGTATGTGCTTGAATCCCTCCCACAAAATACTGACCGTCTGGAGGGCACCTGAATCACCACCAGTTCATCGTACCTATATAATGCCCATGGTAAATAGGAAGACCATATTCTTACCCTAAATAATAATTACACTTCATATTTGCTTTCTGCAATGCTAGAAACCCTATCCCACGCAGTCTGACAATCTGTCATCAGTTAACTAGATCACAATAGATTCAGAAAGGTTCCCCCATCTCAGAATACCTTTTTTTGCTTCAAGTGGCACTCCAATCACTTTGATCCTCAGCTGACGTGTTACTTGGAGAAAATGTGCTTAAATTTAAGATCCAATTTTATTATTGAATAAATTAATGTGAGTTTGCCTGTATCAGCTTCATTGTCTGTATCCTTGACAAGATGACAAGCACAAGGGTAGGATTCTAATCTACATGAGCAACTGCAAGGCAATGGTAACTCCTCCAGATTTCATTAATGATGGTCATAAGAGTCCATGTGACATTAGACGTGGATAGTATTAAAATTGATAAATAGCCCTAGAACACCTGGCTTCAATCATATAGCAGTTCACAGGATCTTGATAAGTCATTCAACTCAGCATCTGTTCCTATTGAGAAGTCAGCGTTGTAGCAAGTCCTTCAGTTTTACCAGAGCAAGTTGAGCTTGAGCACCACCAAAAACAGTGTAGATGGACAAACAGTTTGGTTGGTTTTCATCTTCTGCTGTCTTAAACTGGCCTCTCATCATCAGGGAATCTGAGGTCCTTCGGATGTTGTTGGATGCCCCTCAGCCTGCCTCTGACAGTGGAGGTAGACGCTGACGCCATCATGGCTAGTGGCCACCGATAGCCTTGTCCTCCATGAATTATCTTTTAAAGCCACCCAAGTAGGTAGCCATCACTAACTCTTGGGGGAGGAAATTCCATGGGACCTGAAAACCGTGGAGTCAGCCAAGAGCCGTCTGTTTCCTAGGCTTCAGGATGGAGCCACTCCTTAGAGATGGGGTGGCTAACCTGTGCCCCTCCATGTTTGTTGCTGCTGAACTAGCACTGCCATTTCCCCTGGCTAGAGCTGATGGGAGTTTTAGTTCTGAAACATCCTGGAGTGTCACAGGTTAGCTGCCCCTGCTCTACAAACAGTGCTGAGCCTGCTGGCCACATCCCCTTCTTCCATCCCACCCAACCCTTTGAGGCCTTCAGGTGAACCTGACCACCTGAAGGATGTATCAGGTCCCTAGTCTAATCCTCAATGAAAAAAATATCGTTCTTCAGTTTGCACATGGTACTTGGAACACAGAGGTCCAGGAAGCATGACAGAGTTCCATGGTGGGGCTCAGCAATACAGGAATTCTAACAACGCCCCACCACCACTTTGATCCAGGGTCAAGAATGTTCTCTCAACAAAGAGGGCTTTCCTTCTCAAAACGAAGGGCAGCCCACATAATAATCAAGTGCCACCTCAAAGCCACCCCCTGCCCCTATTACGTAGGCCAGAAGAAAATACTGAGCAAAGAAAATGGGAGTATTTTTCTTCTTCAAATATGCCTGCTTTTGAAGGATCAGAGCAACCTAGGCAGCTCTCCTTCCTGTTGCTAAGAGAGACAGGTGTTTAGGTACTGCAGCAACCTTCATAACCAGAAGATGCTCTCACTGCCGACAGGCTCTGCAATCTGCAATGTAATATAGTATGGACAGCCATGGTTCCCCACCCCCCCAAAAAATAAAGCATGGCACAGTATCTCCTTCCACATTCAGCTAAAGGTGTAAACAAGACGCCCCAATTAAAAGGGTCCAGGCATTCTGACATCTATTGTTCTGCAAAGGAATACTAGAATATTTTCAACATCAGAATCTGTTCTGTTTCCCACTAAAGCACTCTTTGCCAACCAGGCACCCTCCAGGTGTTCTGAACTGCCACTCCCATCAGCGGCAGCCCACACAGCCGTAGCTGAGGCTGATGGGAGTTGTAGTCCAAAACATCTGGAGGGTGCCAGATGGGTAAAAGCTGTGCTAAACTTTCTCTACCCCAATTCCAGGTTCTCATATGCGGAGGACTTCAAAGCAGCTAGTCCAAACAGATTCTGTCCTCACATAACCCCCAACTGATTCCCCTCTTCATTAATGTCACCTTCCCATGATTTTTGTTAGACCACAAAGATATTTGCTGCCCACATTCATCTCAAGAGGATTTCTGGCCGGATAAGAGAAGTAAGTATATGAGAATCAATGCCCTTCCAATGTAGATCTCTCCTATTTTGAGATCCCCTGCACTTGTTTCAAACAAGGATCTAAGAATAAAACTGTTGGAGAGGGGGACAGGTGGGCAGAAGCGAAGAAAGGGACAGGGCTATGTGTGTGCATGCTTGCATAGAATCAGAGCTGTAAGATATCTCAAAGGTCCTCTAGTCTGACCATCTTCAGATGGGGGAAATTCACCACTGCAGCATACCTGAGAGGGAAGGACATTCAGCCTCTTCTAGAAAGAGAGTAGACCACCTTCAGAGGCAACTTGCTCCACAGCTCACCTGAATCTAAATATTTCTTTTTCTTTTCATCTGAACCCATTGATTCAGATCCTACCTGCTGGAGTGACAGAAATTAAATTTGTTCCATCATCTGTGAGACAGTGCTTCACATTTTTGAAGATGGTTATTATCATCATCTCTCTAATTGCCTCTTTTCCAGACTAAATATGCCCAACTCATTCAACCTTTCATCGCAGGACCTGGTTCACCCAGACACTTTGTCAGACTTCTCTGGACACGTTCCAGTTCTTAGATATCCTTAAATTGTAGTGCCTCCAGGTGAGATCCGACATAAGCAGAGCAGAGTGGTATCATTACCTACTGTAATCTGGACACTATGCAGCTGTTGACACAACCTTGAATTGCATTAGCCTTTCTAGAGATGCCACATCACACTGCTCTCATTTGCTGAGCTTGTAGTTTACTAAAACCCCTACGTCCTTTTCACATGTACTGCTGTCAAGCCAGATGTCATCCACTCTGTATTTAAGCATTCAATTCCTCCCACCTAAACATAGAACTTGACATTTATCCTGGTTGAGAAATTTGTTAGTTCTATAGGTAAAGGTAAAGGTACCCCTGCCCGTATGGGCCAGTCTTGACAGACTCTAGGGTTGTGCGCCCATCTCACTCAAAGAGGCCAAGGGCCAGCGCTGTCCGAAGACACTTCCGGGTCACATGGCCAGCGTGACATCGCTGCTCTGGCAAGCCAGAGCCACACACAGAAACGCCGTTTACCTTCCCGCTAGTAAGCGGTCCCTATTTATCTACTTGCACCCAGGGGTGCTTTCGAACTGCTAGGTTGGCAGGCGCTGGGACCGAACAGCGGGAGCGCACCCCGCCGCGGGGATTCGAACCGCCGACCTTTCGATCGGCAAGCCCTAGGCACTGAGGCTTTAACCCACAGCGCCACCCACGTCCCTGTTAGTTCTATAACAATAATAATTTTATTATTTATACCCCTCCATCTGGCTGGGTTTAACCAGCCACTCTGGGGCAGCTTACAGCATATCTAAAATCTCCATCCTGTCAAGATCTTGGATACTATTTTTGTCTTCAAAGGCATTAGCTATACTACCCAGCTAGCTTGGTATCACCTGCCAAGTTGATTAGTGATCCCACCACTCCTTCAGCCTTCATAAAAGACATTAAACAACACTGGACCCAGGACAGAACCCCACAGCTCCCTCACATGCCATTTTTCTCCAGACTGACAAGTGTCCATCAACAAACTGCAAACCAATCTAACAGGAGAACCGCCCAGACCACATTCTACCAGCTTGCCCAGAGGTATATCATGGGGGACCTTGTTGAAAGCCTTGTTTGTCTGTTTCAGCAATACATGGATCCTTGGGTGCGCCTCACCCGGCAATTTAACACACAGCTGAGTCCAACAGATGCCTTTTGTCTCTGCTTTAGGACTGGAGAAAGAGAGAGAGATTGTGCTTTCTCTGAAAAGTGACACTTCCTACTCTTCCATGGTATTCTTTTCCTCCTGTTCCTAAGCAACCTGAAGTGTTCCAATATATCAGTATCTCAAACATCACAGCTTGTGCTCATTCCAAGCACCAGCGTGGCACCTGTGAAAATAAAAATTAGAGATTTGACCACAGAAAATTGGCCAGAAATAGCCCCACAATGCAAATGCCAAAGATCCCCTTGCCAACTAACATAAAAGGAAACTGTTCCTGCATGGGGTTCTGAGCCACTTTCTTGTTTTGTCAGTCAACAACAAAGGACACATCTAGAAAAGGTTAGGAACTTGGACACGAACTTGGCAGTAAAGAATGCCCTCAATCTTCTCAGCAACAGACCAGTTCCTATTCCTACCACAACTAAAGAACATCTTAACACAGAGCAGTGGGCACCAAAACTTAGCTCCCTCTGTCTAAGTTCATTATCACATGTTCATCTGCCAGGACAATTCTGAACCTGTAGAGCAGAAGCAAGAGCTGTTTAGCAAATGCTGATAATGGGAATAGCCATCTCCACCAACTATAGCATAATTTACCATGATTCTCCCCAGCATAAAATGACCATGTTCACTCTTAAAAATCTGGGGACGTTCAGATGTGCACCTTCCAGATCTGTTAATATAAGTGTACTGTATAGACATATAAACGTCAAGGCTGAGCAATAATACACAAGTTTCAAGTACTCTTCAGACATTGCATGCATGCATTTATGAAAGGCAACCAACAACCCTTCATGAATCTCCTGCAAAACTTGAGCCAAGTTTGTTTTCATAAACAACATCACAGCTTTGCAAGATGCCTGAAAAGCAGGTGTGGTGAACCTCTGGCTCTCCAGATGTTGCTGAACTACAACACCCATCATCCCTGATCACTGACCATACTCATCTGAGATGATGAGAGCTGTGGTCCAAAATTTATGGAGGGCACCAGCTTGGGACAGGCTGCTTTGCAGCCCTGCATATAGCAAAAGAGGTACCTGCTTTGTTAAAGCCCAACAAACTTTGCACAGCAGGACACGTTGACTGAAAAGCACAAATGATGAGCTGTATAAACAATACAAACTGCTAATAGAAGCAAGATTCCAAGTCATGATTTGTCTGCATGGAGACCGTTCCCATCAGTTGCCATGGAATGTGACAAGAGCCTGTGGATACACAAAGCTTTTCAAAAGCAGCTTGCTCTGGTAGCATACCCTCTTCTGTACAGCATTTGCATAAATACTTGTTTACCAGTTTGAGAGGTTAATCTTCCTTCCCTCTCCTCCCCCAAATTAATCTCAGCAAACTAGCTCAGGGAATCAATTAGCAAATGCTAGGAGCTGTGGCCCTCCACAAGTTGAACGACATCTCCCCTCTTCCCTGACTACTGGCAACATTGGTTGAGGCTAGTGGGAGTTGGAGTCCATCCCCATATCAGACAGATGAATATTCCTGCATTGCAGGAGCCTGGACTAGATGATCCTCAGGGTCCCTTCCAACCTACAATTCTATGATTCTAATATCTGGAGGGTCACAGGCTTAGCTACCCCTGCTTTAGTCTGCACCATTTGTAACCCCCAAAGACACTTCTAACAAGGGCCAAGTAAACTGAAGGAAGAGGGGAACCCCTGTACTTTATGACACCAAGGATGGCAGAATGAGGTACACAGCCAGGATAAACACAAAAGTCTTCTTTTCCAATAGGATGAGCATGGGTGTGGGTTTCTCCCTTTCAACCAGGAGCTTCTTGTTCTGGCCATTTGTTGAAACAGCCTGTGACCTTCTTATGATATGTGATAGCCAGCCATGGCATGTGAGTTTATTGCAATGCACATGTAGCCATACAGCTAACAGAAACTTAAGTATTCCAAACAACTATTTTATTTGTCTATATCAGAAATAGGGAACCAGTGGCCCTTCAGTTGTTGTTGGATTCCATGTCCCAGACTTGGAGGACATATTTTCCATCCCTTGGTGTAACAGTTGTCCTGGAGCAGTTACAGCAAATTGCTTATTGACCACAATTTAACTGACAGGCACAGGAAGACTAAAATGGATACAGCATCTAAGAGCATGATCTGTCTTCTCAGAGGCTGAGTCCCCATTGAATTTGGTGGACTCACTCTATAATAAATGGCTCTAGGATTGAAACCTAAAGCAATTGATTTCAATGTGAATAATAGGTGCACCTAACTATAACATCAGGTCAGTATGAAGGCTTGCCTGCCCAAACAATCCCAGATACCTAACCATGTACATCAGACACTTTTTATCCATCCTACCAACAGAACACCCAAGTAGCATTTATTTTTTTAAAGTCATCTGCCCCACCCGCTGCCCTTGACAGTAACAGTTCATCACCATCAGACCAATCTTCGTTTCAACAAGGCGCAAAGAGGTGAGAACAAGCACTGATGAGTAAGTGGAGAAAACAAATAGAAGAAGCTGGGTGAAAGTAATTGAACAGATGGGTGTTATGTAGTGGTATCACACACACACACACCCCACCATCATTATTACCACTGTTAATTAGCAGTGTACAGATTTCTGGGACAAGAGCTGCCACTGCTGCCTTGCTAAAAAGTTAACTAGGGAAAGCCAGCACAAAGTACACAACACAAAAGTGAAGCAGAGGAGTAAGTAATTGTGTGAGTAAGGCCTCAGTGATTCCCTCACACCCCTCTCTCCTAGCCAAACCTTTCATTTTGTACATCACTTCGCAGCCACCAACTCACACTTGTCAAGCCCAGAGTCCAATTTGCCCACCCCCACCCCCCAAAAAAATTATACATCCACACTAGTCATGTTTTACTACTGGCAATTATGGGCTAAATATCACCACTCAGGTGGTCCACCTGTTGTCCAATCCCTCTTTATGAACAGATGTCTATCACATCCATCAATGAAGGCAGCAAACCCCAAACTATCCTCCATATCACATAAAATAAAATAAAAGCCAACTTGGGATAATGCCTTTCTCCTAGATGAGCGAAAACCCACCCCACTCATCCCTGCACAAACTTCCTGAAGAACCTCAAAAGATCTAAGTGGAATCTCGGCTTCTCACTGAGACCCAAGATACACTTGGACATGTGTATAGATGCATACCTCTGTGCATATGTGTTTGTGTGTGTACACACAATAAAAAAAAATCTGTGTTCACTCTCCCATACAGAAACCCTTGTTCCACAAATGTACACCTTTCTTTTTCGTGGGGGGCGGGGAGAAACCTGCACACCATCCCTAAAGTCCACACCAGCCCTTGCACATCACAAAGGCACGCACCTCCAACACCCCAGCTTAACTCGGCCCACCCAAGCCAAGCCCCCAGACCCTTAAAAAAAAAAACCCACCCCACGGAAAGCCCCACCCCATCCGCCCCACCCTGCCGGCAGACACCCCGTTATGTCGCCTCCGCGTGTTCCCCCCACCACCACCACATTCCGCTGTGTGAACCCCACAAACACGCGCGCGCCCAGGGTCAACCTCCCCTCCCACCAACCGCCTCGCCCCCACCCCAACCGGGCGTGGGGAGCTCCGTCCAGCGACCGCCCACCTCACCTGGGCACGCAGCTGGGCGCCGAGCGGTCGATCTCCCAGGTGGCGAAGAGGTTCATAGGGACCGGGACCGGCCCGAGACCCCCAGAGACCCCCGACCCCGCCCCGCACGGACCCGGAGCGGGCACGGCCGAGCCGGCAACCGCCGCCGCCGCCCCGGGCCCGGACCCCAGAGAGCCCGCTGCTCCCGCTGCCGTCGCCGCCGCCATCGCGCCGCTACCCTGGGTGCGCTGGGTGGGGAGAGAAGGCGGGCCGGCGGTCGGGGGGCGGCCGGGACCCTCGGCCCAGCCCCGACCTCCGCCTCACAGCGCGGGCGGAGTGGGGCGTGGCCTACGTGCGCGCCGAGCCAATCGCGAGAGGCGCGCGGGCGGGGCGGGGCCCGCCGCGGCCTGGGGCCAACCAGCGCGGGGAGGAGCGGCCGGCTCTGGGCCGCCGACCAATCGGAGGCGCGGGAGGCAGGCTTTTGAAAGGAGGAAAGGCTCGGCTGGGCGTGGCCTCGGGGGATGGAGAGACTGGAGAAAGGGGTGGGGCGAAGCCGGACCCTCGAAGGACCAGAGAGGAGCTGAGTGACGCGGGGCTCGCCCAATAACGAAATATAATGCATAGCCACTGTGGCTGTTTGGCCAATGACTCTACTGGTTCACCTCGGTGTTCTGTCGGCAAACCCCACATTCAGTACCATATGCCGTTGCCCCTTCAGCCAGCGGATCATCAGTATAGGATTCCTCCTTCAAATATGTAAAGCTTCGTTATGTGACCAATTTGGTTCAGTCCAGAAATTTCAGATTCTTATCTGCATCTGAATCCATGGCTGTCAGGTTGACAGCAGCAGCGGTGCATTCCCACCTCTCATTTTACAGTACCTGTGCAATCTGGCATTTAACACCAATTTATACATATATGTTTTTCTGGTTTTATATATATATATATATATATATCACTGGTTTTCCCAGTAGTGATGTATGGAAGTGAGAGCTGGACCATAAAAAAGGCTGATCGCCGAAGAATTGATGCTTTTGAATTCTGGTGCTGGAGGAGACTCTGGAGAGTCCCATGGACTGCAGGAAGACAAACCTAGACAGCATCTTAAAAAGCAGAGACACCAGCTTGTCAACAAAGGTCCGTATAGTTAAAGCTATGGTTTCCCAGTAGTGATGTATGGAAGTGAGAGCTGGACCATAAAGAAGGCTGATCGCCGAAGAATTGATGCTTTTGAATTACGGACTCTTGAGAGTCCCATGGACTGCAAGAAGATCAAACCTATCCATTCTTAAGGAAATCAACCCTGAGTGCTCACTGGAAGGACAGATCATGAAGCTGAGGTTCCAATAATTTGGCCACCTCATGAGAAAAGAAGACTCCCTGGAAAAGACCCTGATGTAGGGAAAGATTGAGGGCACAAGGAGAAGGGGACGACAGAGGACGAGATGGTTGGACAGTGTTCTCGAAGCTACCAGCATGAATTTGACCAAACTGCGGGAGGCAGTGGAAGACAGGAGTGCCTGGCGTGCTCTGGTCCATGGGGTCACGAAGAGTCGGACACGACTAAATGACTAAACAACAAAATGCATATATATTTGGCCCAATCTCTTGGTTACTCCTTTTTTTCCCCTTACAACGCTTACAACAAGCAAGAGTGTTCTCTGCCCTTGCGATTCTCAACAACAGTGTAAGTACCCAGCCATGCAACTCAGTCACTGTACCCGAAAATAATTGTTAGCTGTATTCCTATGACGGTGACAGAGGCAACTTCAGTTTCTAATTGTATTTTGACACGCCTGTCTTTCCAGTTTCATGAAAATTCTTACCCCAAGATAGTTTTATTTTATTGTATTTTGAGGTAATAAGCAGTGAAAGGAGTAACTTACACGAAAATGATGTTACTTTATTGGCTCATATCCAAGGAATCCTCCCATCTGATTGAATTACCATATGTGTGAGGCTTCCATTTCAAGCACATTCACACTGAAAAAAAGTGAGGATTGCTGGTGAAGCTTAGGATACCTACTCTACTTCCGGGACAAATCACAAGTATTTTCATAATGTGCCTGGGTGGTTTTTTTCTGCCGCTAAGACCAACTATGACTCTTTCTGATGGGATGCAATGTTGGAGTGACTGGGCATGAGTATAAATCACCCCATGGATGAGCTAATCACAGATGCATGGTCAGCCAAGCCAGTTGCTTTGGTAATGGTCCAGTGCCCCAACTATATCTGTGATTAATGGGTATCAGCTCAGTCGTTCGTTAGCATGCAGTTTGTCTGTCTGTTAGTCAGCTTGCCAGTCAGTGTTATTTGCAGTGTTATATCTTGATTAATGAACTTATTTAGAGCAACTTTGTACTTGTATGTACATATCTGTATCTGCAAAAGCCTACAAGCTGTATATACCTACATCCAAAACTGTTTTATTGAGCCTTATCTTCTGCAACAGTAAACTCTCTGAACTTTGCTCTGCTTCTGTGTGGTGCTCCGCTGGGGTACACACATCAGTGTGGTAAGGAACAACCCCCAAAAGAAAAGTACTGCTCACCTGTTTTTCATTTGTACACATGGAGCTGAAATGCAAATTTATTCAGTTTTAAAATATATTTTCAAATTAAAACTGGTTTGTGAGGGGGGAAATGAATCATCTGTGAGGTAAGTGGGTATGAATGTGTTATAAAATATGTGTATTTCGCAATATGTATATTTGTAGAAAGAAGACAATACATTTTAACTAAAATTTTAGTTTTTGGATGCAGAATTTGCTAAACAAATGGATTATAAAGATCACATGGGGAATTGTTTTAAATTTCTTTTTCCTTTTAACTTGTTTTCAACTATTAATTTTTTTTATTGCCTGGTTTAGTTTTTACATTGTTTTAAGTACTGTGATTTTTTATGATACAGCAGTATATACATATTTTTATAAAGGATAATAATCATCATCATCATCATCATCATCTATGGTTGAGATAGGACTGGGGCCAGATTCAACACCAGCATTGACAGGGCTACACTGGTTTTCAGGGAGTTTTCCAACACAAAACACGATCCTAGCATCTTCTGTCTTTTAAAAAAATTACTGCACATTTCCAGGAGTGCCTGCTTTTGGAAGAAAATATTACAGCTACTGCTGGTGGTCCATCTATTCTCTGCAGAAGCAAGAACTCCAAGCTACATTGGAGAAGAACTCAGCAGTGTTTTCACTCTCCTTGGGTTTAGCTTTCCTAAGAGTTGATAGACTCCATAAGACACGCTCTTCGGATTTCGTGATGCCCGGGGGCTCGTCTAAGCAGAACTCCCAACCTCTAGTAAAATCTATTCAGGGCTCATAAAACATATGATTGCCAATGGGATACGTCTACACTTTATAGACCTTCCTTCCTTCTGGAAAAGCAAGAGATAGCAGTGCTCAGGCAGCTGATTAGCAGCAGAATCTCAAGGAACACTCTCAGCACAGTTCGTGCAGATTCTGTTATCTGCACATGTTGGCATTGTAGATGATTGTTTACTGAAAATATTGGGCAGAACAGAAGTATCCAAAAATAGTCAGCTGAAAAAGTGTGATAAAGATCTGGACTTCCCGTCACCTGAAATCTAATAAGGAAGATCAGTACTGTTTACACTGTATTCCTATACATGTATATGTATATGTATATGTATACACACAAGAGTTTATTTTTATTATTATTTGTAGATGAGTAGCCATGGGAGTCTTGTACAACCTTAAAAACGAACAAATGTATTCCGGCATAAGCTTTCGTGGACTTCATTCCGCTTCATCAGATATGTGAAGCGTTATCCTGAGTTACCTGGCATCAGTGCTGGATTTACATATAAGCTAAACAAGCTATAGCTTAGGGCCCCCCCAAAAATTAGAGGAAAAAACCTGGATGTACATTTGCGAAATAGAAGATTAAGTTCAACAATTACTTTGATAAAATACATATTTTGTTGTGTGCAAATGGCTTTAGATACCTATTAGGTTCATAAATTACCATATAGCATATATTCAACACAAAAAACAGTGGCAATTTGTTGTTGACAAAGGACAGCTGGACATATAAAGGGCCCCCATGTGGGGTGAAAATAGTGAGGTCAGAAAATGCAATGATGGTCCTTCATAAAGCAGTTTGTTGATAATGCAAACATCCTAGCATAGCTGGATTGTTCTCAGTAACTTTTTTTTTTTTTGTGAATGACCACCTCTAATTATGCAGTTACTCTATACTTTCTATATTCCATTTCTCTCTGACCTAAGCTGAGGAAATAGCTCAGTTGGTTAGAGCACACTGCTGATAATGCCAAGGTTGCATGTTTGATCCCTGTATGGGACAACTGCATATTCCTGCATTGCAGGGGGTTGGACTAGATGATCCTCAGGGTCCCTTCCAACTCTATGATTCTCACTGTTAACAAATCCCCACAAACCATTGAGATATACATGCTTGTAATGCAGGATAATACTTCATGAATCTGATGAAGTGGACTATAGTCCAGAGAAGCTGATGCCACAATAAGAGATTGATGCCTCTTACTCCTCCACTGCCTTATTATTATTATTATTATTATTATTATTATTATTATTATTAATAATAAACACCATTAGAATATAGCGCCAGAGTTAATAGGTTAATGTTGTTGCTGTTTAGTCGTTTAGTTGTGTCTGACTCTTTGTGACCCCATGGACCAGAGCACGCCAGGCACTCCTGTCTTCCACCGCCTCCCGCAGTTTGGTGAAACTCATGTTGGTAGCTTCAAGAACACTGTCCAACCATCTCGTCCTCTGTCGTCCCCTTCTCCTTGTGCCCTCCATCTTTCCCTACATCAGGGTCTTTTCCAGGGAGTCTTCTCTTCTCATGAGGTGGCCAAATTATTGGAACCTCAGCTTCATGATCTGTCCTTCCAGTGAGCACTCAGGGTTGATTTCCTTAAGAATGGATAGGTTTGATCTTCTTGCAGTCCATGGGACTCTCAAGAGTCCGTAATTCAAAAGCATCAATTCTTCGGCGATCAGCCTTCTTTATGGTCCAGCTCTCACTTCCATACATCACTACTGGGAAACCATAGCTTTAACTATATGGACCTTTGTTGGCAAGCTGGTGTCTCTGCTTTTTAAGATGCTGTCTAGGTTTGTCATCGCTTTTCTCCCAAAAAGCAGGCATCTTTTGATTTCGTGGCTGCTGTCACCTAACAGGTTAAAGAAACCACTAAAACCCAATGAACACCATTAGTGGGTAAAAGTTTGACAACTGTTGATTTATGTGAATGTTCCTTGATAGTTGGGAATTATTCCTCTCCAGTCTTTGAAATGCATTAGCGGACAGAGCTGGTTGAAGTTGGTAGCCTCCAGCTTCAAGAGAACAAGCCGAGAAACCATTTGGAGCTAAGTTAGTACGTTTAAATTCTGAGAGAATCAGGAGTACAAAGTTTTGGAGTTGTGAACTGGCTGGTAGTGAAGCACCCTGAGAGTGGGAATATGATGCCAAAGTGTGGACTTGCTGCCTGCTGTAAGGGGCGTACATTTGCTTCTAATCTTCTGTGGTTGTTCAGCTGTAAATAAAGCAAACATTACAGATACATCTCCAGTGCCCTTGGAAAGTAGGTCTTGTCAGCACTTAAGGAAGAGGAGAGCACTCAGCGCCATGTGTATATTTACTTTAGTTTTCCAAGGGCCAAAATAGATGAAATGGCAGAAAATCCACAGTCGGAGCTCCTGATATTTTAATAAAGAGCAAACACAGCCATCCATTAAGGCAACTCTGACAAGGAAAATGGTGTAAGTGGAAGGATTTTTAAAAACTTCCAAAAATGCCTTCACCGCAATTCTAAATAGGACCTCTCACCACTGCATCTATGGGCATAGCCAGGATTTATGTGGGGGGGGGGCAGGCTTCATGTTGGGAGGGGGCAGAACCTGTTAATTAAGTATCTTTATTGATTTACTTTACTTGGGGGTGCAGCTGCCCCCTGTCCCCTCCCCTTGGCTCCACCCGTGGCTGCACCTGCCTTTTAAGAAAATCGCAGGAGATCTTGGTGACTCCGTTACCAAGGCCCTCAGCGGAAAAACAACATCCAAAAGGTGAAAGATTCATTATGTAAAATCACCCCATGTTTGCTTAATTTGAGCCCATAAGTTCCACAGGTAAGGTTTCCATTAAGTGTTGTCCCCACTACTTTTCATATGGTGCAGCATGAGCACAGGATTTTAAAAACTAATTAAGGAAGAATTTATTGATAATGCTAGATCAATGAGAGTGAGAGGAAAGCATGAGTAAGCTCTGCCTTGTTGGCAGCCCTGTATAGGAGCAGGGCAGATAGATTTCTATACAGAAGGCATTTATGAGTCACCCATAGCAGGCAAGGGTTGACATGTCGTGGTGCATGGGAGCAGGGGAAGTTCTGCTGAATCCTTTGAGGACCTCCTTCTTTATATGTAGTGTGTCTGAGGATGGAGTGGATTGTGCTAACTTGGTGCTATAATTGATTATATTTATAAATGGCCTGAGAACCCAATATATGAAAACTCACCTTCTTCCATATCAAGGTGCCTATGCTTTAAGATAGGGAGGTGAGTGTCTTGCCAAATTGAAGGTGGTTCTTTTAATGAGATTCAGAAGCAATACAAACACAAGTGAATGAGAAGATTAAAGATTTTATTCTAAACAGCAAGCATTGACGGGGTGAGCTCCTGTTGCTCTGTCCCAGCTCCTGCCAACCTAGCAGTTTGAAAGCACACCAGTGCAAGTAGATGAATAGGTACTGCTGCGGCGGGAAGGTAAATGGCATTTCCGTGTGCTCTGGTTTCCGTCACGGTGTCCCGTTGTGCCATAAATGGTTTAGTCATGCTGGCCACACGACCTGGAAAGCTGTCTGCAGACAAACGCCAGCTCCCGAGATGAGTGCCACAACCCCATAGTCGCCTTTGACTGGACTTAACCGTCCAGGGGTCCTTTACCTTTTACCTTTATATACATTACCATGCAAGCACTTCGATCTGCCACTGGGAAGCCCTCAAGAAGTGACGAAGTGAACCCCAGGTAGCCCCAGTTTGCACGGCCCTGTGGTCAATCAGTCTATGCACAAGCTTCTCTGAACTATGCCCCAAAAACCATCCGATTTATAGATGGCTACCTTTTTAGCCTATGCGCCTTGCCCGAATAGCTAGTCCAGATTATTAATTAGCTGGCCCCCTCTTCCAATACTGCACATTGCTCCAAACAATGTCTAACATCAAATAAGGTCAGAAGGTACCCTGCACTATCCCTTCCTTCTAACAAATTAAAGGCTGTTTTCCGCTATCAAAGAGCAGAACAAGAGGTAGAGAGAAGTGAACAGAGACAGGAAGAAATGACCGTGCTAAATCACTATCTCCTCAAAGTACAAATACCTGCCGGAAAAGATTGCCCATACAGTGAGATCTGCCGGGTTGTTCCCCACCCAGAATGTGGCATGGAGGCCCAGGGAAGGGCCTTTTCAGTGATGGCTCCTTGCATGTGGATCTCTCTCTCTACATAGGTGCATCTGATTCCATCTCTTTAACCAAATGGGTGGTTAAGATGCACCGTTTTCGATCAGCTGCAGCTGCTTCTACTAGCAATCAATAGTAAATTGATTGAAAGTGGCAGGCTGCTCACAGGGGTGTGCAGAAGGCAGATCTGTTCCTCCTTCCTCCTTCAGGAGTGGGGGAACCTTTGGAACATATTTGTTCATTGCCTTTTGTGATTAGAGATTTTAACAGGGCTCCTGTTCTTTCATGCTTTTCCAGCTCAACCGATTTTGTGATGTTATGGTTTCGCTGGGCTGAGTGATGTTTTTACGTTGTTGCTGTAACTGCTATTAATTAGCTATTGTGATTTTTTTTCATGCTCCTTAAGTTTTGTTATGCTTTATATGTTGTGTTGCTGTAGTCTCCTTGGTAAGGTTTACCCTAAAAAGGGGCTTATAAATATTTATAGTCTATATAGAATGCATTCCCCCAAGAGGCCCGCCTGGCGTCAGCATTAAAATCACAAAATCGCAGACTTGTAGATTAAGAGCCTTATGCTCTGCCGACTGAGCCAACCAACATCCTTTCAGAGCCAGATTAAGACATGCCTCTTCTCCCAGGCATTTGAGGGAATACGATTGTCATGCTAATTGCTGTGTTTCTGCGGTTATTTTGTGTGTGCGGAGGGGGAGCAGTATTGTTGATTTATTGTTAAGTTTGATGGATTTTGGTCTGGATACCTATCAAGACCTTTGGATGGCATATATTGACTGATGTGTTTAAACAGAGATGGTTATTGTATTGTTGATGTGAGCTGATGGGTATTAACCCCCCGCCTTTATTTTTTGTTAAATTTGTTACAATAATTACAGGTGGTATGCCACCCCAGTTAAATGCTAAATTTATTCACAATGTGCTGGAAGGGCTCAGGCCAAATTGGTACACTATTTCATATGATGCTGGAAGTAGTGCAATCTTTTTGGCTCAGGATCTTTCAAGAAATCACAGCTATTCTCAATCGAATTGCCTACCCTGGCCCAGGTTTTGGCTCCCATTTCAATAGACTATGCTTGGACTCTTGCAAAAGGACTTAATCCGTTTCCTTTTCCCTGCAGCTGCGAGAGTAGAGATAGCTCAACATAGGAAATATGCCACACCATTTACGAGGCTGGCAGAGGGAGTACAATGTCACCTTAGCTGAAAAACTAACCCAATAGTGTTGTGCCTTATGTGGTGAAACCACGTATCTGAGAACATGTGTCAACCTTTCTTATGGTATGTGACAGATCAGAAAGGGACAATTCAAACTCCAAGTCCTTTTAGATCATTCTCACTAGACCGCCTACCTAAACATCTGTTATTCAAAAAGCGGCAACCAAAGTACGTTAAGAAGCCTTCCCTAAAATCTGTGTCTATGCCCTCTGAATATATTTGTTGTAACCTTTCTTTGCTGTGCATGCAGGGCAGTTGTCTTGGTTTTGGTTATATATTGTTCACATGTGTTGTGTTGCTTGTACTCTTTCCGTGGAAAAAAATGTGAAATAAAGAGTAATATTTTTTAGAAAATACTGAAAGAGAGAGAGAGAGAGAGAGAGAGAGAGAGAGAGAGAAAGCTCGATGGAGTTTTTTTTAAAGTTTATTCCTTCTGGGTTGTTTTTTTTGTTAATCCCTTCTGATTTAAAAAAAAAATTAACTGCCTTTGTGAAGGACGGAACATTTGTAGTATTAAAGGTTACAGGATTTTAGCAGGAAGTTACGGAGTATGCACTGGTTGCAGCAGGATGTCCACCATGAAATTATAGCAGGTGCAAACAGCAGGGAAGGAGGGGTTGTATATACTACCCCAATAGTATCATGAGCAATCATGCATGCTGTCTGAAGGGTCCTCTCTCTCAAGAGGAATTCCACATAGAGAGACATCATGTGCCAGGGAAAAGTCCTGTTCCGTATTGCCACCAGCCGTAACTCTAGAAGCCAAAGTATAGTTGTACCATGGTTCTCGAATGGAATCCATTCCGGAAGTCTGACGCTCGAAAACGTTGGAAAACCAAGGCGCGGCTTCCAATTGGCTGCAGGAGCTTCCTGTACTCAATCGGAAGCTGTGTAAGACGTGGCAGACTTTCGGGTTCCAAAGACCCGAAACTGGAGTGCTCACTTCCAGGTTTGTGGCGTTCAGGAGCCAAAACGTTTGAGTCACAAGGCGTTCAAAAACCAAGGTACAACTGTACTCTGAAAGGGCATCATCAGTAACAACTGGACCTGAAATTTCTGAATATATCAGTTCAGGTCTACTTCAGTGCAGGCAATACTTTAGAGGTTTCAGTGGCGTATGGTGAAATTTTTCATAGGGGAACAGTTAGCGCCAGAGGTGCTGGTTTGTGAGGGCAACTTTGGGGTGCGACATTGCACACGTGATGTTGTGACATCCCCACGTTGCATGTGTGAGCATCGCACTTTCCTCTCTCAGCTGGACAGAAGCTTCCTGGGCTTTGGGAAGGAGACACCAGGCCTCTGACAGGAAGGTGCTGGGAGGGCTCTTGGACCCCATCAAAGCATCGCACCTCCCTCCCTAAGCCAAGCAGAAGCTTCCTGGGCTTTAGAAAGGAGGTGCTAGGTTTTAATAATACAGTGCTTGAATTTACTGGGAACATTTAGGGAACTAGCCTAGTCCCCCTAGTTCACTGACCGCGCGCCACAGAGAGATTTCCCAGTGGGGTTTTATCAACATGATGCACATTCTATGCTCACGCTTGTAGAACATAGAGAGCGGAGTTTTCTCCCGAAAGCAGCACTCACACTTTTTATACTCTCAGCCCTCTCTAGCGTGCCTTGTCAGTCGTCTGAAATGATTTATGATGAGCCGGCATATTTGTCCTGAACAGATCTCTGAACAGAAAGATTGTGTTTGCGAACGCTGAGGCATGCCAGTCCACAAGGAGTTCCCGTTCTATGTGCCACTCAAAAACATGCGCAGGCATGAGACTCCCAGCGCTTCTAACCTCAGTGCCAGAAACATCTTAACTTTGTGTTTTCTATTTGTCTCAGCACCTCCAGCAGGGAATGCCTGATGGGCTCTGTGACTAATAAGCAGATAATTCTACTCCTCATCAGAGACACAAGCGTAGAAGCATCTTGCCTGATTCCTCTTATCTGCGAAGGCGGCTTTCAGGATCTGAGGTACCCACAGCGAGAGGGAAAAGAGGCATCCATTTGTGAGGCTGGATGCAAAATGGAGTGTCTGTTGCATTCTCTGGAGCTGTGATGCTTCAAAATAAGCAGAAGGCTTTTCAAAAATAAAAGGCCCTCAAAGCAGCTCCACCAATTACTTGGCCCTCCATGGTTGATTGAAAACAATGGAATTAAATGCACATTGTGGCAATGGTACAAGACATGGAATGAGAGGAAAGGGGACCATGCAAGCTTAACCATGTGGATGCCCTAACCGTGGTTTTAAGATTGGATAAAGTTGAAGTAGTGGCTAAAATTACATTGCCTTATGCCAAAAACCTAAGGGAAACAAAAGTCCTTGGGACTACATTACTCATCACACAGATATTTTGAGAATTACACAGAAATTCTTTCCTTCTCTAGAGCGTCCAAATATGATTTTTCAAGCAAACAACTGCAGGGGATTTCCTCCTCCTCTCCCCATGGATTTCTTTGTGGCAGCTTTCCCCAACTTGGTGCTATCTCCAGGTATTGTTAGACCACATCTCCCATCACATTGTCTAAAGTTGAAGGGAGTTGGAGTCCACATTTGGGAAGGCTGATCTATGTTGTTCTCTGGCTAAAGTGGAGATTCCGAACCACAAGGCCCAAGAGAGAAAATCAACTGTGCCCTGAAGAAAAGGCCAGGCTAGGGAGCTCATACTATGGATCCTGAAGAGATCCCTACTCTAGGGGCCCATGGTAATTCAGCTGGGGGAGTTCACCCCCCAACTTCCAGCTTAATATACTCCCTCATCTAAGGGGAAGGCAAGAGAGGAGGAATCATGGAAGGTCATGCCATCAACCTCTGAAGTCACCACACACTCACCCCAAATTCAGTATCGGTCCGAATATAAGCCGCACCTTTAAAATTCAAGAGGAAAACAGTAAAAAAGGCAATGCCCAAATATAAGCCGCTCCCTTAAAATTCCGCAGGCACTCACACCCGTTCCGTTTTACCATATGTCTGTTTCAGCAGCAATACCGTAAAAGCCCATTTTTGTAAGGTCGCGAATTTAAGACGCACTTTAACTTTTCAGTCGGAATTTAGGGGGAGGGAAAGTGAGGCTTATATTCAGGCCAATACAGTAATTATGCTGTTTTTATCTTTTGCTCTGTATTATTTTGTCTATTGATACTTCCCCC
Source organism: Podarcis tiliguerta (assembly GCF_965153285.1). Taxonomy (NCBI): domain Eukaryota; kingdom Metazoa; phylum Chordata; class Lepidosauria; order Squamata; family Lacertidae; genus Podarcis; species Podarcis tiliguerta. The sequence continues at coordinate 18,134,054 of NC_139536.1, read as the reverse complement.
CCTTTCCTTCTTTTTTCACATTTTAAATGGTTAACTGCCTTGAGTGCACAGTTTCAGCACTAAGTATATATGATTCAACAGGTAGATGGTGTCTTGCCCCTAAACTCAGGTCGAAATCCATATTCAGCTGTAGATTCTAGGGCCGTGGTTTCCAGCGTGGGGCACACGCCCCACAGGGAGGCAATTCGATTTTTAAGAGGGGCAATTCAAGAATGAATTATTAACAGTGAATGGCATTTTAGGCTTCCTCCACATGAATAGGAGTTCACTTTTTGAATAATAAGAATTATATGTCGGGGGGGGGGGGCATCAGGATTTTAGAGATGCTTAGGTGGCGCATGGCAAAAAGAAAAAGAAAATGTTGGGAACCACTGTTCTAGGGTGAGCAGGTGTCATATATCAGAGAGGCTAACGTTTTTACTCTTGGCAGCCATTTTTAGCTGTTCCTTGTGGAAGAAGGTCCCTGTGGAAGAGAGAACAAGCAAAACTGCATTTGCCAAGATACTCTCTCCTCTGCAGCTATTACAGGTATGTAGCAGGAGTCCTGCTCTCCTTTGCTCCTTGGGCAACTAGACATCTCAGACATAGGAATAAAAAGCATGTGGCTTTTGTATGTGGATTTCACACCTCCCTCAATACAACCGAAAGCACCTGTGGAGAGAAGCTCCAACATTTCAGCAATACCTGCAAAAAAAAGAAAGAACTGGCTGAACTTATTGCAGATCTTCATCATCCTGTAATTCAGAGGTGGGAAACCTCAAGCCAGAAAGACAAAGGCAGCCCTCCAAGGCTCCCTATCTGACCACTGGGACCCTCCTCACAACACTGCCCCTTTCCAAATTATTTCTATTCATTTTCCAAATTATTACAAAGCAAACCAGATTAAGTAAATTTAATGCAATTTCTTAAAAACAGGTTTCCCGATCCGGTTCCAAGCATGTGATCATCACCATTTCCTTGCACAGCTGCATCATTTCGTATTTAGAGTCCTGTTGACATCCTTCACTGCCCCTTTCCAGGACACATCCTGGTTTCTACTCCAGCTGATCATTATACGAACTGATAATTGGTGCTTGAGTTTGCATTTCCCCTCTTCGCTCCTTGTCCTTTTCCCTCATGTTTTTTTTTTAGATTGTAAGCCTATGGACCATAAAGAAGGCGGATCGCCGAAGAATTGATGCTTTTGAATTATGGTGCTGGAGGAGACTCTTGAGAGTCCCATGGACTGCAAGAAGAACAAACCTCTCCATTCTTAAGGAAATCAGTCCTGAGTGCTCATTGGAAGGACAGATCGTGAAGCTGAGGCTCCAATACTTTGGCCACCTCATGAGAAGAGAAGACTCCCTGGAAAAGACCCTGATGTTGGGAAAGATGGAGGGCACAAGGAGAAGGGGACGACAGAGGACGAGATGGTTGGACAGTGTTCTTGAAGCTGCAAACATGAATCTGACCAAACTGCGGGTAGCAGTGGAAGACAGGAGTGCCTGGCGTGCTCTGGTCCATGGGGTCACGAAGAGTCGGACACGACTAAACAACTAAACAACAACTAGCCTATGGGCAAGGACTGTGCTCTAAATAAATAAAGCAAATAAAAACAACCCACCTCACACACTCTGCTTCTTCCCTTCCTGGAGTTTTTGCCTGGCTGGAATATGTCGAAGTCTGAAAATGCTTCTTGGCTGCCTGGATGGTTCACAGAGAGGGGTACATGTGTGCAGAAACTAGCCTAATGAAATAAAACGCCATATTTTCCCTCCAGCAAGTGAAGCAGAAACAGACATTCATAGAGACACTCCTGACATTCCTGAAACAGAATACATGCAATGTTACCACTAGGGTATGGTTTTACTAAATAAACAGTCTACTTAGTACTTTTTCTTTAGAGCTTTTAAAATCTGCCCCACAGCCCCTTTCTTTTTTTGCCCCATCTGGCAGAAGCACGCCAACGGCATCAAGTCAGTGGACTAAAGGCCCACAGGGAAGGCAAGAAGCCATGGAAATGCTGCAGATTATTCCGTAAGGGGTACTCAACAGATGCAGCACAACCGGGAAGCTGGGAGCGAATCCTGTGGCCTGTAACATCTGCTGTCTGCACAAAAAACACACCCCCTGCTCATCCAGAGAAATGTCGGATCAGCAGCTTCTCTGTAGAGACTCAGTGACACCCAGTGGCTGCTTTGGTTGAAGCTCTCTATATTTATATCTGACACCCACAATTATGTTGGATAAGAACATGGCAGAGAGAAGCTCTCCTGCTGGTGAGATCAGGCTCAGCCTCACCATTAGCTACAGCAACAACCCCCAACCTGATTCCCCCTCCATTATACAGCTCCCACTAGCCATAGCCAGCATGGTCCACGGTCAGGGATGATGGGAACTGTAGTCCAACAAACATCTAGAACTCCGGGTTGGGTTAAGTCTGAGCTGGAGTGATAGCGGCTGCCTCAGCTTGCTGTTTTCAGGTGCCTTTAAAGGTTACTTCACATATTATGACGTTGTTGCTCTTTAATCATAGGGAGGCGGGAAAGTATCGGAATGATCTGCCCAATGGCTTTGGCTAGCCTTGGCTGGAGCCTTCTCCATTGCAGAACCTGGTGTTGCCCATGGCAACCCATTTGACTTTGTAGGCCCAGGCTTAAGCATAATAAGCAAATAGTTCCCCTGGGAAAGGGCAGGCCCAATACATTTTGGCATCACAAAATGGTTCTCTCCCCCCCAAATCAGGGAAGAAGGGGGCAAGTGAAGATTTACTTCAGGAACAAGGAAGGAAAACAGGTCTACATTGGGAACGGTGTGTGTGTGTGTGTGTGTGTGAACTTTTCCCTTTTCTTGCGATGAATCCTATTCGGAATAAGGGAATTTCCCTTTAAAAAAGGGAAACATTGACAGCTTTGAATCCAGCCTCTGAGGAGTATGTCACAGCTTTTGTTGCTGCTGTGCCACTGGTGGAAGAAGCAGACGATACATTCCTGGAAGACTGCTTCTGCTGCCCCTGTGGATCCTGCTGCCTGAGGCGGTTGGTCACCTCACCTTGTCTCATCGTAGGCTGGTCCTGCCTGGGCAGCTGCTGGCTCCCTAGCACCCAAGCAAGGGCCACGGGTATACTGATGCCTGTCCTATCCTGCCATGCTGGGTAGCTGAGTGGGCTTAGGACCAACCCACCATTTTTATTTCCCACAAAACTACAAAGGACATTCTTCTCCTTGATACTAGGGTGGAACTGCATGTTTTGAGACAAGCACAGATTTACTGCAACACAAGCAGCTGTCAAAGATGAAGGCTAGCTGCATAGGAGACGCAAGACAAACTTTATAGCACACACAATTCTGCTCTCTGGCATTTTCCCACCGCTCTCTGCCTTCCAGTACCTGTCACTGAGGTGACCACCTCACACATGATGTAACTATATCCCTTTCACTGATTCTCTCCTGTCAAGGCCTTCTGCCCTGGCATTCATGCCATCTCCACAAATGCAGGTTTGGGAGCAGGCATTTACTGAGGTGACATCGAGTTCTGTCCATATTCTCATCCTTTCTATGCCAAGATAAAGCTAAAATAGTTAACTAATCTGCATTAACTGGTTTTAAGAGTATGATTTTATGGAGTGCCTTCAAGTGCAGCGGCAATTCCAATCTGTACAAGTGATTGTGGGACCATAATCCATTAGTAATGCCAAGTACCTCTTTTGAAAACTAGACGGATCCAGCCAGTTTCTGAACCTGAAAAAGCATAATCAAGCGAAGTTCTGAATGTGCAAACCATGTTTCGTCGTTCTATCTTATTTTTCCAGGGAAATATTAAGTTTCACAGGGGGTACACAAGTCAGTAAGCCGAGTGACAACAAGTGAGCAGGCTGTGCTCATATTAAAACTTTAAATGAAAACCCCTATCTAGAACATGCATGCCAACATTCATGGCTGCCTTGAAAGTCAAGGGACATGTCACATTGCCACTAACAAATAACTGAGCAATCAGCGCTCAGCAAACAGATGAACAACCAGCTAGTCATTTTAGTGAAACACAAAGGAGCAATTGCGGTGTTGTTCAAGAGAGCACGGTTAGTTGACTTATCCCACCTGCCCAATCTGTCTGATGTCGGCAGCATAGATGTGTCTGCAGTAGTTTCAGCAACTCAATTTTATACCACTAATGGGAACATAGTTAAGGTTTGGAGGCTTAATTATCATCTGGAACCACAGTAAGAGCTGAGAGCTCGCCTGAAGTCATGATACAGGCGAGTGCGCTGGCGTGAAGAAACTCAGGCACCACTAGGTGTGAGTCAGGATGCAGGGAAGCACAGACACATATCCCTGAAGGAAACTGCCCAAAGCTGCTTTTCACACTGGCCAGCTTACGCCTGACAGAAACCTCAAATCAGCCCTCAGTGCTTAACCAGAAGTAAATTCTCTCTCTACAGCTAAGAATAATCCTCGGATAGTGCCACATTCTCTCTGTGTTCTTTCCCGCATCCGATTGTTGGTGCCAGATTGTTTCTGTGGAAGAAAAAAAATCTCTCCGAACTGCTGTTTCCGTTTCTGATTGCCTTCTCCGCCTGCTGTTGATGCCACACTGGCTGTTCACAAAGGGAATCCCTTGAGACCTAACTCTTGGTGACTGAATGTGCCCACGCTTAATCCTTTCACAAACCTGTCACTCACTGCTGGATTATCCGTGCCCAGGGGAAATCCTTTCAAAGGCCCTGCCTGTTGCTTGACTGCCTTCAAGGAAAACCATATCAAACCTCCTGCCTCGTACCAGGCTGGGCCCCAAAGAAGCCCTCTCAAACCTGAAATTGGGCATCCTGCTGCCAAAAGGGGAAATCCACTGCTTATCTTGTTTAGCACTGACCTCTCACTGGAGGCTTAAGCCTGTACAAAAAAGAAATGTTGGGGTCAGCTCTTTGCTGCCACAGGGTGAGTTTTGGACTGACTTCTTTGGGATTCTGCAACCTGTATTAATTATGTAAACAGTAGCAGATCAGTCTCTCAGAATGCTATGATTCTGCATAATACCAATTTCTTTGCTTCTGCAGTGTGATCACAGATACACACAGCCCTGTAGAATACTATGTAAACCAGGGGCAAGCAGAAGGCACATTTCTAGATTATTTGCAAGGGTTTTTGACTCCTGCATATTTAACAATGGCAAAAACAAAACAACTTCCTTTGTCTCCAAATTGGGCCGCTTTGAATTCCTGGTTCATAGTAACCCAGATGTAAATATGTACTTAAACATGCTGTTCATTCTCCAATGTATGGCATAGAATTGGTTTCACCCCCCCAAACCACCATTTTGCATCTAGCTCCAGCAGGACATCAGGTTCTAGTAAAAATCAACAACTGTAGATCCTGCAAGCCTCGAAGTTGTGTATGCCTGCAGCTTCTGCTTCTGTAAGATCCAAGAAGACTTGAGATTGATGTCCTGGGGAACTCTGGAACTGTTAACCTAGTAAGGACACAGGGAGTTGTCTGTTTGGTAAAGCTTTTACTAGGCTGGTCAATGCATCAAAATAACTAGCAACTTGTGTTGACGTCACATCATTACCATATCCTGTGAGCCTGGCATTTACATGTCTATAGTTGCATGTACAAGAACTTGCTTACCACTAAGAATTTGGGAAACTGAAGCAGCCATTAGTTGTACTAGATCCGTCTATTTTATTTATGCAAATGTGCTCACTCTACATGGCACTTCAGAGTACATGAAGAAGGAAGAATAGCAAAGAGGGAAGAGGAAGTGCTCCAAGTATCTTAAGAGTCTAATACTTTCTCCACATTTGAGCATTATTTAGCTGTTAATCTGCTGTTCCCCCATTCAAATTAATAGCTCACATCTGCATGTATATGAATTTGTATACGAGGAGTACCTTTGATCTTTCCTGTTCCTACCGCTGGTTTGTCCCTGCCTTCAAAATTGTTGCTTCTATCAAGGAAGTGCTGTCAAGGAATGTGCACAAGTAGCTGCACCAGCACCTTGCATTTTTTTCTGCCCAGGAAGTGTGCAAAAGCACATGGTCAGGCAATTGTAAATTCTCAGCAGTTTTCTTGTTTTGTGCAAATCTGAGGGACCACAATAAAAAAAAAAGGCTGCATATCTCTGGTTCAGAAGTGTGTTGGAAAAAGGAAATGAAAATGATTGTAAATTCTCCATGCACACACTTTTCAGATTGCTGCTCAATATCTGGTGTACTGTAGAAGTTTTTTATGTGGTTTGCTAATGCAGTTTTCTGGTTTTGTGCAAATCTGAGGGATCAAAGGAAAAACTTACGTCGCTCACAGTATCTCCCAGGAAATAAAAAATAAATTCCAACTTGCCAGAAGCCATTTTGCAGAATTTTCCAAAAGACCCACAGAAACAGTTTCTTAATCACAAAATAATGTTCGTGTATCAGAGACCTAATGTTTTAACTTTGCTACCTTATTTTTGCAATCTGAATATATCGCTTATGTCATTTTAGTTTTCTGTAACAGGGGAGTTTTGATACTGAAACGGCACTGTTTTATTTAGCTTTGTATTACATTGTTGGCATTCCTTTGATTTTCTTGTTTGTTTTTGCATTTAATTTTTGAGATGAAAGAAGGAAGCTGGAGAGGGAGTTTAAGAAAATTAAAGGAACCCATGTAATAGTTTCACTCTGGAACAGAATTATATATTTGGACCACTGGCACCTTCTAGTTAGTCTGCAACACGATCTGGCAGTGCTCACATCCTGTTAATAGCCATTCGATGCTTGCGCGCGCTCGTGCTGTTTTATACCAAGTCAAACCACTGCTCTATCTAGCTCAGTATTGTCTACACAGACTGGCAGCAGTTCTCCCGGGTTTTAGATAGTAAGTCTTTCCCAGCCCCGCCTGGAGATGCCGGGGATTAAACCTACGACCTTTTGCATGCTCTGCCAGTTAATGTCCCTTCCCTGCACCAGGGGCTAAGTGTACTATTGCACCCAGGGCTCGGTGCATTCCGCAACAGCAGGGTCCAGTCAAGGGAAACGGGAGTTGGGGCACCTTTTGCAGCTTTGTTGTTTGCATACGAAGCGAGTTTTCTGGCTGCAAAGCGTTCAGTAAGCAGCCGGTGAAATGTCACAAGCCGGTTCCTTTGTGCTCCTCCTAGCGATTAGCAGGTTCAGAAATGTGAGAAACGCATCCCTTTAATTCGCCTAATTTACACTGCTTTCAGAATTCAGCCGGGGAAGAATTCCAATTCGCTCGGTGCAGAATCGGCGGAGATTAAGCGCGCTGTGTACGTTTGTGTGAATGAGGCTGGGAGTGCAAAGCTCCGTCTCTGCGCGAGAAAGGACCGCTAATGGATAGGGGAGCATCGGAGGGCATGCACGCGCGCACCATCCATGGCCGCCCTGCCCTGCCTTGTGCTCTGACTTGCTTTTGCAAGCGCCGATCTGCAAAAACGAGCGCACGCGGCAGCACCCCACCTCCGGGGGGGTGGCCCGTTAGTCTCCCCCCACTTTCCAGAACGGCCTCACAGCGAGGCAAGCCCTCGATTAGCACGGATTAATCACTCCCCCGCTCTTTCTCCTCCTCTCCCTCCCCCAGGCGGGAGTGGCCATTCAGCCAACCTGCCGCCTGACTAACTCACTTTAATTCACTGCCTGCTCTCGCTCGCCTCCAAATCGATACAGAGGCTCGCTTGATCCCAGCCGCGCTCGCAGCCGGAGCTGAGCACAGTTGGCGCTTGCCAGACTGCAGCAGCGGCAGCAGCGACCGCGCGGCTCTCCCAGCTTTTGCCCGGGACTTTTTTTCCCTCCACCTCCCCTTTCTGTTTTAAAGGAAAGCATTCGCGATCCACCGAGGCGGAGAGAAGGCGAAAGCCGACCGGCAGCCCCAGCCAGCCGAGCAAAGTCCCGTTTCCCTACGAGAGGGGTGGGTCGGGGGTGCTTGCATTTTACGCACACACACACGCACCCTCCAGGCAACTGGGTGGCAGAATCGCTCTCCTCCTCCTGGACTTGGAAACCTCGAGCTGCCTCCGGTCTGAGGGATCCGCTTTTTGACCTTCGCAGAGAGAGAGAGAGGCTGCCCGGGGTTGCATCGCGGGGGATGCCGTTGCGGGGCTCGGGGCCTGCAGGGCTCCGGGCCGAGGGTTGCTCGTCCCTTGTGCCGGCGAGGAAGCTGCTGTCGGGGGAAGGAGCGCGGCGGAGAGGCAGGGCGAGCCCAGCGGCGCAGCGCGCTCCGGGGATCGGGCTGCGCTAAAGCGGGCGGGCGGGCGCGGGACCCCGGGAGCTGGAGCTCGGAGGAGCAGCAGCAGCAGGCGGAGGACGGACAACTTGGGTCTCCGAGCCACGGCGATGGCCACGGCGGCGCCCTCTGGCAGGAGTCCGCCTGTGGAGTTGCCGTGATGTTTGGCGGTGCTGGCGGGAGAGGCGGGCGGCGGCGGCGCAGCGGCCGGGATCCGGTTCCCGGAGTGTGAGCGGCGGAGCTCGCTCGGAATCCACGCGCGGAACTTGCCGGGCGTTCATTGGCTCCGGGAGGTTGCTGTTCTCCCACGGATCTCGCGCTCCAAGCCGGCGGATCGGCGGACCGGATCGGATCAGGCTTCTTCAGGGAACCATTCCCTCCTGTGTCCCAGGGCTTCCAAGAACGGCACTAGGTAAAATGATAATAATAGTAATAGTAACAGTTCTTCAGACAAGGTCCTTATTAAATGAGATTCGTTTTTCTTTTTCTAAAAAGGAAAAGCTCTCGGATTTATTTGGAAAGTGCCCAGAAGCTTTGCTCAGGCAGGCAGATTGACTGACAAATCAAATCCCCGATACTGTACTGCGGTGATGGGTTCATTGTGAACCGTATGGTGGAAGTCTGGATATTGGGCATATATGGCATTCACACGTGATTGCTCGTAACTCCAGGCGATTTTTGTGACCGTGTGAAACTCAAGATACTTCTGAGTGTTGGCAGGCACGAGAATGTGATTTTCAGCTTTCAGCTGTGAAAAGGGGAGGAACTCTGTGTGTATGTCCTCCCCCTTTCACAAAATTAAATTAGGATTGTTCATAGCCACCAGATTTTGAATATTAAGTCTGCTATTTGGAATCAAACGATATGTGACTTGGGAATTCTGTGGTTTAACTTTTTTTTTTTTTGAAGAAGCAGACCGAGGATGGATGGGTACCTAATGTGAAGTGCCCCTGCTCTGAACTGAAAGGGCATAGAGCCCCCATTCTGTCAGTTTCAGAGACCAGAGCAAGATTGGTTTCCCCACCCTATGTTGGCTTTTCAAAACATAAAGACTCCAGGAGTTGCAGTGCACCAAATTCACACATAGTTTGACCCTAATATTACTATCTAGGCAGGCAGCTCCCTTTCTTTCTCTCCCTCTGTTTCTCTCCCTCAAACACATGTGTTTGATAAGCTGTGCAGGGAAGGGTAGGCTGTGTCGGAATGTAGGAAACCGCGTTGTACAGAGCAAGACCATTGGCCTTTTGAGCTCAGTATTGTATACACTGACTGGCAGCAGCGGTCCAGGATTTCAGACCTAGGTCTTTCCCCTGAAAATGTTGTGGATTAAACCCGAAAACCTCTGCATGCAAAGCAGATGCTGTACCACTGAGCCTCCTTGCGATGCTCCTCAAACTGCTGCCGAGTGGTTTTTGGCTGCTTATGGAGGAATTGAGAAGGCAAAGTTGCCTGGCCTCTGATTGACATGACCACTTGAGCTTCTGGCCAGCAGGGTTCTCCGTCTACGTTATGACTTCCTCCTCGTCAAACTGGACAGGGGACCGTTTCCATGCAATGTGCTGGCCTGATCTCCCTTTCCTTCACAGCTGCTCAAAACCCTGCGATTGTGATCAAAGTCCCACGTTCAGGAAGGGACAAAGGGTCCAAGAATTGAGTGAAAGCGTTCCAGAAAGAGAGGAATGGATGGACAGACAGACACTTCCAGCTTTTGAAAGCGGTTGTGGTTCGGTGAATGGAAGGGTGCAAAACCTCATTTCCGGCTTTTAGGATATAGCAGCTTTGTCTCAATTAGACGACCTTTGAACTTTGCCATTTGCCCCAGGTTAGATCAAATACCTCTGGCATGGAGGAAGAAGCCAACGTACAAGGTGGGAAGACCAGAGGCGTGTGAACGCATGAGAATTGGGGAAGGGGCTCTTAGATACAGAGAGAAATGTACAGTGGTACCTCGGGTTACATACGCTTCTGGTTACATACGCTTCAGGTTACAGACTCCGCTAACCCAGAAATAGTGCTTCAGGTTAAGAACTTTGCTTCAGGATGAGAACAGAAATCGTGCTCCGGCGGCGCAGCAGCAGCAGGAGGCCCCATTAGCTAAAGTGGTGCTTCAGGTTAAGAACAGTTTCAGGTTAAGTACGGACCTCCGGAACGAATTAAGTACTTAACCCGAGGTACCACTGTAGTATGTTTGGCTTGAGACATTGCTGCTGTGTTGAAACCTTCCTTCTCAGGGGCCATCTCCTTGAAATTGCTAAAAGCTTCACCATCCATGACCCTGCTTGCAATTGTGAAAAGCTCTCCTCAAACAGGTGTGCCTCGCGTAGAACTCGCTCAGTTATTGGGGTTGTGTGTCTGGACACTGGACAGACACATACCACTCCGGGGAACGGAGAGGTGTCTCTTTCAGGGCTGCATGATAAGCTGCTAAGTGGGGACCCAGCCCATAATTTTCTGAGCACCTCCCTAAGGGAGAACACCTATCCTATCCCATGGGTAGGCAAACTAAGGCCTGGGGGCCAGATCTGGCCCAATCGCCTTCTAAATCCGGCCCGCGCATGGTCCAGGAATCAGTGTGTTTTTACATGAGTAGAATGTGTCCTTTTATTTAAAACTCATCTCTGGGTTATTTGTGGGGCCTGCCTGGTGTTTTTACATGAGTAGAATGTGTGCTCTTATTTAAAATGCATCTCTGGGTTATTTGTGGGGCGTAGGAATCCGTTGATTCCCCCCCCCCCTTCAAAATATAGTCTGGCTCCCTACAAGGTCTGAGGGACAGTAGACTGGCTGAAAAAGTTTGCTGACCCCTGACCTATCCTAAAGGAAGGAGAGGAGAAGCTACAGTGTCTCCAAAAAGGCCAATTTCAGGTGGGGGGTTTGCAGGAGGTGTGTCTGAAGGACAGGTGCAGCAGTGCCTTAATGGTGAACTCTGATTTCCCAAGAGTTGCCCTAACTTAGAGCCTTCTGTTTGCCATGGGAATCAGTTACCCAAGGGTGAGTTTGCTCTACCCACTCAGGCATGTTGCCAAGTGGGATTCATCTTGCAGTTAGGGCCATCGCTGAGCAAACGGTGGTTAATTAATTAATTAATTAATTTGTAGCGTCCGTACCCCACTCGTCAGCCAAAAAAAGGGCTCCCGGGGTGGCTTACATACAATAAATTAAAGCAAGAGAATCCCTTGCCCCGAGGGCTTGCAATCTTAAAAAGAAAACATGACTCATAAGGGGAAAGAGAAGGGGAAGGAAGTTGGGGGAAATTGCCAGGCCTTAACAACAGTTCTTATAATGGCCATCTAGCAGAGTTCAGGGGTAGGAGGTGACGAATGAAGCTGGTCTTGATGGAATGAGCCCTATTTCTTGTCTCTCCTGCTGAGACCGTCCGATGGAATGGCAAGGTTGCTGCTAGGAAGGTAGGAAGCTCAGTTTGTGATGGAGATGGCTGTGTGAGTCGGAGCCAACATAGTCAATGTCTCTCATTTCCCACATGGAGAGGCACCTGCCAGGTAAGAACAAGGTTATCAGGAGTGGGGGATTGCAATTCAAATACTCCTCTGAGCAGCATCTGTTGAAGGAAACCCATTTGGCTAACCCTGTAGGGATGGAGAAAGAGTGGCTCTTACATTGTCAGACTAGGTGATATCCATGGGTCTCTGTCCAGTGTTAGAAACTCAGATATATAAGCTAGGTGGCAAATGGCTCCTTGAACTAGGGCTACAGTCGCCAAAATGGAATGTCTTGTTGCCATTTCAGGGCAAGGCGGCTGCTCAAAAGTTATATTTTCAATACAGCTTTTTGGTTCCTGAATCCATTCTGATGGTTCAGATACAGTGGTACCTCAGGTTAAGAACTTAATTCGTTCTGGAGGTCTGTTCTTAACCTGAAACTGTTCTTAACCTGAAGCACCACTTTAGCTAATGGGGCCTCTTGCTGCTGCTGCGCCACCGCTGCACAATTTATGTTCTTATCCTGAGGCAAAGTTCTTAACCCAAGGTAATATTTCTGGGTTAGAGTGTAACCTGAAGCGTATGTAACCCGAGGTACCACTGTAAAATATCACAGATAAATTCTACAGTATGTGTTGTTAGTGTGTGAAAACAGGCAAGATCCACGGATCCCCAGGCATGTGCCTCCAGATGGTGGAGATGTCGGGCACCATCCTGGCACCTGGGGAATCTTCACCTGGTCACAGGTGGCCGATCCCCACATGCAAAATGCACCTTGCAAATTTCGAACACTGGTCCCTTCCAAACCTGTGATCCTGTGTGTATGAGAATTGGATCTATAAGAGGAAACCAGCTAGACCAGTTCCTTTTGCTAGCCGGCCAGTTAAGTCCTGCCATTTACATTACGGAGAGGCTGCCCTGTTGCCATAGAGACAAATGGGGGTAACCCTCCTCACCTGGTTCGAAGGGACATCACCTCGTAAGGTAGAAGAACAATAGCCAGAATGTTGTGCACTGAGTTTTGCTGGTGCTGGAAGCTGGAGAGACACAGACACGTCTGCTCTCGGGTAGACCAAAAGCTGTGACTTCAGGCTTCTTTGAAAACCTAATGGGGGAGCCGGATCTGTTTGGGTGCGAATGCTTTGAAACCCTCCATTCTCTGCTCAGGTTCTATACAGTGGTACCTTGGTTCCCGAACGACTTAGTCAACAAACAAATCGGCTCCCAAACGCTGCAAACCCGGAAGTAAGTGTTCCGGTTTGTGAACGTTTTTCGGAAGCCAAACGTCTGTTTTGGCCATTGGCATTGTTTCCGGGGCCAATCAGAAGCCGTGCCTTGGTTTGTGAATGTTTTGGAAGTCAAACGGACTTCCAGAATGGATTGAGTTCGAGAACCTAGGTACCACTGTATGTGTAAATAAAAGCATATATCCCAAAGACACCACAGTTTCCACTGACCTTCAGTCCAAGCAAGCTGAACCCTGGGTCAGCGTGGGCATCCTCAGAGTCTCTCGCCATTTAGAGACTTGGATACACACAACAATATGTTGTTGGATTGCATTTCCCACCGTTACTGACCATTGGCCGTGGCTGATGGGTGTTGGGGTCCAATAACACTGGGGGGGGGGGCATAGGTTCCCCATCCCTGCTGCCCAGGAAGGATTGGAAATTTGCCTCCAGAATACTTAACCCGTGGTAGATGTACTCTTGAATTGCTTTCTAAAAGTCTCAACCTGATCTGCAGATGTGCACGTTAACCCAAATAACTTTGCCAATAAAAGTGGTTGATTCTAACTTGCCCTGAGCAAACCACACATTAATAGGGATCAACTCTAAAGGTCGGGCTGTGGTTTCAAATATGAAAATAGACCCCAAAATAGAAGTCATGTTAAAAGTATCAATTGAGTTTCCCTCCCTGTTCTTGCCCGTAATAAAATCTTCCCCTCACTTCCCACCCCCGTTCATTAAGTGTGAGTGATGCCTATTTAATAAATTAGGACAGGCTACTTGATTCGCTGTCATATGGCAGTATGAAGGCATGAAGTGAGTGGCAGCAACTCAGATTCATCAGTGACAAGCAATACGTGATGGGTGTGTGTTTGAAATGAGGTGGCATATTCCCCCCCCCCCCCCCCGCATTTCCAGCCCGTGAGAAGCAGTCCATCTTGGGATGCAGTGGTGTCCCACACATTCTTAACCTAACAAGTATGAAAAATATACCTGCAACATACAACACAGAGATATAAAAAGGACATATAAAAACCTGTGCGGTGTGCATTGCGTTAGCCAAATGACGGCCATTTTGGGCACAACTTCTCAATTTACCTGCTTATCTTTCCTTAACCTAGACAGCACCTTAAAAAGCAGAGACATCACCTTGCCAACAAAGGTCCGTATAGTTAAAGCAATGGTTTTCCCAGTAGTGATGTATGGAAGTGAGAGCTGGACCATAAAGAAGGCTGATGGCCAAAGAATTGATGCTTTTGAATTATGGTGCTGGAGGAGACTCTTGAGAGTCCCATGGACTGCAAGAAGATCAAACCTATCCATTCTTAAGGAAATCAGCCCTGAGTGCTCACTGGAAGGACAGATCCTGAAGCTGAGGCTCCAATACTTTGGCCACCTCATGAGAAGAGAAGACTCCCTGGAAAAGACCCTGATGTTGGGAAAGAGGGAGGGCACAAGGAGAAGGGAATGGCAGAGGACGAGATGGTTGGACAGTGTTCTTGAAGCTACCAGCATGAGTTTGACCAAAGTGCGGGAGGCGGTGGAAGACAGGAGTGCCTGGCATGCTCTGGTCCATGGGGTCACGAAGCGTTGGACACGACTAAACGACTAAACAACAACAATCTTTCCTTAGGGCTGGGCATAGGAGCCAACTCTTAGGGGCTGTGGGGGCTTCGGCCCCCGCAATAAAATATTTGAGGAGGCTGGGCTCCCACAAAGTTAGTGGGCATTCAAATGGTGTGTGTGTACCGTGTCATGTGATTGATTATGTGGGGCAGGGCTTACCTGGTCCCCCACAATATTTTGGCACCCCTGAGACTTGGGAACCTTTGTGCCCCTTCCAGTGTTGCTGAGCTACAGCTCCCATCAGCCTTAGCAAGCGTAGCCAGTGGGCAGGGATGATGGGAGTTGTGGTTCAGCAACATGGTTGGGGAGGTTCATCACACCTGCCTTAGGCTTAGCAATACAGACAGTCTGATATTGGATTCAAAGCACTTAAAATACACGATGCTCTGTATCTTAGATCAAGCTGCTCCGTCCTGCCTGACAGCCGCCCAGATAAGTTCCTGGAGTCTGAAGACTGATGGCTCCAATCAGATTTGTTTGTCTCAGAAGCCAGGAGTGAGGAACCTTTTTTTTATCTGGAGGGATGCATTCCCTAGTGGTCAACCTTGCATGCCAGCAGTTGGCAGGCTGGAACAGAGCTAAAAGCAGGTGTGCAAATAATTGTGACTCTCACCTCTCGTACAGTAGGCGACATTCCATCCGTGTAAAAATTCAGAGTTTCCCACACCTACTCTAATCTTTCCATCAAACATACAGGCAGGCGAGAGGGATTATCACATATTCCAGTCAGGCAGAAGCACGCGAGGAGGGCACCAAGCAAAGACCAGGGAGGTTGTGTGACCTACTTAAAGTCTCAAGGGTCTAATAAAGAGGCTTGCAGCACCACATTTGACTCCCAGGCTTAAGATTCCTCACCCCTGGCAGAAAACACTTTTTGCAAAATTGTAAAGGTTAACCCAAAGGCTTCTTGAATTTCTAAATCACATGGTTTCGTGACGCTGTTTCCATCTCTATCAGCAGAGACTGTTTCTTTCTCTCTGTAATGCAGCCTAATTCTTGCTAGCTGTAACTTTTTCCTCCTTGCCCGAGACCCTTTCCTTACGACACACTTCGCTCTTTAGGCACCGCGTGCGTTGGGTCAGCGGTGAGCAGACTTCATGCTCGCAGGGCCTACTTTGTTTACTAGACCCCCAAAATCCAAAGCACACAATTAAAGAATTTGGATTTGGGGTATTTTGGTCCGAGTTACAGAACTAAATGGAGCTTACTGTCTTCCCTAGACTGTTGCTTACTCCAAGGTCTCTTCATCTCAGCAATATAACGAGGATGTGGGGAAAGGAATCGTTTGTTGTTGTTGCCATGGTTAAAATATTAAAAAATTAAAAACAGTGAATGATACCCAATGTAGAGTAGACACATTGGCATCAGTGACCATAACTCCATTTATTTCAATGGGTCTGCTCCGAATAGGATAGCCTTGGTTATCACTCGACCAGCCCCGTTCCTGATGTTTTCTTACACGCCTTGAATGTTTTTTTCCTTCTTTTAGGAACATTCCTGGGTTTTTTGTTTGGGAATTCATAAATTCATGCTTGATTGTGCACTGTCTTCTTAGGATATTCTTTAGGAGAGGAGAGGTTGGAAACTGGATTAAATAAGTAGGTGGTGCATTGGTGTCGCCTCTGTTTCACTCCTGTTTGTGTCGATCATCTGTCTTTACCTGCCTGCAGCATGTGAAGGCAGCTACCATTAGCCCAGTATTGATTAGTTTATACCTGTCCTCCTGTGTTGCGGTCCAACTAGGGCTAGGTCTGGGCACAAGAAGCATATTGGCTCAACTAGATGAGAGCCTAGAGCCTGTGACAGCTATTTTATTGCTTGCTACTTAATGTTGTGGCACTACTTAATACGTTGCTCTTAAAAACCAGTTAAACCTGGAAGAGGCATAAATTCTGCACAGAGCGATCTATACTAATATTGCTCTTCGTTAGGGCTCCTGGCAACTTTATCAATGGATATATATTTATACAAGCAGCAGGGATGATCAAACACAGCAAAGAGGGGAGACCAAGCGAAGGGAACATGCACACAAGCTTGCACGTTTCTGCACACACACACACACACCCGCACAAAAGTGCTGCGTGTGGTGGAAAAATATCTCATTTCAAGCAGCCTGAAAGTGTTCTGGTCTCTGCCTTCCATGCCTCATTTGGGATTTTTTTCTCCGCAGATCTGTTATCTGCATTGATTCCGACTCCTGATTGTTTGCCGTGTTATTTTCTGCTCTTGTCTCTAATCTTCGTAGTTTCTTTTGTTGCGTTTTGCTTGTCTTCGCTGGAACTTGCATCTCTCCACATCTGCAGTCGTGAATGCCATTAGCTGTCTTCTCAAGTACATCACTGAAGAAATCCCTGATTCCCCTGTCAAAGCCATCCTCGCAGTTGCTGCCCTTTGTAACTTAAGAGCCTTCAGAGCTTGCACAGCGTAGCAACTAACAACCTGATCCTATTGTTTGCTCAGGATTGAATCTCACCCTCTTTCATAGAGCTTACTCCCAAATAACTGTGCATGGATTCGTACTGCACAAGACTGTTCAAATCTCACCTCTGCCGTGAGCTCAGAAGGTGGTCTTAAGCTACCCATTATCTCTGGGCCACAACGTTACTCCCCCCACACCTTTAAAATGAGGATAATAATATTCACCTGAATTGCAGTATGGATTAATGAGATGCAAAGTGTTTTGATTGCTGTTCAAATGGTAAGTCCAATACCTATGTATCTTTTTGAAAGCTGCTATTATTGTTGTTTATTACACTTATTGCCTCCCCTTCACCAGCAGGACCCAGAGTGGGTTACAACAATTGAAAATTCAGAATTAAAAACAATTAGAAACGCATTGCATGTACAAGAATGCTAAAATCCGCCTCTCCGTTGAAGGGTTTGTTTATAATGTCTCAAAACTGTTTCCCCCGTGTTGCTCAAATGCAGTGCTAAGAAATTGACAGTGAAAACCACATCAAAATAATCTTATAAATACAGTTTATACCCTGGTAACCAGAAAGGAATGTCGCTATCCACTTCTATAACTATAGGCCTAAACAGGGACAGAAGACAAAGTGAATCACTTTTAAACCTCTCCCTCTAAAATAAATGGGACTTGTTAAAAATATTTCAATTTATCTGTATCACATTCCTAATTTGTACCTAGATCCAGAGGCTTGGGTAGATAAAATCTTTCACTGATTAATCTTCTTACACTGGTGAGGTTGTATCAGAGTACACCCGCTGCAATTAACAAAGCCAAGCCAGTCATGCCATCAAGAGAAGTAATAGTACCACTCTATTCATCATTAAGGGACGCGGGTGGCGCTGTGGGTTAAACCACAGAGCCTAGGACTTGCCGGTCAGAAGGTCGGCGGTTTGAATCCCCGCGACGGGGTGAGCTCCCATTGCTCGGTCCCTGCTCCTGCCAACCTAGCAGTTCAAAAGCACGTCAAAGTGCAAGTAGATAAATAGGTACCACTCCGGCAGGAAGGCAAACTGTGTTTCTGTGCGCTGCTCTGGTTCTCCAGAAGGGGCTTAGTCATGCTGGCCACATGACCCGGAAGCTGTACGCCGGCTCCCTCTGCCAATAAAGCGAGATGAGTGCCGCAACCCCAGAGTTGTCCACGACTGTACCTAATGGTCAGGGCTCCCTTTACCTTTACCTTTATTCATCCTTGGTCAGACCACACCTGGAGTGTTGTGTCCAGTTCCAGGTGCCACAGATTCAGAACAATATTGACAAGCAGGAACATGTGCAGAGGAAGGCGACCAAGATGATCAGAGGTCTGGAAACCATGCCTTATGAGGAATGGTTGAAGGAGCTGGGTATATTTAGCTGAAAGGAGATATTATCAAATATTAGAAGAGCTGTCACATGGAAGATGGAGCAAGCCTGCTTTTTCCTGCTCTGGAGGGTAGGACTTGAACCAACGGCTTCAACTTACAAGAAAGGACATTCCGACTAACCATCAGGAAGAACTTTCTGACAGTAAGAGCTGTTCGGCAGTGCTACGGACTCCCTTGGGGTGGTTGTCGATGCTCCTTCCTTGAGGTTTTTAAGCAGAGCTTGGATGGCCATCTGTCACGGATGCTTTAGTTGGGATTGCTGCATTAGATGGGGTTGCGCTAGATGACCCTTGGAGGTCCCTCCAAACTTTACTACCCTCAGGAAGTCTAGCATTAGATACATGGACGCGGGTGGCGCTGTGGTCTAAATCTCTGAGCCTCTTGGGCTTACCGATCAGAAGGTCGGCGGTTCGAATCTCCACAACGGGGGGAGCTCCCATTGCTCGGTCCCAGCTCCTACCAAGCTAGCAGTTCAACAGCACACCAGTGCAAATAGATAAATAGGTACCATTGTGGTGGGAAGGTAAACAGCGTTATCGTGCGCTCTAGTTTCTGTCACAGTGTTCTGTTGTGCCAAAAGTGCTTTAGTCCTGCTGGCCACATGACCCGGAAAGCTGTCTGCGGACAAACGCCGGCTCCCTCAGCCTAAAAGTGAGATGAGCGCCATAACCCCATAAAGTGGTACCTCAGGTTAAGAACTTAATGCCTATCTGGCTGGGTTTCCCCAGCCACTCTGGGCGGCTTCCAGCAAAATATTAAAGGTACAGTGGTACCTCGGGTTAAGTACTTAATTCGTTCCGGAGGTCCGTTCTTAATCTGAAACTGTTCTTAACCTGAGGTACCACTTTAGCTAATGGGGCCTCCCACTGCTGCCACGCCGCCGGAGCAGGATTTCTGTTCTCATCCTGAAGCAAAGTTCTTAACCCGAGGTACTATTTCTAGGTTAGCGGAATCTGTAACCTAAAGCGTCTGTAACCCGAGGTACCACTGTAGTCACTTTTGACTGGACTTAACCGTCCAGGGGTCCTTTACCTTACCTTAACCTTTTAGATACATGGGGCATTTAAGCCTTCATGAGGTTTCCTTAATCACAGTGACCCTTACTTTAGGTTGGACAAACCCGATTCTGTGAGCCTCCCAGAACTGCTGGAATAGAGATGGTCAGTTTTCAACCAGATTGTTGGTGGTGTGGCTGCATCCCAGAACCCAGAGGCTGGGGTCAGTTCATAGGAACATAGGAAAGGAAGTTTGCTGTATACAAAGTCAGATTTTTCTTTAAAAAAAACAAGGGGCCTGGGAATTTTCTAAATAAATAAATTATGAGTTGGAAGGCACCCCAAGTATTGTCTAGTGCAACCCCCTACATTGCATACAAACCGTCCTCAATCACACCTCCTCTCCATGGACCACACCCCTTACTGACACTGCCTGTGTTCCTATGGAAGACCCAGTAAGGTCTACTCTGACTGGCAGCTGCTATCAGAGTATTCAAAGAGGAGCTTTTCCCAGCCCTGCCCGGAGGCAGCACCTGGAATCGAATCTGGGGCCTAGCTGAGCTACAGCTCCCATCAGCCTTAGCAAGCGTAGCCAGTGGGCAGGGATGATGGGAGTTGTGGTTCAGCAACATGGTTGGGGAGGTTCATCACACCTGCCTTAGGCCTAGCAATACAGACAGCCTGATATTGGATTCAAAGCACTTAAAATACACGATGCTCTGTATCTTAGATCAAGCTGCTCCGTCCTGTCTGACAGCCGCCCAGATAAGTTCCTGGAGTCTGAAGACTGATGGCTCCAATCAGATTTGTTTGTCTCAGAAGCCAGGAGTGAGGAACCTTTTTTTAATCTGGAGGGACACATTCCCTAGTGATCAACCTTGGATGCCAGCAGTTGGCAGGGTGGGACAGAGCTAAAAGCAGGTGTGCAAATAGTTGTGACTCTCACCTCTCGCACAGAAGGCGACATTCCATCCGTGTAAAAATTCAGAGTTTCCCCACACCTACTCTAATCTTTCCGTCAAACATGCAGGCAGGCGAGAGGGCAGGCAGCACCTCAGTTGCTCTGCCACTGAGCTACCACCCTTCACCTAAAGTTGATTGATTGATACACACACACACACAGTATATGTGTATATATATATATATATATATATATATATATATATAGTTTTAAGCGATAGACTCTCCTTCCATCCCAGCTTGTTCTCCCACTTTGCATCTCCTTCCCTCCCTTCTCAGATGCTCCCCAGTTCCAGGAAGCCTTCTTAGCCTTCGCCTCCTCCTGCTGATGCCTCTCTGGCCCAGGGGGTCTCTTGGCTCAGCGGGAGCACTGCAAGCCTTGGAATTTTAAAGGCAACCTTAGCAGCCGGCTTAATAAGCCTTGCTATTCCAAGCCCTACCCACACTGTGCGTGCAAGAGGCTGAGGCACAGAAAATATAATGAAAACATAATGCCTGTGGTGGTTGTGGGAACGCGGGCTTAACTTGATCGCCTCCAGTGCATCTGCATTTCAAAAGACATTCCGCTCAATAAGGAGGCAGGCCCCACATTTCAGTGGCGCACGACTGGAATGATTTCATGCGCAGAGCAAGCCATTATGTTGTTTTCTCTCCTCCCAAATGCTAACCAGCTTCGGTTTGCAGGAGCATTTTTCAGACTTTACTTTCCTGGAGCCGTTTCTCATCTAGGTATCTGCTAAACAACCCCTGTAGAATACCAGTGCGTTGCAAAGGATTCTGGGATCTAGAACAGGGGTCTGCAACCTTTAAGACAAAAAGAGCCACTTGGACCCGTTTCCGAAGAAAAAATAACTGGGAGCCACAAAACTCGTCATTATAAAAATAACTTTTTTGTCACTTTTTTTTATTATTTCTTTGTTTGACCCCTCAGAATTACTCCTCCTCATAGAAATAAACGTTAAATTAACAAGTTACCTTTTTGTGTGTGTGTGTTCTTCACCCCCCTTCAAAACAGTGACCAGCGTACATGCCCCCTTTCAATGCAGTGACCAGCGTACATGCCCCTTACAATGTAGCGGGCAGGCGGGAAGGTGACGTCGGGATGGTGCGTGACTAACGCATGCACCGCCCCCATGCGACATCACAGCCAGTACAACGCCCACCACAGTGGGGAGTGTCAGGGCGCACAATGCGCCTCCTCCCCTCGCTAGTACCCGCCCCGGAGCCGCGGCAAAGGTGTAAAAGAGCCACATGCGGCTCCGGAGCCGCGGGTTGCAGACCCCTGATCTAGAATCTAGAGCAGGGCCTTTCATCCTGAGGGCTGCATTTCCTTCTGCGGGTGGGGAACCTCATGCTCTGGAGCCAAGTGCGGCCCTCCAGGACCTTTTAACTGGCCCTCAGAAATCTCTCTAGGCCATACCCCTCCTGGCCACCCCAAGTGTTTTGCCTGGCTGGAATGTGGCCTCAAACTCCCATAATGCCTCTTGCTTGTCTAGATGGAGGATAAGGAAGGAGGTACAGAAACTTTCCTGTCCCCACAGCACACAGGAAAAATTCACATTCATTCTTTCACCTGCCACTGGCCTGTGGCCCTCAGAACATTGCCCAGAAGGTTATATGGCCCTTGGGTTGGGAAAAAGTTCCTTACTATTGAAATTTCCCAATAGTACTTAGTGCAGGCAACTCCACTCATGTGTGACTGCACACATGCGCAGCACTGGGAGGTAAATAATTCAGACCTGGGAATGGTGGGAGAGAGCTGGAAAGTCCTTGTGGCTCACAAGGAGACCCTCCCAGAGGATGTCAGCGAGCCAAAATTTCAGAAATTTAAAAAGCTTCAAAAACCCAACAACTTATGGACTCTAAAACGACATGTGGGATCTCTCGCTGTTGCTGCGCTGCTCCACTTGACAGCTGTTTGGCAGCAAGCTGCCTTGTAGCGGGCTCAGGCGCACTGTTCCCTGCCCTTTCTGGTGATCTGGAGGCAAAGGTACTGTATATAAGAAAAGAAAAAGAAGTGTTTAGAGGTTGTCCCCCACTTAAGTTCATTTTGCTTATGCGCACGGGGGCCTGGAACGCAAGTTGCTTGTAATCCAAAATATTTTCTTTGCCCTGTTGGGACCGTCAGCTCCTAGCAAATTAATATATATTTTTGGCACATTTTCTTCTTTTTTTAATAAGAAGAGAGAAGCTTAGTACTTACGTAACCTTTCCCCCAAAGTGCTCAAAGTACAGTACCAGTATCCCAGAATGTTATAGATTCTGGCTTGGAAAGCACTTTCATTCAGGTACATTCAGGACAGCTTGAATGAAACACCCCTGTTCCGTTTCCAGGGCTAGAGTACGATAGCCATACGATCCCCATGGGAACTAAGAGGAGATTGATTTGCTTTGTGCAGCTGAGGGGCTCTTTGGTGCAGAGATACAGAAGGCTTGACATCCTTATTGAAAGCTGCATAATGCACAGTACGTCAGGGATGGGCAGAGTGCATGGCCGGGATGACTCTGGAGCCCTTAAAATGTTTTGACTAACGTGTGCGTCTTCTTTGCAGGATGGTGCCTCCCCCACCCATTAACAAGCCCCACGTCTGCCTCTCCACCACCCTCATCATGAGCAGCATGGTCCTGATGGACGCCTACCTGGTAGAGCAGAACCAGGGCTCCCGGAAACTGGGCATTTGCATCATGGTCTCCGTCGGGGACATCTGCTTCCTGGTTGTGCTCAGGTATGTGGCCGTCTGGGTCGGGGCCGAGGTGAGGACCGCCAAGCGAGGCTACGCCATGATCCTCTGGTTCCTGTACGTCTTCGTGCTGGAGATCAAGGTCTACTTCGTCTACCAGAACTACAAGGCGGACCGCAAAAGCTTGGACCTTATGGCGCGCAAGGCTCTGAGCCTGCTGCTCTCCATCTGCATCCCGGCCCTGTACGTTCTGCTGGTGGCCACAGAGCACATGGAATACGTCAGGACGTTCAAGAAGAAGGAGGACCTCCGCAACCGGCTCTTCTGGGTCATTGTGGACATGTTGGACGTGCTAGACATCCAAGCCAACCTTTGGGAGCCCCAGAAGAAAGGGCTGCCCATCTGGGCCGAAGGCCTGATGTTCTTCTACTGCTACATCCTACTCTTGGTCCTGCCTTGCGTCTCGCTGTGCGAAATCAGCATGCAAGGGATCAGCATCGTGCCTCACCGCATGATGCTCTACCCGATGCTGAGCATGCTCACCATCAACATCGCCACCATCTTCATCAGGGGCAGCAACATGGTGTTTTTCAGGGACATCCGGGTCTCCGGCATCTTCATGGGCAAGAACGTGCTGGCCATCGCCCTCAAGGTCTGCATGTTCGCGCAGTACAGGAAGCACCTGCGCCACGCGCCGGCAGACCCCCAGCACAACACCGTGGCCCAGACGCAGCCTGCCATACACCTGCTGAAACCCCAAAACCAGACTCCCTGTCCCGAAGGGCTGGCCCAGGAGAACACATGACACGCCGGGCATCTCCCCACACCAGGCGGCAATTAACACCTGTCTGTGGTCACTAGGGTCACCTGCAAAGATGAACAATGCCGGCTGGGCCCTGCAGAGCCAGTGCTGGTCCCTCCAGAAAGTCTGCAAGAGACCTCTTCTCTCCCTTGCACAGGCCGTGTCCTGGAATTGCCCGGAGCTGAGGTGGGGTCACTTCTAGAGTGGCGCAGAATGGATCCCAACCCTGACACCAAGGTGCAAGCTAGCAGGCCGCAGAGACTGGAGAGTGGCAGCCTTGGGGATGATAAGATCTGCTCAGTGGATAGCGGGCAGCAGCAAGCAATTCGACTCCCTCATTTGCCTTTCGTGTACTTATTCATATCTGTCACCCAAGTTGCTTTGGAACGTAGCCAGTTGGATTGCCTGGGGGCAGGCCTTGAGAAAACTGGTAAAATGCCTTTTCCGCCTCTGTTTGACATATACAGCGCTGGTGACCTACCTTTCTGGTATGGGCCAAAGGCACTTGGTCTGCTACCTGCCTGCTCACATTCCTTGGGAGTGCCTGGGGCGGGGAGGACATTTTTGGGCAGCGTTTCCCCAAACTGAATCCTTCCAGATGTTTTGGGCCACGACTCCTGCCAGTCTCAGTCACCGCAGCCCATGGGAATTGTAGTACAAAACATCTGGAGAGGCGACAGGTTGAGGAAGTCTAGCATAGGGTTTCCATCGACAATTGTCCTCCCCCAGTGGAAACATGCTGGATCATGGCCATTTATTTTCTTTCTTTCCCCAAATGAAAACGTTTTCAATAAAACAAAAGGCCAAGCCCTGAGGTTTTGTAGTCTCTCTCTCTCTCTCTCTCTCTCTCTCTCTCTCCCTCTCTCTCTCTCTTTCTCTCTCTCTGTCTTGCCAGCCTTCTTTTTTCCCCAGCAGTTTGGAAAATATTTGGGTCTGGTGTTCTCCAGGAGGGCGAGAAAGACAAAAACAAGTTTTGACTGCAGGAATCAAACTAAGGACTAAGGGGCACGCAATAGCTTCCAAATTTGTCACCCCAGGGATTGTGTTACTGCTCTGTTCTGAATCCTTTTAAAACGAAACTAAACAAAACCCTCACCTAATGCGTGGTTTGAAATTATTGTTTGAAAATTCTATGTTCATCCATCCAGGGACTGGGGCAGAAAATTTATTCTTATTGAATCAAGGAGCAGGTGCAGCCTTTTCTTTTCAAACAATATTCTAAGCCTGACAATGTTCTTGTAACTTGATAGAGACAGCTGTGGATATGGCTGATCTCGTGAGAATGAAAAAAGACAGAACGAACGAGGCGGTTCCTTCTATTTTTTTCAGCTGCGGGAGTGTTCAGGGTTTGGGTTTTTTCTTCTTAAAAAAATATATATCAATGCACCGTTTGATTATATTTCAAGTTTAATTTATTATTTTTCATCCAGTTCTGTGGCTTGCAGCCAGATGCTGTACATGTTTACTTGTGAGGCAATGCTGATCAAGTTCCAAGGGGTTTACTCGCAAGTAAGCATCTGATTGGCCATTGTGACATCAGGGTGCTGGACTAGATGGGTCATTAGCCAGAGCCAGCAGACTCTGCTTACGTTGGACTTAATGTTGGAATCCAGCTCCCATCAGTCCAAGCCCAACACATCTAATGGCTGGGGATGATGGGAGTTAGAATCCATCAACATCTAAAGGGCCACAGTTTCCCCAACCCTAAGCATAGCTGTTTAATAATAATAATAATAATAATAATAATAATAATAAAATAATAATAAATAATAATAATAATAATAATAATAATAATAATAATAATAATAATAGTAATAATAATAATAAAATAAATAATAATAATAATAATAATTATACCCTGCCCTCCTCGGCCAGAGCTGGGCTCAGGGCGGCTAACCCCAATAAAATAAAATCACAGTAAAAACATAATAGGGGGGAAAAAGAGAGAGGCAAGCATGGATGGGGAAGAAAAGGAATAAAGAAAAGAAAAAGGCCTTCCAATTGTCTCTCTGTCAGATAAAAAGGATTATTCAAAACATTTGCTCCACCATAATATCCCAGTTTTATTATTTTTAAAACAATTCTCATAAAGTAAATCGAGCGGCAAACCTTTTCCAGCACGAGGGCCGCATTCACTTCCAGGTAGTCTTCTGAGGGCCACATGCCTGTGGTGGGCGGAGCCAGGGGCACAAGTGGGCGGGGCAACACATGCAAATTTCACCTCTGTGCAGTAGCCTATTTTCTGCACATGCTCATAACCCACCAAGAGGCCTTGTCAGAGATCAAGGCCACATTCCAGCCCAGGAAGAGTACTCAAGGAGGGGGGAAAGCAGGCCCAGCAGAGGGAATGACCTGGGGAGGGGGCCAAGGGCTAGACAGAGAAGCCTGGGGTGGAGCTAAATTTGGCCCTGGGTTCTCCAACAACACAATGATCGCTTTTCAATACGTCTTACAAGGAGTTAGGGGTAGGAAGTGCAGGATAAGATGCCTGCTTTGGCATCAAGTGGTATATTGATTATTAATTAATCTTGAAAGACCTACACTGGCTCCCAGTACGTTTCCGAGCACAATTCAAAGTGTTGGTGCTGACCTTTAAAGCCCTAAACGGCCTTGGCCCAGTATACCTGAAGGAGCGTCTCCACCCACATCGTTCTGCCCGGACACTGAGGTCCAGCGCCGAGGGCCTTCTGGCAGTTCCTTCATTGCGAGAAGCCAAGTTACATGGAACTAGGCAGAGGGCCTTTTTGGTAGTGGCACCCACCCTGTGGAACGCCCTCCCATCGGATGTCAAAGAGAAACCAGACTTTTAGAAGACATCTGAAGGCAGCCCTGTTTAGGGAAGCTATTAACATTTGATGCATTACAGTATTATAATATTTTGTTGGAAGCCGCCCAGAGTGGCTGGGGAAGGCAGATGGGCGGGGTATAAATAATAAAGTATTAGTATTAGTAGTAGTAGTAGTAGTATTAGAACCAATAGTCCTGCTGCAGTCCAACCTCTTGACACCATTCGATAAGTCCATACATGGGGTCCAGATGTTTTACTTCTTGTTGGTTCCTGCCTGTGAAAGGTGCCATTCTTACGTGCTGCCTGTTCTTTCAGACTCTCGGTCCAGGGTCAACTTTCCATCACCATCAGCCCTCGTTTTGGAGATAAACCTTGAAAGCGTGTGCCTAAAAGTGCATCCTAAACGCCTCCGAAAACAGAAAGCAATTAAACGAGAACATAAAACGTCTGCAGTGTTTGTGCAGTCAGATGTCATGGCTTCAGAACCAAATTAATGGTTTGGAGGGTATGACTCATGCCTCAGAATAATTAGCTGTATGCCAGGGCATTGAAATACCTGCTGCTGGACCCTGCCTGGGAATTCTGAAAGCCTCTGGAGAGATGGAAAAGCCCAGCGGAAAGAGAGGCGAGCCTTAAAAGGGGCGACACAACCCTTCTGTGTGGAAAGCATTCCAGAAACCTTCCCTAAACCTGATGCATTTTGCATATAAAAATGCCACTTTTAAAAATCGGGGCAATCTTCCTTCCAGATTTGCTACACAAGATATTCTCTCCTTGAGAGAAGGTGTGTGCTTTTTTTAAAAAATAATATCTGTCTTCTAAATTTGAAATGCATCGCGCGTAACAAATGAACACCTGACGCTGCCATATATAAAACCAAGCCGTTTGTCCGTCTATCGCAACACTCTCTAGTCTGGGGACGGAGGAGAATTTTGCTCAGTCCGCATATTTTAAAGTTGAAGTGACCTAGTTCACGCCTCCCAGACTAATACGCAGATTTGGATCATAATTACCTTTCAAATTTTGCACTTCTCTGGATTTTTCGATACAGCTCTCAGCTCAAAAGGGTACCCGAATGCATTGAAAATCATATTTTAAGTCATTCAGCTAGCCCCTACCTGCCTATGTCTTTGCAAGCATTCTAGCAGGTGGCATTAGCAGTTTTTGGTTAAGTGTGTGGAACTTAACAGGGAGGAGGACAGGGACAAAATTAGAACCGAGCCACATTCACACCATTCATTTAAAGCACAATGAATCTAAACAGGCATGGTTTCCCCCCAAGAATCCTGGGAGCTGTAGTTTGTTTGGGGTGCTGGGAATTGTGGTACGCTGGTTTGACATCAACTGATAGGAAGTGCCTACAGAGGGTGGTGAATACAGCACAAGATATTATGGCCTGTCCCATGAATCCACTGGATGACATTGCGGAAGAAGGTTGCCTCAGGAGAGTGAGGAAAATTCTCAGGGATGATTCACAGCCTGACCGGCACTTTCTTGATCTCCTGCCCTCAGGCAGAAGATATAGAAGCATGATTAGTCGCACCAACAGGGTATAGAACAGCTATCCGTGGGCTGTTAGGCTGCTGAATGAAAAGATAACAACAGGGCAACTGACTTTCGGGTTTGGTGGGTGTGCATCAGTAAACAAGGGGAATTAAGACTTAAGAGAGCTGAGTGGGAGGTGCTCGTGTAATCTCACTGTATACAAGTTGTACAAGTGACAATAAAGTATTTCAATTTCAAATTGGGAGTTATAGGGACAGAACTACCTAAATTGTATAGGAATTTATTTATGTATGCTACTACTGAGGCATCTGATCAAAGATCTGTATTTTAAAATAAGCTTAAAAATATATTTGTAGATGCTTGCTCCAAATGCTTGCTCCAAATGCTTGCTCCAGGCCAGGCAGAAACCACCTGGCTGAGAGTCTTTTTGTTTATTCTCCTGACTCCTGAACAAGGGCCCCTCATTGATTTGTTGCAGTACCTCAAAGTTGTAAAAAGGAGCAAAAGCTGGGAACAAAAGGTCATACGAATTACAGAATACAATCCAAGCTGCAAAAACACTAATTAGAGTTGGTAAATAGTGCCTCCCATCAAAACATGGTTTAAGGTATCCTGAGAAGGTTAAAAGGCAAAGAGCTAATAGCAACAACTTATATTAGATTCTTATTTCATTGATGGTGTGTGAGAAGGTGAACCCAAGACCTCTGTTTATATGACAAAATTTGAAACCATGAGCCATCTGTTTTAGCCATTTGCCCCTGTTGCCAAGGGCAGAAGAGCAAAGAGCAGAAGAGCAAAGGGCATAGGGTGATCTGATATTTAAGACGCCTTGTCAAGGCAAATGTAAGATATTGATAGAAGGAAATATAGCTCTTTGTCTCCCATAAAAGGTAATAGGAAATGGGTGTATCTTTTATGATTGGTTCTAGCAAACAGCCAATAGGAATTTCAACCAGGCTGATTGGACAGAGGCAGCCAAAAGGAGGAGTAAGGAGGCTGGGCTGAGGGAATATAAGTGCTGGTCACCAGGGCTGGGGGTGCAGAGCTTTTGGTAAATATACCACTGTGCCAATCATTTATTTGTCTGACAAATAAATTATTATTTTAATTTCTCTATTGCTGCGTTGAATATTTCATTCCAGCTAAGCGTTAACCACAAGCAGGGTGCTACATTTTATGGTGCCTCTGTGACTCGGATAAGTGGTCTGCTGGAACGCAGCCCCTTCGCCTTAGTGGGCAGGGTACCAGAGGGAGGACACTCGCTGTTTACCCAGCGCGCACTGGAACTTTTTTCCAGGGGAACGCAGCAGTCTCGTCTGTCTACTACCCTGCTCACTGAACGGCGACGGAACCGGGGGGAACCAGAGAAATTAACAGGGAACCAGCTAAGGGTAAGTGCACAAAAGGGATTGTGGCCCTCCAATTAATTGGGAGGAAGAGAAGTCTTGATCAAACTTCTGCGTCTCAGTTAAGGGGAACTGAGTACGCTAGGTGGCTGGGTACATCAGATGCTGGTCTGGTGGAGGAAAAGGGAAATATTGGGAGGTAGAGTGTGGTGAAGTATCTAGCGCATTGTATGTGTGAGAAAGTACTATTTGTAGCTGACCTGAGTGTGGAGTGGGTAGTACTTCGTTTCCCAGTAAGGCGACTTCACTGGGCAAGGAACCCCACGAAGCGAGTGTGTGAGTGACTGAGTGGATACTTCACAGGGCCATACAATGGGAGTTGGAGGTTCAAAGGGGGGAAATACACCTCTTGAATGTATGTTAAATAATTTTAAGAAAGCCTTCTCAGGAGCTTATGGTGTCAAAATGACCCCAGAGCGCTTGAGAACGTTATGTGAATTAGACTGGCCGAAACAAAATACTGCATAGCCGTCTCAAGGAACTTTTGATATAAATTTAGCAAGCAAACTTTGGTCTAACATTACCAAAGAAACTGGAGGGTGCCCAGAACAATTTTCATATATAGACTCTTGGCTGAGCACATTAAATAATAATCCTCCATGGATAAGGGAATGCAAAGTCCAACAATGCAAATTATTGGCTGTAAAAGCCGAAGCTAGGAAAGGAATCTTGCCAAATAAACTCAAACCCATTTTTGAGGGACCAGAGGAAGAGGTGCTTTCACCTCCACCCTATGCTCCACGTCGGGGGGAGCCTAATCCAAACACTCCACCAGTTGCAACCCCAAGGCAAGAAAGTGGAATGAGTAATGGAGCTGAAGTCACAGACCTTGATTCCTTGATAGATTATGATAAATATCTTCAGGAGGCATTGGAGTCCTATAATAAAGCCCAAGCAGAAGTGGTTGTTCCACCTGTGAGTCCCAGTAGAACTCCATCTACAGTCTCCTTTAGTGGAACAACTGATTGCCCACCCCAAACCCCTGTACATCCAAGTCCTAGAGAATTATTACAGAAGTTACAGGGAGACCTTGAACGGTCAGCAAGCAATACAGCCAGGCGTATAAAGCTGCTAAAAGAACGCCTTGGGACAGATACCATCCCCTATGATTTGAGGCCCCTAGAGCAAAGTGAAGAGAAAGGTCACGTAGTAGCCCCTCTTAGAAGAGTATTTGATGCACTTGAGGAGCCTGTGCTGGTTAACGGGCAACCCGGACCACGGCCACCTCGAACTTCGACCCTCCAATACATTCCATTCACGACTATGGGTCTAATGAATTGAAAAAGCACGGATATATTTGCATGAGCAGGCCAGAGTGGGAAATATTTGTCATCTCCAGGACAAACTTTCCCTTGGAAGATCCTAATTGGGATCCAAACAATGCAATTCACCTGGCCAGGCTTACTACCTACCGCCAGACGCTTGTGCAAGGTATCCGCAGGGCATGCCAGAAGCCCACTAATATGTCTAAAGTCTCAGAAGTAGAATAGAAATCAAATGTTCTACTTTTGGCCGAGAGACTTTTTGAGAGGCTGCAGGAAGTCTATCGTATATAGACTCCTTTTGACCCTGAAGCCCCTGAAAACAGCAGAATGATTACTGCTACTTTTGTGGCCCAGTGCGCTTCTGACATTCGTAAGAAAATTCAGAAATCAGAAGGGTGCGCACCCACAAAAAGACTTAAGTTGTCACCTTTTGAGTTCCTGTATGGGAGGCCACCCTCCTTTGTTCGGGATATTCCAGCTGACCTCAAATAGGAGACCATGTGACACAGGGACAAGTGCAATCTCTCTCCCGTGTTTTGTTTGTTTGTTTGTTTCTCTTAACAGGTGGGCCCTCAGCGCACGCCGTGCAGCATTGCCGAGCCGATTCATCAGTTCCAGGCTGGCGATAGCTATGGGTGAAAGAGTGGAAACGTGATCCACTTGCACCTAAGTGGCGTGGGCCTTACACCGTCTTGCTCTCTACTCCAACAGCGGTGAAGGTAGCTGAGGTGACCCCCTGGATTCATCACTCCCGTTTGAAGAAGTCCGAAGGCAGTTGGACGTGCAAAGGTGACCCCTCTAATCCTTTAAAACTGACTCTCTCCAAAAACCCCTGTATCTAGCCCTACGGGGAACGGGCTAGGTCACGGGCAACATTGAGACGACCGGCCTGCTGCAGCCACAACCTGGAAGCTGGCTGACCTGCGCACGCCTGAAGCTTGAGGAGCGTCTAAACCAGCGATTGTGAACGGGAAGATTCTCTTATATAATTGATTGACTGCCCCCCCCCTTGTGGAACAATTATCAGGGATATTACTCATTGGGGATCCTCGGGATATATGTTTTGGTCTTGGTGGTTTCCCATTTCTGTCACTGGGGGAATTATATAGGGGCTAATATTTTTTTGCTATCACAATAAGGTAATCTTTTGTGGGAGGAATGCATATACTAGACATCAACATGATTTTATTATTAATCCTGATCCCTTGGGAAGGGGAAGGGTCCTTGAATCTGACCAAATTTGCTAAATATGGATTTCGCCATGACCACAATATGTGGGTAGGCTTAGCGGAGATGGTAGCCAATGCTACAAATAAGACTAATTGCCTTGTTTGCTCTCTTGGGCCAGATGATTCAGAGGGAGGTATGCCCTTATTACCGATACCATTAAATGCCATTGGTATGGTAAGCGAAATGCCATATCAAACAGAAGTACAGAATTTCCCTGGATGGAACTCACCTAAACCAATACGAGTTATACCTGTACAAGGGGAATTCTGTGTACATAAATCATCAGATGCAGCTGATTCTACCATGGTAGGCTCTTCTCGTTGCCACTATACTTGGAATTATATTAAGAATAATCAAACCTGGGCAGACGGTACTTCCTATCGAACTCGGAATACCTTGCCCTGTGCACCTCCTTTTATTCATGCATGGAAAATGGTGTGGAACAAAACTGTGACAGCAAAAGGCAATCTAACATACTGTATTGTGAACTCTTTACCCCTTGTGATATTTCGCCTTATGCACTCCACGTTCCAAAAACCTCAGACCCGATGGTTGTGGTGGATATGTGGAGAATGGGCATACAAGCAACTCCCTTCTAAATGGAGTGGGACTTGTTTCCTGGGATGGGTATTACCACCAATGTGGGTTATGCCCACTAGTTCAGTCAAACGTACACGAAGAAATGCTGATATTTCTCATATAGCAGGAGGAAGTACCCAGAGTTGGAGCGATACTAACGATTGGCCACCAGAGCGCATTATAGCCTATTATGATCCTGCCTCCTGGAATCCTGATGAGCTGATACAAGGGGCACGGGATCCTATTTATAATCTAAACAGAATAATTCGATTGCAAGCAGTAGTGGAACTTGTAACCAATGCAACGGCCCAGAGTTTGAGACTTATTGCAAAACAGTTGGATGAAAGTAGAGCCGCCATTTTTCAGCTAAAATTGGGAATGGATTATGTACTTGCCAGGCAGGGAGGCCTATGTGGAGTCTTGAACTTGACAGGGAATGCCTGTTGCTTTAACATTTCTGATAATGGTGAGGCAATCCGTGTGTTGGCCACAAAGATGGAGAGTATAGCACATGTCCCAGTACAAACATGGGAAGGATGGGATATGGGATGGCTCACCAATTGGTTACCAAATGTTGCAGGACTCAAAGGGATACTATTGTCTTGCTTGTTTTTCTTGACGGTAGTAGTCATGGTTTTATGTATGGTGCCATGTATCATTTCATGTTTTAGAAGTACAATTAGCAAGATGATTTCAAATGAAACTCTACCTCATATCATGGCCCTATACAGAGCTTTACCTCAGGAATATGATGAAGGTCAAGCTATCAAGGACACTTGGGATGAAGGTCCTTGAGCTTGAAAGGGGGGAATGAGGCATCTGATCAAAGATCTGTATTTTAAAATAAGCTTAAAAATATATTTGTAGATGCTTGCTCCAAATGCTTGCTCCAAATGCTTGCTCCAGGCCAGGCAGAAACCACCTGGCTGAGAGTCTTTTTGTTTATTCTCCTGACTCCTGAACAAGGGCCCCTCATTGATTTGTTGCAGTACCTCAAAGTTGTAAAAAGGAGCAAAAGCTGGGAACAAAAGGTCATACGAATTACAGAATACAATCCAAGCTGCAAAAACACTAATTAGAGTTGGTAAATAGTGCCTCCCATCAAAACATGGTTTAAGGTATCCTGAGAAGGTTAAAAGGCAAAGAGCTAATAGCAACAACTTATATTAGATTCTTATTTCATTGATGGTGTGTGAGAAGGTGAACCCAAGACCTCTGTTTATATGACAAAATTTGAAACCATGAGCCATCTGTTTTAGCCATTTGCCCCTGTTGCCAAGGGCAGAAGAGCAAAGAGCAGAAGAGCAAAGGGCATAGGGTGATCTGATATTTAAGACGCCTTGTCAAGGCAAATGTAAGATATTGATAGAAGGAAATATAGCTCTTTGTCTCCCATAAAAGGTAATAGGAAATGGGTGTATCTTTTATGATTGGTTCTAGCAAACAGCCAATAGGAATTTCAACCAGGCTGATTGGACAGAGGCAGCCAAAAGGAGGAGTAAGGAGGCTGGGCTGAGGGAATATAAGTGCTGGTCACCAGGGCTGGGGGTGCAGAGCTTTTGGTAAATATACCACTGTGCCAATCATTTATTTGTCTGACAAATAAATTATTATTTTAATTTCTCTATTGCTGCGTTGAATATTTCATTCCAGCTAAGCGTTAACCACAAGCAGGGTGCTACACTACAGCAGCAAGAATGCTATTCTCCCCAAAATGGAAAGAAGCAGAAGTCCCAGCAAAGGAAGAATGGATACAAAAACTTATGGAACATGCAGAAACGGCCAAACTTACTGGAAGAAGTAAGAAATCAAGATAACAAACTTTTTATAAAAGAATGGAAATGGTTTATTGAATATTTACAGATAAATTGCAAACAGATAAATGCATTGGCAGGATTATTGTAATAACCTGCAGTTTCACAAGAGTATATATTTAAAGTAGATAATTAAGCGAGTGAATTAAATGAATTTGGATACGCAGAAGATGTTAAAAAATGAATTTAAGGAACCGCAGAAAGCAGGACGTCAAACTTTGAAATGTTAAAATGATTGTAAAAGTAATGAAATGTATAAACTTGAAAAGTATAAATTTTTTTTTAAAGAGAATTGCTAGCAGACCCCTGTTCCCTTCACAGAGCTACAATTTCCAGAGTTCCCTGTGAAGAGGAATTGCCTGTTAAACCACTCTGGAAACTGCTGCTCTGGGAGGGGAATAGAGGTCTCCTAACAACTCTCAGCCGCGACTATTTGGAGTGGAACCATAGTGCTTTAAATGTATGCTGTGAATGTGGATTTAGTTTGGCTGGCTCTGGCTCCCCCTACTGTTGACCTCCCTACCTTCCACCCTATCAGGCCTCATGGACTCTACTCTCCATTGCATCTGTTATGTACTGAGCTTTCACGCAGGTATGTGGCAACAACACTGTTGTTCTGCACCACTGGGACAATCTGCTCCTGATTGGCAGGCCCTCAGGGAGAGGTCCTTTCCAGCTCTGCTATGTAACGTCCTTTCTTAACTGAAGACCGGGCCTGCGGTCGTACAAAACACATGCTCTGCCACATAATCAATGGACCATGGGTTGGGTGGATTTTCATACGTGGTGATTTCCTGGTGGGCTTTCTGAAGGTGTCTGGTTGGTCACAGTGAGAACATCATGCTGGGCTTGATGCCAACCAGATGAGCGGTAGACCTTCCTCAGTTCAGCTCCTCCAGAGACTAGCATAGTGGTTGCTGCCAAACTGAACACAGTTTTTGGCACAAGAGTGTTAATAGTCACTCCTGCACTGTCAGGGATTCTGTCCTCCCGCCAGCAGGGCTGGGAGTGGGACCCCCACCGCTCCGTCTAATGAGCTTGCCTGCCTGAGCTAGCTGGTCTGGTAAACACAGAAACTTTAATCAATTCTCTTGTAAATGAACTTCCCTCCACAGTAATATTTACATTTGCAAGCAAACACTTTTCGCCGTTCAGATTCATTAAGTGTACCATCCCGGCCGGCTGGGGACTCGCATCTTTTCCAAACTTTTCCCACGTTATCACCGAAGACAAAACACTTTTTTAAAAAAGAAGAGAAGAAGCCATTTTATAAAATAACTTACCATATTTGTCCCTGCAGCCCAATAGAGCCTACTCTGGTCGGCAGCAGCTCTCCAGGGTCTCGCAGCTGGAGAACCTACCAGAAAGAGAACAGGAAGGGGGGGGGGAAGGTTGGCTGGCTTGGAAAGAAGAAGCTGAGCCATGTATCAGTAGTTCCCTGAACACCTAGATAGACACAGGTAGGGGCCATAGTCAGTGTCAGAGCATCCACAAGCTTGGAAGAAGAGTTTGGATTTGATATCCCGTTTTATCACTACCTGAAGGAGTCTCAAAGCGGCTAACATCCTCCTTTCCCTTCCTCCCCCACAACAAACACTCTTGTGAGGTGAGTGGGGCTGAGAGACTTCAGAGAAGTGTGACTGGCCCAAGGTCACCCAGCAGCTGCATGTGGAGGAGCGGAGACGCGAACCCAGTTCACCAGATTACGAGTCCACCGCTCTTAACCACTACACCAGGTGTCAGGTTCAAATCCCTGCATCTCCAGGTAGGGCAGGGATGAGACCTCAGCCTCAAACCCTGGAGACCTACTGCCAGAGCAGACAAGACTGAGCTTCATGGACCAATGTTCTGATTCAGTACAAGACAGCTTCCTAGTTGTTGCTTCTGAGCACAGCTACCGCTGTCAAAATACTTCAAGATCTACACTTGCTTCCTCTTCTCTCTCGCTCTCCCGAGATAACTTCACAGGGTTATCTGCTGCCAGACTGTTCATCCTACCTTCATTGGACTTTTCCAGATGATTTGTTAATAGCACATCAAATTCATAGCTATTGCCCATAATGGCTTCTCTCTCAAAGAAGCACTTGTTTTGCGGCATCATATTTCCTCGGGGGTATAATATACGACCGCTGTGGGGGAAATACAGTTGATTGTTCCCCACTGGTGGGGTTGTGATAGGGAGTGTGTAATTGTCACAGGTGAGAGTCATAGCCATAGATTGGTTACTAGTCCTCATGAAACCACTGATGAAGAAGCAGGCGGGGTAACGTGGAATGGAGGAGATGGTGATTTAGTATACTGGAACTAAACCATTTGGGACTTTAAAGAGGATAACCTAGGATTGTGCCTGGAAATGGACTGGGAGCCAGGATAACAGCTTTCATGGGAGAGACACATATACATACAATCTGGCTCCAGCCATGACCTTAATTGCTGTATGTTCCGAACTGTTCTCAAAGGCAGCCCCACGCAGAGAGCACTGTAGTAATCTAGCCTTGATGTAACCAGGACACATTTTACCATGGCCAGAGCTGACCCCATTAGGAACAGAGATAGCTCTTGTGCCAGTTTTAGCTGGACAAAGGTACTTGTCCTAGTTATGATTTGATTCCCCTTAACTCGACTGCTGGGGACGCGGGTGGTGCTGTGGGTAAAAGCCTCAGCACCTAGGGCTTGCCGATCGAAAGGTCGGCGGTTCGAATCCCCGCGGCGGGGTGCGCTCCCGTCGTTCGGTCCCAGTGCCTGCCAACCTAGCAGTTCGAAAGCACCTCCGGGTGCAAGTAGATAAATAGGGACCGCTTACCAGCGGGAAGGTAAATGGCGTTCCGTGTGCTGCGCTGGCTCGCCAGATGCAGCTTGTCACACTGGCCACGTGACTCGGAAGTGTCTGCGGACAGCGCTGGCTCCCTGCCTATAGAGTGAGATGAGCGCACAACCCTAGAGTCGGACACAACTGGCCCGTACGGGCAGGGGTACCTTTACCTTTTTTTTAACTCGACTGCTGTCTGCTTGATGGCTGGACCTATATATAAGATGTTGCAGCCATCAAGTGATGAGTGTGCATTCACAAACAATCCCTTGACGACGGGGCCACGGAATGTGCAAGTTGAGTCCACTGGAAAGTGTTCTTGGCAAAAGGAAAATTCTCCCTGCTGCAGCTGATTCACACATGCAAATCACCAGCTGATATTCCATCTCTCAGAGGCTTAACATACCTGTGTGAATTAGCCCAAATAGGCAGCCAGAGGGAGATGCCCGTTCACTGTCTATTGATTAAATGTGTATGAGACTCACATCGTCAAAAGCAACCTTATTGCCAATATGGGAGCCCAACCTTCAATAAGGTTGAAATCCTTGGGTTTAAGCCAGCATCAGTGCAGCTGAGGACAATGGAACTAAAACAGCTTATATATGCAAGCCCTGACGCAGCTCGAGAGAGAGCTGGGGATCAAGCTGTTCATAAAGTAACCAGCACGCTCAAGTTAAATCGATAGCCGATACATGCCAGCAGCGAGGGGTTGATTGCTAAACCCCATTGTGGGAGCTGTGGCTCTGCATGGAGAACAGGGGTCTCCTAACTACTCTCAGTGCCCTTGACAAGGGACAGTGCCTAGCATTCTTTGGGATGGCCGTTTAAAGCGGTATAATACTTCTTTAAATGCAGAGTGCAGATGGGGAAGAACAAGATGCCTTCCCCTCTCCATGAGTCAGGACCGACCCAAGACATTTTGGCACCTGTAAAGGTAAAGGGACCCCTGACCGTTAGGTCCAGTCGTGGCCGACTCTGGGGTTGCGGCCCTCATCTCACTTTACTGGCCAAGGGAGCCGGCGTACAGCTTCCAGGTCATGTGGCCAGCATGACTAAGCTGCTTCTGGCGAACCAGAGCAGCGCACGGAAACGCCATTTACCTTCCCGCCAGAGCGGTACCTATTTATCTACTAGCACTTCATGCTTTTGAACTGCTAGGTTGGCAGGAGCAGGGACCGAGCAACGGGAGCTCACCCCGTCGCGGGGATTCGAGCCACCGACCTTCTGATCGGCAAGCCCTAGGCTCTGTGGTTTAACCCACAGTGCCACCCACGTCCCTGTTTTGGCACCTGAGGCGAACTGCAAAATTGTGCTCCCTTCACCAAGGAAGAAGGGGTGAAGTAACAAGGAATGAAGGAGAAAATCAGATCAACCCTACTTGCTGTTTGAAGTGGGAATTCAAGGCCATCATACTGGAGGGTGGAGCAACTTGCTCTGAATCAAGTGCAGAGCCCAGGAAACTCCAGAGAGCAGCCCCCGCCATTTCCTCCCGGGGTGGGAAGAGACCAGCAGAGCCTCCTATTTGCCAAGAGGCTAGTGTAGAGGCAGCGGGGGGGGGGGGGGCTGCTGAGGAGGCGACAGATCCGGCCTCCAAGGAGCACACTGCAAGTGTCGCTACCACTGCTGCTGCAGCAGTGGGTGAGGCATTCCTGGGAGGTTGGATTTGCTGCTCCTATGGATTCTTCTGCCCAAAGCAGTCGCCACACCTTGCCTCACGTGTGGGCCGGCACTGCCATAAGTACAAATGGACCAAACTGGCAGCTGAAAATTACTCGGAACACCAGCCACAGGATAGTATCCTCCACCGCACCTGAGAGCAGCAGACTATCTTCACATCGCAAGCCATATGGCACACTTGGCTCTCTGACATTCCCCACTTCCAGCATCTGTCTAATGGTAGAGCCGGCCTTGAATATTCTTTACCTAAGATGAGGCGATGTGTCCCAGGAAGGTTTGCAAGCTTTAATTGATAGATTCCTTAAGTTAAGGCCTCATCTGAATAACTGGCCTGGGGAAAACCTTCCATAAATTTCTGTGCAAGTTAAGGGCTTCGCTTGTTTGTTTGCCTTGATTCTGGTGCCTTTCAGTGACAGGGAGGGGGAATATTAAAGGTGGCTGTTTCTCCTCACAGCAAGCGGTAGCTTTTGTTAATTAAATTGTATGTTGCCTGGCGCCTCATTCAGTACTGCAAAAAAAGGCAGTATTTGGCAATGTGCACATTTTATTAAAATTTAATGGACAAATTAATCAAGCGATCAGTTCAAAGACAGATGATTAAAAATCCGTTAAATCGGCTGACAGCCCTGTTCCCCCGTCCTTTCCTAGGAGAGCTTTGGTCCCATCCATACGCAGAACAAAAACCAGTCATAATATTGGATTAGCTGTCATCGCTTCTCGCAAGGAACCTCCTGGGAGCTGTAGTTTGGTGAGAGTGCTGAGAATTTTCTCAGTCAACACACTGAACGGATTTGCAGGATGTCGGTAGTGGTGGTGGTGGGGGAACTGGGCAAATCATGCTTCCGTTCCTGTTATGGATGGATGCAAGTAGTCCATCTTATGCTGACACCTGCTAATAATCTATGGCAGAACTGCACCACCTGCAAACATAAGAAGAGATCTTCTGAATCGGACCAAAGGCCCGTCTGGTCCAGCATCCTCTTTCTACAATGCCCAATGGGAAGCCCCCAAGTGGGGGATGATTGCAAGAGCACTCGCTCCATTTGTGATTCCCAACAACTGGTATTCAGAAGCACGACTGCTTCTGGCTGTAGAGACAGAGCTCAGCCATCATAACTAGCAGCCATTGGTAGCCCTACTACCCTCCATGCCATCCAAGTTGGTTACCAACTCTATATCCCGTAGGAGTGGACGTCATCATTTAATTATGTGCTGCGTGAAGAAGCACTTTCTCTGGTCTGCCCCGGATTTTCCAGTGCCAGAGGTGGGAGCAAGGAGCAGGTTAGTAATAACTCCAACAGTGCCAGTGAAGTTAACGCTTTATTAAAAGAAACAAAACAGCTCAGCCCTAGTGAGCACAGCAACTTCCCAGCAGGTCTTGCCCCAATGAGGCAGTAGTGAGGACTGAAGGTCCCGGCCTTCCCACAGCTCTCTTAAGTCTCCATCCTAAGCAATCTGAGGCTCCCTTGTCTTGCTTGTCTTTGCTCCGCCCTCTTCATACCTCTTTGGGTTCTGGGAGACCAGGGAGGAGGGGAGCTAGCTGGTTGCTGCAAGAGGGGGAGACCCCCTGGCTCATTGCTGCCTCTTCTCCAGCCTCTGCTTCTGCCTCCGATTGTGGACTTCTCTCTGCCACAGACTCTTCCTCTTCACTAAACCCTGTTGCCCCTCCAGCTTCCGACCTCTCCTCCCAGTCTTCTCCCTCTGACCATTCATTGTCGTCTCACTCCCACTCTCTAGGCTCTGAGCCTTCTTCCCTGGGGGTTCCCCAGCTGCTGCCTCCCACCACTCCTGCATCCAGCCAATCCATGACATTCACCACCTTTGGATGGCCCCGGGTTCTAGTATTACAACAGGGGGAGAAAAAATTATCCCGATCCACGATCTTCAAATCATGCATAATTTTATACACCTCTAGCATGGCTCTTATGCATGTGTTTTCAGTACTAAAAAGCCCCAAAGGTTCACTTCCTGAGCCCCACAAATTGTTCCTCCTTATAGATCTAAATCTATGCTTCACCTGCCCCTGCCCCCTTCTTCCACCATGCAGCCTCTGTTTTCCTAGTCAAGAGCCACATACTCCCAGGGCAGACCTCAACCTTCCCAGATCTACTTAGTGTGTTGTTTGTGTTTACTAGGACCCTGACTTCCACCAACCAGAGCCAAGTGCAAAGATAGTGGTGGGTACTGGTTTGGGGCAAAAATATTCTTAGAAGGTGTGCCTCTGAGCACACGCTCGGCCCAGGAATTTGTTTCAGTACCAAAACTGAGCTCGCAGACCCCTCATGCAAAAAGCCAAGCCTAGTTCCCCCCTCTAGCTTTCTTTACCAAAGACAGTTTGTATTTTCTGGTCTCTCCCTTTTAAATTGCTGCCTTTCCGGGTGCTTGGTTAAAAGTCCTATTGTGAATGTCATTCATTGGCATTTAGCTACCACCCCTCCCAGGGTGTCTAGGGCAGGAGTTGGCAAGGTTCACCTTGCCTGGGCTGGTTCACTCCAGCGGAGATCCCTCCATGGACCAGATCACACGCGTGGCTGCGATTTCTGGCACCTGCATCTGCACAGACATGATTTCCGGCGTCTGCAAAGGCGTGATTTTCAGCAGCTGAGCAGGCGCGGATGCGATTTCCGGCACTGCAGAACTGAGTCCCCACGCTGCACTGCGCCAGTTTAGTGCAGCGGGCAGGGACTTGCCGAGTGGGCGGCTTGGTTCGGGGGTGGCTCATGGGCCGGTTAAATGACCCCCATGGGCTGCTTGTGGCCCATGGGCCTTAGGTTGCCTACCCCTGGTCTAGGGTCTCCATTTCTAAGTGAGGGACATATGCATCTTTTCTCATGTAAATGTAAACACATGACTCAGATTTGCAGGGCTCACTAGCAGAGCATCTCCTCTGCATGCAGAAGCACCTGGGTTCTTTGATCCCTAGCAGCGTCTTCAGGTCATGCTGGGAACGCCCCCTGTTCGAAAACCTGGCGACCCGCTGCCAGTCAGTGTAGGCAATACTAAGCTAGATGGGCCAGTGGTCCAGCTCAGGATAAGGCAGGTTCCTATCGGCACACAGCACTGTACGATGCTCATCCTTCCATTTCACACTGCAGCTGCTGGGGTATGTTTGCAATCTCTCGTAGGCATTTGCAGGCTTTTCAAAGCATAACTTTAACCAAAAGAACAAACTCTCACCCGCCTGGCTTTTAAATCTGTGGAGGGCAGCTGATGGCAGAGCAAATGAACAGAGAGCATTCAGCAAAGCACAGATAGTGAGACTCCGTTTGGGTTGCTGGGCTGCTTATAAGTGTGTGTGTGCATCTATTTTTGTCTGCAAAACATTGGGAGGTGGAGGAGCTCTGCTCTCCATCTACTCCGTATCTTTTTCTGGATTGTGTTTTCTCTCTTCTCTCTCTGCGTCTGCTGCCTCCCAGCCGCCTTTTTGCCACTGGAACTGCACCAGCTCTTTTGAAACCCCTCTGCGGCCACCGCCATCATTGGCTCTTTTCCAGGGAACAGGGCAAGAAGCTGCCTGCGTACACGAGTCAGCCGACAAGGGAAAGGATTTATGGAGTGCTCTCCCTCCTGCATGGCCTGGGTTAATGCATGGTGCTAAATTACTGCAGACACTCAGTGCTCCCGGTTCCCTTTAATGACTGTCTGCGCACAGGCGTGGCAGCGATCGCGCCAAGTAGCATAAGCCCCTCCGTCAATAGACGGTTCCCAGGCTCTGCAGAGCCCTGGCCTAGTCACTAGGCAGCTGCCTAACCCCTTTCCCTTGAGAACAGGCCTTCAATGGCATGCAGAACACACAGGGGAGGTGCAAATTTAACCCTGCAAGGGCCAGCTAAGAAGTCTTGCCATTTTAATTCTGGAGCTAAGGAAGGCTGGGTGCCTTTCAGTGACAGGGAGGGTTATGGCAGGAAGAGTTGGCTGCAAATTTAACAATGTCCTGAAGGCAGCTGATTTTGGATAGCATGGCTGTCAGGAGCAGGTCAGCAGTAAGACATCCAGTGTCAGAGAAGTTAACTAGTGCAGGCCTAGTGATCACAGCAAATCTTCCCAGTAGGTCTTCCCCAAAGAGGCAATTGCAAGGACTGAAGGTCTCTGCCTTCCCACTGCTCTTTAAGACTCTTCCCTCCCGAGTCCTTCCCCAGCAACTTGAGACTCCTTCTCTTGTCTCTCTTTCCTCTGCCCTCTTTGTCCCTCTCTGGCCACTGGTCCCATCACCTCCTGGCAAATAGAAGGAGAAGAAATGGAGGCAGTGAGAGATTTTACTTTCTTGGGCTCCATGATCACTGCAGATGGTGACAGCAGCCACGAAATTAAGAGACGCCTACTTCTTGGGAGGAAAGCAATGACCAACCTAGACAGCATCTTAAAAAGTAGAGACATCACCTTGCCAACAAAGGTCCGTATAGTAAAAGCTATGGTTTTCCCAGTAGTGAGAGCTGGACCATAAAGAAGGCTGATCGCTGAAGAATTGATGCTTTTGAATTATGGTGCTGGAGGAGACTCTTGAGAGTCCCATGGACTGCAAGAAGATCAAACCTATCCATTCTGAAGGAAATCAGCCCTGAGTGCTCACTGGAAGGACAGATCCTGAAGCTGAGGCTCCAATACTTTGGCCACTTCATGAGAAGAGAAGACTCCCTGGAAAAGACCCTGATGTTGGGAAAGATGGAGGGCACAAGGAGAAGGGGTCGACAGAGGACGAGATGGTTGGATAGTGTCTTCGAAGCTACAAACATGAGTCTGACCAAACTGCGGGAGGCAGTGGAAGACAGAAGTGCCTGGCATGCTCTGGTCCATGGGGTCACGAAGAGTCAGACACGACTAAACGACTAAACAACAACAACAACATGTTCTGGAAGACCAAGCTAGAGAGCTGATCTTGTTTGATGGAGGTTACTGTGCCACATTGAGCCTTCTGCTTGTCTGAATGTTGCACCTTCGGTCTGCTTATTGGTCTTAAAATGCACCCATGCCAATTCTTGCGATATGAAGGCAATCTCAACACCTGTCTTTTCTTTGCCTGCCAAAGTCATTCCTGTCTCATGAATGTGGCCCTTTGGGGCTGAGGGATGGGGAGCCAGTGGCCCTCCAGGTGTCGATGGACTCTGTTGCAAACATCCTATCGCAACTGCAACCCACAGCAGAACTCCAACCATCAAGACCAAGGGGCAAGGGCCATGGGAGCTGTAGTTTAACACCACCTGGACAGCCAATACCTTCCCAGCCCTGTTTTTTAGCAGCTCAAGATAAGGAATCAAAATTCCCTAGCAGCAGCCCGACCATTGCTGGAGAGAAGGCAAGAGAGGGAGAAGATGCTGGTGAAATTGGGCATTCCAGCAAGCGTCTAAGTGCATTCCTCTTCAGACATTACAGCA
The DNA here is from genome assembly GCF_965153285.1 of Podarcis tiliguerta. Taxonomy (NCBI): domain Eukaryota; kingdom Metazoa; phylum Chordata; class Lepidosauria; order Squamata; family Lacertidae; genus Podarcis; species Podarcis tiliguerta. The sequence goes on along the minus strand of NC_139536.1, from coordinate 18,089,855 downwards.
CAGATGCCTGAAAAGCTGAAATGCATGTCCAGGCAGAGGAAGACAATTGTTCTTTCAGAGGTCCAAAGGCCGTGTGAAAGAGGCTTAATCCAGCAGATCCTTCTCATTTTCTTATGAGACAACAGCTCCCAAATAAGCAAGTCCTCAGCCTCTGCCATCGAGAAGACTGAAAGGGTGGAGACACCACAGAGGAGGAGGAGTTGTTGTTTAGTCCTATCCAACTCTTCGTGACCCCATGGACCAGAGCACGCCAGGCACTTCTGTCCTCCCCTTCTCCTTGTGCCCTCCATCTTTCCCAGCATCAGGGTCTTTTCCAGGGAGTGACTGGCGAGAAGGAGAAGAAGGAGAAGAAGAAGAGGAGGAGGAGGAGTTTGGATTTAATATCCTGCTTTATCACTACCCAAAGGAGTCTCAAAGCGGCTAACATTCTCCTTTCCCTTCCTCCTTCACAACAAACACTCTGTGAGGTGAGTGGGGCTGAGAGACTTCAGAGAAGTGTGACTGGCCCAAGGTCACTCAGCAGCTGCATGTGGAGGAGCGGAGATGCGAACCAGATTACGAGTCCACCGCTCTTAACCACTACACCACGCTGAGATGACTTCCTCAGACACAGAGCTGCTTCTTGTGTCTGTGTCTAGACAGATAAGTCCGAGATACAACTGTGCCTTAGGGCAAACACAAAGCACTCATCTCCTGCCTGGGAAACCCTTTTGGGGCAGTGTCGGTTGGCAGCCACAGATGTTCTAATCCTCGAGCGTCGCCTTAACTGAGCCGCTTGCACTTAAAACATCACACACAATGACCCCAGGGTGGGTTGACTGCGGTTTGATGAACTTTGCTAGTAGTAGACACTGGCCTGCCTTGATAGCAGGTGACCTTTTGGGCATTGCAGCAGCACTCTTTGCAAGCTTCTAGGATTAGCAGTGGTTGCTTCAAACATTATTCTCTTTAATAAAAAGATCAGAAAGAGAGGGAGGCAGAAGAGAGAAAAAACACACCCACTCATTGCAAGGGCCATTGTCTGCAGTCTCAGATGCGTCTTGAGGCGCCATGCACGCCTCAGCTGCCTTGTCTCCCACCCCCAAGAGCTAATCAACACCACTTCTGGAGCTAAGGAAGCAAATTAAGCGTGCTAAATCAGGACTGCTAATTTGCAAGGTTTCTTGCTGGAGGCTGCAAAGGAAGGGTCAAGAGTAGCCAAGAAAGAGTGTCACATGTTCTGTCAGAACACCCACAAATTCTCATGCTGATTCTGCAGGAGCCAGTTCGCACGAAGGCAATTCCAGGAATGAAATACCATACATGGAGGGGGGGTGGCATTAGGCCCCCACAAATCCCAACCCCACCTGAACGTTCGGCATCACAAAGATGCTAACAGACTGAGCTGAGACCCCGCGAGTGGCCAGTTCAAAGCTCACCTTGGGGAGGAAGTCTTAGTGCCCTTCTAGACTGGTGAGGTTTTTCTTACGCCGATGTATTTTGCAACATGTCGTTGATGCAGTAGCAGTGCATCAGTGGCGGTTTTACAATGGGCTGCCGCCCGCACGTCACTCTGCTTTATTAGGTGTTAAGGCAAGATTGCTATCTGGTGAGGCATTCTTGCTCTGTAGTGCAACACAGCGGGCCAAAAGCCCCTCACCGGGTCGTTTGCTGTATGAAACGTTTCAGAATTTCAACAGGCAGCTGTGGGATATGAGCCGATCGGAACGAAGCAATAGGACTGCCCTAAAACAGCTGCAGGCACAAACAGCGTTGAAAACGGAATCGGGACTGTTCTTTCATATGTGGTGGACCTGTAAAAGGGTAAAGGAGTATTGGGAAATAATTCATAATGAATTGAAAAAATGTTTAAAAGTACTCAAAAGAAAGAAAGAAAGAAAGAAAGAAAGAAAGAAAGAAAGAAAGAAAGGAAGGAGGGAAGGAAGGAAGGAAGGAAGGAAGGAAGGAAGGAAGGAAGGAAGGAAGGAAGGAAAGAAAGAAAAAAGAGAGTCCTTTTTGTTGGGGATGATTCAGATGGAAATTCCCAGGTGTCAGAAAAGGTTATTTATGTATGCCACTACTGTGGCCCATGTTTTGTTAGCCCCAAAATGGAAAACGAGCGAGGTCCCAACTAAAGAAGAATGGCAACTTAAACTGATGGAATATGCGCAGCTTGCGGACCTAACACAGAATAAGAGAACAAGAAGAGCATACGTTTAAAGAAGATTGGAAAATGTTTATTGAATATATGGGGTGGTGGAATTGTGTACACTTGAAAATGCTGGCAGCATTAAGATCAATTCAACAGTGTAAACGAGTTTTGATGGATGAAATAATGGAATACTGAATGGTTTAGTTTATGTAAAATATGGAGGGATTTATGATATGCAAAATGAACCATGGAAAGAGAAGAAGGGAAGTCATTGACATTTTAAGGTTGTTTAAATGAATATTTTAAAGTGTAAAGCAGAGAATCAAATAAAAATTATATATAAAAAAAACCATGAAAATAAAAAATGAAAATGGATTCGGGACCCCTTGATGCGTTTAAAGCACACAGTCTGCCCCAAAGAATCCTGGAAACCAGATTTCACCCATCGCAGCACTACAATTCCCAGCACCCTGGAGGAGCTTGCAGGATCAGGCCAATGGCCCATTTAGGGCAGCATCCTGAAGTTAGCAAGATGCAGTTCCCAGGATTCTGTAAATCGTGCTTTAAACGTATTCTGTGCAAGCAGCCCAAGACCCTGGAATTCAGATCATGGAGCCCTGGCTTCAATGGCTCCCTGCCTATAATCCGCAGGCCGCTGGATTAGCTGCCCTGTGTGCCTGCATTAGGAACAGGGAAAGTCCAGCGGGGCTGGCATGGGGGTCAATATGGTAGCGGGACACAGCCGTAGGGAGCTCAGTTGCATCTGTCTCACGCAGGATACTTTTCTAGCTATCGCAATGCAAACTTCTGTTTTGTTCCAGGAAAGCGAAGTGGTCCCCTAGGACTTCTGCAGTAATGCCATGCTAGAAGCCCCAGGTCTGCTGTAGGCTGTGCGGTGGCTCATCCAAGATGAGAGAACAGCGACTCACAATTGCCTTGAACAGAACCTTGATTAAATAGGAATGAGAATTCAAGTAGATCCACTTCTGCTGAAGTACACAGATAGGCGAAAGCCTCAAGGACTCTTTTGTTCCCTTGAAAAAACAAATAAATCTGTATGTATATCCACGCATCTACCTACTGCTCATTCAGTATGAATATTTGGACTTTCCCCCTCGTTGCAGAAAATCCAGGCTCATAGAATGGCATCCTCTGGGACCCGGCTGGTGTTATCTTGTATGGCTTCCCAAGCAAACATGCCTGCACAACGGTATTTCCTTTGAAGCTGAACTGCCTGGAATAGGATGCTCTGTAGGCCCGACTGCAGTTCAAAGCTCATGCTGAAGCCCAGGGGCTTATCCCACATGACCAAAAACTTGCCTCCGCTGTGCCATGAGTACATGACATGCTGCAGCTGGCTGGGCAATGAAGCGGTTGGTTGACTGCTCTGTGGCACAGCCAGACTGATTGCAGGTGATGAAAATTAGCCCGCTCATGTGGACGAGATCAGACAAGCGCTTTGCCATGTGGCAGCGTAGTTTTCAACTATGCTAACTGAGCTGTGAAATGTCCCTTTGAACCGACACGGTTACATGCTCCTGCTATTGTATTGGCTGTCCCCAACCCTGATGTGAAACAACGCCTCCGGGTGGTGTGAGTGCCTTCCAGGGTAGTTGCTCTCTCTTCCTCAATGACCATGGCCTGCTTTCCATGCGCTGTGGGCCGCAGCTAAACCATGCACACACGCTAGCATCCTATGCATATGCTCTTATCCCGCACATCAGCTCATGCGCAGGCAGCGCCAACAAATGCCAGCCTGCAAGGCTTTTCTGCCAGCGTGCAACAAGGGGAGGGCATATGGCAGGTGCACGAAAATCATGCCCATGGGGAAATACTGTTTCTACTGCGTGAGAACAACTAGGCTCAAAATTCCAGTCTCTCCCATCCCCAGCTCACAGCTCTGAAAAGTGCCCATCACCTGGTGGAGCATCGGTCTAGCATGCAGAAGACCTCAAGTTCAATCCCGCCACCACCCAGCGATGGGTTGGTTGGACACAGAAGAAGAAGAGTTTGGATTTGATATCCCACTTTATCACTGCCCGAAGGAGTCTCAAAGCAGCTAACATTCTCCTTTCCCTTCCTCCCCCACAGCAAACACTCTGTGAGGTGAGTAGGGCTGAGAGACTTCAGAGAAGTGTGACTGGCCCAAGGTCACCCAGCAGCTGCATGTGGAGGAGCGGAGACGCGAACCCGGTTCACCAGATTATGAGACTGCTGCTCTTAACCACTACACCACACTGGCTCTCAGAGGAATGTTGGGTGTCATGAGCTGGGGGAACCCCAAAGGAAGCTGGCTCAGAGCCTTGGGATTGGCGGTGGGATGATGACGAGTGATCAGAGGAAGAACATTGCGAGAAGGTAGTGTTGGAAGTTGTCGCTCATGCCTTGTGGATTTTCAAGGAGGTATTGACTGAGACCTTTCATGGACATCATAGATGGTATTGCCCATTGCTGCCATTTTGGTGATTCCCATCCTAGAGACTATGATTCGAGAAAGGCAGCTAAGCAGCGGCAGAGCTCTTCTGCAAGCACCCTGCCTGCTGCAACCAAGAAAACGCCCTGTAATCTCTTTTGAGCAACTGTCCCTTAACCTCTGGCCTTAAGCCAAGTCTTCTGGATTTAGTGTTCTCTATAGAGACTAGAAAATATTTTCTATCACTCAACACATCCATAATTCAGATCACTGGCACCGTCGCTATGCCAGCCATTAACTCAAGTCTCCAGCAAGATTATTGTTCTTCTTTTTTTACAAACCCTGAAGCAGGGGAAAGGGCTGAAGCTTGGAAATACAGCTTGCAATGCTCTTCCTGTGTGATTTCCAGGTGAAAAAGCTATGCTCATTTGCTCATCAATTTACTTAAATTTACTTTTCAGATTGTCTGTCTATTAGCATTCGAAGCCAAGGTGCAAAGGACAGTCTGCACCTTTATTCATTTCTGCGTTTGCAAATTTAAAATTGCCCCTTTTGAACACAGGATAAGAGTCAGTCCACCTAGCCAGTATTGCCTGCACTGACTGGCAGCAGCTCTCCAGGGTTTCAGGCAGGGGACATTCCAAGCTCTGCTCGGAAATGCCGGGAACTGAAGCTAGGATTGTCTGCATGCAAAGCAGATGCTCTGTCGCTGAGCTGCAGGACATCCCCCGTTGCCTGGTGTTTAAGGCCAAGCCGGGAAGAAAGTTCTTCCATCTCTAAAATCAGGCTGGCTGGAAACCAAACAAATGTCAGTCACATTCCTGGCTGCAGCCCAAGCTCAAAAGGCAGGCAGAAAAGTGTAACTCATTTCTCCATCTTAGCCAGGAGACAGATGCAAAACAACCTGTCCTTATTGCTTCTGCACTAGGACTGTTTTGAGTACTAAACCCAGAGTTCCTGTGCCTCTTTCCCCCAACATTAATTTCCCCTTCTTTGCTGGTTCATCATATTTGTACACAGGGCTGCAGCATCTGAGCACAACTTCTGTGTGAGAATGAGCCCCCGCTCCAATACCACAGAGACAACACCTTTCAAAATGTTTCTCCAAGGTTGTACAGATTCAGCTGTGTGTTGCAACGTGACAAGATCAACTGGCAACACCCCTGCTTACTTTATTGATAATAATAATAATAATTTATTATTTGTACCCCGCCCATCTGGCTGGGTTTCCCCAGCCACTCTGGGCAGCTTCCAACAAAGATGAAAAATACACTAAAATGTCACATATTAAAAACTTCCCTGAACAGGGCTGCCTTCAGATGTCTTCTGAATGTCAGGTAGTTGTTTATCGCTTTGACATCTGGTGGGAGGGCGTTCCACAGGGAGGGCGCCACTACCGAGAAGGCCCTCTGCCTGGTTCCCTGTAACTTGGCCTCTCGCAGTGAGGGAACCACCAGAAGGCCCTCGGAGCTGGACCTATTGATCACGTTCGCTCTTTTCAGGTGGATTATAGTATTTTGATCTAGACTGTAGTTGTAGCTGTTTAGTGGTTCTCTGTTTCCATGTAATGCTGGACCATGGTTTAAAATTAACTATGGTTTTATGTGAAGAGAATTCCAGCAGTGCAGATCTCTTCCATACTAGAGACTAGAACAGTAAAGAATGTGTGTGCTTCAAGTTTCTAGCCCTTTGGACAGGGCTATATGCAGACACAATATCTGAAAGGCCAGTAGGTTTGTTATTGGTTTGCTGTACAGTGGTACCTCAAATTAAGAACTTAATTCGTTCCGGAGGTCCGTTCTTAACCTGAAACTGTTCTTAACCTGAGGTACCACTTTAGCTAATGGGGCCTCCTGCTGCCACTGTGCGATTTCTGTTCTCATTCTGAGGTAAAGTTCTTAACCCGAGGTACTATTTCTGGGTTAGCGGAGTCTGTAACCTAAAGTGTCTGTAACCCGAGGCACCACTGTATATGGTTTGTTTGGAAGGGAGAATAAACCAAGGGTTCACACTTAACACGTAGCCAACCTCTGACTTGTTTCCGCCCCACTATCAGGTCGAAATCAGAAGTGAAGCAGTAGCGAAGTGGGGAATTTTGAGGCGCATGCTGCTCGTTCATGATAAACCATAGTTAACTTTAACTATGTGTGATGAGGCAACTCGTAACACACACAACCAACAAATAAAAATCATGAATCTGTCCCTAGTTTCCCTTTCCTGCTGATATCCCAGGACTTCCTAGCCTCCCACAACTCCTGGACCATAACCTCTTTAGTTACGGGTTTCCATGGAGATGCAAGCTGGCCTGTGAGAGTGCCGGGTCTTTTTTATACAGCCATCTGTTCCGAGATGATGGAGATCTCTGCCTTCTCCTGACTGAAGCTGACCTGCATCAGAAGCAGCAGTGTAGTAGCACGGGCGACACGGGGTCTTGGAGGAATCCCCCTCCATTAGCTGCCATCGCACAGGGAGGGCGTTCATCATCGCTCACAACGAGAGCCGGGAAGGAGGGGAGCCAGAAACGGCGGCAGCAGGTGCAAAGGGCCCAGCCACACGAGACTCATTCATCTTGCCAATTAGCTGCCCCCCCCCCAACACAAACACACACTAACACACTCTCGCGCGCACACAAATTCCCGGTTCCTGAGCAGAATGCAAAGCATCGCCCTCGCCTTCCCAGGGCAGCTACTCATTAAACACTGACAAAGCAACGGGAAAGCTGATTAGCTAATGAGGAATCCCATCCCTGCTAATCACAGCCCTGTCAATCAACACTCCCAGGGACCGGACCAGCCCTGCAATTGCTGCCAAGGTTGCTTTCTTTTCCGAGGGTGGGGGGAGAAAGCAACAAACTGTTCCCTTCAGTTTACAGCGGGGAAGGCGACCCCCCCCCCACTCCACCCCCTGTGCACCGTGTGTGTACACAATGTCTGTGTTTGGTTAATAATTCGTTAATGAAATTACTGTTTATTAATCACCCCAGCTGGTGCATTTGCAAGTGAAGGAGGACACGTCTTTCGGGAAGGGAAAATGCAAAAGGAGCTTTCCTGCAGGAGACACAAACAGCCTGAGAAAGTTTTCGGGCGTGGAGGAACCAGAGAAGGCCTGTAGCCTAGACACAGGCTGCTGCCTGTTCTGTTCTGCCTTTTGGGAAATGACCCTCAAACTTTCTCAGATTCCTGTCCCCTTGGTTCTGTAAGCTCTCTCACACACACACCAGTGCCCCTTACCCTATTTGTTGTTGCTTAGTCTTTTAGTCGTGTCCAACTCTTCGTGATCCCATGGACCAGAGCACGCCAAGCACTCCTGTTTTCCACTGCCTCGAGGAGGAAGCTGAGCAGGGCTGGGGAGGAGGCATGGCCCGAGAAAGTCCCAAGGATCAGACACGGAGGCCTGGTGGGGCTGTATCTCACCTCTGGGTTTCAGATTCCTCATCAGTCTAGTTCCTCGTAAATGGTTTGGAATGAAGTTACTTGCAGGACTACCTTCACATATCTCAGCCTACACACTGATCATCATCCGAAGCCCTTCTCGCACACCTATTTCCATTATGGATACTAGAACACAGCCACACAGTGAAGCTGAATGTTGGAAAACTCAGGACAGACAAAGTATTTCTTCACACAGCACATAACTGAACTATGGAATTTGCTTCCAGTAGATAGTGATGAACACCAGCTTGTTGTTGTTTAGCCGTTTAGTCGTGTCCGACTCTTTGTGACCCCATGGACCAGAGCACACCAGGCACTCCTGTCTTCCACTGCCTCCCGCAGTTTGGTCAAACTCATGCTGGTAGCTTCGACAACACTGTCCAACCATCTCATCCTCTGTCGTCCCCTTCTCCTTGTGCCCTCCGTCTTTCCCAACATCAGGGTCTTTTCCAGGGAGTCTTCTCTTCTCATGAGGTGGCCAAAGTATTGGAGCCTCAGCTTCAGGATCTGTCCTTCCAGTGAGCACTCAGGGCTGATTTCCTTAAGAATGGAGAGGTTGATCTTCTTGCAGTCCATGGGACTCTCAAGAGTCTCCTCAGAAAGCAATATTCAGAACAGCGGTTTGCACGACCCGTTAAGGAAGATAACAGCACAGTAAAGACAGTAACGATGAATGGCACATAGATTCGGAATCCAATTTAAACGACTCAGTTTAATTAATTCATCATTAAGGATGAACTTGATCCAGCGATAGCAGCTTTCCAAACACTGATAGCCATTTACACTTCCAGCATCCTCCTGCAGCTCCCTTGCCTCTTAACACCCCCTAAGGAATCTCCCACACAGGGAATGGTGGGTACAGCCTGCTTTGGAAACCAATGCTTGGGGGCAAAGCCAGAATAAGGTGGCTTCAGTGGTGTCTGGTATGCATTGGGGCCTGGTGGCATGGAGGCCAACAGTAGGGGGAGCCAGAGCCAAAGGCAGACAGAACCGACGAATTCTAGTTTTGTCCCCATTCTCTCCCCTGCCGAGTTCTAGGAGGGCAACAGTTGGCAGGCAGTGCCACCCCTCAACTGGGCAGAAGTCAGAAAGCAGGCAGGTGGGCTGAGGACCCAATGAGGTGGGTGGTCACAGAACTGAGGGCCGACGTAATTCTAGGCTACAAATAACCATGCATCCAGCTTTTACAATGAACTACGTAGCGTGTGTTGAACTTTTCAACTTTTAAATTCCAGAAATGTGGGGTGCTAAAAAGTTGTAACATAACTCGGGAATTCACAATGCATTTTGGTTAAATTGATGTAATTCAGTTGTGATTGTTAAGTAAAATGTGTGTAAAATTGTGATAAATCATTACAAACAATTGCCAAGCACTCGCAGCACTGTTATCAGTGCTTTTTTGGGGTACTCAGGAGTACGCAGTACTGACACCTTTTTCTCTAGAAGAAAAGCACTGATTATTCTTATTCTTATTCTTAATATTAATATAGCATTACTTGACATTTCCAGACGGTAAAATTAAAATTCTTTGTTTTCCCTAAAGCAGCTTATGTGCTTCTTTACCGAACGTAGACTTACCAAGCTAAATGTTACCCAATCCCCCCCCCAAAATAGCAGATTTGAAATTCTCACACCCCAAAACATGCTTTCAAGACCGTTCACTGAAGAGACTTGCAAAAATCAAGTTTCATCCTCTAAAATGGCACACTCTAAAAGGCCTCTCTTCCTTATGGCCAGACAGATGTTGCCACTGGATGTGGCTCTTTCGCGACATAAATAAATCAAGGCCTGTGGCAAGACCTCGAAACGGGTTGACGCAACCAAGCGGTGATGAAAGCCGACCGTGGCCTGGCGGAATTTCAAACGGAATCTGTCATGAGCGGAAAACCGGGCCTCCTTGGCTCCACGTAGGAACTCGCAGGCTCGGCGCAGCAACGTGAACTGTCACGGAATGGTGTTGGAACACAGTTAATTCCTTGGCAAGCAAATGAGCCACCTCAATGCTTTCGCTATGCACTCGGAGCTCTCTGTCATCTCTTCAGGGCCTGTGGAAAGAACAGGTGGAGGAAAGCTACCTCTTCGTGGAGTTCTTGCATCCCTAACTCTTACCAGCTGGGTTCTTAACAAACCGGTGGAGCAGAGCCAAAGCAGTGTTTTGCAATTGTGCTCTCAATCTCTCTCTCTCTCTCTCTCTCTCTCTCTCTCTCTCTCTGGGTGTTATTATGAATCTTACAGCAAGAGCAGCTTTTTTCTAAAAAATGCATTGTCTCTCAAGCCACGGTTATGAAAGAGCTTCCATTTAAATTAAGAGCAACTACGTCCAAGGCCTTCGTTTGCATCATGAGAGAGCGAGAAATATCTTTAACGCTCAATAACTAAGCGGGAGGCAAGTCGGAAGAGGGCTGAGTTTACTTTTGAAATCAAAAGTTGTGATTTCATACGCTGCCTCCATCTCTTTCGGAAACATTGCAAAATCCCAGAATTTCTGGTACAGGATTATGTGAATGGAATTATAGGGTATGAGTGACAAAAGAACGAAACAGGCTTCCAAATTAGCTGACCATTTCTTTGGCATCAGCAAAAATGCCAATTTTCAAATACTGGAGGAAAAGAACTCCCATTTCTTTGCCTGAGTTCAGGATAGGGTAGTACTGAATAGGTTTGCACAGTATAACCTACAATAGTGTAGTATAACTTACAACAAGATGTACTGTTGAAAAATTGGGAAATTTCCTTTTCTTTTGGAATGAAAAATGTGGGGTTGTGAGACCATATTCATTAGCCATGTCCGTTAATTAATTACTCTGAATAGGACTAACACTGGGTGCAACCCATAGTTTACCATACACATACCACCATCTGTTTATATCAGTTATTTTAAATATAGTCTACTTCGTTTTTACTTTACATTTAGAGCTCCACGGTGTTTTGTTCTAGGCTTGTCCATGGCTGCTGGTGGCTAAAGTGAAGTAGACAATAGATAATATTGAGCTACGTTGTGGCAGCAGCACTAAAGGGAGGGGGGAAAATAGATCATAGCCAAGCTATAGAAGAAACTTAAAAGCCCCCCCCCACCTTAAAAAATAGTTTATTTGATATGGTTCTTAATGCTTAATTCACCCACTGTGATAATAAGACTACTTGCTGTAAGTTTTGGGGAAATGTTGAATCTGTTTGTAGGACCATTCTTTATGATGTTTTTCTTTTTTCTTTAACCAACTTTTAAGCACACAACTTACAAATGATACGCATTGCCCATAACTTTGCATAGCTACTCATACAAATTGGGGAATGTCTCCCATCTCATCATGGACTTAACACCCTTTCCACAATAGCATAATACTTTGGAATTTTAATGGACTTTGTAATTCAATTTTTATACCGATAAAAAGCCCACCCTTTCTCCTGATATTCCCGAATCCCTTTTTTAGTCTAGTTGTTAAACTCCATTTATGTAACACTTCCACATGCTTACTCTATCCCTGCAGCATAGTTGTTAACTGAATCACATTCAGCTGTTTCCATAATTTCCCGATTATACTTAATCTATTGAAGCCTGCACCTGCGTTGGATTTGAAATTGGTTTTTACATGCACATGAAGTTGTATTGTTTTTACATATGGAATATGGCTAGAATTGCCGGGGAATTTATTGTGAAAATCGCTTTGAGGTGTTTTGTAGGAAGCGAGCCATAAAATGCAATTAAGTAAGCCAACTCTGCTATTCTACAATTCTACGATTCTATGGGTAAGTGTAGGGAGACAGCTAATCTCCCCCTGGGATTGCAGAGTTTCAGGAAAGCACACTGTGACTTCTGCCATTGCCCAGAGGACCGAGGGCCATTCGGAGTCTGTACTGTCTGGCTCCCGGGAGCAACACACTGTGGGAAGAGGAAGTCCATCAATAGGAGTATAGCATCTAGATCAAGGGAAGTAATAGTGCCACTGTATTCTGCTCTGGTCAGACCTCACCTGGAGTACTGTGTCCAGTTCTGGGCACCACAGTTCAAGAAGGACACTGACAAACAGGAACGTGTCTAGAGGAGGGCAACCAAAATGGTCAAAGGCCTGGAAACGATGCCTTATGAGGAACGGCTAAGGGAGGTGGGCATGTTTAGCCTGGAGAAGAGGAGGTTAAGGGGTGATATGATAGCTATGTTCAAATATATAAAAGGATGTCACATAGAGGAGGGAGAAAGGTTGTTTTCTGCTGCTCCAGAGAAGCGGACACGGAGCAATGGATCCAAACTACAAGAAAGAAGATTCCACCTAAACATTAGGAAGAACTTCCTGACAGTAAGAGCTGTTCGACAGTGGAATTTGCTGCCAAGGAGTGTGGTGGAGTCTCCTTCTTGGGAGGTCTTTAAGCAGAGGCTTGACAACCATATGTCAGGAGTGCTCTGATGGTGTTTCCTGCTTGGCAGGGGGTTGGACTCGATGGCCCTTGGGGTCTCTTCCAACTCTATGATTCTATGATTCTATGATTTCAACATGGCCCCATGTGTCGTGACTGGTTGGATGCTGAGGAGTGGAGGAAGCCCCAATGGAAGACAGTTCAGAGCCCAGGGAGTGGTTGTGGGATGGCAATGAGTGGTCAGAGGGAGAAGAAGGGAGCAGAATGAGAGGAAGCTGAGATTATGATGTGTTATACATAGGGCTGCCTCTGAAGAAGGTTCAGCAACTTCAGCTAGTGCAGATTTCTCCTGTCCATAATTCAGCCACCAGGTTGCTCACCGGAGCAATTGTTTACAGCAATCCTGGTCCAACTGCACTGGCTATCAATTAGTTTCCGGGCCCAATTCAAAGGGCTGGTTTTGACCTATCAACCCTGAAACGGCTCAGGACCTCAATACCTCAAGGACCACCTCTTCCATATGAACCTACCCAGACCCTAAGATCATCTTCTGAGGTCCTTCTTTGTGTGCCCCCTCCTTGAGAGGTCCAGAGGGTGGCAACATGAGAATGGGCCTTCTCTGCAGTGGCTCCCCATCTGTGGAATGCTCTCCTTAGGGAAGTTCGCCTGCCACCTTCATTATACACCTATAGGCGCCAGGCAAAAGTGTTCCTTTTTAACCAGGCCTTTGGCTGATCTGATTTTAAAATGTGGTTTCTTAAAATGTGTTTTTCTCGGGGGGGGGTGTTGGGGGGCTTTTGGCTGTATATGGCGGTATATAATTTCAATAAATAAAATAAAAATAAAAAAAGATGGCAGGGTTTGGAGAGCAGGAAGAGCTGTGGCAGAGAGAGGTCCAGAAAAAGAGGGGAGCCAAGAGGCAAAGATCAGGAAGGCTGATGAAGAAGCTGGGGGGCTCCCCCTCCTGCTGTGTCCTGCTCCCCTCCCTCCTGGTCTCCCAGAACCCAAAAAGGTATGAACAAGGAGGAGCAAAGACAGACAAGGCGCATAAGTCTCAGGTTGCAAGGGAAGAACCTGAAGGAAGAAGAGACTTAGAGAACTGTAGGAAGGTGGGAATCTTTAGTCCTCACAACTGTCTAATTGGGGCAAGACCATCTGGGAAGAGTTGCTGCACTCACTAGACCTGAGCTATTTTGTTTCTTTGAATAGTTAACTTCACTGACGCCTTGTGAGTTATTGCTGACTGCTCCTGACACAATCAGGGCCTTCTCAGTGATGGCTCCGACCTAGTGGAATACTCTGTCCCATGACCTCCTTCTGCAGGGCTTGTAAGACAGAGCTATTCCGCCTGGCTTTCAATTTGAATTTAGCCTGATCTTTTATTCCCCTTCCTTCCTTCTCTTCCCCTCCCCTTTTTATGAAGATTACCCGCCCTGGGATCCCACAGCTAATTCTCCCCTGGTCTCCTTGCTGGCCCAAATAGGACTAATTTAGCCAGCTAGCTCTGGTGATCATCTAATGTTTATTGGATGGATTTCCCCCCAAATTGATTTTAGAACTTTGAATTTATTGTTATTCACGCTTTTATTCTGCTTTTTGTTGTATCACAATTAAGTGTTTTAAATTTGTTGTTAGCTGCCCTGAGCCCGGTTTTCTGAAACCGAGAAGGGCGGGTTATAAATAAAAAATATTATTATTATTTATTATCCATGGGGACAAACCTAGACAGCATTTTAAAAAGTAGAGACATCACCTTGCCAACAAAGGTCCGTATAATAAAAGCTATGGTTTTCCCAGTAGTGATGTATGGAAGTGAGAGCTGGACCATCAAGAAGGCTGATCACCGAAGAATTGACGCTTTTGAATTATGGTGCTGGAGGAAACTCTTGAGAGTCCCATGGACTGCAAGAAGATCAAATGCATCCATTCTTAAGGAAATCAGCCCTGAGTGCTCACTGGAAGGACAGATCATGAAGCTGAGGCTCCAATACTTTGGCCACCTCATGAGAAGACTCACTGGAAAAGACCCTGATGTTGGGAAAGATGGAGGGCAGAAGGAGAAGGGGACGACAGAGGATGAGATGGTTAGACAGTGTTCTCAAAGCTACAAACATGAATCTGACCAAACTGCGGGTGGCAGTGGAAGACAGGAGTGCCTGGCGTGCTCTGGTCCATGGGGTCACGAAGAGTCGGACACGACTGAACGACTAAACAACAACAACATTATCCATGGGCCAGAGGAGTTGCTGCAAGGAGCTTGCTTCGCCTCTCTTGGAGGAACACTCAAGCCCTGTTTGTGTCTGTGAGGTGGAGAAAAAACAGGACCAGCAACGGCGAGACGAGGTTTCTGTAAGAGCTGGAGGGTCCTGAAGATCTAAAGCCAATTTGCAGGGTGCCTTTTGCAAAGAAATGAGCAAACCTCGCTTCTCCTCTGGGACTGTTGCCTGTGGGAGATCCCGCTGAAGCCAAGAGTTCAACTCCAATATATTGAGTTGGCATGAAGTACAAGAGGCCCTGCCAGACTTGGAAAGAATGGCAAGACTATTATGGGGACTGTCAGAGCTCGGCCAGAACTGAGTCAAGCTTGAGTCCCTGCATATAATTCACTATTACTGCCCTCTTCCATGCAAAACACAGCAGGTAGCGATGTAGCGCATCTCTCTCTTCCCAACCGCCCCATTTCCCCCCAGGCAGAGGGCTGGTTACTTCTCATTGCTTTTTACGATTCCCAATAGCTATTTTAATCTTTTATGATTTCCACTAATTTGAGAAAGTAGCTTTCTTCCCCGTATTTGGGTCATTCATTTCCACGAGTACATACCGAGACAACTCGCATTACTTCAGTACACTCTGCCCACTATATAAAATTCCTCATTAACTTTGTAAATATATTCAGAAAGGGAATTTTATGGCGGGGGGCTGGAAATGGAAATGAACTGACCTTTCATCTCTGCTTTCCTTATAAGGGCACATTTAGGACTGCTTTTGTGTGTGTGCAGCTTGAGAATACCAGCGGCTTTAGGTAACTTGTTCCTGTAAGTCCATAGGAATGAGGGGTCTTCAACCTGTACTAATTCACAAGGTACCAGGGTATATGGCCGCCGAGACCACATAACACCGGTCCTGAAAGACCTACATTGGCTCCCAGTACGTTTCTGAGCACAATTCAAAGTGTTGGGTGTTGACCTTTAAAGCCCTAAACAACCTCGGCCCAGTATACCTGAAGGAGCGTCTCCACCCCCAACATTCTGCCCGGACACTGAGATGCAGCTCTGAGGGCCTTCTGGCGGTCCTGTGGAACGCCCGCCCATCAGATGTCAAGGAAATAAACAATTATCTGACTTTTAGAAGACATCTGAAGGCAGCCCTGTTTTGTTGTCGTTTAGTCATGTCCAACTCTTCGTGACCCCATGGACCAGAGCACGCCAGGCACTCCTGTCTTCCATTGCCTCCCGCAGTTTGGTCAGACTCATGCTGGTAGCTTCGAGAGCACTGTCCAACCATCTCGTCCTCTGTCGTCCCCTTCTCCTTGTGCCCTGTTTAGGGAAGTTTTTAATGTTTGATGTTTTATCGTGTTTTTAATATTCTGTTGGGAGTCGCCCAGAGTGGCTGGGGAAACCCAGCCAGATGGGTGGGGTATAATACATACATACATACATACATACATACCAGCCTGTGATGTCCCCAAATGATTGGTATAGGGACCTGTGCTTTTTAACTTGTTCATAAACAGCGGCAACTGATAGCCCCCAGACCTGGTGGTGTGGCCCGTATCCAAGGAGGCAATGTAAGAAGGACCAAGGTTGTCACATGGGGGGGCAATTTGTCCTGGTTTTCATCCTATCCTCCTCCGTTGCAAAGGTGCAGACATACAAAAGCATTGCCAGTTACACAGGTACTTGGTGCCTAACTAAACTGAAAAGCGTTCAACCTCAGTTTGTTTATTCATTTATGAGATTTATATGCCACCTTTATCTTCCAAGGATCTCAAGGTGGTGTCTGTGGTTCTCCTCTCCTCCCCACTGCATCCTCACAACAACCCTGTGAGGCAGGTCAGGCTAAGAGATGCTTCATGGCTGAGCGGGGATTCGAACTCTGCTCTCCCAGGTCCTAGTGCAACATTCTTTAACCACCATGCCACACTCCTCCCACCGGTTTAGGAGGGGGTCCTTGCTGTCTCAATTTCTAGTGCGGGTTAATATCACAGTAACTCTCTAAAGAAGGTTGATCGCCAAAGAAGTGATGCTTTTGAATTATGGTGCTGGAGGAGACTCTTGAGAGTCCCATGGACTGCAAGAAGATCAAATATCTCCATTCTTAAGGAAATCAGCCCTGAGTGCTCACTGGAAGGACAGATCCTGAAGCTGAGGCTCCAAGACTTTGGCCACCTCATGAGAAGAGAAGACTCCCTGGAAAAGACCTTGATGTTGGGAAAGATGGAGGGCACAAGGAGAAGGGGACGACAGAGGACGAGATGCTTGGACAGTGTTCTCAAAGCTACCAGCATGAGTTTGACCAAACTGCGGGAGGCAGTGGAAGACAGAACTGCCTGGCGTGCTCTGGTCCAGGGGGTCACGAAGAGTCGGATAGGACTAAACAACAACTCCTCCTCCTCTCTGGCACACAATGCAGAACACACCGCAAGAAGAATGCATGTTTCTGATTTACTTAAGGCAGAATGATAGAGAGGGAGGGCTACCAGGGTCCCCCCCCCCCATTATAAACCTTATCTTGCTTTCCCCCTTCTCTCCCATGGCTTCTGACAGAGAAAAATGGGGAGAGAAATGAGTAAAAGAATCCACTGCCCTATTGAAGCCATTTCTGTGGGAAAGAGTTGCTGGAGACAGGGGTAGGACCTAAGCGGTGGAGATGAGCAGAAGTATCTAGGAAGCCTCTCAGCCAGTGGAAAATCTACTGATGACTGTGGACGACAAGATAAAGACCAGGCCATGGCTTTGGAGGGCTCAGAATCTTGCTCCACTTTGCCTAATAGAGGAGCCGCCACCGTCCATAAATCATCTTAAGAGTTAGGGATGAGCTGTAAGGTGGCCAAGTTTGATGAAGATACTAAATTGTTCAGTGTCATTAAAACAAAAAGACATGGCAAAGGGCTCCAAACCAGCAAATGTAAAATAATGAACATGGGCACAAAAGAATCTTAATTTCACAGGATCTCAAGTGGCAGTGACCAACCAGTAATGAGACCTTGGGGTTGTAGTGAATGCTCAGTGAAGATGTTTGGCCCAGCTGGCAGCCGCTGTGAAAAAGCAAATTCCATGCCTGGGAACATTATTAAAGGAATTTTAAAAGAAACTTAGTCTTAATACAAATCTATAATGCACCTGCATTCAGAGTACTGTGTAGAGTCATAATTGTTTTTTAAAATTTCTGGTAGCCTCATGAGGATATTGTAGAGTTGGAAAAGGTCCAGAACGGGCAATCAGAATGATCATGGGGAAGTTGCAAGTCTCCTAGGAGGAAAGGTTTGGGGCTTTTCATTGAAAAGGCAAGGAAGAAAGGATGTGATAGCTTATAAAATTATGCATAGCATGGAGAAAATAAGAGAAAGTATTTTCTCCCTCTCTCCTAACACTAGAACTCGTGGACACCCAATGAAGCGAAATGCTGGAAGATTAGGAAAGATAAAAGAATTTACTTCTTCATGCAGTGTATAAACTAGACCTGAAGGAGCATCTCCACCCCCATTGTTCTGCCCGGACACTGAGGTCCAGCACCGAGGGCCTTCTGGCGAAGTGAAGATACAGGAAACCAGGCAGAGGGCCTTCTCGGTGGTGGCACCTGCCCTGTGTAACGCCCTCCCATCAGATGTCAAGGAAATAACAACTATCTGACTTAAAAACATATCTGAAGGCAGCCCTGTTTAGGGAAGTTTTTAATGTTTGATGTTTTATTGTTTTTTATATTCTGTTGGGAGCCGCCCAGAGTGACTGGGGAAATCCAGCCAGATGGGCGGAATAATAATAATAATAATAATAATAATAATAATAAAACAACAACTATGGAACTCACTCCTGCAGGAGGCAGTAACGGCCACCAAAGTTGGATGACTTTAAAAAAGGATTAGACAAATTCAAGGAAGACAAGGCTGTTGAGGGTGACTAGCCACAATAAAATATAGCAATCTCCACTGCCAGAGGAAGTTACTGGAACTGAAGATGGGCAGAGAGCTGCTGTGCTCATGCAGACCTCTGAAAGAAGTAGACCAGTCATTCCCAACCTTCTGCCCTCCAGATGTTTTGGACTACAGTTCCCACCATCCCTGACCACTGGTCCTGTTAGCTAGGGATCATGGGAGTTGTTGCCCAAAACACCTGGAGGGCCGAAGCTTGGGGATGCCTGAACTAGACGGATCAGCCGGCTCCCCTTACATTTTTTCAGTCCACCGGAATGAGGGCTCTTCAACCTGTGCTAATTTGCAGGGAACCAAGTCAGCAGGATGCTAGCCTAGCACACGATAAACTTTACTACTGGAAAAGAACCAGGCGAAGCTGTCGCCCAAGCAAGCGAGATCCGCGCTTAACATGCCTCAGGTCTTCCAGCTCAAGGAATGTAATTCACGCCGGGAAGAGGGAAGCTAATGCGAGGAAAAGGTCAGGCGCTTGATCACGGCACCAAAACACTCCTGCAATATAGCGAAGCCTTTATTTTGCTGGAGAGGATTAATCAATCTCTGACGAGAGCAGATGTCTTACCTCACCCTTCGGAAGGGCGTTCCAATCCCGTCTCACTTCAGAGGGCAAGTGGGTTCCCACCTGAGACCCATGTGGTCCTGCTCCTCACAGGCGAGAAAGAAGATGAGCAAACCTCTCAGCTTCCTCCAGAATCCCAAATGCCCATTTGCTTCCCAAGCGCAAGAGACCATGTAGTCTCTTTTCCCTGGGCTTTGAGCCGTGAGTCCATTTTTCTTTCTCTCTGTGCATCCTCCGGGTTGTTTTCATGTTTTCTGGGAATCTAGGACCCCTTCCCTCTTTAAGCTGCAGCACTGCTCTGTTCATTTACAGTGTGGACGGCGCAGGTTTACAGCACCAACACAACACTGTTTACATCAATCCATCCGCGCACATAAAGCGAGGAATATAAACCTTAAGATAAACTGCACTGCATTTCTTCCTCTTCCCATCATCACTGCAAGCGATGAGAATCAATAACACCATCAAGAGGAGTTGCTGCACTTTGCAAGTGTATTTGCCTATTAAAAGACTCGGCGGTAATCGGTATTGCATTGCTAATTATTTAAAAGTGGTTCCATAAACAAGCTTCACAAGTGCAACTGTGATTCTCGTCAACTTATCAGTTGCCCTAAAAACCTGGGGGGAAAGCAGCAGAGTTGGTGCAATGGATGTGGTTTTAAGAGCATGTACAAGGATGCCATAAATGTAATGCTAAGTTCTGCGCTGTGACTGTATTGTATAATATAAATTTATTTTTAAAAGCCTTTTTATTATTATTTGTTAAATTTCTGTACCACCTTTCATCCGAGAATCACAGGGGGGTTTACAATTAAAAACACAAAAATGCATAACATAGTAATAAGACAAACACACCCACACACCCACATTTTAAAAGATCATAAAGGTAAAGGTACCCCTGCCCGTACGGGCCAGTCGTGTCCGACTCTAGGGTTGTGCGCTCATCTCACTCTAGAGGCCGGGAGCCGGCGCCGTCCGAGGACACTTCCGGGTCACGTGGCCAGCGTGACAAAGCTACTCTGGCGAGCCAGCACCAGCGCAGCACACGGAAACGCTGTTTACCTTCCCGCTATAAAGCGGTACCTATTTATCTACTTGCACTTAGGGGTGCTTTCGAACTGCTAGGTGGGCAGGAGCTGGGACCGAACGACCGGAGCTCACCCCGCTGCGGGGATTCGAACCGCCGACCATACGATTGGCAAGTCCTAGGCACTGCGGTTTTACCCACAATGCCACCCGCGTCCCCTAAAAGGTCATAGATTGTTTAATGAGCCAAAGGCCTGCCCAGCGCCAGGTGAGCCTCCCTGGGGGAAGCATTCTAAAAATGGGCAGCCACCGCAGAAAAGACCAATTCTTGTGTTGCCGCCTTCCGGACCTCTCATGGAGGAGGCACACAAAAAGGGGCCTCAGATTATGATTGCAGGGTCTGGGTTGGTTCATATGGAGAGAGGAAGTCAGGCCAGGACTGGTGTTATATGATCAAACCATCTTGCCCCAGTGAGCAACCTGGCTGGTGAATTCTGCACCAGCTGAAGTTTCTGAACCATCTTCAGAGGCAGTCCCATGTACAACACATTGCAGTAATCTTGGCTGATTGATGAGGCCAGAGATTAATTCCTTTCTGCTCTGCAGTGCCAGGGAAACTGGCAACCGGAACAGAATTTTCTTTCTGGCGGGGGAACAAGAGGATCCAATTCACTGAAGCTGCTCCTTCTCGGGCCAATGGATAGAGATAGGCTTGTTCTCTCCTTCCCATGTTGTTCTTTCTTGAAGTCTCTCAATTTCTTGGTTCCCGGGTTGGTGGCAGAGGCCAGTGTCCCCCTCAGTCCCAGGGCAAGAGATTTTACAGGTCTCTTTGGATCCCTGACCGCACTGGGAAAGTATACCATTGGATACCAGCTATGGAATTCAACTTCTTGCTAGAAAATCAATAAATTCCAGCTTTCATTATAATAATAATTTATTATTTATACCCTACCCATCTGGCTGGGTTTCCCCAGCCACTCTGGGCGGCTTCCAACAAAATATTAAAATACAATAACCTATTAAACAGTAAAAGCTTCCCTAAACAGGGCTGCCTTCAGATGTCTTCTAAAAATCTGGTAGTTGTTTTTCTCTTTGACATCTGGTGGGAGGGCGTTCCACAGGGCGGGTGCCACTACTGAGAAGGCCCTCTGCCTGGTTCCCTGTAACTTGGCTTCTCGCAGTGAGGGAACTGCCAGAAAGCCCTCAGCGCTGGACCTCAGTGTCTGGCCTGGACGATGGGGGTGAAGACGCTCCTTCAAGTATACTGGGCCGAGGCTGTTTAGGGCTTTCATTAAAAAAAACAACCTCAACTTCTAAGTCACAAAGGATGGAGCAAAGAGTATTGGTGCAAAGACTGATAAATTCACAGAAGACACATTCAGAGACAATATGCCACTGAACAACAGTTGCTGGAGACCAAGAGCAGGATGAGAATTGCATGCCCTGCTTGAGGGTTCCCTAGAAGCAGAATGCTGCACTGGATAGACCTTCTCATCTCACGCCAGCAGGGCTGCTGCTCTCAGGTGTTAAACCAGAGGGCTGTAAGATGGATTTCTAGTAGGAAGGTTTGAGACGTCCAGCATACC
Organism: Podarcis tiliguerta; assembly: GCF_965153285.1. Taxonomy (NCBI): domain Eukaryota; kingdom Metazoa; phylum Chordata; class Lepidosauria; order Squamata; family Lacertidae; genus Podarcis; species Podarcis tiliguerta. The sequence goes on along the minus strand of NC_139536.1, from coordinate 18,068,205 downwards.
TCTTTGCTCCTTGCACCTCTGGATGAGAAGATTAAAATAAGTTTTTTTTTTAAAAAAAGCAGTCCAATTTCATATAAAGGTAGCATCAGACAGCAACTGCAAAATGCACAGAGACACAGATGCAAAGTACCGTATTTTTCGCTCTATAAGACGCACCAGACCACAAGACGCACCTAGTTTTTGGAGGAAGAAAACAAGAAAAAAAAATATTCTGAATCTCAAAAGCCAGAACAGCAAGAGGGATCGCTGTGCAGTGAAAGCAGCAATCCCTCTTGCTGTTCTGGCTTCTGGGATAGCTGTGCAGCCTGCATTCGCTCCATAAGACGCACACACATTTCCCCTTACTCTTTAGGAGGAAAAAAGTGAGTCTTATAGAGCAAAAAATACGGTACTAAATTTGAGAAGCTTGCTCCTTATATCATAGAACAGCCCTTGCAAAATTCTCCTGTCCATCCATAAAATGTTGTAGTTGTAGTTGGCTCAGAAGCAGAGAGAAGGAGAAGGGCAAGAACTAAAGGTCTGACAAGATTTGGAACGCAAGATAAAAACCGGAAAGTGATCTGCTTATCTGGAATGAAGCCACAATGGCAATTATTACTAGCTGAAAATATCAGGCCATACTGAGAGAAACACAGATAAGAGGCAGGGGTAGGGGGCGAGAGCAAATTAGGCGGAAATGGTGAGAAAATGTCGTTGCCCTAGCAAAATAAGAAGTCCTGCAAATAAAATCTCACTTGATGCTCCAAGAGGAGGAAGTTTGATTTTATAAAATTAGTAACTTTACTTCAAAAATTTGTTCAGTGAAATGTTGCTATAAAACACCTTACCAGTTAGTAATCCAAAGCAGGTCTGTCAAAATGACATACACACTCATTGCCACCAGTAATGAGACGGCAATTAGTTTCTTTGTACAGAATCTCTAGAAACTGCCCAGATTTCAGTTCAATGTTAGAAGCATGCACATTCACAGCAAAACAAACAAACAAACAACAACCCAATTCTGGTTGTTTTGGTAGAATTTGAGAGTATACAATTAAATGACTGAAATTGCAGGTGGGCTGGTGCAGATCGTACACAAACTGGTGATTTTGTTGGTGCCCAGACATCTTAACACACTTGGTATTCTGATTCCAATTATTAAAATGATTTAATTTTATCTGAGTAAGTTGATGAAAGACGTTTCTAGTAATATAGAGAGGTGGCCATTACTTAAAATTTAGCATTTGGGGGTAAGGTTAATAAATGAAAGATGAATATATTGCCACAGGTAATATATGTACTTTATGGTATTTCATTATATATTCCCCAAGCATATCTTTGGAAATTTATTGGGCTAATTGGGAACTTTATTTGGGATAATTCTCCACCACATTTTTTACTTAAAGAGACTTCAGCTGCCAGTATTTGAAGGTGGTTTTAATTTTCCAGATACGGAAAATCTTGTGGAAGATTCTGGCCTGCATAATAACAGCGCATGAAACTAAGGCACGATGCTTTCTGGGAAACTCTCTTAAGCTTCCACAGCAATCTGCAAAGAAAACAGCTGGGAATACAACCAAGCAGCACTAATAAGTAGCAAGAGAAGCAGGTGGACGGAAACCGGGGAGCCTTCAAGTCTACACAGGCTGCGTAGTGGAAGAAACAAGGAGTGGGGAGTCCTGGGAAATATGTGTGTGGGTGGGAGGGGGGTGCTCCTTGACTGTCCAAGCTTGAGGCTTGCTCCTGGAAGGAGGAAGAGAAATTTTTGCAAATTATGCAATCCATTTCCCATTGAAGAAGGCGAACGCTTCTCAGGCTGGGAATGTCACCAATTAATTTTGCTCAAATTCTTGCTTGTTCAGAGGACCGGAATGCCCCTAGCATTAGGGGCAGAGAAAACTTGGGATCGTTGACCTCGCTGGCCAGAGTCGATAGTTGATTTGCAGCAGGAGATTTGCACCTGTAAAATGGCGTGTCACAAATATAGCCAGCTATTACACATCCTTCCTAAAAGGCAGCCCCCTTTTGTCCTTGGCGGCATTCCTTTTCCTCTTCTTGCTCAGGAAGCCCTCCAGCTTCCCACTCCTCTTCAGCTCTTTGTACTTCTCAGCCAGTTCCAATTTCCGCTTATCAGCTGCAAAGCACAAAAGGGAAAGTGGCCTTAATTCAAGCCAGCCATGTTCATAATGTCACTAGCAATTCCCATCCCTAACTCAAGCTCCCTCTTCCACTCCCAGGCCTCTCCCATCTTTCAACAGAGTCCCGTGATTTTTTCAAAAAAAGAATCCACATTGATGACTGCACACCCCCTCAGTAAAAGTCACCATCCAGTCCCTTTGCTTTGCATTATTCCCCAGTGCAACTGGTAACCAGATCCAATGAACACAGCAGGTGAGAACACCATTCAAAGTCGCAGTGCTGACCATCTCCAATATGCAAACCAAGCAGAGGAGAAGAACATGACAGACTGTCTTTATGGAAGGTAAACAGGGTCAGGGGAAGACTATCAGGTGCTCAAGGTCACACAGAGTTTGGGTCAAACCTGGACAAACCCAGAAGCGCAGCTATGACTCTGATCAGTTTGTTTAACAACTCCCATCAAGCCCTGTCTTAAAAGGATTTCTTCCTTCTGTTCAAGAGTCACACCCCTGCAGAGACCGCTGTGAACCAATTTATAGACATCAGCACAGTGGTGTAGCGTGGGTTGCCAGGGCCCAGGGCCATGTGGAGGGGATGGGTGGGAGACTGGGAAACAGACAGTGTACGCATGCTCATTCAACTGCCTAGCAGTGCCCGTCACCCAGGAGATCGCAGCCACAGAGATAAGAAGAGTTGTTCCAATGCATGGAGAGGTCGCTTCCTGGTTCGCAGGGAGAAACCGTTTTAGGCAGAGCCTAGCGACAGAAGCACGCAGCTGTATTGAGGCAGCACTGGGTGTTGACATTTTGCACCCGAGCCAATCGCCCCTATGCCCCCCGCCAGCTACGCCACTGCATCAGCAACAGGTCCCCTATTTGACCGCATTTATTAATGCCTGATGGAAAGTCAAGGCTCGAACCGTGCAGCTTCTGTCGACAGGCCAACACTTACACTTCTTTAGATAGAAGGGCTTCTTTCCTTGCTGGGCCAGCTCCCTCCGCTGCCTCTTCATGGCCAGCTCCTTTTCTCTCTCCTTCTGTTGCTTCCTCTGTATCTCCTCCTGCTGAGTCTAAGAAGCAAAGGTGGGCAAGTTGCAAACATGCCATGGCTGGCCAGTGTCAACGTTTCTCCTCTCCCCAATCTCACTGGAGCTTTCCGCGGAATGGCGGCTCCAGGCTTTGGGCCTGCCTGCAGCGTCTCCAAAGGAAACCCGAGCTGCTCTCCTAATTCCCCGCAGGCCCAACTCACCATTTGCTTGAGGAGCTGCTGCAACTTGGTTTGCCGCTCCACATTTCGGCTTTTCTTCAGGTGCTTCTGAACTACCTGCAGGGGGGGGGAAAGAGGGGAATGCGCTGAAAGGGAAGTCGCCTTTCAACCCAGGACTCTGAGGTAAAAAGGGCTTCAACACAGGCCTTTTCTCCTTCTAGGCAGGTTGCACTCGACGTGAGTAGCTGCAGCCATTACCTCTTTCTCCTTCTTCCTGAGGTCGTTCAAGAAACCGTACGTCTTTTCAAAGATTTCTGGCTTATACTCCCCAGAGAGGTCATCAAAGCGAGGATCTCGAGGTACCTGGGGAGGAAGAAAGAGGAGCGAGCACTAAAATTTGAACACTGCCCAAAAGTGGTGTCTTTCTTCTTGGGCACCCATCATTACTCTGTCTTTCAGGAGCAAGCCGGATCTGTATCACTCCTGTCACACTCGGTGGCCCTTGCCTCATGCAGCACTGCACTGAGCACTGCTTACTAAGTCAACAGTCTCCTCAGCCGTCATGCGAACTCCTTTATATTCATCCCCTCCCAAGTAATTTTCTTTTTTTAAAAAAAATATTTTTTATTAATTTACAACAAAAACAAATCATACACTATTTTCACATCCAAATTTTCACAAAATCTTTCTTTTCTGGACTTCCTTCAGCTTCTCCGTAAATCTTTCGTAGTCATTATTGGTTTACACATTTCTTATATTTGTATTGTCATTATTTAAACCTTTTTTTCTCTATTCCCTTTAAACAATACCTCTCACGTTTCACAGTGCTTTTTTAAATCCCTCTAGCGTTATTTGGCCCTCACTTATACTATCCAGATATTCAACAAATTTTCCCCAGTCTTCTGTGAACTTTTGGTCTCTTAAGTATCTAATCTTCCCAGTAATTTTCATTCATCCCCTCCAAGTAATTTTCAGTTGTGTTACTCAAATATTTTTCTTTTCTTTTCTGTTTATTTTTGTCCACGGTCACAAGGCTATTTTCTCCCTTTTTTTTATTAATTTGCAAATTTAACAAAGAAAATGAAAAAATAAAAACCGGAAAGGGGGAGGGGAAATGAAATAAAATTAAAGAGGAAAAAAAGCAACTCACCTTCTTTTTAACAGGCACAACTCGTCTTAGATAGGGGACTGGCTTCTTGGCTGAAATTTCCAGAGGTCTGTGGGAGAGATAGAGAGTACATACTTAGGAAAGAGAAGCCTGGGGGTGTTTCCTATCCTTGGGTGGGTTGATTCTCAGAACCAACTCTCAAGATGCGAAACTCAAATGCTGCGCCAGTGTTTTGCTTGTTTTCCCTCCGCACTGTTGACCACCAGAAACTTTTGGAAACTAAGAGACCGCTATGTGCAAGGAATTGAAAGCCACTTGGAAAGCAAAGTGTGTTATGTAATATGACAAGAGAAGAAATTAAAGGGAAAAGTACATTAATGCAGGACTGGATTCAATCTTCTGAATTTTGGAACAAGATGTATTACTACCAGAAGAGTTTATAATAGATATTAAGGCTAACTACATGATGTATGTGTTTCCTTATATTTATTGCTATGTATATATTAAGGGCTGTCAACTGATTATAAAAGTTTAGTTGATAAATAGTCTGGCCTTTAACCAATTATTGATTAATCATTACATTTAAATACTAGAGCCTCAGTGTAGATGCCTTTTTGAGATATTGAAGGAAATGTAAGGTATCATCTGTTTACTGAATTGTAAGTTACCACTCACTGTTAGAAAGAAAAGGGCTTTTTAACATTGCCTTCGCTCCATTCCACGGGGGAAAACGTAACTTCAAAGAACAAGAGTGTCCTGAATTTTCATCCCCAATCCTGGTATGCCCCGCGGAGGACCTTAAGGTCCACAAATGACATTTTTGAGGTCCCAAGTCACAAGGTGGTTAGATTGGTCCCAACTAGGGCCAGGGCCTTTTCAGTACTGGCCCTGACTTGGTGGAACACTCTGTCACAAGAGACTAGGGCCCTGCGGGACTTGACATCTTTCAGCAGGGCCTGCAAGACAGAGCTGTTCCGCCTGGGCTTTGGTTTGGACTCAGTCTGACCCTTATGTTTCCCTCCCCTTATGGTTTTGATCCTTGGGCTACTTTTAAAACGAGGCTGCATTTTAAATTGCATTTTAACCTGTATTTTAAATTGGGTTTTTTACTGTATTATGCTTTTACTGTAATTTAACTGGTGTTAGCCGCCCTGAGCCCGGCCCTGGCTGGGGAGGGTGGGGTATAAATATTATTATTATTATTATTATTATTATTATTATTATTATTATTATTATTATCCACAGCCCCCTTTATTTAAATCAAGAGAGTACTCCTGAACACAACAGCGTAATATTATATCCTACTCCGTACAATGGACCTTACTTCCAAGTATATTTGCTAAGGACTGCAGTATACAGCTTTAGTTAATTACTCTACCAACGAAAGCATCATGCCCTGTTTACAGAAAATTGTGACATGCATATTACTGGTGAGCAGTGTTAGAAACTTACTAGGTGCCAAATGGCACCTTTGAACTACTTTACAGACGTCACAACAGAATGACTATTGGACTAGATGACCCTGGGGGTCCCTTCCAACACTACAATTCCATGATCTCAACTACATCGCTTGACCGTAGCTTGCTCTTACAACAATTCACTTGAAAGCAGAAACAAACACAGGGGAAATGGAAATGGAATCAACCAGGGTTGAAATTAGCAGGGCGCCAGGCGCATTTTGCGCCTAAAGGTTCTCCATTTGCGAGCACCTCAAAAAGTCTGGGTGCCATTTTTTGCGCCTGGCTGTCAGTCAAGGATTACTGAAATGTATGTCATTTGAAGCCTTGAGGTATATGTTAAGGAAAGAGTAGACTGTTTTGAAAACCGTATTGTACCAATATTTTACTGTATACGCCAAATGAAACGTGTACAGTGGTGCCCCGCAAGACGAATGCCTCGCAAGACGGAAAACCTGCTAGACGAAAGGGTTTTCCGTTTTGGAGGTGCTTCGCAAAACGAATTTGCTATGGGCTTGCTTCGCAAGACGAAAATGTCTTGCGATTCCTGGGGGTTTTTTTCCGCTCCCCACCCCCTTTTTCTAAGGCACTAAGCTGCTAATAGCCTTTTAGCAGCTAATCCGCTAATCCCTTAAGCCTTTATAGCCGCTAATAGCCGCTAAACCGCTAATAGCGCTAATCCGCTAATGGGCTTGCTTCGCAAGACGAAAAAACCGCTAGACGAAGAGACTCACGGAACGGATTCTTTTCGTCTTGCGAGGCACCACTGTATTAACAATTTATGCTAAAAAACTTATGTGAATTGTATATTAACTGATGCTTATCAAAATAATAAATAAAAAGTGTTGTCGACCTCCCCCCCCCCCCCCCCGCCGGTAGCGACTAGACATTCTGTTTTGGCGCCCACAACCCAGGTCCCAGAAGTCATTTGGCTCCTAGCTTTCTTATCCTAGTTTCTAACACTGGAATTAACTATGGGCTAAGGCAGAGGTTTTCAAACTGTGGTCTGTGAGTTCCATTTGGGTGGCCTGCGGAGAGGCTGTAGCACAGTTAAATATCTCTGTGCTCAGCCCTGAACTTCCTTTCCTTGATGTGATGATGGAGGACTAAGATGACCAGCAAGGAGTCCATGATTCGTGCAGCGACACAAGTTGTGCAGCTTTTGTTGTGCACAAGTCAGCTGACTCAATGCAGCTCTTAGTCGCCAACCTAGCACTCAGTCCATGCAGTTGCAATTGGACCCTCACCGTCAGCAAAATGGCACCCAGGGAATTTTAAACACTGTCAGTGAGGTGCCTGTAGTTGTCATTTCAAAATAACTATCACACACAGAATTTCAAAGGGGAAAACAGGCTTCAGAGGAAAGCTAAGAGGCCAATTCCCCTTTCAAGCTAGAAGGAAGGCTCTTCAAATGCACATCCATTGAGGCAAATTCTATCCTCCACACAGGAATATAGAAGCTGTCTTATACACAGTCAGCACATTTCCCCATCTATCTCAGTGTTATGTACACAGACTGGCGGGATGCGGGTGGCGCTGTGGTCTAAACCACTGAGCCTCTTGGGCTTGCTGATCAGAAGGTTGGCGGTTTGAATCCCCACGACGGAGTGAGCTCCCGTTGCTCTGTCCCAGCTTCTGCCCACCTAGCAGATCGAAAGCATGCCAGTGAGAGTAGATAAATAGGTACCACGGTGGCGGGAAAGTAAACTGCGTTTCCGGGTGATCTGGCTTCCATCACGGTGTCCTGTTGTGCCAGAAGCGGTTTAGTCCTGCTGGCCACATGACCTGGAAAGCTGTCTGTGGACAAACGCTGGCTCCCTCAGCCTGAAAGCGAGATGAGCACCGCAACCCCATAGTTGCCTTGTGATGGACTTAACCATCCAGGGGTCCTTTGATTTTATTTTATTTCACCTTACACTGACTGGCAGCAGCTCTCCGGAGTTTCAGCAGCATTTCCCCCCCACCCCAGCCTGACCTGGGGATGCTAGGGACTGAACCCAAGCATGCACTCTATCGCCAAGAGCTATGGTCGCAGCATCCGGTCCCTACCCAGCTGAAGGACTTGCAGAGACTTGCTTCTCTTCAGCCCCACACCTGGCTGACTGGTTGAGGGATGGTACTTGAGTCTTGTTCTCTGCCACCAACATTCCCTGGCAGCAAAAAGGGAGGGCACCCAGACTGCTGCCAGCCACTTCTGTTTGGGGAGGGGAGCTTGAAACAAGGGATCATTTCAACCCCCATCCCCCCCCCCCCCCCCCGCAGGCACAGGCAGGCACCCTCTCACACCCACCATCTAATTTGACTCTCGGTGCATCCACACACCCGCTGCATCCGCACTCCTATGCAGAATGGGAAGATGTAAAGACGGAAAGCGAAGAAAAACATTTCGATTCTGCTGGCATGGGTGGATTCCGATGCGAATGATTGTATTGCGGTGATTGCAATCTGTATGGCAAATTAATTATATAATCAGTGGGTAAAAGAGGGAAAAGCGCTAATTAAAAAAAAGGGGGGGAAAAACCAGCTTCTCGGGCTGCGTGCATCTAATTAAGTGCTCTTATCATTCCCGTCCCCTTTCACCTGCATTCATTGCCTTTTAAGAGGGCGTCTTTTTCTTCAGAATTGCAGGGCGCAAACCGCAAGTCATTATGTGTACGCTACTCTGCATAAAGGTCAGGGAGCAAAGTTTCAGACAAAATAATATAATCTCTAATGAGATTTTGTTTTTCTGATGTTCAAAGTCATGATTTTGGTTTGAAATGATGGCTCCTAGCCTTTATCGGTATATCACAGGGTTCTGCTACCAGCTGTATAAGCTGCGAGTTTTTATCCCAAGACCCAACGTCAGATAAATTTGGATGGAAATATTTTTTGATTGATGGAATTACACTCTCTGGAAGTGGACCCACCCTGAGCTACTTCTGGATGTTCAAAATCTCTCTAGCATCCAAAATTGCTTTTTATCATCAGCTTCGGCTGATTATTCCAGATCAATGGTTCTGCCTTAAAACCAGGGGTGGAAAGGCTTAGTCCCCCCCCCCCCCCCGTATCACTGGATTCCAACTCCCATCAGCCCCATCCTGCGTGGACAACAGACCGGAATGATGGGAGTTGTGGTTCAGTAACACCTGGAATGCCACAGATTCCTCATCCCTGGCTATGGAAACCATCGCTCAGTTTGTAATCTCTAGGCTGAGCTACTGCAATATGCTATATCTGGGGCTTCTGCTAGAGTAATTCAAAAGCTGTGCAAAACCCAGCAGCCCATTAATTAACGTCAAGGAACACTCGGGATTATGCAACGCTGTATCTGCTTCGACCACCAATTGGCTTCCATGCCCTTTCCAAAAATGCTGACATTACCCTTTCAAGTCCTAAACAACTTGGGCTCAGGGAAAGCACAAGAGCTTGTCTCTCAGTAAAAATCAGCAAAGGAGACCCTCCTCTGACAACAGCCCCACCTAGAACAAGTCAAGGACCAGGGCTTTCTCAGTCGCCGCTTCTGTTTTATGGGATACAATGACCGAAAGGTGCCCAGATTTATTATAATTTGCAAAGATTTGGTTTTTAAATCCTTTTAAATGGCCCAACATTTCACCTGTACCTTGATGTTAAATGAGTTTTAACATGGTTGTGTTCTTAAAACTTTGTATCCACGAATAACCACAGTTATTGTTCAAGTGGTAAGAAGAACTAAGCACCACTCATGTCTTGTATTTACTAAGCCTACAACTTACATACAGTGGTACCCCGCAAGACGAATGCCTCGCAAGACGGAAAACCCGCTAGACGAAAGGGTTTTCCGTTTTTCGATGCGCTTCGCAGGACGAATTTCCCTATGGACTTGCTTTGCAAGACGAAAATGTCTTGCGAGTCTTGAGATTTTTTTCCGCTCCCCACCCCCTTTTTCTAAGCCGCTAAGCCGCTAATAGCCTTTTAGCAGCTAATCCACTAATCCCTTAAGCCTTTAATAGCCGCTAAACCACTAATAGCGCTAAGCCGCTAAGCCGCTAATAGGGTTGCTTCGCAAGACAAAAAAACCGCTAGACGAAGAGACTCGCAGAACGAATTAATTTCGTCTTGCGAGGCACCACTGTACATTTAACTTGTACACATTCAGCTTTATGCGTGAGACAAAAAGTAAAAAGGGGATGGGATTCCAGGAAAAATGACGCCCCCCCCCAACCTGCCGTTGAACTGAACGTGTTTTGATAACGTGCAATTTTGGCTTTGGGCACGATCCCCAGAACGTCACCCCAGCGTCAGTTGCGGGCTTACTGTACGTTAGAGCTGTTTTGGCTCCAGCTGCACCTGAACACTTCAGTGGAAAGGCAGGCTATAAAAAGCAGTAAATACTGGAATAAACTTATGCAAAGCAGGAGTTGGGAAAAGGTCTCCACTTTTGCAATAAACGGTTCCAGCATCCCGTTCCCTACCTCTCTTCAACCTGCTGGATTACGGCCTTCAAAGCATTTCCAACCCACACCGCCCAATTATTCAGAAGACAAAAGCAGGCGATGAACCTGGAATATTCTCTCCAAAATGGATTGGTCCAGTAAAGTCAACATATCACTTATTTGGTGCCTTTTACTCCCTGGACTGACGTGGCGCCATCGCTATGCCAACATAAATTTTAATGAGCCGCCGTAGAAATCCTTTGAAAATATGACACCCAGACCCTCTTCGGCAGTGACATTAACCAAGTCACCCTCCTGTTGTGCTTCGCAACCGCCAGCCTTCAGACGCGGCAGAAAAAGCAGCGCATCACGGGAAACAGACGGCTCTCTATGAAACAGCCTTTTTCAGAGGGATACACCAAATTGATACACCAAATTCCCTCAGGAGAAGTGCAAACTGATAAAATTATGAGGAGTGGAGAAAACAAGTAAGCTAATCTTCTGCACCAACAGCCCATGAACGGCTCGATGAAGTTAATTATATTTTTATTAGCTAGCTGAAAAGACAGCACCCTTACCAGAGTTGTGACAGTACTGTGGAGTTTCGCAGGCAGAGCTGCCAGTTCTTGATCCGGATGCGGCACCTATTGCTTTAACAGCCCCGGGGCAGCAAAACATTATTTGAGTGTGGTGTCCCAGCTGCCCCACTGCAATATTCCTCCTCCAGGTTTGAAGTAGCAAAGAGATTCTGCTTTCTGCAGCAGGCAGATGAGCAGCATTTAGGCTCATACCCAACAAAGTTGTCCTGTAAGCACAAGGAGTTCAACCTGTGCTCCTTCTCATCTCCCTATGTACACACCCCAAATCTGTTCTAGGGTTCCCCCCAACCCTAGAGAGCAGATTTGGGGGCGGGCAGAGGAATCCCATTGTGCAGGCACCAGTGGCGTAGCGCGGGTTGTCAGCACCCGGGGCAAGGCAAGTAATTTGCGCCCCCTAACCCGGGGCAAGGCAAGTAATTTGCGCCCCCCCCCGCTGCACTGTCCCTCCCCCAGATAGTCCCTCGCTCTCTCTCCGTACCGCACCGCACGCCTGGCACCCTCCCCTCCACAGCGGGCGGCGACCCGGCGGCTCGGATCGGATTTGCACAGCCAGCACTGCAGTGAGAGAGAGTGAGTGAGCCAGGTAGGGGCAGAGAGCTGCGAGTGCGAGCGCGCCCCCCCCCCAAGATGTTGCGCCCGGTGCGGCCAGCCCCCCCTGCACCCCCCACGCTACGCCACTGGCGGGCAGCAGTCCTTGCACTAATAGGACGACTTTGTCAGATACAAGCCAGAGAATGGACCGCAGCAGCAGGGCAGGAGCTGTCATTCCGGACATCATGTGGGACACCAGGCTCCTTCAGACGCCTCTCGCTTTTCGCTTCCATAACAAACTGGTTTCCAATGAGCATGTGGAAGATTTTATAAAGCTTGCTCACTTTTTAAAAAATATTGCGGCGTTATGTTGCTTGCTTCTGAATCCAATTTCATTCAAGAATGCACCACTGAACAGGATAGAATTTGGGGAGCATTCCCTTCAAGTCGAGAGGGTTCCTTTCAAACAAACACACACACAAATACCTAGCTGATTTGATTCCAGCTGCACTGGGGCTTTTGTAGAAAGGCTCTCTCTCAAAAGGCTTCGGAGAGATAAAAATAGAAATAAGCAACCCATAATAGAAGAGGCATTTTGAAAGGCTTATATAGCATTGTCTGGAAAGCCAGCGAGAGCTTCAGGTAAAAGGTGAAGTAGCAGCACAAGATATTAACAGAGGGTGGGGAGGGGAGAGAGAAGAGAAGAAGAAAGTTGGAAAGAGATGAGAGAGAACGGATGAAGGAAAGAGCAGGTGTCTCTTGGATGGGACACTTGGGCGACTGAAACCTGGCCTCAGGACGATGAAGGGTAATGACACACAGCAAAATGGAGAGGTGTCTGAGGAGGGACTACAGTGACGATTTGCATTCGTGTCTGCTTTAATGTTTAAATTACTCATCACATTGATGGCACTTTACAGAATACAGTGGTACCTCGGGTTAAGTACTTAATTCGTTCTGGAGGCCCATTCTTAACCCGAAACTGTTCTTAACCTGAAGCACCACTTTAGCTAATGGGGCCTCCCGCTGCTGCTGCGCCACCAGAGCACGATTTCTGTTCTCATCCTGAAGCAAAGTTCTTAACCTGAAGCACGATTTCTGGGTTAGCGGAGTCTGTAACCTGAAGCATATGTAACCTGAAGTGTATGTAACCTGAGGTACCACTGTATACCGAAGTGTGAGAGACTGGGAACACAAATGGGGCCAAAGAGTCACATAAATGGCTCCCAGAGAGGCTTAGGAAGAAGGAAGTAAATTAATCACAGCAAGGTTATAAAAATGCATCGAGAGCAAGGTAGCAGCTCCAGTGGTGCAGACCAAAAAGCAGACACTTAAGGCTGTTAGTTCTTCAGGTAAGTCCATGCTACCACCCACCCTCCCAGAGGGAGCCCTCTGGTTAAACTCCAATTCCTTCTTTCCAGGATGACTGCATTCTGCTCCAATAGCTCTCCAGAGGCAGCTCAGAAATCTCTACACCCTTCACCAAGCAGGAAAGGGCTTACTGCATGAACCTATGCGCAAGTTTGATAATTGCTAACTTGAGAGCTCACTCTCAAGTAAGCAAGCGCAGGTTTGCAGACTTCACCTGAGCCCAGGGGAATAATGCGGTTCTCTTTGGGGGAATGCACAACAGGGAAACACATTTACCCGTGCTTGTTTGGACGCTGCTTCTTCTCTGGTTTTGCGACATTTACTGCCCTTTTCCCAGCAGTCATCTGCTGATAAGCCTTGGTCCCAACTCGATTTCTCAACTGCAGCAGCTCCTCAAAAGACATTGAAGACCATTCTGGGGGAAAGATAAAAACGAGACACCCCCAAACAAATGTCAGTCTTTGGATTATTCAAACGCTATCACCCGCCGCCCAACCCGCTTCATGACATGTTGGATGCTACTGTCTTTTTTTGCACTCAGATTGCAAGGGCAGCTGCAGGTAAACACCTTGCGATTCATGCAAGTGCCACCACAAAAACCTTGCACACCCACCCAGTGCTTAGTCTCACAGCCCCTTCAAAGACACACTAAACTGCCCTGCCAATGGTGCTATCCCCGTGTGGCTGGGTTAAGTATTCAGGGCCTATCACGGGGACCTTTTCAATCCAAACAGCATCCCACCAGGGGCACAGATCAATGGGAAGAGGCCTACTGGACAGCACTACTGGAAGCTTCTCCCTGGGAGTGTCTGAAGGAATCCCATGTGTACTGGAGTTGTGAGGAGGGACTACAAACTTGGCATCCTACGTTAAGTAACCACACACTGTGCTAGTCCTGCGGAATTATGACAGAGACCACAGACCGGGTCACAGCTCTATCTGTGAAATTAGGATCCAAACAAACAAAAACAAAATGGTCACTCAACTAATGGTTTCAGAGTTTGGTGCACACAAGCCAAAACTGCCAACTAATATACAAATTAGCTGATTTTTAACATCTTCTATTCACATGTTAAAGAGGGCAGAAGGTTGAAAGTTTGTCTGCATTCTAACTTCCTTTAGTATTTCTGAAAAAGGACCAGAGTAGTAATTTTAGATTCACGACTTAGAATTAAGAGCACTTTCACATCAGAGGTGTAAATCAGTCTCGGCTTGTATCTTCGGCCTTTTAATGTAAATTTTTTAAAAGCAGCTGTTCTCGGAGCTCAAGCGCAGCTTCAAAATTGAACTCTTCCATCCTGCATTCACATGTAACACACAGAATGAGAGATGCTTAGCATTGATTAGGAAATAGACTAGAAATGCCCACTCTCTCCCCCACTGCCCAAAAATAAGGAATTCAGAACACATTCAGAGCTCCTTGCATGTCCGTTATACGACAAGTACTTGACTCTCTGCTTGTCTTAGAGAGGAACACTTCTGAAGTCAAGCCAATCCTATAGCACAAATCTTTCCTTAGGCTTTCTCTCTCTCAAGGGGCTTCTCAGTCCTGGTTGCTGACACTGCTAAAGAGCTTTCTGCATTACAGACACTGCCCTAAGGCTTAAGGGAAAGCCCTTCCAGCTCCCATCTCTTTTATGACCTGGGGACAGAACACAACTGTTTGCGCATGGCACATTTCATCAACATGTTGCGGCAGGCAGTCACATTTTACAAAGGTTCCAAAAGACATGATGTTGATTGATATATCATACACAGTGCAGATTAAATATAAATAAGTAAAACCCAATTTCTAGCACAAAGTGCTTGCAATTTAAATTTTGACGGCTGAGGTGACATCAGAGGAAGGGGGAAAAATAGGAGATGAAAGCATAGCAGGGAGTGATTTTATCTTCCTAAATACATAAAAATGTAAGGCTGTCATTGGGCAGCCCCCATTGGAGGATTTGTAGTGCCTCATAATAATTTGGATTTGCATCGAGCCCTCATGGGGGGTTGAGGGGAAGGAGGGGTTATTGGTTTGTTCTTGTTTTTATTATGTATTTTGTGTTTTTTATCTCGTATTTTTATGTTGCGAACCACCCTGAGACCTATGGATGAAGGGCAGTATACAAATGTAATAATGGTGAGAAGCAAAAGAGAAGGCAGGTTGTACAATAGCATGGGGACAAGAAAGGAGAATCACTGAGAGGGGAGGAGTGGTTTTAAAACAACACCAGAAGCTGGAGTAAAGAAGAAATGGTGGAAACAGAGAAGAAAATGGCAGCTTTTTAAAAATGGCGGAGGTTTGAGGAAACTTTTACAATCATTTGAGTACATCAGGAAAGAGGAATACTGAAAAGGAACATTTGGTTGATTTAAACTTCCATTCCTTGGATAGTTTATGGGAGATAAAGGATGTGCAACCTATGACTCCATAGTATTTCCCCACAATCCTGGTACCTCCACTCCTGGGACCATGTGTTGTCTTCTACATGAAGTTCCAGAGACATTGTAGTAATTCGGAACAGAGTCTTTATTAAGAAGCAACATCCATCAACAGAACTCTACCTGAACAAGCTAACTGACAACCTTGCTCTTTAAATTCTATTTATTTTAAAGAGATAGCAGCATGGCTCCGCATAGGGGTTTGTGTGCAAGCGAGAGGGGGAGGCATGGAAATGGGGTGGCGTGCAAGGGAGAGTTGAGGAAAGTAAGTAGATGGATAGAGGGGGGGAAAGGAGTAAAGCTGAATTTGGTGATGTAGAGAAAGGAGAGAGCAGAAGGCATGGGAATGAGGTTGAAACTGAAGGCAGGGGCATGAAAGGGTTTGACGAATAGGAGGTGATGCTGGCTTCATAATTCAGCATAAAGTGAAAAGGATGCTTAGCAGTTGCAATGTGTGGGAGGAAGAAGATGCAGGTGGTTACCATGGAGGAGTTTTGTGTGCAAAGGAGGTTGCACAAAAGAAGGGGGAGGAGGCATGGACATGGGGGGGTGAAAACGGGGATGCAAAGCTGGACTAACAAACAGAAGAGAGAAATGGCATGAGAAATGGGGCTGGGAAGGTGAAAAGCAAGCTTAGTCCTTCCACGGGGTGTGACGGGGAAGCTCCAGGAGGTTAATGGGGAGGAATAGCAGGGGAGGTTGGCAAGTGGAGCAAATGGGGGCACATGCCCTAGTAGAAACATAAAAAGGTAAAGGTAAAGGACCCCTGACAGTTAAGTCCAGTCGTGGCTGACTCTGGGGTTGCGGCGCTCATCTCGCTTTACTAGCCGAGGGAGCCAGCATACAGCTTCCAGGTCATGTGGCCAGCATGACTAAGCCGCTTCTGACGAAACTGGAGCAGCGCACGGAAACGCCGTTCACCTTCCTGCCAGAGCAGTACCTATTTATCTACTTGCATTTTGGAGTGCTTTCGAACTGCTAGGTTGGCAGGAGCTGGGACCGAGCAATGGGAGCTCACCCCATCGTGGGGATTCGAACCGCCGACCTTCCGATCAGCAAGCCCAAGGCTCAGTGTTTTAGACCACAGCACCACCCGTGTCCCCTGTGGGAACATTTGTTGTTGTTGTTTAGTCGTGTCCGACTCTTCGTGACCCCATGGACTGGAGCACGCCAGGCACTCCTGTCTTCCACTGTCTCCCGCAGTTTGGTCAGACTCATGCTGGTAGCTTCGAGAACACTGTCCAACCATCTCGTCCTCTGTCGTCCCCTTCTCCTTGTGCCCTCCATCTTTCCCAACATCAGGGTCTTTCCCAAGGAGTCTTCTCTTCTCATGAGAGTCTCAGCTTCAGGATCTGTCCTTCCAGTGAGCACTCAGGGCTGATTTCCTTAAGAATGGATACGTTTGATCTCCTTGCAGTCCATGGGACCCTCAAGAGTGTCCTCCAGCACCATAATTCAAAAGCATCAATTCTTCGGCGATCAGCCTTCTTTATGGTCCAGCTCTCACTTCCATACATCACTACTCTGAAACCCATAGCTTTAACTATACGGACCTTTGTTGGCAAGGTGATGGGGGAACATAGTCTGCCTTAAAACCAGCTGTCTGTTTAGCTCAATATGATTTACTCTGGTTGACAGCAGCTCTCTAGGATCTCCGAAAGAAGTCTTCAACCTCTGCTATTAAGTGGAAGTGTCTGGGATTGAACCTGAGATCTTCTGAAAGAACAGGAGGTTCCTATCACTGAGATATGGTCCGCCTTTAAAGCTGGTTCGGCCACCTCCAGGCACAAATGCAGCACCTTGAACCACTCATGCGTCCTGCCAAAGGGCAGAGTGGGATTCAAACCCACACCTCCAGGCAGAGACTGTATCCTTATTGCAGAGCTATAGACAACCCAACTGTCCTGACCATAGCTGTCAACCTTCCCTTTTTTTGCAGGAATTTTTTCAGCGCCGTTTCCCGCTGCTATCCCGAATTGTTAGATATCCCGTAGACTGTCCCCAGGACAGGTGAAGCTGCTGATCCCTTATTTTCAAATCTGAAAGTTGACAGCTATGGTCCTGACAGCACCATTTTGCACAGGTAAAGTTGTGTGTACTTTGTGATTCCTCCAACAAGATGCCTCCCACATGACACCATCTACTCATCTGTCGCTTATTTCAACCCAACAGAAAGGTTCAATGGAAATGGTAAAATTTGAGGAGGGATTTTAAGGCGAAAAGAATTTGACTGATGGCTACATTTTAAATCAGGGCCCATACCATCTTTTCTCGCTTTGTCTACATTCTAACATTCAGGCATTTTCCCGTCACAACGCTTTACTGACATCACCTCTCTCTCTCTCTCTCTCTGTTCTGGCATGCCAAACATGTAATCCCTCAATTAGTCATTCCTTATGGCAAAAGTCTAGAACTGTAATAGTTTTTCCCCCCTGATGAGCTCTGGACAGACCCGCAAAGAGACTGCAACCTCAAAAGCCTCTGCAAACGAAGGCCAAATGATGCGTTCCACCTCAGACGTCAACACACGATTTGTCATATTGGATCAAACCACTGGCCCATCAAATCAGCTACCCTGCCCTGGGCAAGAACCAGCACCTTCTACTCCACAATACAAGGGGTCAGGGAGGGAGGGAAGGAAAGGAGAGGAGAGGAGAGGAGGAAAACCTTTAACAATATGGGCCACTCAATGTATATATATTCCTTCTTGACACACAGTTAACTGACGGAAAAGCAGGACTGAACCAACATGATCTAAGCTCCATTGCCAAACAAAATTTTAAACCTGTATTTTTTAACGTGACTAGAGCTACAATAAATTCCACAGGTCAACTGCTTATTTCATCCCAAAAAACTCCACTTTTCATACCTTGTTCTAATTTTATCAGCCAACCTCAATGAAATGCTCCCTTAGTTTCTGCCCCCCCCCCTTCCCAGTTATTCACCTGGAGTTTTCGCAAACACCAATTACAGAAAGTACTGCGGAAGCCAGTGACAAAATAAAAGAGCCTGCTGTTTAAAACGCAATCACTTTAACAAGGTTGTTTCAGATACATAAAGGCCTACAAAGTGGTTTGGGTCCTTTCATACCTAGGCAGCCAAAGGCAAAGTATGACGACCGCAAAAGGAGCAACAATTATGAACTGTACGAAGCTCACTTTGTTTAGCAGTAAGAGTTAAAATGAATGAAAAGAGGTGTTCCAGGTGCTCTTCATTTTTTAAAATTCTTTTGCGGGAGAAAGACGGAAGAACCCCAGCTGTACGAGGATACAGCTCCTTGTACATATACGGAAACAGAGAAGTCAACATGAAAAACCACCGTCCTACATTATGTGTCAGACCTCATTGCAAAATCTCTGTAACTGCATTTACTTACTTATAGTTGCAGGGCAACTCACAACAAGGAATAAAAATGAATTCATTTTTTATATTATTATTTGTAGCTCATTTCTGTTAGGATATTTCCGTTCCACCTTAAAAGGGAGCAGGATGTTTGTGTCACAGCCTGCGCATTTCCTGTTTCACAGGATGTTTCTGTTGTGTCTTTGTTTTCGTCTCTCGCTGCCGGAACACTGAAGCAGGCAGTCATGTTTTTCTTTGTTCTGATCAACGCAGAAATAAACTTGTAAATAATGCTCTCCTGAGTGCATCTTTCGCTGTGTGCATTATCTGCTGATAGAGCGTGCATCGGCTCTGGAATGTGGCAAGCTATTTCCGGAGCTCGTGTCGCTAATTGCTGATACTGCGTGTCTACGGGAGATAAATGGACGTCCGGAGACGACGTGGAGTCATGATGGACTTTGTCTCCCTGGCAGTATCCCAACAATTTCTGCCCAAAAGAGATGAGGAAAGGATAAGTATTTTTATTCTCACGATGACTCTGCAAGGTAGAGCCACCCATTAAGCTTCGTACTAAAGCAGGGATTTGAACCTAAGTCTCAGTCCAACACTTCAGTCACAACTCCACAATGGACACCACACTAGATGAAATATAGCCAGGGACAGCTAGGGTAGTGGGTAGAGTGAGGCTTAAACTGGAGTAACATACAGTCGTACCTTGGCTGTCAAACTTAATCTGTTCTGGGAGTCTCCATTCAAAAACCAGGGTGCAGCTTCTGATTGGCTGCAGGGACGTCCTGTACTCAATCAGAAGCCGTGGAGGACGTTCAGCTTCCGAAAAATGTTCGCAAACTGGAATACTCACTTCCGGGTTTGTGACATTCGGGAGCCGATTTGTTTGGGAGCCAAGCCGTTTGACAACCAAGGTACCACTGTAGTTCCAAACTTCTGCTCCGTCATGTAAGTATCTTTGATTGGAAGCTGAACCAGTCAATCTTCTTTCCTACCTTAACCAACAAGATTATTTCAAGGGTAGACACTAGGCTGCTTAACCCACAGACTTGCCTCCTTTAAGGAAGAATGAGAGAGAAATGTAATAGATACACATGGAGGTTGGGGGGGAGGGATAACTTGATCCTTAGCAAGTTGGCGCACCTATTTTTTCAATAGAATATTGTCCATGCTTTGTTAAGACATGTTTTGATAAAGTGAGTTGACGTGGTTTTCCATAGCACTATGCAGACTTTTGGCCACTGCACAAAGATTGAGAAGTTGTACACGAAATGAACAGGAAGTTTTAACATGAATGACGACAGTGGTAAAAAATGAGAACTCTGCTCCAAAATATTTGGATAACTAGGCATGCTTATGAAACGCTGAAAAAGGTACCCTGTTGTGCGCAATGTCGCCATCATTTTCCATCTCCTTATCTGAAAATGCTTCAAATGGTAGAACGCTTATATGCATGCTTTGAAGTAGCTTCCTTTAATGTTTGTGCCTACCTTGATGTGGTAGCCATCCCTTGCCTCTTCCCTGAAAAGAGAGGAAATGGACTGACTTGATTTATTATAGAACATTTCTGAAGGGATTATGGATTTGCCGTTAACACTCCAGCTAATTCACTCAAAATATGTGTGGGGTGACTTAACAGCTATGTAACGACTGTGATGTGAAATAAGCGCTCGCCTTGCTGTTGCCGGCACCTGTCTGTCTCAGGAGACTATGGAGGTGTGCATGTTTTGGGGGTCAAACCGTTGGAGAGTTACAGCACCTAATAGTAGAGACTTGATATGGGAGAGACATGTTTTCTTGCAGCTGGGGCAGATGAAGGCATCCGCTTCTGCTGCTGCAAATGCGCCACGGCATTTTTTCTCTGTATTCCTCCCAGCAGTCCTTTCTCCTCTGCTCACTACTGTGGATGCATGACCTGTCTGTCTGTCTCCAGGCACTATGGTTGCCTGCAAGGGATTTCCACACAGCAGGGTTGATGCTGTTAGCCTTCGTGTCTTGTTTGCAGACATCTTTGCTCATAGGAACTAAGCAAACTAGCAGTGAGCAGTACAGTAAATGATAATGTCGGCAGATCCAGAACCACACACAATGGTAAGAAGAATCTAAAGTGCTCGAAAGTTAACAGATGCTAAATTATCTGTGACAGTTCTTGGGGGGTGGGAATTAGAGATCTACAGCGGTCTGGTCAATAAAACTCTCTTTGATAGAAGTCACAAAAAGACAAAGAATTGTACGAATGCACAAGACAGGGAATGAAAAATAAAAATGGAAAACCTATGCCATTATACAAATAAACGGCACATTCCTCAGGCTGATCTCCGGTTCAATTTTCTCTGTTTAAAACTAATTAAAGGGGAAAAGACAAATGACGACGGGCATGTGGGAAGAGATTAGAGGTGTTTAGCTTAGCTTTTCCTTCCCATAGATGGGAAGGAAAAGAGAGCAAGTCAAGCACTCTGATTTAACATCAAAATATTAAGAAATGTTCAGAGAAAACAGAATGGAAAATTAAAACTTGAAACCACCCCCCTACATGTTACACAACGTACCATAAAATATTCCCCAGAAAAGCTGTTCTTTTGCCCCTGCGGTAGCCCTGACCACAGTCACGACCACCCCAAGTCAGCTACCCACAATATGAGGCAAGCACTACCAAATGAACAGCCCCCTTTCATCGCCACCACCTGCTGCCTTCCTTTTGAAGGTAGGGGCACCCAGAGAGGCACCTTTGCTGCAGGTCTTTGCACACAGGCAGATTGATATGGGAAACACCCAGGTCCCAAGCCTTTTTAAAGGGATTAGTACTGGCACTCTTAATTGTACCTGAAATATTTCTGACTCAGCTGGTGCCATTGCAGAAGTCGTCCAACATGCACATCTTAGAAATACTTCTGAGGTCTAAAGCTAATCACAAGGCTCGAACCAGCCCTACATTCAACAGAGGTCAGAATCTGAGAGATATATTAAGAAATTGAGAACCTGTGTGGTGCAACAGTTAAGAGTGTTGGGACTAGGGCCTGGGAGACGAGGGTTCAAGTCCCCACCTGGCCATGAAGCTCACTGAATGACCTTGGGCTAGTCATGGTCTCTCAGCCTAATGTACCTCACAGGCTTGCCGTGCAGATGAAATGGGAGAATCTCGAGGTCTTTGGAGGAAAGGCACTATACTGGTACCTCGGGTTAAGTACTTACTTCGTTCCAGAGGTCCGTACTTAACCTGAAACTGTTCTTAACCTGAAGCACCACTTTAGCTAATGGGGCCTCCGGCTGCCGCCGCGCTGCCGCAGCACGATTTCTGTTCTTATCCTGAAGCAAAGTTCTTAACCTAAAGCACTATTTCTGGGTTAGCGGAGTCTGTAACCTGAAACGTATGTAACCTGAAGCGTCTGTAACCCGAGGTACCACTGTATAGAAATGTTAAGAAATAAAATAAATAAAACCCATTTTTAAATGTTGTCAGGAATGCCACGTGTCATGCTTCCGGAAAGAAGACTTTCATCTGACTGGCAAGGTTCAGAAGGATCTTGGAGAAACAACTGCACAACAATGTGATTTTTCTCTCCATGCAGTTTCCTGCTTTTAAAAAAAGCATGAAGTCCACTACATAAGATATGCAGTGCAAGCGTTTTCACTTATCCACGAATCAGGAAGTCTATAGGCACCACTTCTTCTCAGACAGAAACCATGTTTGAAGCAGCCCTCGGGCTCAAAGGAAAGGGCACTAGTGTATTCTCGGCCTGCTCCAGCAATTTCTAATGCATAGCACAGTTTTGTGGAAGCTATTAGGTTGCAGTCAGCTGTGACTTATTTTCTGTTTAATGCATTGTATATCAAAAGAATGTAAACCACCTCGTCTGCTTCATGCTTTTATTCTCCCTTTTTTCCATTTCCTCCTTATCAGAGGCTTTCTACCATTCTATTTGCGGTACATCTTCGTCCTCCTCTGCTCCTCCCGCTCCTCCTCCTTTCTGATCTTTACTTTGCTCTCTTGCTTCATGCGTCCTCCTTTGATCCCGCAAGTTGCCAATACCGGCTTTCCTCGGGTTGGTATCTTGCAGTGGGTTTGGACTGCTACAGCTCCGATCAGCCCCAGCTGGCTAGGGCTGATGGGAGGTGTAATCCAAAACAGGTTGGGGTCAGCTGCCATACACCCTCAAAGCTCTTCTCACTCATCAGTCATTGATCTGTTTCCTTTCATGGTTCAAGACCTTCTCCTAGCACTGAACACAGCGGCCGGCTTTTGAGATGACACACACAGCGCCCATGTAGAAGAACTGAGTGAATCACAACTGTCCAGAGCCTTTGAAGGGCAAGACAAGATGCCTAGTTAGGAGCTGTCGGGAAGTGGCGGTTTTCTTGACACATGCTATCCCCCCCCCCCCAAATATGATCAGAACATTACAAGTTGAAGGCTCAGCTTCCTCACCGCTCACTGGTAAAAAGGGGAAAGGACAAGATGATTATTTGAAGCAACAACAAAAAAGGAAGCAATTGGAGTATCTTGCTTAATCACTTCAAGTTCTGACCTTTCACTAAAGGTTGTTTGCTGTGTAATACAGATTTGATAAATACAACCACCCCTCAGTAAAAAAAGAGGTTGATGCAGTGAATATAAGGAGGGTCTTCCTGGATCAAACCAAAGGTCTATCCAGAACAGCATTCAGTTAACACTGAATGAGAAGCCCATAAGCAGGATGAGGGGGAAACAGGAGTTTTCCATTGGTAGTCTCCAGCAACCGGCATTCAGTGGTGTGCTGAATTGCTTCTATGTTATCATTTAATATGTTATTAGAATCAGATAATTGTAGAGTTGAAAGGGAACCCAAGGGTCATTGCAGCCCAACTCCTTGCAATGAAGGAATATCAGCTAAAGCATCCATGACTGATGACCATTTAACCTCTGCTCAAAAACCTCCATGAAGGAGTGTCTACCCTTTCCTGAGGAAATCTGTTCCACTGTCAAACAGCTCTTACTACTGTCAGAATGTTCTTCCTATTGTTTAGTCAGAATCTCATTTCTTGTCGTTTGAGTCCATTGGTTCAGGTCCCACCCTCTGGAGCAGCAGAAAATGAGCTTGTTCCATCTTCCATGTCATAGCCCTTTAGATCTTTGAAGATGGCTATCAAAGCAACTTTCAGTCTCCTTTCCTCTAGGCTAAACATACCCAACTCTCTCCACCGTTCCTCATAAGGCTTGGTTTCCTGGCCCTTTTAGCATCTGATCTGCTCACATTCCAGCTTGTCAATAGCCTTCTTAAACTGTGGCGCCCAGAACTGAACATAGTACTCCAGGTGGGATCAGACCAAGGCAGAATTGTTGTTGTTGTTTAGTCGTTCAGTCGTGTCCGACTCTTCGTGACCCCATGGACCAGAGCACGCCAGGCACTTCTGTCTTCCACTGCCACCCGCAGTTTGGTCAGATTCATGTTTGTAGCTTCGAGAACACTGTCTAACCAGAATAGAGCAGTACTATTACGTCCCTTGATCTGGACACTATCAGGCTGTTAACGCAGCCTAGAATAGCATTCACTTTTTTGCTGCTGCTGTATCACACACTGTCCTTTATTTAAAGACTTGATATACCTCTTAAACATCAACACTTCCAAGCAGTTTACATAAAATATAAATTAAAAACACTAATAAAATCGCGTGCTAAAAATAAGTTGACCTAATTTTTACCAAAATTTAGGTAAAGGTTTCTTCATTTTTAATCAAAAATTAAAAATGTATAACACTGCAAGTTATATAGCCATCATGACTATTATTTATTATGGTTCTTACCTGCCCTTTACCACAAGGTCCAATGACCGCTTACAATAAATAAAAGCACAATAAAATTAAAACTACTGTAGAAACAAAAGCTCATAATTTCAAAACAGAAATTTAATTCAACTCTGGTAACCACGGGCAACAGTATCCTTCATGAAGTTCATCTAATTCCATTTTAAAGTGATCCAAGCTGGAGGCCATCACAGCATATTGTAAATTCCATAGTTTGAGGGTAGAAGGTCAGCCTGCTCTTTGATGCAAGAAAGGCCAAGACCACAAATATCAAAACCAGGTTCTACCCAAGGGTAATGGGAAAGCCCAGCACAGCACAGATTGGATGCCATACATGTTCAGTGAGAGTGAAAATCAGGCTCACCAGCTGGGTCTGCCTGAAATACAGGTACTGAAATCTGAAGTGCCAAACTGTCTAGCAATGAAATACAGTAGTACCTCAGGTTAAGAACTTAATTCGTTCTGGAGGTCCATTCTTAACCTGAAACTGTTATTACCCTGAGGTACCACTTTAGCCAATGGGACCTCCTGCTGCCGCCGCAGCACGATTTCTGTTCTCATCCTGAAGCAAAGTTCTGAACCCGAGGTACTATTTCTGGGTTAGCGGAGTCTGTAACCTGAAGCATCTGTAACCTGAAGCATCTGTAACCCGAGGTACCACTGTATTGCTTAACATATTAAGGCTGGAATCTCAAGGATACGTTATTATTAGTGACTAAGTCCTATTCAAGTCAATAGGCCTGCTTACACGCTCACACTGTACGATTGCATAGCTAATAAAACCCAAGGATATTAAGGTATTTAACTGCTTTAACTACATGGATAAACAAGCAAGGCACTTTGCTAAATAGCAAAAAAGATGTACCAACTGTTGCGTAATTTGGAGGAAGTCAATTTGTCTAATGGCAACATTCGCCAATGGAAATCTACTTTTCTCCAGAAAAGCCAATTAAAATTTGATTATTCAAACCAGGGCTTTTAGCTCATTAGCATATTTTTTTAAGTGTTAATTTAAACAATCCACCCCATTTACTGCCTGCAAAGTTCTGAGCAGAAAACACTAGATACTGTCTACCGGGTTCGGAAGAATGCGCTGTGTCAATTCCATTTCATTCACATTTGCAAAAGTTTCCCCATAGAAGCTGGGATAAGGGCGGGGAACCACGTCCCATTCAGATTCAGCTCAAACCATGGTTGAGTAGCTTTCCGAAGCTTGTCTCAGTCGGCAGCTCCGTCTATTCCTCCTCACTGAAGTCTCTTTTTGAAAATCACTGAGCTGAATTCACTCCCGATAATTCATTTTTATTTGTATTATTAAGTCTCATCCCACGCCTTTCCCTCTCTTCCTCTCATCACCGGCATTTGCCTAATATAGACTGAAATCTCTCGGAAGTACAAGGCAGTATTAAAGCACTACATAACCACCATAAAATAAAATTGTGATAAAAACCTCCAGATTCTCTTTATAGCCCTCATGATAACGGAGGCCTTTCCTTGGGCTTTGAATTCTGGGAATGTGTGTGTGTGTGTGTGTGTGTGTGTGTGTTAAAAATGCAGGCAACCCAAATTCAAGACACTACTGAATATGTCATAATTCCGCTGTCTTTTCTGTCTCTTTGCAATGCTTTCAACATATTTATGATTCTTAGTTCTCTCCTTCCACAACTATCCTTCATCGAAATAGCAACCCGTTGTCATACAAGCCAACTGTGTGTGACTAGGATGCTACAAGAAAGACAAGGAAACAGCGGGCTGGACACCTCGGCTGCCAGTCCATGCTTTTTATGGGCCACCAAACCAGTCAAAATGCCAAGGAGACTGCTCTCACAAAAAGGACCACAGCCAGATTCTCCCATCTCTGCCGACACAGGGCGATAGCCAACGTTACTCATGATCAAGACTTCTGCAACTACGTGAAATTTCATTGCTTCACTTCTTCAGCTCCGTTAACATCAACAGTCCAAAGTTCTCCTCCCACCCCTGACATACACAACCTCACCATTTCTCCTTTCTGTATGCCCTGAACGCCTCGGGGTGTCTTTCCTCAGGAAAACCCCCTTAGCCCTCATTATTTAAATAAATAAATAAAGAGTCCCTCCTGAAACAAAGCCAAAACAATCAACCTACCGTAAATGCACATTCTTCCATGTTCCCCTCGCCCCATCATCTCCCCACAACACACACATATGATGCCCCCAGTTTTAGAAACTCAAATACAAAGGCTAGGCCCCAAATGGCCCCTTAAACCAGGGTTGCGGTTGCCACAAGAGAATGTCTGTTCGCCAAGGGATTGGACTAGATGACCCTCAGGGTCCCTTCCAACGCTGCAATTCTTCAATTCTAGAATTCTATGATCTCAACTGCATTGTTTGAGTGCAGGTTGCTGTTACAATTCATTTGTCCCAGTATGCAAGGAGAAACACACACAAGGGAAATGGGATTAGTTGTGGACTAAGGCTGTTTTTAAACTGTGGTTGCCAACCTGGCACCCAGAAATCTCCTCATAGTCACAACTGGACCCATGCCAGTAGCAAAACGCGCCTGGCGCCTGGCTAATTTCTAACACTGGATGCCCTCAACATAAAATTGGTTTTAAGAGGACTTGTGTGCGTGCGCAAGCTACCACACAACCACTATGTAAATTAAATAAACTAACCACACCAGAATGCCCAAGAAGTAGCCTCTGTCTCTGCTATATGGGCTAACAAACTACATCTGTTTCTGGCTGCCTGTTCATAAAAGATTAGAGAAGCAGCACTGGCTTTGCACATAAACCTTTCTTCATCCATCTTCCCACGTTTTTCCTGACCTGCATTTGATATTAAATTATATGCATTTAAAATTAATTTGTTCCCAATGATTTATTCCCTGCAAAAGAATAGCTGTATGTGGCTGTGTTTTGTGCCACCACCTAGCTACCTATTATTTGTATGCCAATTGATTATGTTCTCACCACCTTCTGTTTTCATATTTGAATTTCATTAGTGCTCTTTGCTCCCTCTTCTAGATTCATTTATTATGCTAAATGAGACCTAATCCGCGTCCCTGGTGAACTCATTAGACACTTTCCCAATTAACCACGCTGCTATTTATAATTGTGCTTTGTTTGTGGTACATCAGCCATTTTTTAATTCATGTAAAAGCATCACTCTCAGTGTTGCCAATTCTCAACATTTTTCAAATTAAGATTCTTGAGATAACTGCATTTTCTCCCAGGCAGCAACTCTGTACCCATTTACTTCTGAGTAGACGTGTACTGGACTGCACTGTCAGAGATATGGTTCTTGGAAGCACATCAGTATAAAAACAATCTGTTTTAATTTGAATAAATTTCTAGCCTTCAGAAGATTAATATAACAATAGTTGTCTGCCTTTAGAAGAGTGAGAAGGTAAGACAACACCTACCACTACCAAATATAATTTAAATAAGTTTAATGTGCACAATTCTCAGTCGATTCCATGATTTAGGAAGGAAGGAAGACAAGAATCTGATAGCTTGGATTTCATAAATTTCTGTGGCTTTGGAAGATATAATCAGTCTCAATTCTTAAGAGCAAATCTTGTTTTTCTGCATTGAAACAAGAATTCCAAAGCTAACTTAAAAGGCTGCCTTAGGAAATCTCACTCAATGATTTTATAAATATCATATCACATTGCTTATTGCATTTAGGAAGCATATTTTCAAAACAGAAAAACATGTTTTGAGTGGCTCATTTGTTCTTTATTAGTGCTTCCGGCTGCTTCTTGCTGACAGTTCCACAATGCCCTTATAAGCTCTTTCTGTGGAGTAGACCAAACCGTAATTTTGGCTGAAGGCTTGAGCATACATTTAGAACTCTAGAGTACAGTCAATTCTCAACAGATATGACAAAGAGAGGAAATCTACAGAATTACCACGAGGCAAACTTGGCTTTCAAGTAGTAACTAAACTGATTTATTACAAAGATCAGTTGCTTACTGCAGCAGTCAACATGACTCACAAAAAATGCTCATTTTCAGTACCAACGTTTGTTTCCTAATCCTCTTTTACTCCTTGAGCTCCCTCTTTTTTGAATTTGCTACACTTGCACCAACTCTTGGGGAGGGCACCAATGCACATTACATATTTCAGGTTTGAAACTAGTGGCAAACAATTTTAGAACCATTGCAGAGATCAAACAAGGAACAAATTAGCACTGTCATAACGTAATATTTTGAACTTTCAAAAGATCCACAACGTTCTTTGAGCTTCTTTAATCTGCTGTCAGGACAGCGTAAAGGAAAACAGATCACCCAAACCTGAGGCCAACAAAGTACCTTTTTAGGAGACTACTCCCCTTCCTCCATGAGAAAATGCAAAACATCTAACCAGAAGACTAACCTGCATTACAAAGTGTTCTCATTAGACAACCAAGGCAATGGCACCGTTGATGGGGTGCATACAGTGAGCTGCTATAGGGCAGCAGACAAGTGTGTCGTCTCCAGCGAGCAATTCTTACCATGCTGAACGTAGACAAGCCGCTGTTTCTCCAGCCTGCGTTCCCCCATCCTCAGACTTCAACAGGGGGATAACAAAGCTTTGTTTTAGGGCTGGGCGATATCTGGTTTTGAATATTGCGATATACCATCAGCTAAACATCTCAACTTATCGATATATCACGATATCTGATAGTAACTCCTGCCGCCGCCAGGCCTCACAGGCCGCCAGTGATTCTGCCATCACCGTTGGGCCTTAAAGGCTGTTGCCACTACTGCCTGTGAGGTCCCTGCTGTTTCTGCCACCACCGCTTCTGTCGCCTAGCATGCCTGCTGGCAGTCCCAGATTATTTGTATTCCCAAAACTCATCACTGTACTTTGGATTGTCCTGAATACCACAATTTGGAAGCCAAGCCCATAACCCAAAGTTTGGATACATTTTGGCTTGCCTGCTGATGAAACTGTGTGGTGATTGATAATAATGACATCTATCCGTTTTAGAGCCCTAAGTAGTAGCAGTTGCCAAGTAAGTAGCCTGTTTGTCTCTGCATAGTTCCGTCCTTATCGGTGATGTTTAGCTGGCGATATATCGCGATGTTGAAAACCAGCTATTGACGAGCCCTCACACACATTGTGATTCACGATATACTGCCAGGTCAAGTATTATGAAACAGATATCATGATGTGAACTTCAAACCGGTTTTGGACAATATATCGATATATCACCCAGCCCTACTTTGCCTGATCAGCTGTTGTGAGGAATAGCCATCATTGTTTTTAGTGGTCTGACTACCATGTGGCATTTCTGCAGCCCTTAAAAACGACAGGCAATTCCATATTTCAACACAACTTTTTGGATTGCAATAACATGTTTCCACTATATAGGATGCAAGAGATTATTCAACCGACAGCCCCAACTTGTTTGGTATCTGAGCAACAGAATATACATTCATGCAGAGTATGACACAGAAAGGCACACTCTCCGTTATTTTCCTGCTTTCAGAGGCAGCACGAAGCATGAGACACACCTGACGATAAGGCAATTATGTAGGACGGTTAGGTGATAAAGAGAGCTGTGTCAAGGAGCGCATTTGAATGGTGGCTATAATGCATATTAATGGTTACACGCCCACATCTAAGGCGGTTAATTAGAAGCGAAGCCACCAGAGAAAGAAAAGCTCAAAACGGCTGATAGGTGACACAAAGATGCACTATTTATTGAATTTTTCCAAGCATCAACGTTTACCTTTTGTTAAATCAGTCTTTGAAGAAGGCTGGCTTGTTGTTTCTTCAGGGCCTTTGTTACTGCTTTCTGAGGCATCGCTGCCAGTTTCGTCGTCATCGTCGTCTTCACTGTCTGTATAATCGCTGTCATCACTCTCGCTCTCTGCTCTCTCATATTCACTGTCATCCGACTCCTCGTCTTCAGATTCCTCTTGGCCAGGAGAATTCACTTCAGGCAAGAGCTTTGGTCTTTTGGCATCTTCGGGACTCCCCGCGGTGCTGCCTCCCACACTGCTCAAACCTTGCAGAGGTCGCTTCTGAGCCAACAGTTTTGGATTTAGGATGTTGATCGGCCTGCTGTCCTCGGACGTCTGTAATGCTGGATTCCTGCTGTCCTTACCAGAGGGGGAACTCTTCTTTCTGGCATTGCCCCCACCTTTATTCCCACGCAGCTGCTTCATAAGGCTTTTGGTTTTGGGATGCTTCCAAGTCACTAGACTCAAGCTGAAAGAGAAACTACTGTTAGCTCTCCACCTTATCACAGTTTAAGTTGCCACAGAAACTGTAACTAACCATTTGTTGGCAAGCAGGCCAATTCCTGCACAGTTCAGGGCAAGAAACAGCTGCACCAAAAGCTAATTTACAAAGCTGGAGGCTTGTCTTATTCTCCGAGTTGGGGGACAGACTATGACACTGTGTGTATATGGGGCAGGCTCATGAGGTTGATATATATATTTTGCTACAACCCCACAACAGAATTGTAGTGCTTAGATTCTTACAGAAAAGAAATACAGAGCTGTGTTTTCCGTTTATATTGTGATGCTCTAATGAACTGGCAGTAAAAGCATCTAGCTACTCATTAGGCCTTTAAATGGATGCTGCCCTCTGTCTGGTGCTTTACAAAGTTGGGTGCCTATATCTGCTCTAAAGAGATGACCCACTAAAATGATTATATTCCTTGGAAAGAAATGCAATGGAATAGAAACTACCATTAGAGGCTTTGAGGAAAATTCCTACTCCGTTTTGTCCAGAGCTCCTGATGTTCTCAAAATTCTGCCTTCAATAATGCAACATACTAGGTTTAATCCTAAAACATTCTGCTGGGCTGGGTCTGACCCAGGACTTACAATGCAGTCCTATACATGTTTATTTGGACATAATTCTGACTAACTTCAATGGGTGATTGGGTTTAGAATTTCAGTACAATATACGGCCATGGAAAAAGAGTGCTCTAGTCGTTCTTTGGCATTTCATTGACAGCAAATAGCAAAAAGCAACAGAAGAACATCTGGCACCTTAAAGATTAACATTTTTGGCACAATTTTTTGAAACCTGGACCCCATAACCTTTTGCAGCAACTAGCAGTGTTACTCAGTTGGTTCCTTTGCAGCAGAGATGGAGAACCTTTGACCCTCCAGATGTTCTTGGACTACAGCTCCCATCATCCCTGCTCACTGGTCATTCTGGCTGCAATCCAACATCATCTGGAGTGCCATAGGTTTCCCATCCCTGTTTTATATCTTTTATCTCAACTCTACCAGATCCAAGTGGGGAGGGGGAACTTAGTCTATGTCAGAGGTCAGCAACCTTTTTCAGCCATGGGCCAGTCCACCATCCTTCAGATCACGTGGTGGGCCGGACTATATATTTTTTTTGGGGGGGGGGGAATGAACGAATTCCTATGCCTCACAAATAACCCAGAGATGCATTTTTTTAAAAAGGACACATTCTACTCATGTAAAAACATACTGATTCCTGGACCATCCACGAGCCGGATTTAGAAGGCAACTGGGCCGGATCCGGACCCCGGGCCTTAGGTTGCCTATTCCTGGTCTATGTGCTTGCTTCCTAAATGGCTGGTGCTGGGGAAGGAAACAAATCCAGCCTAATCCCATGATCTATTTACATATTTAGTTAAGCAGTATTTTTTCCCTCTGCTTTTCCTGCCATTCCTCTGTCCTGGAACCTACATGATTTCAATATGGTCTCCCCTCTAGGCACTGACCAGGCACAGAACTTAGCTTTAGCAAGGTGATGGCCTCATGTGTCTTTACACCATACCTCCAAAACATGACTCATAACTAACTGCATGCAGGACCAGTTAGCCTTTTTCTGTTAAAGTCTATTTTCCAGAGGTCTTGTGTTTGGTAGAGATCTTAGGGAAGCTGAGGAAGAGCATTTGCTCTGCACCTGTTTCCCACCCTGCCCATATTCAGAAGTCCTTAAAAGCGTATCACGGGATGGTCCCAGAGCAATTAAATTCTAGTAGACAAATTCACAGTAGACAGTTACATGACTATGTATTCCATATTCGGAAATGGCATTTAGTACTGATGTTTATCAGAAGCGGGAAGCAAAGCAATGGAGCAAGGGTGTCATCTCCATCCTGCACCAGACCCTGGACCCAGTGGATTTTGCTCTGATCCAAAAAGGCAACTCGCATATTTTTTGTTGCTCACTCATCGCATTCCACGCAGCTAGGATGTTTGGGGTGTTTTATGAGACAGAAATGTGGCACACAGAAGCAAGAGGCCCTTTTAAATTGCTTATGAAAGTGTGGGTTGGAGTAGAACTCCAAGGAGGGCAATAAAGGATGTTCCTTCTTCAAGTCACAAAGACATTGGATTAAATATACAATGTTTTGAGGGTCCAAGATAAGAGAGATGCCCTAAGGTCGCCACTTTCAGAAAATGGATTTTGTAACTTTACCACCAGACAGAAATCAAAAGGTAAGCTTTACAGCCAATAGCAATTAACAGTTAAACTGTATTGCTAACCTGTTATGAGGCTAATAAAGGAACAGGGCTGGTACCTATAAGAAAGTGCCAAATCTAATGTACACGGTGTTGTCTTTGGATTTTTAGCAAGCGTACCATTTCAGATCTTCCGCTCAATCAAAATGCAGAGGTCAGGGCTAGAGGTGACATTTAGGGTGGTGTGAAAATGCAGCCCCCTTCCTCATGTGGTGCAAATGACTTAAGGGGACCAGTAACTGAAATAAATCTAATGGGGAGACAGAGCTGGGTGCCATGAGCACATCAATGACAGCAAACCTCAGAACTCTAGATGACCTCTCACTTAGTGGTTTAATGTAGCTTGAAAAACAGTTTAAGGGTGAAGTGAGATATATGCCATTAATGTTCCTTCTGCAGTAAGTTATAGATCCATGTAAGGGAATATATTCTGGTAAGAAAACCACAGCTGGATTGGACGGTCTAATGCAAGGGTGTGTGGGGTGGTTATTGTTTTATTGCTCCTTTTTTTTACTATTATTTGTGCTTTTATCTTGTGCTTTTATATTGTGAACCATCCTGAGATCTTTTGATGAACGGCAGTATATAAATCAATCAATCAAATAAACAAACGATGAATAAATAACTTCTAGTGGATCTCTGGGTGACTTGAAGTAGATCACAAAGGATCTACTTGTACTTGATGCAGACTCTAACAATACCTTCCTTTCCCCCACACCACCTTGGTGAAACAAATTAAGTGCTGATAGGAGGCTGGGGGAAGAGAATGAAGGCTGGATTTTGCGTGGAAGGAATATCAACTTATTTCTGGCACTAAAAACAAATTCCAGGATTGAGAAGCACCCAGAGTTGTCCTGATCATTACTTCTAAGTGTACGAACACCACACTTTCTAGGCAACTGTTCTGCACATGGCTCCAGCAGACAGACCTCAGGGTTCTGGAAAAAAGAAAGTGGATCCCAAAGATAAAGCCCTCCCACTTGCAATCTAATTACATCAACTGCTCTCAGGTAGGCCAGGAGGAGTAAGCCTCCCGTTGTCCACTCCCCGGCCCCAACACCTACTATTCCAGAGATAGACTGCCTTTGCCCCTGGAGGTTCCATTTAGCTTTGATAGCCCTTCTCACCTGCCTGCCACAAAAAAGCAGTTAAGTCACCCGGCGCAAAGGCATTTTCTGGGGCCGCCCCACAGCTCCAGAACCCATTGCCAACTGGTGACCTGGTTAACTTGGGACCAACAGGCCCCTTGGGAAAACTTTGGAAACCCACCTGCCCCGTCGGCCTTTCCTACCACGGCGTTTCCATTCTGCTACCGTGTTCTCTCACCATTGGTGGGTTGCTGTTTATCGTTACACTCTGTTGCTCGTTGTTTTCGGGCCGGATGTTTATGTTTTATTACAGCTGGGGGGTGTTTAAAATTCGCAATAAACTGCTTGCAACTGGGGCACTGTATTTCATCGCGAGGGTTTTCAGCTCTGAAAAAGGCAACCTATAACAATCTCTAAATCGGTAGAACAGACTCTTAATCCCGGGGCTGTGGGTTCGAGCCCCACGTGGGGCAAAATAAGTAAATAAATTCCTGCAACGGCAAGGGGCTGGACTAGATGACCCTCGTGCGGCCCCTTCCCAACTCTACGATTCTATGAAACGGAGGGAAATATATAGATATATATGAATGAACCGACCTGCAGTCCTGTTGGGCACGTGGCAGGCAAGGGGCTTTCCTCCCCTGCTTCCCCCCTCCTCCTTGAGCTTACAAGGCCCCAAACAAACCCCGCTCTCTGGTCACCGGTCCTTCCCGCCTCGCACGCTGCCTCGGGGGTGCGGCGTTGCGGGGTCAGGACTCGAGGAGGCTGGAAGGGGAGGACGGGCCGCAAACCCGGAAGAGGAAGGTCGCGCGAGCAGCAGCAGCCGCCGGGCCGGAGCTCCACCTGCCGCTGACGCGCCGCCTCCGCTCCACGCCCCCCGCCCCCGCCAGGCCTCGCTCGGATGCTCCCAGCGCCACTAGAGCCCCGCTTGCAGGCCGCGGCCCCACAGCGCTTTCCCGTATCCTGGCAACGGGAGAGGATAGCGTCACAAAGGGCGGGACGCGCATGCGCGCGGGAAGGCTCGGGCCAGGGCCCGCCTCCCCTGTGGCGTCACGAATAAACCAACGAGAGAACAAAAGGCCCAGGGGAGTTTTTTTTCCTTTTATTGTTGATAAGCGCGCTGCAGCGCCCCCTAGAGGGCGGTCGCATTCCTTGCGTCGTTGTAGCTTATCCTCCACTGTCCACAGACCCTCCAATTTTTCCTGTTTTCCAGGATTTTCAGGAGCCGTCCTAGGTTTCTGATTTGATCCCAGAATGTCCAGGAAATATTGCAGAAATATTGGGAGGATATGGTTGGCCATCCCCATTTCACTGGAGAGATGTTGAAGGATAGGTCTCCACCGCCAGGTTATCTGCCAACACGGGCTCTCATTTCTAAAATCAGTCTTGGGGGCAACCAGGGCACGTTCAGCAGAACATGGCCTCTTCTGGAAAGACACCTGTGGGAAGGAAGCATGCAGGAATTAAGAGAGAAGAAACGCTGGTGCACCCACAGCAGCACAACCGGACACCTTCATCTGCCCCAGCTGCAACAAAACATGTCTCTCCCGTATCGGTCTCTACAGCCACAGCAGGCGCTGTAACTCTCCAACAGTGTGACCCCCAAACACACACTCCTTCATAGTCCCCTGAGACAGACGGGTGCCAACAACAGCAAGGCTGATGCTTTTTCACATCATACTCATTACAGCTTTCCAACATGTTGACTTCACCCCCAAAGGTGCATGTGCCCCTCCATTGTGTCCCGAGAGAGATGGCAACAACAAGAAGGAGGGACATTGTTCAAATTGGATGGGGTGGAAGCTCGTTTGCCCTTTATTTTCATATATGGGAACTCTGGCCTGCTGCAATTCCCACTTGTTGGCTGTGCTAGCTAGGAGCGATGGAGCCAACCCTGCTTCAGCTACTGTGTTTAGGAAGCTGTAGCAGGCCTGATTTGGCTATAAATTGGGGGCAGGGGAGTCAAGGGCTGTGGCTTGTAAATAGGTAAGAATAGAAGAGCCTGCTTGCTGGATCTGACCAAAGGCCTGGCATCTAGCCCAGAATCCTGTTTTTGGAGTGGCTTGCGTTGTGGTGTTCCCTCCCAGCAATTCATCACACTGACTACTTCTTGGTTATGGTTTGATATATATATTATTTTCAAGCTGATTATTTGTAAATTTTGGATGACATTCTAAACATTAATAATAATACATTTACTACATTTATTAGCCATGTGTTGCAGCTGAATTTGAATAGATTATTCTGTATGGCAACATGGGTTTGTGAAAGCAAGGCCTGGCTGTAACAATACTCTTGTTACCTGCCTTTTGCAGGTATTATCTATTTATTTCAATTTATTACTTATTCAAAGGCATGCTGTTCACTCAAGGTAGAACATAGCCATTGTGGCTGTTATGTACAAGTTCTTACCCTCGCCCAGCAGGGGGATACTGTAGATAGTTATGCAAATGAAGGATCGAAAGTGATGTTCAGTGATTGGATGAATACTGTAGTTATGCAAATGAAAGATCGAAAGTGACGTTCAGTGATTGGATAGTTTTAGAAAGTTGCTACAGTAACGTTGTACAGGAGCTCTATATAAGCAGGCTGACTGAGCCCTTCTGCTCAGTTCTGTTCTGGCCTCTGAATAAAGAAGAGCTGTTTGAAGAATTGCTGTGTCGTCTGATATTTTCACCCACAACTTAATAGTAGCTAGTAGCCTTATCCTCCTTGAAAGTGGCAAATCCTCTTTTAAAGCCAGTCAGTCATGGGTTGCAGGTCATCATCCCAGGGTTGTATAAATATCTTTAGATATATACCCTGTTTTAAAGCCACTCCAGGCATTATGGAGGTCCTACTTCTGGCATGAAGACAGCACTGCCCATTTTTATTCCAGCCAGGAAAGCTCTCCATAAACCCTTCATCTCAGTATGGATTCATACAGGCCAAGCATGCAGTAGCTGCTATAAAGTTTACGGAGAGATGGTTGTAAACTTCAGGCAGGCAGTGCTTCTCGGTGGTTTGGGGCATTGTAATTTTGGTCTTGCCATATGACTGGACACTCAAAATTTCACATGTTGAATGCCACCACGACAAAAACTTTTAAAGCAGCAGCCATGTAGTTTATTATTCCGCCCTGCATCAAACCTGAGTTGAGGTGAATTCAGGATTGTACTGGCCGCAGTTACTTTATTTCAGAGATGCAGAACATACGGTCCTTCAAACTGATAAAGACAAATTCTTGGGGCGCACTATTTAACCCAATAATTGGTCTTTCTCAAGATGTCCCTGGACTCTAGCTCCCATGAGCCCCAGCCAGCTTGGTGAATGGTCAGGGATGATGGGAGCTGTAGTCCAGGAACGTCTGGAGGGGCATGGGTTCTGCACCCCTGCTTTATTGGTTCTTTATAAACTGTAACATTATGTTGAAGAAGGACAAGCAGTACCTTGCTGAAATACAGTATGGAATCTCCCATCCCACTGGGAGTCAGGCACATGGGTACTGGGTGATGCAGAGGAAGTCAAAGAATGCAAGAAGAGGCACTGGTCAAGGCAAGGAGTTACGTCTGTTTGAGGAGTCTGGGTTAAGGAAGCCCGTGGCTCAGCGTTTAATGCGTGAAAACTGCTTTCTGATCCAAGCTCAGAAGTGAGCGGGTCTAAGTGGTTAGGGTCTAGGAAGCTGTTTAAGATGCTGGCGATGACATCTTCATCCACAGAGAGATCCTCAGGGAAATCTAGAGCTCCATTAGTCCCCAAACCCTGCCTTGGTATCATGTGAGTGTCCTCAGCGGACTGTCTGGGCCACAAGGAAATGCCGGGAGACTTCTGAGGTGCTTGCTTTGCGTATTGAGAGAAGATTTCAGCCAGGGAGTGGATTTGTCCAGCCAGCATGCTGATAGCCCATCTGTCAGGGTCAGGGCTTGTACCTGTTGTTGGGAACATGCCTATGGCTGGCCCTCCTTCAAATAATGGAGAAATGTCTACAGGAGGGCTGCTGTCAGGAGGAAGTGCATTTCCAGGGGAGCAGAGGACATAAGGGTTCATGGAGGGCAGCCTGTTGGCATTGTCTAGGCTGGAGAGACTTTGGGGCCCACCTGCTGGAAAGAATGGAAGTCCCGTTTCTTGAGGTGGCTGCAGGGTGCCTGCCTCAGCCCGCGTGTTAGGGAGAGGGATGTTGGTTGGAAACAGAGACTGGAGGGCAGAAGGAAGCATCTTTTCTTCGCATGCCTCAAGCAGCTGAGAGGGGTTGTACTCATGTGCCTCATCCATGGCTGCCACTGGTTCTTGAGGGAAGAAACTGGCTTCGTTCAGCACTGTCGTCTGCGGCTGTATTTCTCCAGAATTGCACTGAAGATTTGGGATAGCTGGGGAAACAGCTCCACGCTGTGGGTCTTGGTTACGGAGATAGAGGGCTTCTTCCTCCCTATGCAAGGATACAAAAAGTGTGCATTGAAACAAGCGCTGGATGCCATCGTACCAACAGGAAGGTTACTGACACAGGCACTCAAACCAGATTTGGTTCTCCCATGCCACTGTGTAGCATAATCAAAGTGTTGTGAGAGCACAAGCGAATGACAAGCATGAGGGCATTTGCATAGAGGGCATTTGCTAGAATTTGCAAATACAGTGGTACCTCAGGTTAAGAACTTAATTCGTTCTGGAGGTTCCTTCTTAACCTGAAACTGTTCTTAACCTGAGGTACCACTTTAGCTAATGGGGCCTCCCACTGCTGCCGCGTGATTTCTGTTCTCATCCTTGTCAGGAGTTCAGCCTACACCCGAGTAGGAGCTTGGCAGAGACACATGCCCGACTGGCATGTTCACTCCCTCGTGGTCGATCGTTCGGGAGCTTAATAAGCTTTCTTCTGCCCGAACATCACAGCAACCGATGCCTACCGACACCGGCACACTTAGGGATCCGCAGAGTTTGTGTATCATGCGTGTGACAAGCCTCAGCAACTCAGCATTTTGGCTAATCTACTTTATTTACATATAAACACACACGGAGCACTGCAACATGGCTCCCTCTCTCACTAGCCTCAGACAGCAAAAGGGGGGGGGGGACAAAGGACAATAGTCCCACCTCATGGAACACAGTAACACAAACATCCTGTCTCCGTCACTTCCCACTCTATGGAGTCAAAACATACCGTCATGTGAAAGACAACTACACCATGACTGCAAGCATGGATCAGGAATTCTAACAATCCTGAAGCAAAGTTCTTAACCTGAGGTACTATTTCTGGGTTAGCAGAGTCTGTAACCTGAAGCGTCTGTAACCCGAGGTACCATTGTATTGCTAACGTAGTACAGAAAGCAGAAGGCGTCGTTTGCAACACCAATGTACATTGGAGCCAATTCAGATTTGAAGACATAGGAAATTGGGAAAGGGGGAGATGAAGAGTTAAACAAGAACCAGAGATGTTCCTTTTTCCTAGCGCAGGGGTCTGCAACCCGCGGCTCCGGAGCCGCATGTGGCTCTTTTACACCTTTGCCGCGGCTCCGGGGCGGATACTAGCGAGGGGAGGAGGCGCATTGTGCGCCCTGACACTCCCCACTGTGCCGGGCGCTGTACTGGCTGTGACGTCGCATGGGGGTGGTGCGTGCGTTAGTCACGCACTGTCCCGACGTCACCTTCCCGCCCGCCCGCCCGCTACATTGTAAGGGGCATGTACGCTGGTCACTGCATTGAAAGGGGGCATGTACGCTGGTCACTGTTTTGAAGAACACACACACACACACACAAAGGTAACTTGTTAATTTAACGTTTATTTCTATGAGGAGGAGTAATTCTGAGGGGTCAAACAAAGAAATAATAAAAAAGTGACAAAAAAGTTATTTTTATAATGACGAGTTTTGCGGCTCTCAGTTTTTTTTCCCTTCGGAAACGGGTCCAAATGGCTCTTTTTGTCTTAAAGGTTGCAGACCCCTGTTCTAGCGCTTTTCATCAAGGCTGCCTCCAGACCTTGGGGGGGCGGTGATTTAAGTGCATACAGAAAATTTAGGTTTGTACAATTAAAATGCTCTGCTGCCCTAGCACAGCGAATTCACTTTGAAAAAGGAAAAAAAAAGAGGATTTTTTGTAGTTAGGAAAGTGACATGGAAATGCACTGAAAAGTGGAAGATGAATGAATGATTCACAGGAAGATATATAAACACCCCGCAAGCAAACCAGGATGAATGCTCAATAAAGCCTAGATCTAACCAAACCTCTGCATAAGCTTTGTGCAAGAAAATCAGGATAAATGCTCAATAAGCAGGTTGTCTGGAGGAGCACTTTTTTCATCTTTTGTTGTATGCTACAAGTGGAAATGCAGTCGACTTTTCAAACTGCTATCCTTGCTGCTTTTCCTTTCTGTGTACAGTGGTACCTCAGGTTAAGTACTTAATTCATTCCGGAGGTCCGTTCTTAACCTGAAACTGTTCTTAACCTGAAGCACCACTTTAGCTAATGGGGCCTCCTGCTGCCGCCACCTCACAGGAGCACGATTTCTGTTCTCATCCTGAAGCAAAGTTCTTAACCCAAGGTACCATTTCTGGGTTAGCGGAGTCTGTAACCTGAAGCGTCTGTAACTTGAGGTACCACTGTACATCCAGCTATATTCTGTCCATTGCATTCCATAAGCGCAGGGAAGGGAAAGCACAAGCTGCCTTAACAGCAATTGAAAAAAACACCCCAAAGACATTATTTCAGCAATCTTTTTAAAAGTCGAATGATGTAAGATGTTCTAAAGCGCTATTGCCCAATTATTTTCAAGAAAACCTCTTTAAAACTAGGGCATGTCTCCAACTACTATCGGAACGAATCCATTCAAACCCATGGATTTTACTTTAGTCACACCCATTAATTACAAGGGGTCTAACCTGTTGTGAGTCAGTTGAGTACAACCCTGTGTTACGGCAAAGAAGACATAAACTGTGCTACTGTTCTGAGTTCTTTTTTCAAACTTAGATTATGAGAAAAGTCGGAAGAGCCGTGGGGAGAAGAGGACGGCAATGACTGGGTCCCCATCTCATGGTCATGCAATGCATTTTATGTGGAGCTATGCTTGAGGATGCTCTGGAGGCTGCAACTGGTGCACAGGACAGCAGCAAGGCTGCTTGTGTAGACAAACTATTGCCAGCATATACCATATTTTTTGCTCTATAAGACTCACTTTTTCCCTCCTAAAAAGTAAGGGGAAATGTGTGTGCGTCTTATGGAGCGAATGCAGGCTGCGCAGCTATCCCAGAAGCCAGAACAGCCAGAGGGACCGCTGCTTTCACTGTGCAGCAATCCCCCTTGTTGTTCTGGCTTTTGAGATTCAGAATATATATGTTTTCTTGTTTTCCTCCTCCAAAAACTAGGTGCGTCTTATGGTCTGGTGCGTCTTATAGAGCGAAAAATACGGTATATCACTTTCCTTGTGGGATTTGCACTGGCTTCCAAGCTGCTACTCAGTGAAATTCAAGGTGTTGGTACTAACACATAAGGTCTATACAGGACCGGGTTACTGGAGAAACTTCCTAATCTCTTATATACACAGTAGGTCACTACAATCTGTGGGAGAGCTTTTCCTGCAAGTTCCAAAGATCTCAGAAGCCCTCTCCAAAGTAACTTGGAGCAGGGCTTTTAGTGTGACTGCCCCAGTTCTGTGGAATAGCATTCCTGTTGAAATCTGGCAGCCAGCCACCATCTGTGCTTTCTGGAAATGAAGGAAGACATTTTTGTTCCAAGCGGTTTTCCCAGCCGGATGAACGGGTGTTGGCCGGGTCTATTTTGTTTTAGTTTAGTTTTAAATATATCTGCAGTTTTAAATGTGTTTATTATACATCACATCGAGATAATGATGTAGAATGCAAATAATAATAATTCACAGAATCATAGAATTGTAGAGTTGAAAGGGACCCCAAGGGTCATCTAGTCCAACCCCCTGCAATGCAGGAATCTCAGCTAAAGCATCCATGAAAGATGGCTACCCAACCTCTGCTTATAAACTTCCAAGGAAGGAGAGTCCGCGACCTCCCAAGGGAGTCAGTTCCACTGCAACATAATTTAAAATGAAGGAAGCACCATAGTTGGGAATTGCCCTCGAATATTACTGGGACACAGGTGATGCTGTGGTCTAAACCACAGAGCCTAGAGCTTGCCGAT
This sequence comes from Podarcis tiliguerta, assembly GCF_965153285.1. Classification (NCBI taxonomy): domain Eukaryota; kingdom Metazoa; phylum Chordata; class Lepidosauria; order Squamata; family Lacertidae; genus Podarcis; species Podarcis tiliguerta. The sequence goes on along the minus strand of NC_139536.1, from coordinate 18,026,223 downwards.
CAGAAGGTCGGCAGTTCGAATCCCCTTGACGGGGTGAGCTCCCATTGCTCGGTCTCAGCTCCTGCCAACCTAGCAGTTCGAAAGCACATCAAGTGCAAGTAGATAAACAGGTACCGCTCCAGCGGGAAGATAAACAGCATTTCCGTGCACTGTTCTGGTTCGCCAGAAGCGACTTAGTCATGCTGGCCACATGACCCGGAAGCTGTACGCCGGCTCCCTCGGCCAATAAAGCGAGATGAGTGCCGCAACCCCAGAGTCAGGCACGACTGGACCCAATGGTCAGGGGTCCCTTTACTATGCAGGGAATGTCTTTACCTGAGAATGTGGTTGGTGCAAGTGATCAGCTCTCCTCCCTTTCCATTCTCCCTTATCGCAAGAACTCGCACCCAAGCCCAACTCAGGTCCTTGCAGAGTAGACGGACTACCGTGTGCCGAATGTGTCTCCCAGAATCGTGCACTGAAACTGCAAAAATAAGAAAGGGTTATTCATTTAAACATAGGCCCATAGAACACCTGATAACTGGAAGAACAGCAGTCAACAAATTACGTTGTGCCACTGTTCTATATTGACAAGTTTGCAAAGCAGTTATGCCAACATAATCCTGAGCCCCAAAGGCCAGCTCGAACAATTAAGACAGCTGTGGCTCTGGTCCACGGACCCAGTTAGATTATAAGAAGAGCTCTGATGGATCGGGGCAATGGCCCATCAAGTCCAACATCCTGTTCTCATAGTGGTCAACCATATGACTAGGAAAACTGCAAGTAGGACAACAGCACCCTCCCCTGCATTTCCCAGTAATCAGTATTCAGAAGTATTCTGTGTCCAACAGTGGAGATAGAATCATATAGCCATCAGGATTAGCAAACAATTGATAGCCTTATTTTCTATGACTTTATCTAATCCTCTTTTAAAGCCATTCAAATCTGGCAGAGGCTGGACTGCTACCTATCAGAGGTACAATGTCACATGAGATTTGCTGCCAGTATCGAGGCTACCTGACCCTTGCGGTCTCTTAAAGTTAAGGTGGCTAGCTGCATAACAACCCTCTTCTACAAAAGTATTGAACATGCAGGCACCCTGTACTCTTTCCCCACCTCTTCTCTAACCACCTTACCCCAAATTCCATTAGTACAGTGGATGCACGTTTGCAACCCGCAGTGGCGTATCTGTGCACATTCAGGTTGAGATTTGGCGCATCTGTGCATGCGCAAAGCACAATTTAGCACTTCTGCGCATGCGCAACCACCAAAACCCGGAAGTAACCCGTTCTGGTACCTCCGGGTTTCGGCAGTCTGCAACCCGAAAAAACGCAACCTGAAGTGTCTGTAACCCGAGGTATGACTGTATATGTCTATACAACACCCAGCAAGTTAGGCCAGCTGTTTCACCAAATCATAGATGAGAGCCGAGTCTAAAAAAACAGTGGCCAGCTTGCTTAATACTATGCGGTGAGAGCACTCCAATGGTGCAAGCCTATGGATGTTTACTTAGAAGTAGGCACCGCTGTTTTCCATAGGGATGTGCGAAGGAATGCTCCCAAGATTCTCTGAGTGATGCCATGACTGTTAAAGAGGTGTGGATGTTGCTTCCATCTTCCTAGTCATTCTTGTCTCAGGCACAACACTCACTCAGAGTCCTGTGAATCTCTACAGCTCTTCCAGTATCTTCAGGATGCAGGAGATGGTACCAAGACTGTCCAACCAGCTCTTCCTTTTGATAACCAAGATGGTAAATAACGCTTGAGGGGGAGAAAACAGGGAAGAGTTTAAGCAATATGAAATATACTTGGAGTTGAGTGTGGATTTCATGCTCTTTATTCAGCTCATAGTAGCGAGGAATGAATGTTCTCCACAAATATCTGCTTTATATACATTATTTACACAATGGGCCGCACGTGATTGGCTAATTCCAGGATTCTCCTATAGGCCAATCAGGTTGCGGATTCACTTCCACCTGGAGCTGGATTGGGTGGCTTCTGCGGACCAATCATACTGCTGCATTGTTCTAGGACCAATCAGACTGCTGCATTTTGGATCCTATTCAACTCAGTACATAACACAATACTATGGTATCTCCATCATTAAGTGGGAAAGAAAGCACAACAGGCAACAACAGATCTTTTGTGGCAAGCAAACACCACTGCCTAGAATAGGATTGCCAACTTATTTGTTTACTGGCCTCTGCTCCTGTGCTTATACAGGTAAGTGTGATTCTGCCTACGCCCGGCCACCAAAAGCTCTAGCAGCAGTTGATTTCCATGAAAATCTTCACCTGCTAGTGATTGCAGATCAAACACAGGAGCAGAGGGCAGGTTTTCTTTTCTGGTCATTTGGCAACTCAGTCCGTTTGTAGAATGCTGTCACTGTGTGATGCATCCCTCTCCATCACTACTGACTTTCAGGAACAATTGAAAAACATTTCTTTTGCCCCGGTGTTTGATGCCTGGAAACTGCTGCTCCTGGCAACCCTGAAATCAATGGCTGATAGAATGTTTTTAACTGGTCTTATAATGCTTCAAAAAATGTTTTGTTTGTTTTTAAAATTGATGTGCTTGTCACCCTGGGTTCCTTTGGCTTCGGGAGGAAGGGCAGGATATAAATTGAATAAATTATATCATAAATAATATCCATACTGGCCCTACTAAACTGCTCAAATAGTGGATTTTTCTTACTTGCCAGTCATCTCCACGATCTTCATATCCAGTGTGTGCTGGCTCTGGAATGAGGAGTCCTTGGAAGCCCCATCTACATCTTCTGACAGGTGTGTGACAGGAGTACAGAAGGCAACAAAGGTCAGGGCAGGAGAGGAGGAGGTCGACTGCGGGTTGAGCATGAGGAATTTGCCACGCACAGACATCAAACGGTTCCTTCCATACCTCACCTGAAAGGCTCTCAGAGTGCGCATTTCAGTGATGAACTCAATTTCTGCAGCAATTAAAATATAAATAAATCAGGATGCTTAAAGCTCAGAGGCAGATTGAGGTTTGTGAGGGCTGATACTAGGCAGGAACTTGAAGGCGCTACTCCGATTCCTTTTTGCAATAAGTACACCAACACAAAACTCATTCTCTGTGTAACCCGATTTTAAATCCAGTTCTGTGGTCTAATACAGGGATGGGTGATCTGTAGCTATAGATGCTCCTGGACTACAACTCCCATCATCCCTTGCTATTGGTCTTGCTAGTTAGGGGTGATGGGAACTCTAGTCCATCAACATCTGGAAGGTCCCACATTCACTCTCCCTAGTCTGACAAGATGAAAGAAAATGACTTGTCACCCAATTCCGTGTTGTTTGAGAAGATGCATTTTACACCCAGGTTGCAGTTAGAGTTAAGACCATCTAAAGCAAGAGGAACACGGGTGGCGCTGTAGTCTAAACCACTGAGCCTGGGCTTGCCGATTGGAAGGTCGGAGGTTCGAATCCCTGCGACGGGGTGAGCTCCCATTGCTCGGTCCCTGCTCCTGCCAACCTAGCAGTTCGAAAGCACGTCAAAGTGCAAGTAGATAAATAGGTACCGCTCCGGCGGGAAGGTAAACGGCGTTTCCGTGTGCTGCTCTGGTTCACCAGAAGCGGTTTAGTCATGCTGGCCACATGACCCAGAAGCTGTACGCCGGCTCCCTCGGCCAGTAAAGCGAGATGAGCGCCGCAACCCCAGAGTCATCCACAACTGGACTTAATGGTCAGGAGTCCCTTTACTTTTAAACCAAGAGTAGACAACCTGTGGCACAGCAGATATTGATGGACTACATCTCCCATAGTCTCTGACATACTGGCTGGGGCTGATGGGAACTGGAGTCCAGGAACATCTGCAGTGTTTCCCCAACTCCTGTCCTAAAGGAATAACTTTTCTTGTTTTAACTTTCCAAGTATGCAAGTAATTTGCTGATGCCTTTGAGTGCCCCAGAAGTGAGGTGGGTCGTGGAGACCAGCTGTGACTGACTGTTTATAGAACTTCCTCCTCAACAAGGCTTCACGGGAACCTTCTTTGTTATTTTTCAGATTCCAGGTTAAGCTTTGGTGTTGCTCACCCAGGGTTTTTAGATGCGCTGGCTGATTTGAATTGATCTCAGTATTCTGTTGTTCTATTGTGGCTTTAATGGATGTTTGTTTTTATTGTATTTGTGTGCGACTCTAAACTACCCTGAAATCAATTGATAAAAGGTGGAATATATTTCTTTTTATAGACAAGAAACAAAGAACAAAAAAAAGAAAGGAAACTTTGCTTTTCACATTAAAGGAATATATGAAATCGGACGCTGATGTTTATTTCTTCAGCATACCATGCTAACCAGCTGAGATGATGCTGTGTAACATAAATATTAATTATCCCCCAGCTGCAAAGATCTGTCCTTACCAGTGCCTGGGTGCTGCTGGGCAAAACCAAGCTTCTCCTGGACAATCCCGCTTGCTGGGCTGTTCAAGAGGTCAAAGATGGAGTCAGTGTGGGCTAAGAGTTCTACCTGCAAGAAGAGCATGAGAAATCATAGCAGCCAATGAATGATGTCAGGCAACTTGTTTAGCATGTAGCTGTGTGCCATGATATTTTTAAAGTGAAACCTTGAGAACTAGAAACTTTTGAAGGAGAAGTGTGACCTTAAATATTCTAACAAAAGCTTTAGGAGTTGTAAGCGAAATTGCCTTCTTTGATCTACTTGCACACCATAGCATTTCATGCCACAGACATTTCCCATTGCAAACGTTAGCATGTTTTGCAGGTTGATAAATTTCAGCCCCAATCCTTCTTGCCTCCAGTTGATCGTAGTGAAAAAGGTTTGGGGAAAAACTCAAATTAGACCTTGGAGAGAGATAGCTAGCTGAATTCAACGACAGTACTGCATTAGATTAGACCAGGCATAGGCAAACTCGGCCCTCCAGTTGTTTTGGGACTACAACTCCCATCATCCCTAGCTAACAGGACCAGTGGTCAGGGATGATGGGAGTTGTAGTCCCAAAACATCTGGAGGGCCGAGTTTGCCTATGCCTGGATTAGATCAAGCAAGGCAAACTTGGCTCCCCCCCCATCTGCGATAGCCTGGACTTACCACAGAAAATCCAAGGAAGTGGGACACATTCTCAGAGATGTGAGCCAGTTTGCCATTTGCACTGAAAGCCAGGATGAACCCCGGGAGGGAAAGCAGCAGTTCTGGGTCTTTCAGTGCAGCAGAAGTTGCGAGATTAGAGGATAGTCCCATCACTTCATGTAAATCTGAGAAAATAAAGAGATAGATTAATTGGTTCTCTGGATCGACAGAACGAGGCTTCCCATTCATTGGCTAAAGGATTGCTGCACATCGCCTTCCAGCTCCACGGTCCTATGATTCCAACTTTTCAGCCCCTGCGTTAGACGAGAGAGCGAGAGAGCCCTGATTTGTGCATAAAGAGGTCACAATCTGTTTGCAGTGTGCTATGCACAGGCTCTCTAGCTTCTGCCTCCCTTGTGAGGCAGAATGGCCCAGAGACTCCCTTCATGTTTTGACACATGGGTAGTGGTGCCACCACCCACCTTTTAATACTTTAGGCCACATACACAATTAAAGCACATTACTTCCCCCAAAGTACCCTGGGACTTGTAGTTTGTTAAGGGTGCTGGGAATTGTAGCTCCAATGAGGGATGAACTACGCTTCCCATAATTCCTTGGGGGAAGCTGCGTGCTTTAGATGCGTTCTAAATGCATGGTGTGTAGGCAGCCCACTTCTGAATACAGTGGTACCTTTGGTTATGAACTTAATTCATTCCAGAGGTCTGTTCTTAACCTGAAACTGTTCTTAACCTGAGGTACCACTTTAGCTAATGGGGCCTCCCGCTGGTGCGATTTCTGTTCTCATCCTGAGGTAAAGTTCTTAACCTGAGGTACTACTTCCGGGTTAGCAGAGTCTGTAACCTGAAGTGTTTGTAACCCGAGGTGTTTGTAACCCGAGGTACCACTGTACATGGAAGATTCAAATTTGTGATGCCGCAAAGAGGAAAAGGCAGACTTAGCCCTACCATTAGGCAGTATGAGGCGACTGCCTCAGGCAGCAGCAACCCCCTGGTTGTTCGTCTTATAACCCCCTGGCCATTTTGCTCTGTTGGACGACGGGAGCTGTATATGCTCGACAACATGTATTCTTCCCACCCCACAAAAAGAACAGCCTGTTGCCTCAGGAGTTGTGGAGGACTATATCCTACCACCAGCATCAAAATTATTCAACTGCCTGACCAAATTGGTTTTTGTATGTGGGATGCCCTCAGAAGCGGTTTAGTCATACTGGCCACATGACCCGGAAAGCTGTCTGCGGACAAATGCCAGCTCCCTCGGCTTGAAAGCAAGATGAGCGCCACAACCCCATCGCCACCTTGGACTGGACTTAACCATCCAGGGGTCCTTTACCTTTTTACCTTTACCTGCCCTCATGTCCTTTGCACCAGGCAGCAAAATATTTTGAGTTAGCCTTATGGAAGAGACAGACTTACAGCCCTGTTAACGTGTTCAAAAGAACACGCAAGGGCTTACCCTATACGATGCATCTTTGTATGTTATTTTCACTATTGTGAAATATCGCCTCACCCCTTATATACCCGGCTGAGCTATACAGGTGAGCAACTCTGAGCAACTCTGCAGGTGAGGGCTCACTGCCGATGCCGTCTTATCGAGAGGTCCATTTTGCACAATGTAGGAATGCGCTTACAAGCCCCCTGCCTGACGTTCCTGTTGAATGTGGGGAGTTTGGGGACAGGCGTAACCCAGGCAGACAGAGATGCCGGGGAGGGGGTTGCATGTGTGTGCCTGTTCCCCCTCCCCAGTTTAAGCCCTCATGTGTGCATTCTGTTGAACATACGGATAGGGATTTAGTCCGTTCTTCTTCCATCAGCTCAGTAGCATTAGGCAGGACCGTCGTGTGGGTAAGATTCCCCTAAAGTAAAGCATTGTGGTTCAACTCCAGATTTTTAATTAAAGTACTATTAAAGATTCAGGAGTAAAGTGACGGATGTAATGGGGCATTGCATTAAAATTAAAAGAACAGGGTATTTTCTAACTAAACCTAGACTGGTTTAATATTTAAGTTGCATAGAAGAGCATCAGTATATAGCTCCATCGGTAAGAGCATGGCACTCGCAGAGTCGTGGGTTTCAGCCTGACGTTGGGCAAAAGATTTCTGCATTGCAGGGAGTTTGGACTAGAACAGGCTTCCTCAACCCGGCCCCCCAAATGTTTTTGGCCTACAACTCCCATGACCCCTAGCTAGCAGGACCAGTGGTCAGGGATGCTGAGAATTGTAGTCTCAAAACATCTAGAGGGCTGAGGTTGAGGAAGTCTGGACTAGAATATCCTTGTAGTCCCTTCCAACTCTACAGTTCTATGATTATGAGCTAAGCCTAGGTTTCATTTGTAGGCCAGGACAGAGCCCCAGCCCCATTTTTCTTGCAGGTATATTCTGGACGTGCCATTGATGCAATAACAGTGCATTGGTAGCAGATTTATAATGGGCTGTCTACACACCATTCTGTTTTGTTGGTTGTTCTGCAATGCTTCCCCAGTGTGTATTTATTTATTTAAAGTACTTATATCCCGCTTTCCCCCAAGTTGGGGTTCAAGGCAGTTTACAAACTTAAAAAAAAACTACACTATAAAATACAAAGGAATAAAAACAAACTAAAAACAGTAATTAAAGTACATCAAAACACATCTAAAGCCAACAATTTTAAAAAGAATTTTGCCAGTGTTATCACTCTATAGTAATCTGAAGCAGCACTTTTGCACTATAGTGGAACAAAGGCAGGACACCTCCCCCTCCCCCACCCCACACCCAGTATAAAAAGTTACACGGTTTCAGCAGGAAGAAGAGTTTGGATTTGATATCCCGCTTTATCACTACCTGAAGGAGTCTCAAAGCGGCTAACAATCTCCTTTCCCTTCCTCCCCCACAACAAACACTCTGTGAGGTGAGTGAGGCTGAGAGACTTCAGAGAAGTATGACTAGCCCAAGGTCACCCAGCAGCTGCATGTGGAGGAGCAGGGAAGCGAACCCAGTTCACCAGATTACGAGTCCACCGCTCTTAACCACTACACCACACTGGCTCTCACACAGGAAGTAGTGGGACATATACCAGTTTGAAACAAAGCAGTATGTCCACCCCAAAAACGTTTGCAGGCATGAACAGTACTTAAAATGGGATTGCATATAACAAGCCCAATACTATCTTGAGCACAGTTAATAACAAATGCACAATAAAAAGGATGTCTAGAGTCGGGGTGTCACAGAGTTTCTCTGGGTCATTGTAGACCCAGAGCTACTTCCAAAACCATGCTATTTTTTAATGTTGCGGCTCCAGGAGGTGGCTGGCGGGGGCGTTGGAGGAAGAGGGATCTAATCAAACAAGGTTCTGACTGTATCAAATTTCTCAAGTACATACTGATTGCAATACTTAGCACACAGCCGGTCCTGGAAATTACTTTAAAATGTTTAAGCTGAAGAGGAGGAGTATAGAGCTTACTGTGTGCGTATATCTCCCCCTGTGTTTAATCCACACTTATGGGTAGAAAGGGGGCAATTCATCTGAGCACCTACCTCTCTTTTTTGCATTTTAAAATGTGTGCTACCACACTTTTTTAGAAATTTCAGACCATTATGCAATTTCTCGAATAAGGCTAAAAAGTAGAAGGAGAATAAGTACATGTGAAAAGCGGAGGAAGGAGGGGAAAACCCCCACGGTGATAAAATGGCACCAAGTGGAAAGGCAGCGTTTTTCAAAATCAATGTTGAAATTTACGCTAAAAGGCTTTTTAATGTAAGTGCTACGGCATGACTACTTTAATAATTAAAAAGGTGGGAATGTGCAAATTAGGTAAAAGGCACAAATGGCGCAAGAGTGGAAAAATATGAGGGAAGGTATGTTGAAGCATTGAGGCATCGCAATGAGCTCACTTGCTCACTCCGTACAGTATGCCATTGCCCTTGTCAAAACCACACCTCTTAGGTGAGCTACACCTGTGGAGGTTGTGCTGCTGTTGCTAAATGGTGCTGAATGCAGAATGCCTTGACTTAGATGCATAGGCCATATGTTGTTTTTTTGTTGCTGTTGCAGTTGTTTCCCCCCTTTTCCCTGTCATGACTCCTGTCAGAGTCCAGCCGCAACCTCTCCACGTCAGAGGCTGCAGACTTTGTAGCCAAGAAGCCAGAGCAAGTGTAGGGTGCTCTGATTGTGCAGCTGATTGAGAGCATGAAATGACAGGCTGAGGAACAAAAGCACCCCCAGAAGAACCTCCTGTATCTGTAGGGCCAGAGTGTAGAACCTCACAGGCACCTGCCCCAGGGCTTTAGGCATCAAATGCCACCTCCAAGATCTCAGCAGTTCAGCAGCACAAGGAGTGCACCAGGTGTGAGGCTAGGGAAGGGAGGAGAAGTGCAAGTCTCCAGGGAAGAGTGATGGCCCTTTAAGAATGTCAGGTTAGTTAGTCACAATGGGGTGGAGCCCAAGAGCAGAGGCATTGATTAAAAGGTTCCATGTGCTCTCAACTAGTTTTGGAGCAAGCTGTTCACTTGGAGCTCTCCGTGGTCCTGAGACTTCTGACCAGTCTTGCCTACTTCTTTATGGATTCTGGTATCAGGACAGGCCAGGATGAGAATCATCCCCGACCCTCCAAAGTTGCTATCCAGCACAGCAAAGATGTTCACTTTTGCATTGATGGAAATTTCTCTCCTGTGCCAAATAGCAATTTTGAGGAAGAGGATTTTCACTTACATCATGGTGTGAGAGCAAAGAGTTAAATCTGGTCCCCATCTGTTATGGTCCCGATCCTAATCAGGATGCACAGTACACTGAGTTTTCTGGTGGGGGGGGGGGAAGATACACATACCTTTAACTATGTATTTTACACAGAGATGCTTGAGGAATTCAGTTTCTGTGAATCCTGAAGGAAAATAACCTGCCCTCAGATGTGAGAACAATTATCCTTTCGATTTCACAACGCTCTGAAATTTGTGATAGGTCTCAGCTCAAACAAACTTACTAAAATGTGTTTTAAATGCATATTTTATGATCAAGCCATCCTTAGGCATGTGTGCATTGAGATAAAATACACATATGTATTTAAATAGGATTTTTTGTATGGATTATTAAAAAGAAATTTTGTAGAGTAATGCAGAAATGAGGTGGAAGTGACTCATGCAGAACACATTAAGTGTGAATGCATGCAAAGCTGCCATGGACCTGAAATAGACTGATCCATCCATCCCTCGTTAGTGTCACATGCAGTTTGATGAGCAATATTGACACAGGAGCTTACTGCTTAGGGAGGGGGAGGGGCTTGGGCCAATGCAGAGGAAGAAATCTGGCTCAAAGCATTCCTTTGTGTTAGGCTTCAGGCTGTCAGTATTTTGCAGGAGAGATGCATGTGCATGCTGCAAAATTTACTTTTGTGTAATTAATTTAGATTAAAGTGCTCTGTCACCTTTTCAGAAAATTAATAGTTTTTTGTGATTAGGAAAGTGATGGGGAAATGCACTGAAAAATAGGGAATGAACGTAAGATTAATGGGAAGACATTAAAACACCTAGTAAGCACACTAGAATTAATGCAGGGTGAATGTCCAGTGCCATATAACCCCCCCTGCATACAAATCAGAATGAACACTCAGAAAACACTGGATGTAGTCTAACCTCCGCATAAGCTTTGTGCAAGCGAATCAGAATGAAGGCTGAGAAAAGAAGTCACCTGGAGCAGCCCTTAGAAACAGGCAACAGGAGGGGATTTGGCTGCAGATTTTTTTTTATCAATGGTTTAATAAGATGGGGGTGGGGTGGGGTTAGAAAGGAGGGGATCTTTGGTGGGGAAGTGTTAAGAAAGGTTCAGGGTTTAAATATCTGCAACCTGGCTCTTAGGTTTTCCTGGAGCAAGAAATAAGGAATTCAGTGCTCCCCTCTCCTCAATCATTCCCCTTTCTACACTCTAACCGGTGTGGAAATTTAAATTGTGAGCCTTCTGAAAAGGAAGGCATTTCTGTACACTCCCATTGCTCACCCTGAACAGTAGCACAAGACAGACTACCATTTTAACAGAGCAAGCCTACACATGTTTACTCAGGAGAAAATCCTACTATATTCAGTGGAGTTTACTACCAGGTAAAAGACTTGGGACGCAAGTGGCGCTGTGGGTTAAACCACAGAGCCTAGGACTTGCTGATCAGAAGGTTGGTGGTTCGAATCCCTGCGACGGGGTGAGCTCCCGTTGCTCGGTCCCTGCTCCTGCCAACCTAGCAGTTCAAAAGCATGTCAAAGTGCAAGTAGATAAATAGGTACCGCTCTGGCAGGAAGGTAAACGGCGTTTCCGTGCGCTGCTCTGGTTCACCAGAAGCGGCTTAGTCATGCTGGCCACATGACCCGGAAGCTGTCTGCGGACAAACGCTGGCTCCCTCGGCCAATAAAGCGAGATGAGCGCCACAACCCCAGAGTTGGCTACGACTGGACCTAATGATCAGTGGTACCTTTACCTTTACCTTAAGAGCGTACAAGATTGCAGCCAAAGGCTGTGTATATGCTTTTAATTAAAAACACTCCCTGCCAAAGAATCCTAGGAACTGTAGTATGTTTAGGGTGTGAGAACTATAGCTCTGTGATGGCTAAACCACAGCTCCCAGGGTTCTGGGGTGAGAAACACACTTCAAATGTTTGGTGTGTACACACCAACATATAACAACGGAATTCTCTACTTGCCTACTCAGAAGTAAGCCCCACTGAGTTCTCAGAGACTTACTCCCAAGTAGGTAAGTGTAGGATTTCAGTCTGAATAACTCAGATTGCATTCCCTCAGCACTTGCTTTCCAGCTCGCTACTTAGTCAGTTTCACTAATCAAGGCTATCACAGCAAATTCCTCTCTCCGCAGAAATCCGTCTCCGTGAGGTTGATTTAGGTCTTTGCTGTTTTCTGCCAAGTGAGCTCCTCCTTCTATGTTATAGATTAGAAGAGAACAACATCTTTCAGGCAATACATTGTGCAGAACAGAACATGCCCGTCTTGGAACATAATTACGGAAGAACAATATCAAGGTCATTGCAGCTTCTTTCACTTTATCGGGTGATCTAATGGCACTGCAAAAAATAAACCAAAAAAAGTTTTTTGGTGTGGTTTTTTTTTTGTAAAAAATGCAGCTAAAGGGCATGTTAGCTCTTGCACTGATCCTCTCAGGGACAATTCAAAAAGAAAAAGGGAAGACAGGAAAATGTCTTCAGGTAAAATACACCTTAGAGGAGACCATGATGGATAAAGTGTTCCCATTCATAAAGCCAGCTGCTTGCTCACTGTATGCTAACTCTTTGCTACCTCTCCTATATCTCCTTTAAATAGAAATAAAGGTGCAATTAGACATGACAAGGAAGATCCACAACCAGAATTTCCTAGAGTTCAGTCACCACCCCACTGGTAGTGGTGGAGGGTCAGGTTGGGGCCATGGCGTTTGCGGGGGTGGCTACTTAACCCTTTCCCCTTATAGCATTTTCCTGATGAAAACTGCAGTTTCCCCTGTGAAGGGGAAGCAAGAGAAAATGTACCATTGCGGAATGCATGTACGAACATTTCCAGTCTGAATTCACAGTGGTGGTGTTTATTGTTAACTGATAATAGGGAAACCAGCTTTTCTGTGCTTTAAGATTATTGTTGCCATTTATTGCTTTATACGCTTTAGTTTTATTAATACAGGAGCAGCTGGTATGGAGGGGTCTGGTGTCCTGTGACAGTCCTTGCCGCTTCCATGAATGGTGAAGGGGTAAAGGCAGGTGGCGCTCCATAGATGCACTGACAGAGCCAATCAAGTGCATCCACCAATGAGCTTAGGGAGTCCTGACCTCACCACCACCACCCTGTCCAATCAGGTGCATCCACCAATGAGCTTAGGGAGTCCTGACCTCACCACCACCCTGTCCAATCAGGTGCATCCGCCGATGAGCTTAGGGAGTCCTGACCTCACCACCACCCTGTCCAATCAGGTGCAGCCACCAATGAGCTTAGGAAGTCCTGACCTCACCACCACCCTGTCCAATCAGGTGCAGCCACCAATGAGCTTAGGGAGTCCTGACCTCACCACCACCCTGACCTGCCCCATCTTGGTAAGTGTGAGCAATTCCCATGCCCACCCCAGACCCTCCTGTATTAATGGAGCGACTGTTTCAAATGTCTTCTCGTTCTCTGCTCAGATCCCAATATGATTGAGCATTCTTCAACATCAACTTCGTTGGACTGGTCATGTTGTTCGGATGCCTGATTATCATCTTCCAAAGCAACTACTCTATTCCCAGCTTAAGAATGGAAAGCAAAATACCGGTGGGCAACAAAAGAGGTTTAAAGACGCTCTGAAGGCAAATCTTAAAAAATGTAGTATAAGCACTGATCGCTGGGAAACACTGGCCTGAGAGCGCTCCAGTTGGAGAACAGCCTTTACCCAAGGTGTCATGGAAGCACGAACTCAGGGTGAAAAGGAGAAACGAGCTAAGAGGAAGGCACGTTTGGGAAACCCTCACTGTGATCTACTTCCACCTGGAAATCTATGTCCCCACTGTGGAAGGATGTGTGGATCCAGAATTGGCCTCCACAGTCACTTATGGACTCACTGTTAAGACCATGTTCATGGGAGACTATCTTGCTCGGCTACGAGTGATCGCCAAAGAAGAAAGAAGAAGAGAGTTATAAATATTTTCATAAAAGGAAGTTATAAGCCACCCCTGTGAGCAGATGCAAGCAAACAGATGTGAAAACGCCACAGGGAGATATCTTTGGCATAGTGAACATTGGATAAGACCCACGAGGAAGATCGGCACCATCCATTCAAAGCACGTTCAACACACATTTAATGCACGTGGCTTCCCTCAAATAAACCTGGGAGTTGTAGTTTGCAACGGGTTCTGGGAATTGTAGCTCCGTGAGGGAAAAGTGACAGTTCTAGGCCGCTAGGGAGGGTTCGTGTGTTTGAAATAGGTGCTGAATGTGCTTTAAATTGTGTCATATATAACTCAGTCTACTCATCTTCTGGAATAGGTTTTGAATGGGACCAAGCCTGGAGGCTGGCTGCCAACTCATTACTTACAGACTTGAGATTTCCTAAAATTATTCAATCCAATAGTCACTTCTCCTCACCCCACCCTAAATCAAGGTATCATGTCCTCACTACCTTCGTTGCTGTTTTTCAGAATGCATCTTGATAAAGTAAGGTTGGTGAGAGGGAGGTCAGCACTGTGACCGCTCGCCACATGTGCAAACATTTTACAGCAGGAATGGGCCACCAACTTTTTGTGCTCCAGATGTCACTGAACCACATCTCCCACCATCCCTTACCACTGGCGGTGCTGGCTGGGGCTGATGGGAGTCCCAACAACATCTGGGCAGCTGCAATTCCCCACCCTTACTGCAGAAAGAGAATGTGTGTCCCTCTCTAGCAACTGTCCAAGCTTCCTTAGGGAGGCCTACATCACACTGGAGAAACTTCGCCACATTAGACTTCCTGTTTGCCACGGCCATCCGAATTCCGAGCAGTGTGGGGGTTTTTAGAGGTTTCGCGTGGTGGACATGTGAGAAAATGAAACAGTTTTGGGAACAGATTTATAACAAATTGAAAAAGATATTTAAATTCACTTTCCTGAAAAAGCCAGAGGCTTTCTTGCTAGGCTTGATGGGAGAGGAAATAGAAAAAGGTTATTTATGTATGCTACGACTGCTGCCAGAACTTTGTTAGCCCCTAAGTGGAAAGTACCAGAATTACCAACAATAGAGGAGTGGCAGACAAAGATGGTGGATTATGCGGAACTAGCAAAACTGACCTGCAGGATCCGAAATCAGGAGGAAGCAAAATTCCAAAAAGATTGGAGTAAATTTATGGAGTACATAAATAATAACTGTTAGAAATCTGAAGACTCTGGCAGGACTGAAATAAATCTTACGATGTGGGTAGGATTGGATACAACAAGAAACTGTGGAAAAGTAACTGACATAAGAAAACCTGTTGAAGGGAGGGAAGGAAGTCAATGCTCAGCAGAGTGTGGGGGAAAAATGTGGGTAAATGATTGTTGAATTTTACTGTCTTTTGTTTGTTTGTATTAAATGAAACACCAATAAAAGGCATTTTTTTAAAAAGAGAAACTTCACCACAGTCTGAGGACATATAAAGTCAGCATTAATCAAAACAGTCATCACAAGAGAGGCTTAATATTCACCTGAGGGGAAAAGCTGCGTCTCTCGTATGTAGAAGCAGACCAGAGCCATGGTATGAAGGTATGAGAGGCGCTCCTTCTCTTGCTCCAAGATGGGCAGAAGGGAGCGCAGATTCTGCAGCTCAGCGTTGATCTGATCCCGGCGAGCCTTGGAAGCACCTTTAGTTGACCTGATGACCAAGAGTTGCAAGATATGAGACCACTTGGCAGTTTACTCAGCATGGCCCCACAAAGTTCCTACAACACTCCCAACATATGAGACAGTTTGATTCACATGACCACCCCCAATTTTCATACAATAAAGAGGTCTTGTGAAACTGTAGCTCCAATATAAGACTGCAAGTTGATTCTGCCCCCCCTCAACATACAGAGGCCGTGAATTCCCCACAGTTCATGAGGAAGAGGGGTTGACTGTTAAACCACTCTGAGAATTGTAGCTCTGTGAGGGGAATAGGGGTCTCCTAGCAGGTCTCCACACACTTAACCAAACTACAGTTCCCAGGCTGCTTTAAATGTATAGCGCAGATGGGACCCTAATCTCCACTGCCATTTTGACTTAGTTAAGTAAAAAAATTCACCTCAGTTTTACATGGGTGATATACTTTATGCATAGGTCTAGACACCTGACAACTTCGGTTCTCCTCACTTTCCCATTTTTCCAATCTTAAATTCAGTTCTTCACATTTCTGCAGCAATGTATGATTTCCCCCCCTCATAAGAATTCACCAGCATTTTTGTATATTTGGCAGTTTGCCTCAGTGCAATGCATTATTTTCCCCAAGGCAATGCATTTTTACACATACACACAGTCTGCATTTTCATACACATTGGTTGAAGAGCTGCCCTGCCACTTTTAGAGAAGTGTGAAATTTGAAGAAGAGCTGTGTTTCCATCTGAGAACAAATTAGGTAGCTTCTCGTTCATTTAAAAGCGAATGGAATTGAATTCATTGTAGATCTCTCCTTGTAAGTGCATCCCATGCAGTGCAAGCGGGAATAATCCATTTTAGGAGAAAGGCTTCAGAACTAAGCAAGTTCCCTCTCATACAACCAGTGTTTCACTATATGATGCCATGAATCGTTCCCCACTGGAAACAACAAATGAGGTAAAATATTATTAT
The DNA here is from genome assembly GCF_965153285.1 of Podarcis tiliguerta. NCBI lineage: Eukaryota > Metazoa > Chordata > Lepidosauria > Squamata > Lacertidae > Podarcis > Podarcis tiliguerta. The sequence continues at coordinate 18,009,925 of NC_139536.1, read as the reverse complement.
GACAACTTTGCCTTTTAAAATTTAGAAGGCAAAGTTGTCAGAAGAATGTTTTACCTCACTTAAGGGGACAAAAAGAATCATTCCTCGCACAGGACCATTTCACAGTGGTGCGAACAGCAACTATTCCAGATGGGTTTATAACTTAAGGCTCAGTGAACGGCACAGTAGGAGACTTTTTCTGAAAATGAAAACTCTCCCCAATGTATATGATTTCTCACTGAAGAGACAATTTCACCAGCATTCAGACACATAATGGGCCCAAAGCGACTGTGCTAAACTGTTCAAGAGAGACCATTTCAGGCCTGTGTGATTCAGGTTTAATTTTCCCTGACATGGTAAATCTCAGTCTTGGATGTTCCACTTCATACTTCAGGTGGACTGAATGCTCCTTTATCAAAAAAAAAATAAAAACCCAACAACCCAAAATCCATCCATAAAGGAAGCCAGGTGCCAGAGAGAAGGATTGTATCCCAGCTTCCTTCTTGACATGCTACTTTTCTAGGTGCAGGGCATTTTTCTGAATGGAGATGTGTTCAATTGTGTGAGCTTTCACTGAGATCCAGCTCCAAAGGCCTTCTGGCGGTTACCTCAGTATAAAAAGTGAGGTTACAGGGAACCAGGCAGAGGGCCTTCTCTGTAGCGGCACCTGCCCTGTGGAACATCCTCCCATCAGATGTCAAGGAAATAAACAACTATCTGACTTTTAGAAGACATCTGAAGGGAAGTTTTTAATATTTTTTTAATGCCTTACTGTGTTTCAAGTTGTCGGAAGCCGCCCAGAGGGGCTGGGGCAACCAAGTCAGATGGGTGGCATTTATATTTATATTTATATTATTTATATTTATATTATTTATATTTATATTTATATTTATATTTATATTTATATTTATATTATTTATATTATTTATATTTATATTTATATTTATATTTATATTTATATTTATATTTATATTTATATTTATATTTTATTCCAATCTGAAGTGATACAGCTCCAGCCTTTTGACTAAGATCAAGTGTGAAGAGATACAGGTTACCCCAGGTTTAACAGTTTGGTAGCAACCAGGCCTCAGAGGCAACTGTTGGACTGAGGGAAAATCACTCATAGTTTGGCAAGCAGTTGGTTTGCATAGGGTTACATAAGACTTTCCAAAAGACAGGGACAGCCTGAGACCTTTTGCTTCCTGAGGCAAAGAACAAGATGGCAGCACCTCACATTCCATGTACGGAAACTCACTAGACTGGCTGTTGAATCTTATTTCAACAATGGCGATGGGACAGCATCTTCCTACACAGCCTGAGGGCAACAAGCTAGCTTAGGGGGAGCAGGGCAGGTATGGGGCAAACACCACTCTGTTGTATTTCACTGCCACTTCTCACCCCTCAGTATCTGCCACCTGAGGCAACAGCCTCACTCTGCCTAAAGGCAGGGCCAGCCCTAGCAAAAGACAAAGGTGCATACTGGATAAAAAATATTGGAGGGTGTCAAGTGTCCACATCACTGGCAACTAGTATGATACCTTATCACATGGCTGGGCCTTATCAATCCATGTGGGGAATCACTTTCAAATGTTAAGCCCCTCTGTGGAGCTACCGCCACACAAAGGGGTTTTTTTGGCACCCATTTCACATCAGGAAGGTGAGAAGGGTGCTAACTTTTAGATCATTCCTTAGGTTGGGCATCTAGAATTCTGCTCATCAATGATGAATTCTTTGGATGGCCTTCAGCAAGCCATTCTCTGTCAGCTTCAGTGCCTTCTGAGTATAAAACAGGAATATTAATGATCATTCTGTGCTGTAAGGTATGAATTATAGGGTGTTTTTCTTAATGCTCTGCACACTTAACAGTGGCAGAGAAAAATTGCATTAGTCACAGTTCTGACTTAACAGCACAACCCACTGCAGGTTTACTCAAAGGTAAGTCTCAGTGCCTTCAGTGGTGTCGATCCCATGTTGTTGCGGCTGCCATCCCAAATGCTATGACAGAGGCTCTTACGTGCAGGAAAGAGAGAAAGCTCTGTTCAAGGCTTACAGCAATACAGGTCAGGCTACAGGTACGGATTGCTACAAACAGAGTCCAAGAACAGCATCAGGAGTCTGAGGCCAGATAATATCTGTGGAGATGTCTCAACAAATGGTCATGCTTCTCCTGCCAGCGATACTCCCTCTGTGAGCCTGGTGTGCTTGAAGGAATATGCTTCTCCAAGGGGCACAGTCTGTTCCCAACAGCAGAGGTGGTACTGAGTTCCTGATGGCAGGATGGAGGCTGAGTTCCCTTGACTCCTCCTCCATCAGTTGACTTAGGTGGAGCAATGGATGCAAATTTTACCTTTGTAGAATAGATTAGTTTCTGCAGAGACCTGCACACCTTTCTGTGTCCTCCAGCTAGACAAAGGAATGGTGGAAGGCACCATCTGGAGAACCCCCAAGGCAAGGAGGCTCAGAGCCCAGAGACTGGTGGTGGGACAACGTTGAGGGGGAGAAGACTGGGAAGAGGAGGAGTTTGAAGCTGAAGAGGTAACAGGACTCGGTGAGCTGGGAGAGTCTGTGGCAGAGAGAAGTTCAGAATCAGAGGCGGAAGCTGAAGAACTGGATGTGGGAGGCCAAGAGTGTCACGGCTAAAAATTGGCCGCTGTTTCTTTAATGCTAAAAGAAGTAAGTCAGCATGAGTCAGCGGCCTACAATGACTCATGCAACCTTTCACCAAATGGTACCTGTAGATATAGAGTGGTCAGTGTTAGTGTGTGGTGTGGGTTGGATGGATGGTAGAAAGCTGGTTGCGTTTGGTGTGTGTAAAAGCTGTCGCTCGTGCTTGGAGAAGAAGACTTTTTAAGAATAAAAGCAGCAATACTCTGCAAGAATACTCTTTCTCAAAGACTCTGTTGTGCCAACTAAGGTCTGAGGACTAGGCAAAGGAGTAAAAAGGAGGTCAGAACCTTTTCCTTTTCAAAACACTGACAAAGAGGCAGAGATGAGTCAGAAGAGTGAAGAAGCATGGGTGTCTCCCCCTCCTGCTGCAATGAGATCCCCCTCCCCCGATCTCCCAGAACCAGAAGAGGCATGAAACAGGCAGAGCAGCGAAAGACTGCAAGCAGGCGCAGTCTCTGATTGCTTGGAAAAAACATTGGCGAGGAGGAAACTTAGATTGCTGTGTAGATTGCAGTCTTAGCAACTGCTTCATGGAGGGCAAGACGGAGATGAGTTGCTGTGCTCCTTAGGCCTGACACCCCACCATGTTTGTCCACTTGTTGTTGTTGTTTTGCTAACAAAGAGTTAACTCTAACTTGCTGGGTGTGATTTACTGCTGGCTCGCTTCTGACAGCAAGCAAGAGGCATTATCAGAGTTCAAGGACACATTCCAGCCAGGCAAAAACACCCCAGGAGGGCGCAAAGCAGGGCTGGTGAGGGGTGTGGCCTGTGGAGAGGGGGTGTGGCTGAAGATGGAAAGACCCAAGTGCCAGAAAGAGAGCTTTGCAGGGCCGCATTTGGCCCCCGGGCCTGCAGTTCCCCATGCCTGGCTAAGGAATGGAATGTAGCAGCCTGGATTCCTGCTCAACCTGAAGCTGGTGCAGAACAGCAACCATATTAAGCAGGGGAAGAGATGCAGATGGAGGCAGAAGGACTCTTGTTTTTTCATAGTTGTGCAAAAGAAGGGATTTGAGTGTGTGCAGTTTTCATGGAGGGAGGAGTAAAGGAGTAGTCTGTGACTATGAAATCAGGGATCTGTGGTCCTCCAGATGTTGACCGCTGATTCCCCCAGGCAGGTTGGCCAATGGGCACATCTGGAGGGTCGCAGGTGCTTCCGCATCCCAGAAACAAAGATTCTGCCATCCTTTGTATCTGACCATCCACAATTCATCCAGAGACAGAAAGCATCTTTTGACTAGGTAGGACCATGCTTCAGTTTTGCTTTTGCTTTTTTAAAGAAAGCATTTACTTTTTAGCTGGCTAAACCCTGTTTCCTTTTGTTTGTTTTGCATTACTTCTCTCTCTCTCTCTCTCTCTCTCTCTCTCTCTCTCTCTCCTTTTCTTTTCTTTTTGCAAAGGAGCCCCAGGGAGAGCTTAGAAAAAGGGTAATCAATAAAGAAACAGCAGCATTAGAGATCAGGAGGGAGAAAAGAGCAGATGGATTCGGGGGGAATTCTGTGCTGCTGAAAGTGGACCATTCAGCATAGAAATTCAATATGCACTTCAGTTATTGTATGTGATGGTTCCCATGACAACCGCCGCGCAGCCATGCGAGGCATTCAGCTGTGCAAAGGGGCTGGAAGCTGGCAGACAGGCGTCAGCACTCCCATCTCTTGGAGCTGGGAACTTTAAAGAACTGGTGGTGCAGAGTAGATGCATCTTCCCAGGGACCAATGCTAAAAAAAAGGGATAAGCTGCCTTATATCAAGTTGGACTATAGGCCCACCTAGCTCAGTATTGTCTTTCCCCCAACCAGGTGCCCCTCAGATGCTGCTGGACTACAACTCCCATCAGCCCCAGCCAGCATGGCCAATGGTCAAGACGGATGGTAGCTGTAGTCCGAAACACCTGGAGGGCACGAGGTTGGCGGGAGGCTAGTCTATGCAGACAGACAGTGGCTCTCCAGAGCTTCAGAAAGGTGTCTTACCTGCAGATGCCAGGGATTGGACCTGGACAGGTACGGTGAGCTATAGAGCCACTGAGCTATGGCCCTTCCCTCACCACTGTGTTTAAACCAAAGTACAGTGGTACCTCTGGTTACGAACTTAATTTGTTCCGGAGGTCCGTTCTTAAGCTGAAACCGTTCCTATCCTGAGGCGCGCTTTCGCTAATGGGGCCTCCTGCTGCATGAGACGTGTGATTTCTGTTCGTATCCTGGGGCAAAGTTCGCAACCAGGAGCAGCTACTTCTCGGTTAGCGGAGCTCATAGCCTGAAGCGTTCGTAACCAGAGGTACCACTGTACTGGTTTTGCTCCACCGAAGTTAATCCAAGCACTTTCCTGGCTTTAAAAAGTTTGTTTTGATTGTAAGCTTGAGGGCAGGGACATGTGCATTTTGGTGTACATGTAGCCCAAGCACATTTGACTTTTTTTGTTTTTTGTTTTACAAATAATCAGTAGAAGAATAACCATGAACTCCCCTTATTCTGCCCAGCCAATCAACTTCCTTCTCCTAAGGATATTTGTCCTGGTGGTCACTAGGGGACTACGCAGCCTCGTCTATCTGATGTAGAAATGTGTCCTATGGGGCAACACTTATAGCACAATCCTAAGCGTGCTGATTCAGAAGTAAATCCCACTGAATTCAGTGGGCCTTACTCCCCAGTTGCAACATTTAGGATTGCAGATTTCAATTAATATTGAGCACTGAGGAAAGGAGAGAGGAGCTTTTGCTGGTAACGCCCAAAATTTGTTCTTGGATCTTCAGGTTTTGTGGAAGAAAAGGCTCTCAGCGGCTAATAATGATTGTATTACATATGCTGTATAGCACAATAATATAACATACACTCACACACAACTTAAACAGCCTTGGGAAAATGTGTATATAACATGCATGTATTTGATCGTGCATCCGTATCTGTGAATTATTGTTCACACACATACAGACACATTTTTACTTGAATGTTGGTGGGGAAGGAACTTTAAAGATTTGAGAACTGAATAACAGGTAAATAAGCAGGTTATAAGCGGCTCAAGTGTGACATGGATCTCTCTAGGCTACATTCACACTATACATTAAAACACTACGATACTGCTTTAAACAGTCATGGCGTCCCCCAAAGAATTCTGGGAGATGTAGTTTGTTTAAGGCTGCTGAGGGTAATAGGAGACTCCCTATTTCCCTCACAGAGCTACAATTTCTAGAGTTTTCTGTGAAAAGAAATAGATTGTTAACGCACTCTAAGAACTGTAGCTCTGTGAAGGGAATAGTGTTCTCTTAACCAGTGCTTTTTTCTGGTGGTTTAGGCATACCCCTAAACATTTTGTGATTCTAAGTTTGGCCTCATTGAGGGACAATATTTCAATATGAGTAGGAAAATGAGAGTACCCCAAAATATTATTTTTTGGGGGGAAAGCACTGCTCTTAACAACACTTAGCACCCTAAACAAACTGCAGCTCCCAGAATCCTTTGAGGGAAGCCATAGCTGTTTAAAGCAGGGACCATAGTGCTTTAAATGTATGGCATGGCTATAGCCGAACGAGGTCCACATCATACTTGAGCTTCTCCCCTAGAAGACTCTCCAACAGATGTTCATCCAGCCAGTCCTTCAAGGAAGAGGATTTCATGCCTCCCACTTTACAATTCTGCTGGAAATGCTTTCATGTGCAACCTAGAGATAGATAGGATCCGCAGCTTCCGTCTGGAGTCTGGCCATGTAAACATTTGCAGCCTCAATGATTCATTGGTTAGTGGGACCAGGACAGCCTCTGCCAGTTGATGGTGCTGCCACAGGTGACAGGTCTGGTTTGGCATTGGCTGAACCGCTCCGGTTTGCTCTCTGCTCTGCTGCTGGCATCTAGCGTTGAGCACATCTCCTGTCCCAGCAGAGGAAGCAAGTGCTTTGCAGATGCTTCGGAACAGCTGTGCTGCTAACCCTAAAATATTGTCAGGAACTAATGGTGTTTACTCACTGAGCGTCAGCTGCTGACTACAGAAAGAATACCAGCAACAGTCCAGCCACAGAAAGCCTTAGCGCAGGGATGGGGAACCTGTGGCTCTCCAGGTCTTGTTGGACTCCAACTCCCATCAGCCCCAGCCAGCATGGCCAATTGTCAGGACAATGGGAGTTGGAGTCCGGCAACAACTGTGGTCCCAACTGGGACGCTTGTTTTTAGTGCTCCTGCAGGAGCCAGCTGACTTGTGCAAGACCAAAAAAACAAGCAGCTTTTGGTCCAGTGCTCGGCACAAGGCAGCCGACTAGTGCCAGAGCTCCAGACCCAAAAATGGGACATCCAGGGATCCAATCAGAAGCCGGGAATGGGTTCTGTAATCCCCACTTAAATTGGGAACAGTTCAGCAGTAGGCAGATGGGATGCTGGTTTGAAATGAAGAGACTCTTACAGTGCAATCCTATGTATACAGTGGTACCTCTGGTTGCGAATGGGATCCATTCTGGAGGCTCGTTTGCAACACGAAAAGCCAGCAACCTGAAGCGCCGTACGATCTGGTGGTTGTGCGCATGCGTGAAGCGCGATTTAGCGCTTCTGCGCATGTGCGAGCAGTGAAACCCGGAAGTAACCCTTTCCGGTACTTCTGGGTCGCCGCAGGATGCAACCTGAAAAAATGTAGCATGAAGCAAACGTAACATGAGGTATTTACTTGGAAGTTGCTCCACATCCCATGGTAAGTCTGCTTAGGATTGTAGCTGTGTGCCTCAGCTGATTAGTTTAAGTAGTTTAATTTATTAAATTTGTACACAAAACACCGGTAGTTCTAAAGGGGGACCGAAACATTATTTTTAGATGGTGTACACATGTATAGGAGGGTTTTTGCACCAGGAAAATTGACTGGAGGCAGTTGGTTCTTCCCCTGCCCTGCCCGCAATGTAGACTCAGGTAGAGAAAGAGAGCAGGATAGTCTCTAACCTGAATGGCTTTGTGGTCCTGATCTCCCGCCTGGAGACTGATGCAGTTGGGCATCTCGAGATGCAGCTCTCTGTCCTGATTGGCTTGCAGCAGTTTTCACACAAGATGGTCATGGTTCTGGAAAAGCGATGGAAACACTGAGAGGAGGGAGGGAGTCCTGGGGTTGTGTCCAAGGCCATGCTAAGTCATAGTTCTGTCAGGTAAAGGATTATCACTAGTGCAGTACTTTCACCTGGCCACAGCCCAATCCAAACTGGTCCCATCCTAGCTCCTTTTTAAAAAAAAAAATGTGGGAAGTTCAATAATAGGGTTCTTGTATAACATCTAGTTTGGTGCTGAGCTCATGTGAACACTAAAACAAAATTGACTACTATGGATATTGTTAGATTTTGATATTGGTAAAGGTAAAGGGACCCCTGACCATTAGGTCCAGTTGTGACCGACTCTGGGGTTGTGGCACTCATCTCGCTTTATTGGCCGAGGGAGCCGGCATACAGCTTCCGGGTCATGTGGCCAGCATGACTAAGCCGCTTCTGGTGAACCGAAGCAGCACATGGAAACGCTGTTTACCTTCCCGCCAGAGCGGTACCTATTTATCTACTTGTACTTTGACGTACTTTCGAACCACTAGTTTGGCAGGAGCAGGGACCGAGCAACAGGAGCTCACCCCGTCGCGGGGATTCGAGCCGCCGACCTTCTGATCGGCAAGTCCTAGGCTCTGTGCCACCCGCGTCCCTTTGATATTGGTAGAGCCTGTGTAAACAAAAGTGAAGCTTTCGTTATGCCATTGAGAATTGTCATTGGGGGCTGCGAAGGGGAGGAAAGCATTGAGCCACGTGCAGCAGCCCTGATAAAAAATCCACCACTGTTTTGGTAACAACAACAACAACCTGATCAGTGCTAGAGCATCAAGTGGTTTACAAAATATTTAAAATCCAGTTTAAAATATGCAATAAAACAACCCCATCAAAATATATGGACATACAGATAGCAAATTTAAATGGGTGTCTGTTAAAAGTGCAGACTCCTTCTGAAGATCGTTCCTCATGTGGCCGAAAGGGCGCTGTTTGGGCACAAGAGAGAAAGGTTTCAAGGCTTTGCAGAAGTACAAAGAGGGGAAAGACTTTTAAGCAAACACCAGGAGGCAGAGAACCTCCAACAGCCCCATGAGGACTGAGCATGCTTAGTGCCAATGGAACACTGTTTGTTGCGGGACAGGAATGGAAAATTGTGGCGGGAGGAGTAATGGAGTATCCTGGGAAAGGGCATGGCTGACTGGCTGGAGCCCAGGACAGTTCACACTGCAAAGTTTGCCACCAGGCCAAGTTTTTTTTTTTATTTTTTGAATTTATATACTGCCCTATACCTGGAGGTCTCAGGACAGTTCACAGAAAAGACCAACATAAAAACCACAATATATATATATATATATATATATATATATATATATACTAAAAATAAAAACAGCAACCCAATAACACACACCCCTCAAAAAAGAGCCACATTTTAAAAAGGGCATAGGATGTCAATCAGATCAACCAAAGGCCTGGTTAAAAAGGAACTATTTGTTTTATTTATTGGATTTATATATGTTGCTAACTATAAAAAGCAAAACCCAAACCAGAGATGTATCTTCAGATGATGTGTTTAGCATTGTGTTCTACTTTGGCTCTTAGTTATTTATTATATTGGGATTTAATATATTTACCATTAATATGTTATGAGAACAATGGCTTACTAAGACTACATCTGTACATTGCTTAATTCTTCAGTGATGACTGAGCAGTGACTTTGGTCACATCCACACAAATCATTTAAATTACACTTAAAGCACACGGCTTTCCCCAAAGAATTATGGGAACAGAAGTTTACCCTTAAGGGATACAGTTCCCAGCACTCCTAATAAACTACAGTTCCCAGAATCCTTGGAGGGAAGCCATGTTCTTTAAATGTATGTTGTGGTTTTTCTGCCTCTTTTATGAATTGGAAACGAACTCTCTACCCTGACCTCTATCTGTGTTGGAGCATGACACCAGCATTAAATTTTCACTACCCAGCATCAAATTTTCAGTAGCCAGCATCAATCTTTTAGAGGCCGGCACTGTATAGGGACGGGAATAGGACTGCCAAAACTCTATAGGAACCAGCTTCAAAAGTTTTTGATGCATATAATTTTCCCACCCCGATCATGCTTTCTGCCCAGAGTCTTGCATCAGGAGAAAAACTGCCCTACTTCAAAGACAAAGGGACACTTTGGAGACTGAAACAGTGGAAGTTGAGCAGTACACTCAGGAGGTCGGGGGAAGAGGGTTCTTTAAAATGAGGAATACATCCGGAAATCTATTCCTAGAACGCTCCGACACATCCAAGAAGCTAATTTGTAAAAAGGGCTCAGCTGCAGAATTCAGTGCCAGAGGTCAACATGTAAACAGAATATAAAGAGACCCTTGAGCATGCACCGAGTGCCTTTCCTACGCTGCCGAACAACCACAGCCAGCCCTTAAGTATCTGGGATTAGAGGCAAGGGCTTCTGAGGGCAAAGAGATTAACATGCAGACAGACTTCAGTCTCTGCATTTTTGAATTAAAAAATGAAGGCTGTGTACACACCATGCATTTAAAGCATCTTTAAAACATATAGCTCCTCCAAGCCCCAGGAACTATAGTTGGCCCACCACAGACCTATGATTACATTAACAAACCTTAACAAACTGCAGATCTCAGAATTATTATTTTTTGGGGGGGAGGCCATGTGCTTTAAATGTACGGCACGTACGCAGCCTGGGGCTGTATACTATAATTTTGAAGCACATTTGAATTCCTGTTTCCCCCTCAAATGATTCTGGACACTTGTTTAGACCTCACAACTCCCCGCAACCCTTAACAAACTACGGCTTGCAGAGTTCCTTGGAGGGGCAGGTGGGAACGCGCTTCAAAGGTACAGGAAGGCACGCAGCTTACATGTGAGCAAGTCGCAAGGATGAGGAACCAGAGGCCTTCTAGATGTTGCGGGTGGACTACAACTCCCATCAGCTCCAACCAGCATTGGCCCCGATGGTCATGCCTGATGGGAGTTGGAGTCCAACAACGTCTGTTGTTATTATTATTATCATTATCTGGAGAGCCAAAACTGATCCTGCAATGGTCCCAGCCTCTTTCCTGGTGCAGATGGGAAAAAACTAAGCCAGCACAACCTGACCTTTCCATGCATCTGGATCACCAGAGCCAGGGGGCAACTGGATCCGAAGTTAGCTGCATCAATGCGCCCTGCGCTTCAATGTCTCTGCTGTCCACTGGGTGGTACTGCGGGTAATGAATTGATAGAGAGCTGTTCAGGGTCACAAGCCAGGCTTATTGCTTGGCAGTGACGGGGCTAAAATTAGGGCGACTCAGCTGAATCCAAGTGCTAAGCGCCAGGCGGCTGCAAGACAGCTGGATTCGCCACCTCCTTAGGGTAGCATAATAATAATAATAATAATAATAATAATAATAATAATAATGACATACAAGATCTGGTCAGATCTGGCCCAACCATCCCCTAAAAGGACTTCTTACCTCTTTCCTCTCTCTGTCTGGGTCTGAACTTGCTGACCCCTTGTTCACAAGAACTCCTTCCTTTTGTAGTCACCCCCTCCTGGGGAGGTGTTGGGGGGAGAGGGGCCGTCAGGCCAAACGGGGGATAAAATTACCTCTTGTGACGCAATTCTAAACATCTCTGCGCTATTTTTAGAAAGCAGGCTTCTAAAAATAGCTTGACCACCACCCCACAGCCTGCTTGTTGTAATCTGATAGGGGAAGCAATAAAGGGAGGCTCTGGCTCTTTAAAGCCGGCTTGTCATCTCAGCAGGGAATTGGGGTTACGAGTGGGGTGGGGGTGGGGGGGTCACTCCCAGTGGAGGAGGATTATCCTCACTTTGAGTCACAGTGATGTCGCTGATGAAGGGGGATGCGGTGATGCCCTTAAGAGCTGCTAGCTATATGGGATTCTCCAAGCAGAAAACTAAACGATTCAGGAGCAAGCGCAATAACAAAACTTAGCAATTGCAGCATGTTAGAAAAAGCGTTTCACGTATGTTATCTCTGTCCTTCTTACAAGCAATCCTTCAAGGTAGGCGAATATTACTGTCCTCATAGGTTGTAGGGAACTGAAGCTGAGAACATATGAGCGAATGTACTGCGATGTACCCACGGCTTTTTCTAGCTAGACTACCAGGCTCAGAAAATCCTGCTAGTGGCCCTGAGGGCGAGAGAGATCAATGAGATGCACAAGGCCTCTGAGTGAGTTTGTGGCAGAAGCAAGATCTCCATCCGAAGATCACAGCGAAATGCTGTGACTTCCACGGTCAGCTAGTGGTGCAGGTTTGTTAAATCCAAAGGCGAATTTATTTGTTGAAATTGCACTTAAGCTGCACTTAAGTTGCACTTAAGTGTCGAAGTGCAACTTACTTTTTAGGGTGCGACCCCTCTGCATCATCAGCCGAATCCTGAATTAAACAAATGCTCTGCTGACTACAACGGAGCATATTGTCTCCTCTCCAAAGACTTGATTTGATCATCTGACCGTCTAGACAAGTGCCCTCATATTAATTGGGATGCAAAGGAGTTGGCGTTTAGGTCTGGGATAGCTTAGTTGGTAGAGCATGAGACTCTTAATCTCAGGGTTATGGCCACCTTGGGCAAGAGATTCCTGCATTGCAGGGGGTTGGAATAGATGACCCTGTGTGGTCCCTTCCAGCTCTACAATTCTATGATTCTATGTTTCACAAAGATATGGGGTGGGTGGGCGGATGGGCCTTGGGTCCAATCCAACAGAGCTCATGTTCTTCATTACTGTTTGGATGACACTTAGCAAGCACTTGAGGGCCAGTCCATGCTTTTCAGGACTCATAGCAAAAATATACACAGAAAACCAGAGAAATTTCCCAAAACTATGGAGTCAGCTATACAGCTGCAAATAGAACATTTTAAATGTGTTTTAAGTGCATTATACAAATGTGACACTAGGCGGTGATGATGAGCTAATGGGAAATTCAATATATATTTTAAAACGTTTTTTAAAACAGCATTTTCACAGCGTTTTTTCATACATGTCTAGATTCAGCCCATTTTATGCACAAAACAGAACATCCCAATGGAACCTCCCACGGCAGGTACGAGTTAAGAATAATCATGTAGTTAGCTACCCTTTAACAGGGTCTCAAGACTGGCCATCTGAGGGAGGCTGCCTCACCTTACCTAAAGTTAAGGCTGGCCCTGCAACATCCCTGGCAATTGTGAATGATGTGCATATACTTAACTGGCTGGGTTTCCCTGAATCACACGGGAAGGAGCAATAAAGAGCAGTTTCTGTTGGCATGATTATTTTGAGGAAGCCTTTCCCTACCTAGTGCTTTCTTGATATTTTGGACTCGTCCCCATCATTCCTGACCATTGGCCATGCTGGCTGTGGTCAATGGACATCAGTTTGGGAAAGTCTGTTTTGGGGGAACTGTATCTTTCACAATTCAGAGCACATATTACAAACCCCCCCCCCTTTGTTTCCCTTTGCTTTTTAGCCTAAGGTTGTGATTTTGTTTGCCATGCCTTTCATCAGGGATGCTGCTGGTTTTCCGTCTCAAAGAGATGTTCACACCTGGCTCAGGTCCAGTTTGTTGTGTTTAGAGTAGAAATCAGCGGGGAGAAATCCCTGTCTCTTTCGATAAAAACAAAAAACTTGGAGCAAGTGTGCGCGGACTTCATCCCTTTATTCCAAATGTTCCTATTGGGATTTGCAGTATGGCATGGTTTATTTAAGAGTGATCAGCAATACTGACTGTAGCATTCTGTGCTGGAATCGTAAGTCCTGCAGGAAACCTTGCTGAAGCCTGTGATTACAAGACCCTGGAACAAAGCCTGAGTAACAGCATGTTCTGCAGACTGAGAAAGATCTCACTTTGCTTCTGGCATCACACAGGGCCGTGATGATCTGTAGCGCAGCAACATCCAAACATCCACCCACTAGTTATGCTTGGGGCTGCACTTAACATAACATCTGGGCTAAGAGAACCCCAATTTCTGCAACCAAGAAACAGAGCTGTGCAAATTGTGCAAAGAAGCTTGTGCATGTTGCATGCACCACGCCGGTTCTATCAATGGTGTAGAGGTTAGAGCAGGGGTCGGCAAGGTTTACCTCGCCTGGGCCGGTTCACTCCAATGGAGAGTCCTCTGTGGGCCGGATTGCTAATGTGCACGCGCGCCCGCGACTTCCGGTGTCGGTGTCTGCGTCTGCACAGACGTTATTTCCGGTGTCTGCGTAGTCACAATTTCCGGCGCCGTGGAAGCGAGTCCTCACGTTGTGCTGCGCCAGTTTAGCGCAGCATGCGGGGACTCGCCGAGCTGGCGGCTCAGTTCGGGGTTGGCTTGTGAGCTGGTTAAATGACCCCTGTGGGCAGGCCCAGACAGAGGGGGGCCATATGGGCTACTTGGCCTGGCCCTCCGATTCCAAAGGGGGCCTCGGTCAGCATTATTTATATACCTACTTATTTATAAGACTTCAGTTATCTCCAGGGTAAAAAAAAGGGGGGCACATTATCTACTTGGCCCGGGCCTCTGCCTGGTTCTGCAAGGCCCTGCCTGTGGGTGACTTCTGGCCCATGGGCCTTAGGTTGCGTACCCCTGGGTTAGAGTGTCGGACTAGGGCCTGGGAGACCAGGATTCGAATCCCCACTCAACCTTGAAGCTCACTGGATGACCTTGGGCCAGTCACTGTCTCTCAGCCTAACCTACCTCACAGGCTTGTTGTGAGATTAAACAAGGAGGTGAAGAACCACGTGGGCTATAAAAGGCGGGCTATAAATGCAATAGGGACGTGGGTGGCGCTGTGGGTAAAAGCCTCAGTGCCTAGGACTTGCCGATCGAAAGGTTGGCGGTTTGAATCCCCGCGGCGGGGTGCGCTCCCGTTGCTCGGTCCCTGCTCCTGCCAACCTAGCAGTTCGAAAGCACCTCCGGGTGCAAGTAGATAAATAGGGACTGCTCACTAGCGGGAAGGTAAACGGCGTTCCGTGTGCTGCGCTGGCTCGCCAGATGCAGCTTTGTCATGCTGGCCACGTGACCCGGAAGTGTCTCCGGACAGCGCTGGCCCCCGGCCTCTTAAGTGAGATGGGTGCACAGCCCTAGAGTCGGACACGACTGGCCCGTACGGGCAGGGGTACCTTTACCTTTACCTATAAATGCAATAAATAAATTTTAGATATCTATGAACCTTTTGGCAGGTGAATTCAGGCTTCATATAGGTGTTGGTGACAGACATTTATTTATTTATTTATTTTGCAAGGTTTCCTGTTATTTCTCCTTGACAAGGCTCCTAACTCAGGGCCGCAGTAGGGTTTCTTTTATTCTAAGGGGAGAGAAAGAGATGTAACACCTGGGTTGTCCTGAAACTGTGCATAGTTAGAAGTGTTAAGTTAATTCCCCGATTCCATATTCGATTCCCTGGGTTCCAATATGCATCTGCAAGCATTGAGACTGCGAAGATTTAGCTCCCTTTCCTGCCAGAACATTAAAAAAAAAGAAAAAAGCAGGCAGTGTATGCAGCCATTAGATTCCATAAGGCAAGAAGCAGCGGCGGGCGTCTCTTTAATATAAAAATTAGGGTTACAAACAGAAGGTGCTTGAAATGTTGCTCGTGCAAGCTGTAACAAAAATGACCTCGTCTCCTCCATCGTGATCCATCTCACGGGTGTGCTCCAGAGAAAGCTTAAAGGATTTTGTATGCTTCCCTTCCCATTATTGCCATTACTGACAAGAAGCCGCAGGGGGACTGCACGGGGTATTTAATCAAACCCTGTGCCCAGAATCCCACAAATTTAAATTGGAGATCAGCAACTAGGAACCCCCGAGCCAAATATGTCTTTCTCCTATGCCCCACAAATAACCCAGAGATGCATTTTAAATAAAAGGACACATTCTACTCATGTAAAAACATGCTGATTCTTGGATCATCTGCAGGCCGGATTTAGAAGGCGATTGGGCCAGATCTGGCCCCCAGGCCTTAGTTTGCCTTCCCATTTTCATAACCATTGCAACCTGCTCACCTCTCGCTCTAGCCCAGACAACAGCAAAGGTAAAAAGGAGTAGTAGATGCCACTGACCGCTTGCTCATTGGCACCAGGCGTGCCAACTCTATATTGGCCCCCTCGATATTTGTTTCAATGAGGCCCAGCCTTTTCAATGTTGAGGGGGACCAGTGTGTGTTGTGGAAGGCTGCACCACGCTATGTGGTGTTGGGAGATGCTGAGGGGACCGTTGTGGTCTAGCGAACGGCTGCACTGGGGGAATGGCGTGGCCTGGTGCTAAGTCCATACCCTCCAACATTTCTCCAGTGAAAATAGGGACGTCCCGTTCCATGATGATAATTTTGCTATTTATACCCCACACATCTTCCTGGGTTCCCCCAGCCACTCTGGGCAGCTTCCAACGTATATAAAAACATTAAGCATTTAAAAACTCCCCTACACAGGATTGCCTTCAGACAACTTGGGGAACTCCATACCCTCCAACATTTCTCCGATGAAAACAGGGACAGCCTAAGGAAAAGAGGGACACGGGTGGCTCTGTGGTCTAAACCACAGAGCCTAGGGCTTGCCGATCAGAAGGTCGGCGGTTCGAATCCCCATGACAGGGTGAGCTCCCATTGCTCAGTCCCTGCTCCTGCCAACCTAGCAATTCAAAAGCATGAAGTGCAAGTAGATAAATAGGTACCGCTCCAGCGGGAAGGTAAACAGCGTTTCCGTGCGCTGCTCTGGTTCGCCAGAAGCGGCTTAGTCCTGCTGGCTACATGACCTGGAAGCTCCCTCGGCCAATAAAGCGAGATGAGCGCTGCAACCCCAGAGTTGTCCACGACTGGACCTAATGGTCAGGGGTCCCTTTACCTTTAAGGAAAAGAGAGACATTACGGGATCAAATCAGAAACTGGGACAGCTTCTCTAAATCAGAGACGTCCCTGGAAAATAGGGACACTTGGAGGGTCTGAAAGTTGCTTTGGGCTGCTCAGTGTTGGGAGATGGGTGTGATGGTACATGTAGTCCCCTTCAACCTTGGGGGCACCCTGCCTGGCAGTAAAGATTGAGGAAAAGGAGCAGCAGCAGCAGTTGGGAACAATGGCAGGGAGGGGACGCCAGGGACGGTGTCTTCGGACACCTGGAGCCAACGCTGCAATTGGACATTATGGAGTGAATATGGATCTCTCCGGCTTTTGCACTGGACTGGGGAGCAGGGGTGTTTGTGTATTGGGTGCTGCTGATTGCTTCTCAGTACAAACTCTCGTTTCCCCCTCTAAGCAAACTCGGCAGAAGACTGGGGAAATGAGGAGACTGGAGAGAAATGAATCAAGAAGATTGTAAGAGGTTAATTTGCAGGGAAATGAAGGTTAATGCTTCTGGAAGGTGAGAGAGAAAATATCTGACAAATGGGCTGCATCCCTTTGGCGTAGGGGGTTGGAAAAGGCTGGAACAGCGTTGAAATAGCATAACTAACAGCATAGCAGCCAAGGCAGAAGGAAAAAAAGGAAAAGGAAAAAAAGGCAATTGCCAGACATATAATAGGGGTTACCTTGAACCTGCGCGGTAGTCTAGCAACTCTCATTAAAACAGAAGGCAAAACATTTACCAAGGCACATCGTTACATTTCTCCTGCAGTCCTTGATCAACAAAAAGATCCACTTCTACAAATAGCATCACATAAACAGGTTTCTTATCACATGAGCAAAGAAAATGAATTGCTGTCATGCTCATTTGAAGATTTAGCACACATCTTTAAGAGATGTTCAGTACAGGGTTGGGGGTGGGGAGCTTGTATACCTGTCTACCCTCCAACACATAGCCCAAAATGCTTGTAACACCCATATTTTCATAACTAGGGAAATTGCCCAAGTTCCCCCATTTTGACACACTGCTGGGCCTCTGTAGCATCTTCCCCAGCAGGAAAATTATAGTGTAGAGAGAGACTGGTCTCTTTTTTCATGTTAGCTGGAAAACTAGTGGCCTGTGAAATTTAGTTGGCACTGCCGTAGGTTCAGAGCAAAGCACCTCTACACCAAATGCAGAATTAAGGACAGTCTCTTGTGCACTTGGGTAAAGGTAAAGGGACCCCTGACCATTAGGTCCAGTCGTGGCCGACTCTGGGGTTGCGGCCCTCATCTCGCTTTACTGGCCGAGGGAGCCGGCGTACAGCTTCCGGGTCATGTGGCCAGCATGACAAAGCTTCTTCTGGCGAACCAGAGCAGCGCACAGAAACGCCGTTTACCTTCCCGCCGGAGTGGTACCTATTTATCTACTTGCACTTTGATGTGCTTTCGAACTGCTAGGTTGGCAGGAGCTGGGACCAAACAAAGGGAGCTCACCCCGTCACGGGGATTCGAACCACCAACCTTCTGATCAGCAAGTCCTAGGCTCTGTGGTTTAATCCACAGCGCCATCCGCGTCCCTTCTTGTGCACTTAGGTGGCTGTTTAAAAGAGGGTTAGACAAATTTGTGGAAACTGGCAATTAGACATTCATGTCTAAGAATGAAATCTCTGTGTTCAGAAAGCATCTCTTTCCAACAAAGATGCTGGAGGGAAAACAATGGGATGGCTAATGCTCGTGTCCGGCATGTAAGCTTCCTAGAGGCATCTATCTGCCTGTGAATTGTTAGAAATGGAACAAATGAGACTTGGAACTATTTCTTGCAAGTGGGTGGAGTGCTCCTGATGAAAGTTATAGTCAGCCATGTCCTCTTCTGGGAAAATCCATTCCAGCCAATTCCCTTCTCCCATTCATTAGTATTAAGTGTTCTGTGGCCACTGTACACATTCATTTCACATCAGGCTGTTTGTACAGAAACAGAAAACAAAAACTCAACCCCATGATTTACCGGTACACAAGAATCTGCACCTGGAGAAAGAACCAGTTCACTATTAGTATATCATAAGCTGGTGGTCTGATCAAGCAAAGTACAGTGATACCTCGGGTTAAGTACTTAATTCGTTCCGGGGGTCCGTACTTAACCTGAAACTGTTCTTAACCTGAAGCACTACTTTAGCTAATGGGGCCTTCTGCTGCCGCCGGGCTGCCGGAGCACGATTTCTGTTCTCATCCTGAAGCAAAGTTCTTAACCTGAAGCAATATTTCTGGTAACCTGAAGCGTATGTAACCTGAAGCGTATGTAACCCAAGGTACCACTGTATGTCTTCTGCTATGGATGGCGACTGGCTGTGGTTGCACACCGATAAGGGAAATGTAATTGGATGTATTCAACTCTATGATTCTATGATTCTATTCTCTTTTTTATAATTAATGCACACAAACATGCATACCCTGCGGCTAGACCCTGACATTTCAACCTAGGCTGAGTGTTGCACCAGATTGCACCAGCAAAGCGGATTCTCTCCTCCTTTCCCTTTTTAAAAATGCAATTTCTTTCTGTCCCACTCAGTCTGGAGCCCAGCCCAGAGTACTGTGGCTTTGCATCTTAATAGAACAATACTTCTAGTCGAACTCTCAGTCCTGAATCAATTATCCACCTAGGAGAGATGTGAGACTGTTCAGGTTGGGGAAATGTAATGACAAGGCTCAGATGCACACAGGAGAGCTGTGAAGAACACGTGTTGAGAACCTAATTAATTTTCAGCAAAGAGATTTTTAAATCGCACAGACTGGCGGGGGGGGGGGGTGGCTGCTAAGGATAATCCAATAAAAATGGGCACAAAGTTCCCTGCTTGTTAGGAGCCGGTAGGGAGGTGTAGCTCTGCAGCACATCTGTCAACCAGGTCCGGGTGAAAAGGATACAGGTTGAAGCTATCCCCATTGTAGTGCCAAATCTTTCCCAGTAACTCTCGCATCCTGACTGAATGAGACCTATGCCAGCAGTCAGCCAGCAGGATTTAAACTGGGAGAACTTAGCCTGGTGTAAATCCCGCCCCCCCCAAAAGGGTTAGGAATGGGGCAAAGAAAGACATCCGTTACAAACCATTTGGCTCAGCCACATGACCTGGCAAAAGTTACACCGGCAAAAAGAGTTGGGATTTGATATCCCACTTTATAACTACCCTAATGAGTCTCAAAGCGGCCTTTCCCTTTCTCCCCCACAACAAACACTCTGTGAGGTGAGTGAGGCTGAGACTTCAGAGAAGTGTGACTAGCCCAAGGTCACCCAGCAGCTGCATGTGGAGGAGCAGAGACGCGAACCCGGTTCGCCAGATTACGAGTCCACCGTTCTTAACCACCACACCACACTGGCTGATGGTGATGCTAAGCCAAAGTCTACTTTGGATGGCTTGTTTTCTCTTTGCCAGGCTCAGTCTGGCTCCTGAAAGGAGTATGGAACAGGAGTAACTTACACCAACTTAACTTAAACTGGTTGTCCTCAGGATTGTTCTGTAAGTCTCTGCCTACCTCTGAGGCTGGAGACAGGAGGGTGGTTGGATGGATGAGAGGATGCTAATGGTATGTATGCATGCTGGGGGTTTTGTATTCTTTCAAAAATATGCAAAACCATGAACAGCACACAAAATGTGTCTAAACACTATAGAAAGGAGTGGCCACCTCATACTTCATTGAGGTTAAAATGGCTACTGGCCATGATGGCAATACAGCGCTTCCAGGCTTGCTTGGGAAACAAGCAAGAGCGCACTGTTGCAGTCAGGTCTTGCTTGGGAGATTCGCAGAAGTACCGGTACCTGGTTGGCTATTGCGGGAGCAGAACAGAGGATCAGAGAGGCCTTTGATCTGTTTCTATAGGGCTCTTTCCATGTGCCTCCAAAACTGCTGCTTTTCCAGCCTGGAAGACATTTAAAAGTTTTGTAGCAGATTCTTGGCTGTGAGCTGGCATGCTACATTTAAACTCTGACACTAACCATGAAGATGTGTTTTGCGGCATTGGATTGTGCAATGGTCGCATTTGCTTTTATCTTGTCATGGACGATGTTTGGTTTGTTTTTGGGGCGCAGGAGGAAGGTAGCTGATCTCCGTAAAGAAACCCACAGATTGCAAAAGGCAAGAGGTAGATTCTGCAGCAGAAATAATTCCTCTAACAGAGGGACACATCCCCCAGATGACTCAAGTTGTCTAACTTCAGAAAGCTAAAGCCTGATTCATACTGTTCCCTTAATGGAGGACTAGGTGCAACCAGTCCAGCTGCCACCGCTTGCACTGACCACTGAAAAAGGCATCAATAGCCAAGACAGGTGAGAGAGTCTGGGGCCAGTATGAACTCTGGTCGTTTTTCTTGGGAGTGTCCAAGTGTTGCTGCCAACACCCCTTCTCTTGTACAGTGGAAGAAACCATGTGCCTTTGCCAGAAATCAAGAGAGAAGAACAGATTAGGAACAGAAGAACAGCCCTGCAGAATCAGGCCCAAGGCCTATTTAGCTCGGTATCGCGTTTCCCAAAGCTCGCAAGCAGGACATAAATATATCAGCCCTTTCCTGCTCTTGCTTCCCAGTGACTGGAATCCAGAGCCATGCTGCCTCTGATGCTGGAGGTTGTATGCCGCTATTCTGATAGTCTTATATCCTTCATAAATTTGTCTAAGGGCTTTTCTACGCTGCTGGCCATCACCAGAGTTTGTGACAGCAAATTCTCTGAGCAATGTGAAGTATTTCCTTTTGTTCGCCTGGAATTTTCCACCATTCAGAGCTTCCTCGGATGGCCCAGCATTCCTAGTATTACAAGAAGATTAAAAACCTCTCCATATCCATGTTTTTGATTCTGAGTGTGATTTTAAACAGCTCTATGATGTCCCTCCTTACTTGCCTTGATCACCCAAATGAAAAAGTGTGAAATTTCTGGCACTTGTGCCTTCCTCCTGGGGAGAAATCAAGAGAGCCTTATCACAGATTTGGTCTACGTACCTACAGCACAAATGTTTGCTTTATACTAGATTACTTGCCATGGCTTTCCCCAAAGAATTCTCAGAAGTGTAGTTTGAGGAGGCTACTTAGAATTCTGTTATATCTCTGTTCATCCCTCCCCAAACTAGAGTTCCCAGTAGTCTTTGCAGAGAGGGAATGACCACAAACAATTGAAACGTTAGGTATAGATACAGCTGCAACAACAGACCATGGGATTAAAAGCCACAAATCAGAAAATAAGACTCGGGGTCATGCTATTAAAACCTTTAGGGAAAATTCAACGATATAAAACCTTTCTTGTCTTGAAGAAACAGGCTGTTCACAAGCACCACCTTCATTACCAAGTAGCATGAATTTCTCACACAACTGGGCATCATGGCGGAAGTCCGATTTTCTCAGTTTAAGAATGATTTAAATCATAATTGACACAGAGAAGTATGAAATTACGGTAATCTAATTGTAAAAAGGTAGCCAGTGTTTAAACATTACCTTCCACTTTTAACCCAAATAAGTAATTGAAGTTTTGAGACTAGGATGAAGTCTATTTTTTAGTAACTGCATTTAGAAGCAGGGTATATATCACGACCACAGACAGTTCATCAGTTACTAGGAAGGAAATCACAGATAAGGATTCTGTGGCGCTGTAACTGAACTAGAGACATTCTGTTTGTTCTCTATAAAACCAACTGAACTATTTGCCAGTGACTAATTTGTGCTATTTTAACTCAAGGCTATGATTTTGGGATTTGTAGATGAGTTTGCCACAGAAGTAGCAAGGTCTGATCTACCATCTCGGAATATCTCAGAAGAGATAGTTGAACATGTAAGTGTGCCTAGTAAGCCAATACAATTAACTGCAAACTGTAGATCTGTCTTCCTCCTAGAAAGAACTGCAAATGCTCTTCACAAATTGGGCGAGGTAGACAAGGACTGATTCAGAAAACAATTACAAATAAGTAAATGTTGGGCGGCAAGCATTCTGCAGTTATTTGATCAAAGTCCATCAAAGAATAAAATCCATGTGGCAGAGAAAACAAGAGAAGGCAAGCAAAAAAAGAGCAAGCTGGAACTTGGAAGGGTCCCGGTTTTTGTTATCTGGGGTGCGATAAACTGAAAATCTGACAAGCACTTTTCACACTTGGTCAGTGGCGGCTGAACAAAGGAACTGCATTATTTTTGAGCATGGGAAGGTGATATAAGAGTGGTCTATAGAATGCCTGGTTCTGTGATGGCTTATTCACACATCAAGTGATGAACATACCTTATGTGAACCAGCCCCACATGTCATGATGAAAAACATGGAGGAACAAAGATATGTGTGCACCTGAACCCTTGGCTACTGTTTTTGTTTTGGTCCCATTTGTTCCATCCAGTGTTCTTGCAATGTGGTTAATATGCTCATCACACGTGTGTACACACACACAAACACGCACAATCTTCTCATCATAGTTGTGAATATCCATATACACCCACCTAACATTAAAGCATTGTTCATTACACCAGGGTTTTCTAGAGGCACTGTGGGTTAAGAGGCTAACTGCTGCCTTGCATCACAGAAAAGCCCACAGAGTACAATGCTTGGCTGGGAATGCAATGCATAAATTAAGGAGGGTCAAAGCTACTGCATGTACCCTCTCTTCTTCCTTGCTCCCATGCTTTTTCCAGTCTATGGGGTCCTGCTAACATTTTGGGATGTCAACCTCTTCACGGATGCGGAAGAAAACAAAGCAGGTCATATGTTTAGGTAATAAAAGTAATAAGAAAGCAAAAGGGATGCTCTCCCCACCCAAAATTGTGTAAGTTTGATACTGGGTTAAATAGGTCAATGGAACATTTGAGACAGGCAGCTTTGAGGCACCAGAGTGGTCTTGGCTGGCTGAAAGCCTCGTTTAATAAGGGTGACGACGAAGCCCAATTTTATCTTAAATAATGTGGAGCATTTATATAGCACTTTAGAATATATGAAACACTTCACTTATCCTTACGACATCTCCGTAAGGCAGGCAAGTAATACTCCTGAATTTCAGGTGGGGGCTGAAGCTGAGAAGTTTGCTTAAGGTCATCCAGCAAGTCCTGCTCAAAGGAAGATTTGAACAGATGGCTTCCCAGTGCATGCCATTAGCCACAAAGTGAGACCAGTTCTCTGATTTCAGGCTCAGTTTGCAATCTCCGGGCCCTGCGCCCCCAGCTCTTTGCATGGGTCCATCACTCACCCTCCAGCCATACAAAAAGCACTGACACACAAGGCTACACAAGTTTAGCTTCCCTGCCCCCCGTATTTATAAATTCAGAGGTGCTGCTTGTTACACATGAAACTGGGCAGCAGCGTTTCAGATCTTGCAGTGACCCCTCCTGCAACAGGCACAGAAAAGTCTCTGTTCTACTCAGTCCTATGAGATGTTGGATGGCCACTCCTTGCCTAGGCGGGCAGAGTTGTCATCATTTCCCCCTCCTCTTCCAAGCAAAGAGTCTGACCTCACAGAAGTCCACACTACTGTAAAGGCAGCGAGTGCTTGATTATCTCATATGTATATATATATATGGAGTTCCCCTGGATGCCCAATGGAGAAGGGCAAACCCAGTCAATTTTCAAAATATGTAAGACCAGGCATGCTTTTCTGAGCTCACAGCGGAGCGGAGAAAATGGCTTAAGACAGGGCACCTGGTTCAGCCCTTGGGTTAATGGTGAGGGCCAGGCACTCAAAATGGCTAGGGACGTAGAGAAGTTGGGTCTTGGTAAGTCCTTGCTTGGTTTGCCTTTGATCCTAGACTTATGCGAAGCACATGCTGGCCTTACACCAGTTAGTCCTGAGATTGAGTTTCTTTTGTTCCTATTATTCAAGTTGTACTACCGTCATAGAGAAATGTAAGCTGTAGTGTCCAGCAGCAGGAGCGCACCCGCACTGCTTCTCTGTAGAGCGCACTGTCCAATTCTGCATGCATGCTGCCTTGAAGGCGAGGTCTCGGCAAAGTTGCAGCTGGAGAGGTGTGGCAGCAGGAAGGGCAAGTAGAGCCCTCCTAGCGCTGGGCTACAAAGAAATCGCCTATGTGGAGGTGAAGCAGTGCCCCTTTCCTGAATAGGCTAAACATTCATGCACAGTGAAGGAGACGGTAGATGATGTCTGCAAGGCAGGGGGGCGAGGGCAGCTGGGAGGGGGAGAAGGAGACTGGATTATCCATGAGAGGAGAAGATGGGTCGGCTGATGTTGCTGTTTGTCGTCATTGCTGCAAGCTCCCACCTGCAAAGACAATGGGCTAGAATTAAACACAGGTAGAATAAAACACAGGTCCTGAAGCTGAGGCTCCAATACTTTGGCCACCTCGTGAGAAGACTCCCTGGAAAAGACCCTGATGTTGGGAAAGATGGAGGGCACAAGGAGAAGGGGACGACACAGGATGAGATGGTTGGACAGTGTTCTCAAAGCTACCAGCATGAGTCTGACCAAACTGCGGGTGGCAGTGGAAGACAGGAGTGCCTGGCGTGCTCTGGTCCATGGGGTCACGAAGAGTCAGACACAACTAAACAACAACAACAGTCAAGATGTTTCAGCTACTAAACATGGTGGTTGGATGGTGCCGTGTATGCCTCCTTCTGGCAACTCCTGTAGCCAAGCTGGTGCCAAACATATTGCCCTGTTTTCCTTTGGACCACATCAGTGAGGCTGGGAGAGGAGGGGGTTTTGTTGTCTGGGCAGCCCAGGACCTCCATACACACTGCCCCAGGGAGGTCACTTTGGTGCTGCTAATGCAGCGGTTTGACTTCATCCCTGGAGGCGCACTCCATTGTCTTTCGAGACAGACAGATGCCACCACCAACAACAAACACGAAATGGGAAAACTGGGGGAAGAGAAATCAATGGCACAGTGTGTGCTTTATGTGCTGAAAGTCCTAGGTTTGAACCCTGGCATCTCCAATTAAAAAGAACATGTAGCAGGTGATGGGAAATACTTCTAATGGAGACCTAGTACCAGTCAGACAATATTGGGTAGAGGGGGAAATAGTCTGCCCTCGTAAAAGGCTCTGTCTTGTGTAGTATAGAGCAATTGGTTTAGATATATTGAACATCCCTGCATGGGGATAAGTAACTTACCTGATGTCATGAGGGAGACAGGACTGGTCGAGGTTATACTGTATCACTGCCAGTTTACAGAGTGTTTTTAAGCTGGGACCTGAAGAAAAAGAAGCATACAGTATGATGATAAAACTGTCCTTCTTGAAAGCAGCCCATGAGAAGCATAAAAAGTAAGCCAAATTAACTGCACTAGGCCGCTCCCGCAATGGGACAAGGAGACAGTACAGCTATTACAGCTACTTTGACCAGGCTTTTTAATATAAAGAAAACACACCAGGAGATTCAACCTAGGGGAAGCGGTTACTAAAGGCAACATAAGGAGGAAATGTTCACATACTGAAGTCTAAGATGTACAGGTCCGAGTGATCCATCAGGTCAAATTCATCTCCCATGCCTTCCTCTGGGGATGGGCTGTGGAAAACAAAGAGAACCCCATCAATCACTGCAATTCACTTCAAATTAAGGCTGTGTTTCGGATTCTTCCAGAGTTCTGAACTATTCCACAGGGCCTCCCTGAATTCAGTGTTACCTAACAAAGTGCAGCTGCTGATAGCAAAGGCTCTCTTTAATAACCTCTGTGTTTACTGCTGGCCAAGCCAACGCTGTTTGTTTTCAGTTCCTACTCCCTTTACTGCCTTATGTCTAATGCTGCCATCTATTCCTTTAACCTTCAAGATTATTTCCTTTACCTCTGCCCTATCCTCTGCAATTCAAAAGGATTTTATCGTAGATGTGTCAGGATGGAAACAGTCTCTTTGCAACGAAGTCTTCCCTTCCCCACTTTGCTATTCCTGCATTAGCAATGAGACGGTGATATGTATTTATTTCAGTCTATGAAATTTATTTGAAACACGTAAACCTTGCACTTCTACGTACCCTGGCAGGTTATAAAAATGAAAAACAACACTGGATTCTATCCATACAACTTCCTTGCAATAGTTTCCTCTCTCTCTCTCTCTCTCTCTCTCTCTCTCTCTCTCCCCCCCCCCCCCGCCCCATGCCTCTGCCCAATAGATACAAACTCCCCACTCTGTGTTACTCTGCATCAGTGGTTCCTTAAATGTCCCCTGCACAAATTGCTGAGAGTCTTGGAGGACCTCTTAATAACTTTTCTGCCTTTTGTAGCCATTGCAATGCACTGTGCCAGATGCTGTATGATTTTTAATAGTATTTTTACAGACACATTGCAGGCTACCTTAATGTAGCTCACGAACTGCTCATTGTCTGCAGACCATAGCTTGGGAATCCCAACTTTACATTAGCTTTGCAATTCCCTCCCATCTTATATGAACTCCATTCAAAGACACACTAGATTCCCTTGGTTCTCCTCTCAGCATTGCCGTTCCGAATCCCATCATCAAGGCAACAGGTTTGCCTTAATCACAGGAATAATTGTGGCAGCAAATCTCTGCCTACTGCGCGCTAAACCTCTATGTGGACACAAAGAAATACCCAAGATGGTGCATGGAAATGTAGCAGATCTGTCAGCCGTGGTTTAAGAAAGGAGAAACCTGAGCATGTTAGAAAGGGGATACTTTGGGGAATGGATTTGACCTGTTTGTACAAGCTTCTGCCCAGTTGCTTCATTTGCTCCAGCCTCTCTTCTTCCCTAGCAAACAAACAAGGCTCCTTGCTCTGCCCTCGCAACAGCCAGGGCAGGATGTTCCTACACCATCTGGAAATTTCATTATCGCAGAAGGTCACAGAGACCCCTAGCAGGCAGCCAGCTTGGGAGCAGTGGGGGAGGAATCAGATTTAGGTTGTGTATTTGATCACTCCACAACACCAGTGACGTCTGAGTTCTTCTCTAAAGTTGAAAGGATTCTTTCTTGCTGGAGGTGTGGTTTTTTTAACCCACCAAATCAACTCGAGTAACAGATACAGGGGTTGGCAGACTCTTAACAGGCAAGCGACTGGGAGAGAAGCAGATTCCGTGCAAAAAATAAACAAATATAAGCCAGTCTCTCCCCTTGCTGCCTTACACGAAGGGAGGCTCCAGACTGTCATTATTTTGTGGAAGGGATTCAAGTGCATCCTTGGAAAGTTAGGTTTGGACAATTAAAGCGGATTAAAGCACTCTGCTGTCTTAGCACAGCAAATTCATTTTGAAATAGAAATAATTTCGACAGTGACAAGGAAGTGCATTGAAAAGTGTGGAAAGAATGAGTGATTAATGGGGAGATGCGTAAACACCCCACAAGCAAATCAGGATGAATGCTCACTGTTGTATATCCAACACATAAACTAAATCTAAATTCTCAATGAAGACTGAACATAATCTAGTCTCCATGTAAACCTTATGCAAGGAAATCTTTTGTAAACCACTTTGAGATTGTTGTTTTTTTACAATCAGTGTATAAATATTATTAAATAAATAAATAAATAAATAAATAAATAAATAAATAAATAAATAAATAAGGAGGGAAGGAAGGAAGGAAGGAAGGAAGGAAGGTAGGTAGGTAGGTAGGTAAATAAATTGGTGGAATGGAAGAGCCATAAAATCAGAGGACGGAAACAGTCAGAGTGGATTATAACTATGCTTCATCTGCCTATAGGTACATCATTGATATTACATAACTGTGTAAATGACTGCTTTGTGAAGACCTCACTCAAATCACCAGTATTTGGAGATAAATAAGAGGTTTCATCTTTCTGCCTCATACAGCTACCATTTTATGCACTAAAGGTCAACTCATTCTCCAAAAGCAAATTCTCATGTAGCTCATCTGGCACCATCCACAAACTAACGGGTGGTATCAGCAAGTGCAGGAATACCTAAATGTTGTTATTCCTGCGGAATGCCCTCCCATCAGATGTTAAGGAGATAAATAACTACAGTGGTACCTCGGGTTACAGACGCTTAACCCTAACCCAGAAATAGTACCTCAGGTTAAGAACTTTGCTTTAGGATGAGAGCAGAAATCATGCTCTGGCGGCACGGCAGCAGCGGGAGGCCCCATTAGCTAAAGTGGTGCTTCAGGTTAAGAACAGTTTCAGGTTAAGAACGGACCTCTGGAACGAATTAAGTTCTTAGCCCGAGGTACCACTGTATACAATTTTTAGAAGTCAGCCTTGTTTTAGGTGGTTTTTAATGTCTGGTGTTTTATTATGTTTTTGTGTGCATTGGAAGCCACCCAGGGTGGCTGGGGAAACCAAGCCAGATATGCGGGGTATAAATAATAAAATTACTACTACTACATTTGAGAGGAAGAAAAACCTCTTAGCGGGAGCTCCTGCCCCAAATCAGCTAATAAGAACTGAGCATTTTCAGTGACCACAGGACACTGACTGTTGGGTGGAAAAAATTATATATATTAAAAAAATTGGTGGTGGTGGGAAAAAGAATGGAATATCCTGTAAGCTGGCACAGCTGGCTAGAATCCTGCACAGAAGAATTACTCACGGCAACATTTTGCTGAAGGTCCCACTTGTAGCTCTGAGTGTTCCTGCCATCTATTCACAATCTTCTCTGGAATCTCTGCTTCCAATCTAATGGCCTGGCATTTATTGATTAAAATACTTTTTCTGCCTGGCCCCAGTGAAATAACACAAATCCCTATCTCTTTATAGAATTTTCTAAATGCTTAATCACTTGGCTTCTCTGCTTCCCCTCAGCCTGTCAACTAAAAAAAAAAAAAAGACTTTAGGTATGGAACCAAAATATGAAACCATTCTTAATCATCAGAATATCTGACCCTCTGCCATGGTTTTTCACACTTGGTCTTGAAGGGTTTGCTTTGGCAAAATGACAGCACACTGAGAACAGTGGCCTTCTCAAGTAATTGCTAGATTAGAGTCCTGTAAAGGATGTAATTCTAAAGTTCCTTAGTATTACATTTTACAGTGGTACCTCGGGTTACATACGCTTCAGGTTACATAAGAACTTTGCTTCAGGATGAGAACAGAACTCGGGCTCTGGCGGTGTGGCAGCAGCAGGAGGTCCCATTAGCTAAAGTGGTGCTTCAGGTTAAGAACAGTTTCAGGTTAAGAACGGACCTCCGGAACGAATTAAGTACTTAACCCGAGGTACCACTGTACTGACTATGCAACTGCATTAAATTTCATCTACTTTTGAATTTTTCATTCATCATGTTAGCACCAATATTTCCTTTTAGTTATGGGTTGCAGATGCCCGTTGTCTTAGTATCTACAGCCAGGATGGCCAACTAGCAGCGATTGGTCTTCTGAAGCAGTTTTATCAAATTCAAATCAAGTTGTGGTGAAAAGAAGCAGCATTCTGCATTTTCATTCACAAAGAAAATAAATATTTTCAACTTGTGTGTATGTGGGTGAGAGGAAGCAAGTGTCTTCACACTTCAGTGCCACATCTCTCTTTGGATTTTTAGAAATGGATATGCCCGAGCATGCATGTGCCCCAACTCATAGAGCACTTACTTCCAATTCCTTTTTATTTTATGTATTTAAAATATTTTTACCCTACATCTCCTTTGTGCTCAGAATGATTAAAAACAACATTACTACACTCAACATTGTGCAGTAAAATATACTTCTAGCCTTTGTACCTCTATGTCTACTATATATTTTGGAAAGTGGTTCATCTGTCCGTCTGTTTTCTATGGATTTGGACACCTCTGAAGATATCATTGCCAAACAGTTTCTAAGATGGAGGAACCATTTTTTTTCTACATTTGGATAGATACCATCAGATACCACTTTGAACCAAGATGGCGGACCAAACCATTCCACACTGCACTGATTTGGACACTTCTGAAGATACTGTCACCCAATTTGGCATGAAAGTTTCCAAGACTGAGGAGCACGTTTTGGTCTATGTTTGGAAAC
This sequence comes from Podarcis tiliguerta, assembly GCF_965153285.1. Taxonomy (NCBI): domain Eukaryota; kingdom Metazoa; phylum Chordata; class Lepidosauria; order Squamata; family Lacertidae; genus Podarcis; species Podarcis tiliguerta. Next base: position 17,979,634 of record NC_139536.1, on the reverse strand, counting down.
TGTCAAATACCATTTTGAATTAAGATGCTGAACCAACCTGTTCCAAACTGCTGCAGGGGGACCTTTTGCCAGCATGCTACTCAAAGGGAACATTCTGAGGAAGCAAACATCAGGCAGACCTAACCCCAGGACAAGTGGGGGGGGGGAGAGAGAAAAGGAGAGAAGAACCAGCTACCTACAATGTGTTGGGCCAAGACCAGGGATAAGTTGGTAGTTCACCATTGGTTATTGCACCCATGAAGATGGGAGTTGGTTGATGGAGGAATCAGTTTGTAGAGGGTAGCGGTGAGTGAGGTGGGTCCAGTTCAGACAACTGCTTCTCATCAAGCAGTGCTGGTGGAAGCAGCAGCGACGGCAGCTGGATAAGTGCCAGCCATTGAGTGGTAGGAGGTGGCGTTGTTGTCAGTGGTAGGAAGAATGGCTAGGGCATGAACTACACTGAGGGGCAATGACACAGAGGAGTGGGCAAGCAGGCTTGGCATGGCAGCTGAGCATGTGCAGCAGCAGTGCAGGTGCGACCATGTCAAGGGTGAAATCCTGTTGGCTGAAGGGGTCTGCTCCACCAACTTGTTCCCCATGAGGAACACACTAGTGAAACAGGACTCAACAGGACTGAACCCTCTGGCCAGTTTGGTTGGTATTGGGGTGGGTGGGTTGGAGATCAGGGACCTGTGCACAGCCCTAGAAACGACCACATTATATTCTACTATCAGTTTATAAATTGGTTCCTTAGAATTCCTGAGCAACGCTGGTTATTTTCCACCAGTAGTGAATAAGAACAGAAAATATGGTTATCCTTGACCTATTGTTTCTATAGAATCATTCAATTCAACACTGGGTGTAGTACAGAGCCTTGAGTATGTCACTGGTGGGTTTTAACAAGATAAACAGCATGCTATTCATTTTTACTCTTTAGTTCCCTTTCTTCCTGACAGCTTTTAAATATAAAACAACACTCTGGTGTCCAATCCATTACTACCTTGGCTTCTTCAGCAACCAGCAGATATCTTAGTTCCTATTTATATAGTGCTTAATAGATATATTCAAGTAAATTCAATAAAGCTAGGACAGAGGATTCATGTTTTATATTCTTCAGGACCCACAGGAATCATTCTTAAAAGAACAAGGTCCTGTTACCTGTCCATCAAAAAACTATTAGCTAAATCAAGGAAGAGTACAATGAAGGAGCAGTGTGTGTGTGTGTGTATCTGAGGAATGCAAATCAAAGTCACAGAAATATGATCAAGAAAGCTACCAGTTCAATGCCAGAGTTAGGGTCTCATGTTGGCTTAAGATACACAAAGCCAGGAAATGAGAAGTGAGAAGATAATGCTGATGCCGTAACAGACATGCTCAGTCATCAGTAATGATGTTGCGCGATGTCTCAAACTGCGCTTCCCTATAACTTGCCCTCCATGCAGCCACACTTGGTCCTAGTCTTTCAGGTCCAAATCCAGGTGGGGGAAATGAAGTGTCTGGGACCAGGAAAGATGCTCCACATTGTCCTGGTCCTGTATTGCTTTATGAAGTGTCTGGACCTTGTCGTATTTCTAGAATAATCCTCCTGTGAGTTGCTCCATGCCTGTTCTTTAACTGCATGAGGAGGACATAGAGCCCTCTTCTAGTGCCCTTCATCATCCTTACGCTGGCTAACCCCAAAGGAGGTCTATAGCAAGACTGAATGACCTGGGAGTTCAAATACCTTATTCTGGATTTGGAACTGCAATGTGATGACAGAGATAAAAAATACTCATTCAAAACCTTTTTGAGATTTTCTCCAGCAGGCTTGCCACAAGACATCTGGGACTGCTTTGGAACCTGAGATGCTAGGTGGAGATAAAACAGGCTGGGTGGTATGGTGCTGCAGTTGAAAACAAGTGGTAAGTAGAAGGATTAAGCAGGCTCTTCCAGCACACCACTTCTTTTCTTCAAATTGTACCTTCCCAACAATGTTATTAACAAACAAAGATGGGTGAACTCAAAGGAAATCTTTTCAGTCCTACTAGACTGTCCCGTCCCCCCTTTCACTTCAATAGGCTCATGGTAGCATGCAAAATAAAATAAAATAAATGAAAAGACACTGGAGAGAGATGAAACACCACAGGACGAGATAATTCTTGAGCATGCAGTATGCAGTTGGTTCAGGTTTGCACAAATATTTCAAACACCACCTAGGGTCCACACAGCCACTCCATTACCACAGGAGGGTTAAGACAGATGCTTAACAACATGTTATACTTTAATATCAAATCTAATTAAGCTACAATTTCATCCACAAGCTAGCAATTTTAGTTCTCATATTAGAGACATGTGTCATTGAGATATTCTCACTTTTCTGCCAGAAAATGGAAGAACAGTTGGCATTATTAATTTTTGCCCTGACAAAAGTGCACATAAGGGCAAAGATATTCTTCCAATAGCTTCAACCTTAGCAGGGACAGCACCTGTTGCAGAGCAGCACTGTCTATCTAAGCTCACGAAAAAGCTCTTTCAAGCACCACAGCTCTGCAGTTTCCCAGCCAGGATAATCTAACCTTAGTTCACATCCACGTCAGGAAACCCTAATGCACTCCTTATCTTTGTGAGGGAGAAAAAAGCAGTGTCTACTGCATTACAGACAAGTCTTAAGGGCTAAAAGACGTCAGAGTTCAAGGCCAAAATGATTATAGAAGAATAAGGCCAGACATGGGGGTGAATGGCTCCCATGAAGGGATAACCTGGGGCACCTACTACTCTGTTATCAGCCAGGCTCTGGGGCCAGTCAAGCTGGTGGGTCAGCTTGACTGTTTCACACCAGATGATCTGAGCATCGGTTTGTGCTCCCTTAACAACTTTCTATACACTTTACTCAGCTGAACTTAGGTAGGAGGAGTATCAGCAAGAACCGGCAATAACATCTCTTAACGGAACTCCCTAGACAGTAAATGCAAGGCCAATAAATTAATTTGAATTCAAATCAAATTAATTTGTCAGCCGCCACTGCATATCCTACACACAAAAAGTACATGCAACACTCCTAGGCCTCTAGAAATTTGGAAACGGAGAGCTTAAGAGCATCCAATCACATTCAGAATTCCTTCGGGAAGGATCAAATAAGCAGTAATACAGTTCTTCTAGCAACCTCCATCCATCAACACTATGCTGTACATCTGCAATACAAGTGCCTTTTGCTGAAGTCCTACCAAGCGCTGTTTAGTATTACATATGGTCAGAACAAATGAAATGGGGAACTTCAGTCCCAAGATATCGCACATAGTAATCTCACTGTTTAGGAAGTAAATGCGTATGATGCGATACCTATTTATCTACTTGCACTGGCATGCTTTCAAACTGCTAGGTTGGGGGAAGTTGGACAGAGCAATGGGAGCTCATTCCATTGCAGGGTTTTGAACCGCCGACTTTCTGACTGGCAAGCCCAAGAGGCTCAGTAGATCAGACCTGCATCTTTTTTTAAAACAAACAAACAAACTTTTTTTGCTTATGTTATTAGCTCATGTTTGGTTAATTTTATCAAATTACCCTGACCCTATTCTATTTTGTTAGTGTGAAGCTGTGCACTCTCTTCTTCTTTGGGCAAGAGGAGCTGCAGAAGGCCAGCTCCTCCAGGATAGGATCTATTTTAAGAGTTGATTAACTAAACATTCAACATCCAGCTATGAAGTTTGTATATATGTCTGAATCAAAGTACACATCTGCTAACATGTTTGTGTTTGGTCACTGTAATTATTTTTACACTTAAGCTTTACAATCTGTGTTTCCTGCCTTTCCATTTCCCTCTTATCTTACTGCTAACATATTTCTCTCTTTCCACCCATGTGTATGGCTATATATCCCTGCCAACTCAAGACAGCATTCCACGCACCAGACAAAGTGGACTCTGGTCCACAAAAGCTTATGCCCTAATAAATTTGCTAGTCTTTAAGATGCCACAAGACTCTCTGTTGTTTTTGCTGAACAGACTAAAATAACTATCCCTCAGGAAATGGGATAGATATTTAACAGACCCTACAGCACATCTGAGGACACTGATTTGTGGTCTGCAGATAAACTGTTGAGATCTCCTCACTATATGGTATACCAACAGAAAACACCACAGAAACATCTGAAAATGGAAAAGTAATTTCTCACCACAGAACTGAAGATGAGATGAGAGCAGAACAATTTCCAACTGTGTACATTTATCCCACTATTATCTCCAGTAAGTGGCTTTTGTACAGCTTATGCAAAACACTTCTGACCAGAAAGAACAGCAGAACAGAAGAAATGTGTGGGTACAGTGTGGCAAACTTATCACTCTCACCTCTTTTAAAAGCTTATGTCTATCTTCAGCGGAAGACTGCAAACTAAATGTGAAATACAGGCTATGCAAAAAGCAGGGAGGCAAGGGCTCCTGTGGGTCTGAATAACAGACAGATAAGATTTAGCTCTCCCTATTTGATGCCTCCTGTTCCATTTTTCCAATGGATCCAGAGATTTGCTGGCTGTTATTTTTCCACTTATGTTCTCTCTAATCCTTGCTCTGTGCTGAAATTTTATCTCTTCCCTCCCCCCACCCCCACTTCCTGCTGACCTGTCACCTTCAGGACAATACAAGATGCAGCAACCTCTTCATTTACAACAACTTCCTGGAAAAACGTCTTATCAAGCCAGCCAGCTCCAGAGCATACCTGATAGCTACTCAGAGGAAGTGAACCAAGCTCCCTCTCCAGCCCAACCCCCCTCTCTGGCCCTCTTATCCTCTCCCGACACTATAAACAGTGTCTTATCAAACCAGCAAAAGATGGGGGAAACTGTAACGTGCAATAAAAGTTGTCCATCCCCCGCCCCCCCCCCAAATTCGGACACAAAATAGGCACTTCAAATGCACTTTTATTGTGACACTCCAACAGTGAAGAATGAAGGTGGGAAAACCACAATGAAGAAGCTATTGGAACTCTTATTTCATTGCTTTAATATGCTCATAGTAACATGTTACTTTTTTCACTTAAGGTGATAAAAATCTAGCAGCATAATTTTGAGGAAAAAGTGACTTTTCTAACATTTTGAAATGGCACATGCTATTATGATAGGCAATCACACTCATTGTTTACAATAATGTGACCTTTCTCTCTATTTAGATCTAAAGGTATTATACTTAATATAAAATATGTATATGCAGGGTAGGCATATCCTTCTCTTTTCTGCAGACCTATATTTATAATAATAAAAAGTAGCGCTATCATTCTTTTGTTCAGTAGTGTAAAAGAAATGCTGGAAGTTCCCCACATCTTTCATGTATCAAAAGTGACTTCTGTACTATCCTTAGTTCCCCTAGTTCACAGGCAGGGTGTAAGGAAGACGCATGTGAAGACAAGTAAAACGTTTTTAGATCAAATGACCTAATTAATTGCCATTATTAAACATATTTACAGGCAGTCTTGTAGGGTTAGAAACCCTTCCAAGGTAGGTTGCAACAATCAATATACAATATAATTAGCAGTAATATTCAAGAATAATAAAACTGTAATACTCAAAGCTAGGAACAGACAAGGACCAGCAATAACACTAAAAACATACCCACCCTGGTAAATAAATAACGATAACTTTAACAAATTTTAGAATCCAAGAAATAGTCAAGGTATGAAGGGGGGGCATGATGTAGCCCCACTGGCAAGCATTCCACAAGTGAGACCACTGCCAAAAAAACTTTCTCTTTCCTTCCTTCCTTTATTTGTTAGACACTTTATTTTGCCCAGGGCAACCCAAAGCAACTTAAAACCAAGCTTCCCTGAGTCTACCAAACTCAGAATACTGGATCAAGCCAAAGGCCTGTTTAGGCAACTTGTACTCACAGTGGTCAACGAGATACCTATGGGAAGCCTGCAAGCAGGACCTGAGTGCAACAGCACACGCCCCACTTCTGTTTGACAGCAACCAATGTACAAAAGAAATGCTCCTTCCATCCATACAGGAAGAAATTAATTATCACGGTTAGTTGCATTGATAGCCCTATTTTCCATGACTCTGCCTAATTCTTTTTTAAAGCCATCTAAGCTGGTGTTCATCACTATCTACTGGAAGCAAATTCCATAGTTCAGCTATGTGCTGTGTGAAGAAGCACTTTGTCTGTCCTGAGTTTTCCAACATTCAGCTTCACTGTGTGGCCCTGTGTTCCAGTATCCATAATGGAAATAGGTGTGCGAGCAGGGCTTGCTTCAGATGATGATCAGTGTGTAGGCTGAGGTAGTCCTGCAAGTAACTTCATTCCAAACCATTTACGAGGAACTAGACTGAGGAATCTGAAACCCAGAGGTGAGATACAGCCCCACCAGGCCTCCGTGTCTGATCCTTGGGACTTTCTCGGGCCATGCCTCCTCCCCAGCCCTGCTCAGCTTCCTCCTCGAGTACCGTATTTTTCATTCTATAGGACGCACATTTTCCCCTCCAAAAATTAAGGGGAAATGTGTGTGCGTCCTATAGAGCGAATGCAGGCTGCACCGCTAAGCCCAAAGCCAGAACAGGAAGACGGAGCTCTGCGGAGCGCTCCGTCTCGCTGTTCTAGCTTGGGGATGGCTGCGCTCCAAAGGCTTCAGGGATCTTTGAGGCTGGCGGTGGGGGAAAGCAGCGCTTCCCCCCACCGCCAGCCCCACAAGCTCTGGTGAATGCACCTTGAACGCACCTTGTTTTAGAGGGGGAAAACAAGAAAAAAAAATTTCCCTGTTCTCCCCCTCCTATAGTCCGGTGCGTCCTATGGTCCGGTGCGTCCAATGGAGCGAAAAATACGGTACTTTGTGCCTTGCTGGAATGTGTGCTTTGGTTCTGAAAATACCAGTTGCTTGCCTGGATGGGGAGAGGTGTATGTGGGTGCAGAAATTAACTTTTGTGGGGCTACTGTGCAAAGCTAAGTGTCACAGTCATTGCCACATCCAATTTTGCCTTTGGCCATGCCCACTACTGGCATATGCCCACCAAATGTTGCCTATGAGGGGATGCAGCCCTCGGATTTCAAATTGGGCTTGAAACAGCATTGGCAACCACTGCATCAGCACAGGATCCGCTTGCCTAGCCTCAGCATCCAGCTGGCTGCGTTCTGTACTAGATGAGGTTTCCAAATCATTAAAGGCAGCCCCACATGGAGGGGCTACTCCAGACATCTGATTAATATTGTGCTACACTAGAGTTCATTCTCAGTGAGTGACTGACTGTGTCAGGCATGGCAAACATATGGCTCTCGAAATGTTGCTGAACTACAACTCCCATTATCTCTAACTATTGGACATGCTGGCTCCGGCAGGTGGGAGTTGGGAGTCCCAACAACATCTGACATTCCACAAATTATCTACCTCTGCTGCAGGGCAAGACAATTTATGGATGTTATCAGAGACTGACACAACTTGACTGGATGGTTTGTGACACAGATGACACTTTGATCGGGAGTGTGCATCTCTGTGTGACAGAGAGAGAGAAAGCGAGAAAGATAGATATGGTGCAATAGCTGGAAGATTGTGCTTCAGGGGGAGGTGTTTGACTTTATGACCTTTTGGTTCTTCCCAATCTCATGAGTTAATGGGGCTGTCTAAATAACGTATCAGATAAGTCTTACTGGATCAGATCAATAGCTCAGTCCATCATCTGAGATATCCTGCCTTCAAGAATGGAAAGTATAGTTTGCTATACGGGAAGGAAACCACCAGCCCAAGGCAATGATATGGAAAATTGGTTTGTCATTGTTGGTCTCAAGTTTCTGATATTCTCAATTTTGATGTACATCTTCAACCTGGCGATGCCTAACAAAGTGGATATTCCTGGCCTCTGAAGCTTTTACCCTTATGAATCCGGTCAGGCTACTGAGCCCTGTCATAACAACATTAATGAGATGCTTATGAAAAAAATAGGTTATGTTATTATTGACACTCACTACAAAGGAAGTTTAAATTATATTTACAGCCGCTTACGCAGGGGGCTGCGTAAGTCTTCTCATGCAAAAATCTGATCATATCAACACTTCTGTAGTGGTAGAAGTATTGCAGCTTCAGATACTCCCAAACCATTCATCAAACACTTGTCTGCGCCTCTCGCTCTGCTCTTCTTTTTCTTTAAGACAGACCAATAGGCGAGACAGTATTTTGTCCAGAAGTTATGTCTGTTGGTGGTTAAATCTGTTTAGGGTTTTCCTGAGAACACTCATTTTAGTTTTAGGAGCACCCGAGTGACACTGTGGGTTAAACCACAGAGCCTAGGACTTGCTGATCAGAAGGTCGGCAGTTCGAATCCCCGCGACAGGGTGAGCTCCCGTTGCTCGGTCCCTGCTCCTGCCAACCTAGCAGTTCGAAAGCACGTCAAAGTGCAAGTAGATAAATAGGTACCGCTCCGGCGGGAAGGTAAACGGCATTTCCGTGCGCTGCTCTGGTTCGCCAGAAGCGGCTTAGTCATGCTGGCCATATGACCTGGAAGCTGTACGCCGGCTCCCTCGGCCAATCAAGCAAGATGAGCGCCGCAACCCCAGAGTCGGTCACGATTGGACCTAATGGTCAGGGATCCCTTTACCTTTACTAATCTCATCTTGCTTGTCTTTAAACATTGCAAGTTTATTAGTATAGAAGGAGTCACAGTGGACAGAGCTTAGTAGGTTGTGCTTAAAACCTACTTTGAAACTTTCCAAGTAAAACAGGTGAGAAAATAAATTAATTTCTAATAAACATTTACTTTGTCTATATTTATAGATTTGTATACTTAACATATGGTTACCATCAAGAAAAAGCTCAGATGCCAAAAGTCCTGCTGCACTCGCGTACTTCCTGGCTCATAGCAGCTGGTTAGTATCTAGATCACTTCTAGCCAACTTGTATCTTGCTGAGGTCACTGCCAATGTTTGACAACTCAACCCCCAACTCCAGCATCTTTCCTAGTTAGTAGACCCTTTAGCTAAATTCAGCTTTGAAGACAGAGCTAATTCTATCACTCATTTAGCTGTCACTGTCACAGAGAAGTCCCAAGTGGCTTCCTGGTTCTACATGCCTTTCTGGATTGTTTACGGTGCCCCAAATGTACATTTGTTTCCTCATCTGCAAAGCACTGCCCACACCTTTGCCTTCCAAGCAGTAGTATTTTGTTACTGAGAAAAATGTAATTTTCCTGTAGAGAAATGAACGCATTATCAGGCAGCTGTGTGAATGTCAGCAACTGGCTGTTGTTGGTGATGTGAAGAGCAATGAGTTGTGCTATACAAGGAAACTGCTGCTACAATGCGTGAGATTTTCCTCCCTGTCTTGCCTCCCCTGTGCAATGATTCCATCAGGGCACAACTACTGAACAAAAGTCCAGAGCACCAGACAAAACTGGCAGGTGGGCTCCCAAACAATGGAGGGGGGGGGTTTACCACATTTTGAAGTGTACTACACCATTCCAGCTTATTAGGGCCCCCACTGCATGGCCCTTAAGTCCAGAGTCCAAAATTACCTAATTGTGCTACTGCTCCTGCATGAAACCCAGAGTGGGATCAACACCCCCCTCCCCTCAAAACTCAGCAGACACCCACAGCATAACCCACTGAGATCTCTCTGATTAGGTTCAATTAATAGGCATAAGGGCAGGGAAGTAAAAGTTGAATGGGAAAAATAGGGAAGGGGCACACAAAACCTTTTGGCATCATCACAAAGCACCAAAAGACTCACAGGAGCAGTTAATTAAGAGATTACAACAATAAAAATGACATTTTAAGGAGCTGGTTGTCACTGTCAGGGGAAAGCAAATACATTTTGTTCTCTTGAATTTGTAGTTAATGCATGTGTTACTTTAAACCACACAAGGCCACTGTTTTGTCAAGCAATCTAGCCAGCACTTGTTTGCAAGCTTCTATGTCTAAGCTAACTCTGCCACAAAGCTTAAGCCATTTTGTTTGCTGTTCTCTCCAGACAATATGTCTGTGGTTTCTCTCTCTCATCATTATTCAGCCTGTAAAGAGCTCTTGCATGCATAAAGCCTTTGAACTCCAGAAACTGCAAAGTCATTATTGCAGTCTAATTCACTCAAGCTGCAAAATCGGCTAACAGTCACTATTCTTGCTAAATGTTGCAACATTTTTCTGAAGCAAGGACTAACATGGAACTCCAGGAAATGGGAGGAGATATCCTTTTTGGTTCTTTATGACATTATGATTCCCCCCCCCCCCCCCCGCTTTTGTGAAACTGAACATGATCCATGGAAAAAGGAGAAAAACTGAGTCTCAAACAATAACAGCATAGTTTTCATATTTTACGGTATGTTTAATGTACAGTTTTTAAAAAACCTTCCTTGTCTCATGAATTTTTGTTACAAAGTAGGGCATTAAATAATTCTATGTTGCAGATGGGGAACCAGATATAAGACAGTGTGACTTGTATGAGATTACGACTGCTAAGGCTGACCACTCAGACTGCTAAGGTGTAATCTGAACTTTTATTTACTAAGTCCATTACTCTCTGCACTGAACTCAATGGTTCACAATGCTAGATACAATCTAAATTGTATACCACATCATGCAACCTACAAATTGGGTGAAAATTCTACAAGAGTTCATAACTACTGTACTCTCCAACTGGGAAAGGAGGAACTGAGAAGCAAAATAAAAAATATAAAAAAATCACAAAATGGCAGTAGGCAGCTTTGGAATAGCAGAAGGAAACTCTGGCCTGCATACCTAGTTAGGCCTACCAGGCCTCTGATCTTGGCCTGCAAAGCCATTCTGGGCAAACCACACACCCTTGTCAGTCACCTGACATATGACATCGAGCACATAGATCTGCTATCTCTGATCAAAACATTAAGTGTTAAGACTGGAGACAAGTGATCTCTTATATTCAGTGTTAGTGCTAAGCACCAAAGCGCTAAAACTGGAAATAAGCTTATCTTCAATTTTAGCACTGTGGTGCTTAGCACTATTACCAGAGATTTTAAAATTTGTTTTTTTAAATAGCAGGGAGCATTTCTCTTATCTCCAATCTTACAGCATTGGATTTTGGACTACAACTCCCAGTCTTTATGACCAACGGTCAGGGACAATGTAAGTTGGCTTAAGAAATTGGCCTACAGGAGAGACTCGAGGGCTCAGAATCAATCTCGTACACTAGAAATAGACTGAACACAGCCTGTGGAATGATCGATGGTGTGTTTGTGGTAAGGCTTGTTTTTGGTTCTTTGTCATTGCTTAAGAACTGAACAGTGCATTTTCAAATCCAAAGTCAAGACACCAAGAAAGCCAATCTGATATACCACTCACCTTGTGCCTCCAAAGAGGATGATCTTGTCCCCTACTCTACAACAGCACTGCCTGCGGCGAGGACATGGCCCTTTCCCTTTGGGATCAATTTTCTTCCAGGTGAAAGAAACTGGAGAAAACACATACAGCATGAAAGCTGAATATTTCAAGCAATCCTGGTAAAGACAAGCCGCATGAACAAGCTCTAGTTCTAAGAAGTTTACAAATTTAACACACAGAAACAAACCTTCTGCTTTTCAGCAGAAACACTTGAGGTTTTTTGCTTGGAAGTGAAAGAGATGTTCAGGTTTCAAATATCGCAGTCTTTTCTTCATGAAAAATGTTTGTTTGCACTCTTGATATTTTATTCCCAACGGAGCAGGGATCTTCTGGTTAAACAGAAAAACCCTGGGACAGCTATACATTCCTTTTCACCAATAATCCCAAACATGAAATGTATGCAAAGCTGTATGTTTCATTGTACAAGCTGAACATTTCCAGCAGTTAACGAGGATACAGATTTCACACCTTCAAGTCACCCAGGACTGTGTGAAGCAAGAAACACCACAACTCCTAAAATAAAGGAAACTCAACATCGCCACCCGACCCCTCCCCATCTTCCCTCCCTCCCCCCCCCCAATGTCTCAACAAATGAAACGGATTTGTAAAAATGTTACATGGGAAAAAATATGAGAGACATTACACTTCTGTAAAACAAGAAAATCTTTAATAAAAAAAATAAAGAAATAAAATAAAGGGAACTCTTCCAAATTCTCTTGGAAGACTAAGGATATTATAGTTCAAAGCATTCAGCTGTTCTGGTTGCACTTCACTTAAAAAACCCCTGGATATTTATTGCATAAGGACCCTTGAAAAAGCAATTGCTTTAGAGGGCAAATGAGAAGAAAGTGACAACCGTAGAACTCAGAATTAAGAAACCACACAGCATCTTCTGAAAACATTCTACAGATTGAACTATGCATTAACTTTCTTTTTGAAGAGTACATGTGGGTGCACTGCCATCTATTGGTAACTGCATGAAGTACAGAAGCCATAACCACTGAGACATCCCCACAGAGATGCCTGCTACCCTCTCTCCTTTATAGAGTGGAGATTGGCAAGTTAGTTGTATGAATATAATAAAGGCAGGACGTAGTTACTCTCTGGAGCATACACTGACAAACCTCCCCCATGAGCATCATACTAAGGGTGTGGTGAGATAATTGGAACTGTGTGGCAGTAAACTGAGGACATACATAAGCATCACTTCACATCATTTAAGGTGGGGCCTTGCAATCCCCAGGCTGGTGTCTGGATGCATGAGTGGGCAGGTTGAGAGCCAATAAGCTGAAGCTAAATACTAATACTCCTGTGCACAAGTGATTCCCAGGAACTAGAGTGCATACCTGTTTTGGATGGGGTTGCATTCCTTCTGAGGGAACAGGTACATGTTCTGGGAGTGCTCCTTGATCCATCTTTGTCACTGGAGGCAAAAATAACCTCAGTGGCTAGGAGTGCCTTTTGCTATCCTTGGCTGGTTTGCCAGATATGCTAGGATAGCCTTGCCTAAACAATTTTGGATCAGGTTTTCTGAAAGAATGCCTTCTCCCACACAGGCCTGCCCATTCATGAAAATATTCAGAGGCGGCCATATTTATTTCATGGCAGCTTTGAGGCACCCCTGCTCTGTAGAATGAGCTCCCTACTCATGTAGTATACACCTGCTACAGTGAATTTCCACCCGCTGTTAAAACACATCCGATTGCTCAAGCTTTCTCCAGCCTCTGCCATCAGCTGAACAATTCCTAGTTACTGTAATTGCCATGTTCTTTTTACTGGATCATTCTGATTGTATATTGAATTATTTAATTGTATGCTGCCTTGTTATTAGTGTAATGAGACACAGTAAATAAATATTTTAAACCAATGACATACCTACATATAATTAATGTAAGGAATTCACTTCCACAAGCTGCAGTGATCAGACAATGGATGTGTTCCATCCAGCCATGTCTTCTTCCAGGGTACTCCCATCCTACAGTCCCTAGTTGTTCATGCTCAGTCCTCACTGAGTTGGTGGGTGTTTTTTCCTCCTCTTAGTTTCCACCCCGCCCCTGCCTGCCGATTTCCCCGCTACTTCTACAGACCTTGTGTTTCCTTGGGCATGCCGCTTACTTACTGGCTGAGCCCACAGCAATAACATTCAATCAATCCATCCAAGCTGAGCAGGGGTAGTGGCGGCGGCCTTAGCTTGGAGCTTACAGGTCAACTGCGGCATGGGGAAAGTCAAAGTGAAGGTGGCAGACAGGGGCTGAAGCAGCCAGCGGGAACAATCTGAAGAGGTCTCAGCTGCTTTTCAGAAAAGAGAATTTGTGGGCTCTTTGGATGTATGTACAGAATACAAGGGTAATTTAAAATTATTTTCTCATTCATTTTTAAACTCAGCCCTCTGAGGTTGAAAAGCAATCTTTTGATCTAAAGCAGAGCTTAGCGAGTTTCTGGCTAAGCAGGGATTTGAAGCTATATTTGCTAGGACTATCCAGTACTTTAGTCTGTAAAATCTCACTGAAGGGTCGCCGTTCTCTCTAGTGCTGAAGAAAAGGGTGCCCAAGAGGTTTCTGCACCATTATGGAGGCCTCTGCTATATCCTGCCCTTTCACACTGAGAGGTGGCAGAGCAGACATGACCATGCACAGGAAGGTGCTGGTGGCCATGGCGATGTGTGCACATGTGCATGTGTGTGTCCCAGTTCCTAAGAAGCCTGGCCAGGGAGCATCAGCCCACTAGCGAAAAGCAGCTGGCCATAAAACATATTCCTGAAGAAGCTACACTCTTCTGAATCTCTTATTTGAGAACTCATTAGCAGTGAGCCATATCAGTACCACAGAGCCACATGACCAACGGAGAGATGCAAATAAAAGGGTGGAGGGTTTGAAGCTCCTAATGGATATACTCATCCATCAAAGGCATGATCCAAAAGTCTACTGTGCAGTACTGCACGGTCAACCCCTGGCCTCCACAATCCCGAACAGGTACTGGTATTGCTGTTACTGTTGGCAGAGACAGCAACAGTTCATAGACAAAGGCTGCAGGGTCAGGGAGACTCACTCCAGGCTCAGATTAAGGAACCAGTATTTGTGGTGCCCCTGACATATGCCTGGAGCTTTATGGAGTGTGGCTGTTTAGCTTTCCCTTCCTCATGAGTACAATGTTGCCATTAGTGCATTGAGCTCCAAATCAATATAGCAACTACCACTTCAGCTAATACTGTTAACTGGGTCCAAGACCTCACCACTCCTTACTGATGGAATCTCTATGTGTTTGTGAGCACATGCTACATGCATCTGTTGAACATATACATCCTACAAAACATATGGGAGCATCTGGGGCATGGAGGAAATGTGATTAATGCATAGCTGTAGCCCTGATCACAGCAGAGATTCTTGGAGGTTCCTGTAATACCAGTAATAAGAAGGAATGTCAATTAAAAATACCTGGATCAAATTTCCAGAGATCGTGAAAGTGTCTGTTCAGACGTGCATTGTAGCCACCAAATATATACAACTCTCCATTGTAGCCAACTGTAGGGAATAGAGAAATTACATGTCAGGACACCTAAAACAAAGCTCAGTTTCATATCAGTTACAACTGAAAAGTTTTTGTGCTATTTCCCTATGAACACCAGTTGTTAGGAATCACAAGTGGGGAGAATGCTGTTGCACTCAAGTTCTGTTTATGATTTTCCCATAAGCAATCTGGGTGGTCGGTATAGGAACAGGATGCTGGACAAGATGGGCCTTTGGTCTGATCCAGCAGGACTCATGTGTTATTGCATGCCACACTCAGAGCTAAGGTTGTCCATTTACATTAGATTAAAAATAATTTCATATTGGCGGAAGGAGGGAGGTAAGCAACTGACTCCAAATTCTTGTCCTCTGTTTTTCCATCTTGTCCAAAATTGATAATGGGCACCTCTCTCAATGGGAGATGCACAAGACTGATTTATGTGCTGATTCCCTGTTCATTGTTGCTTTCTAAAAACAACAAAGGCCACTACTTGATCTTCTGAAGACTTGTGCCTGATTGGCCAACTACAACTTTCTCTTTAATCTTAATTAGACTTCTCACGCTCGATGGAGTGTAATGATGACTTACATGCTGAGTGGCTCCTTCTGCCTTCAGGAAGGAGGGGAGTGGGAGGCGAGTCCAGCCAAGAGTTTGTGTCTGTGTCAAATACTTTGATTCGGTTACAGTAGATCTCATTGTTGGAGTGGAATGGCCCAAAGCGGTCTGCTCTTCCCCCAAACACATACATCTTTGTCCCAATTATTGTGGCTGAGTGGAAATCTCTCCATCGAGCTGGTGTGCCCTGAAACAAGAGACTCCTGTTAAGTAAGTCAAAGGGAAATGGAAGTTACTTTAGGAGTAAAAGATATGAAAGGGGATGTAGGCGAAAGGGGATTTTGGGTGCTCAAAATTCTGTTGACTACAAACGAAAGCAGACAAAAGTTAAATGGCAAACAGGGTCACATGCAGGACCCAAAGACATACTAACACCAATACTGACCTTTGTACAGATCAGACTCCAAATCATGTTGCTGCTATCCAATTTGTGGATGTCATTTGAAAAACAATCAGCCTGAAAGAAAGAGAAATTATTAAACTAGTGGGGATGCTGGATCAAGCACTGCCAGGCATTCTAAAGGCCCTTGGTTATTTTGCTCTCTAGAGATAAAAACAGAGTTAATTCTTCAGCATTTCCCTGTGGAGCTGAAATATATTAAGGGAACTGAAATAGGTGGCTCAGAAAACAAAGCAGCTGTTCAGACTGACTCACATCAGTGCACACTATCCAAACAACACATTGAATATACATATGCCACTCCAGTTTATATACAGAAAAAAAGAAGTAATGTGAGAGATTAAAACCATGATTTACAGTACACTGGTTCTGAATGTCTGGTGTGAGATAGCAAAGGCTGCCTTTTGCCCTTCTTTTAAGTAAGTGCTAAACGTCAGTAGCTCTCATTAACCTCAGCTGGAGTTGTTAAAGAGTCCCTAAGTCAGACCAGACAAGCCTTAAGCTAAATGTTCTGAGAGGAATGCATAATTAGCAACAACCTGTAAAAGATACTAGATTACTGAGTTTGCCAAAGTTTTGTAACACTTGGACCTACCATGGAGAGAGATAAAATCTTTGGAGTTGCTGGTGAGTCCCTTAAATCCCATCACCATATTTTCGTTTGTTTCAGTACCCTGCCACACAGACTTTAATTAATGCTGTAAATCCACTGAAAACAAACTCATTTGCCATGAGATCTAGTCCAGGCTTCCTCAACCTCAGCCCTCCAGATGTTTTGAGACTACAATTCCCATCATCCCTGACCACTGGTCCTGCTAGCTAGGGATCATGGGAGTTGTAGGCCAAAAACATCTGGAGGGCCGAGGTTGAGGAAGCCTGATCTAGTCACTGAAAAAGCCAGTGAGATCCAGCTGCTTGTGTACTGGAAACAGGTTAAATCTCTGCTCAGCCACAAATCAATGGATGGCTGTTGGACACCATCTGTTCCAAATAACTCAGTCACCACCAGAAAACAGAGGTGGTCTATTATCTATTTTACAGTAATTGCAAGAATAAGCAGGAGGGGAAAACATTCTGCACATCTTATAAGCACAATTATGATTGTCTTAAGAACTTGTGGAATCTCTCTCTAGTGATGGTGAAGACAACACTAGAAAGTCATCTAGAAAGACAACACTTAGAAAATCTAAGTCTGTTTCCAAGCATAAATTAACATTTGCTCATACTTCTGATGCAACACATCTCTTAGAAAGTTTGAAATTTTTAGTCATCTGATAGGTCAGGGACTTGAACTAGTCTCCCTTTGGACTGTTTCTGTGATTATTATTATTATTATTATTATTATTATTATTATTAGAGTTTATACACCGTCCTATACCCAGAGGTCTCAGGGCAGTTCACAGAACAAATTAACACCTATTCATAAATTAGCAACTATTCATCCTTCTGATGCAATCCAACTTTTAAGAGGTTTGACAATTTGATCTAAGATATTTGTTTACTGCCCTTCATATAAATAACCCAGGACAGCATTCAGAACTGCAACCTGTCATAAAAAGAAAGAGGAGGAAAATACAAATGTAGTGGCTTGTCAACAAAGGCAATTATGCCTGAAATGTCAATAGACTAAATTGAGTTTTGCTTTTTACTTACCAATCAACAGTACAGCAGCTTGCTCTCTAAGAGGCAAGGAGCACGGAGATGCATAAGCAGCAAGACTTTGGCTCTAAATACATCTAGCCCTTTAAACCTAGGTGCAGACTAAGGCTACAGTCTAATACTCTTGGGAGTAAATCCTACTCAATAAATATGCACAGGACATGGCCTCATGCTTGGAGTTCATCAGCTACGATGAAAGTTTGGCATTATTATCAGGATGTGACAGTGTGGGATTACAATAGAGAACATTTCAGTGATCTTTAACTTAATTCACAAATGTCTTTAAATATAATTGTTGGTCTAGGGACGTGGGTGGCACTGTGGGTTAAAGCCTCAGCGCCTAGGGCTTGCCGATCGAAAGGTCGGCGGTTCGAATCCCCGCGGCGGGGTGCGCTCCCGTGTTTGGTCCCAGCGCCTGCCAACCTAGCAGTTCAAAAGCACTCCCGGGTGCAAGTAGATAAATAGGGACCGCTTACTAGCGGGAAGGTAAACGGCGTTTCCGTGTGCAGCTCTGGCTCGCCAGAGCAGCGATGTCACGCTGGCCACGTGACCTGGAAGTGTCTCTGGACAGCGCTGACCCCCGGCCTCTTGAGTGAGATGGGCGCACAACCCTAGAGTCTGTCAAGACTGGCCCGTACGGGCAGGGGTACCTTTACCTTTATAATTGTTGGTAAAGTAAAGAAAGAGGGGGGGAAGTGAAGTGGGAGCAGAGGGACCACTCAGAATTCTCTTTAAATAACTTGATTTGGAAGCACCATTTCTCATGCAGACCTGAACACAAATAGCAGAGATCTTAACTTACCAGTTGTTCATATCCCCCAAAGATATACATGCTCTTTCCCAAGACGCAAGCCGAATGTCCATCTCTTGCTCCCGGAACCATTCCAGAAACTTTTGGTGTGAACCATTTGTGCGTGCCTAATACGTTAAAAACAAAAAAACAGAGAGATGAGCCATTACTAGCAGACACAGAATGTTATTTTCAGGAATTAATGAAAAAGGGCATGGCCCTTGGGAAAAAATCCTAAACACACACATATCTCTCTTTTTAAGGAAGGAACCACTTATACATTCTCTTCCACACAGGACTGTGGAACAGCAGCTGCCTCTCTAGAAGCTATCTTAAAACTGTGTAAAGCCACCACTCACATTCTGTGAGATTTCACGATTATCCTACTGTGTGTTACAAAGTAAGAAACAGTTGCAATATTTTGGGAAGCAATTAAACTGTAGGAGAGTATTTTTCAGTACCTGAAAAATATTTTTAATGCAAGGCTGCCTGGTTATCTGCAAAGTTAAAGCAAGCACCTGTCTCAGAAGTCCATAAAAAGAAGTACAGATAATCCTCGGAGAAGCAAGAGATTGCCTAACCACAGTTGGCAGTCAGCTTCAGTGCTTATTCCAGGAAGCAGAATAGAGCGGCCTGTTCATAATCCTCTAGCACCCAAGAATCTCTCACAACCTGGCTTCCATCCACAGCCACCCACCTAGATTAACTGGATAAGTATTCCATTCCAACACAAGGTCAATGTAAACTCTGTGGAGATTATTAGCACAAAGGGAAAGTGAGCCTTGCTCCTAGTGGGATGTGAGCCATGCTTGGATTTCTAAATCCAGTCATGTGCTACCCCTAGAGACCTCGGCCAAGAGCTACATATGAAACTAGAGACTGGAGCAGCCTGTGACATCTAATACAGATAGCATTTGCAAGCCAACAAAGGACAATGCCTTGCAGAATAGCTTCAGGGCTTTGTCTAGCCTGAAGTGACTCATGCAAGAGGGTTTCCACCTTTTCCCATGAGAGGGGAAGGATTAGTAGACTTGCTTTCCAGGGATGGTAGGAAATTGCACAAGCAAGTGCATCCAAGGCTGCCTAGGACTCTGGACAGCAACAGTTCTTTGCAGCTTTTCCCACCACTTCTCAAACAAAAATCAGTTTGGCAGCTGTGTGACGCCCCTATGTACAACAGAATTCTATGGATATCTAGTTTTGCTCCCCAGAATGAACTCCAAGATACCGAGAAAGCAAATTTGTTAGAGAATTAGCTAGACCTGGAAAGAGAGCCCAAGAACTGAGAGCCCATCTCTCATCGCATGGAGAGTTTTTAAGATATTGGTTCTCTCATTATTTCCTTCTGATTAGTTTCCTTCTTTCCTGTTGAACAGCTTCCTCTTTCAACAAACCTTTTATGTGAAGAGTTCTGATCAGTATCTGAACTGATCTGCAACTTACACATGCAATTGTTTTATCTGGTTTTATATATGCAATTGTTTTGTATTGAAAATTCACTTCAAAATGCTTCATAGGAAGTGGTTAATAAATGAAATAAAAATATGCCAACACCTTCCCTTGATGCAGCATACCCTTTTCCTGCTACTGTACGCAGTCCCCCTGCATTGTGTGCTGCCCACAGGAGTGAGAGCATAATTTCCATGAAGCACCAGTCAGGAAGACTGAAGACTGTACAGTGGGTCTCCAACAATTCCCATGTTCTTTGAAAATATTAATCACGTTTCTATAAAAGTTATAATCAACAAGATTAAGTACTTTCACACCTGCTGTTCCCAGTTTAAACCTGGAGACAAACTGCAACTTTTTAGAATATACACTTTCAGCAGCATGTGACAGCCAGGGATATGGGGAGCAGCGAACAACACTTACTGACGTCAAAGGCGTATAGGACATTGCAGGCTCCCTCAGTGTCATTGCGGCCTCCCCAAATGTAGATGGTGTCCTCAATAAGCACTGCAGAGTGTCCATATCTCATGTATGGAACTTCCCTCACATGGTCCCTGCTGTTTGTCCACACTGGTGGTAGTTTGGTCCAGCGCAGAGAGACTAAAAGGAAAAAGCCCACAGTGTTACTTGACTGGCTTGCTCTTATGCATCAGGCTGCTATGCACAGATACTAACTGACAAACAATTCAATTGCTTGGATTAACAACTCATAATTGTTGGAGGAAATCCAATGCTGTCATGCAGTACTCTCTCTCTCGTGTGTGTGTGTGTGTGTGTCTGTGTGCGTGCGTGCGCGTGTTAAGATTGCAAAACATTACTTTACTAAGGGAAAATAAAAAGGAAAGAGAGAACAATGAAAAGATGCTAAAAAAGTTATACCACTAAGAGAATGTGAAAAATGTTCACCTAGTAATAATAATAACAATAATAATTTATTATTTATACCTCACCCATCTGGCTGGGTTTCCCAAGCTATTCTGGGCAGCTTCCAACAAAATATTAAAATACAATAGTCCTTAGATATTAAAAGCTTCCCTAAACAGGGCTGCCTTCAGATGTCTTCTAAAAGTCTGGTAGTTGTTTTTTCCTTTGACATCTGATGGGAGGGCGTTCCACAGGGCGGGCGCCATTACCGAGAAGGCCCTCTGCCTGGTTCCCTGTAACTTCGCTTCTTGCAATGAGGGAACCGCCAGAAGGCCCTCGGTGCTAGACCTCAGTGTCCGGGCATAACAATGGGGGTGGAGACGCTCCTTCAGATATACTGGACCGAGGCCGTTTAGGGCTTTAAAGGTCAGCACCAACACTTTGAACAACCTGTTGCAAATGTGTTACACTATATAGATGCTGGTGCCAGATAAAGCATACCTAATGAAAATAGTATTTTCAACCGTTGCTCCATTAAAAGACGACATATATTCAAGAGTTCTAAAAGAATTAACACACATGAGTACAAAGCAGAGAAAATTGCTTTGAAGGTCCATTTAGGGTAATGGTTAAACATTGTTAAAAGCACACAGTGTACGTAAAAGCTCAAAATAGGGAAATGGGTAGTCAAATGGCAGATTAGAATATGTAAGACAGCGCACACTAGAAAAAGTAAAAATATTCAACTCTTATTAATCATTTAAAAACAGCAGTAATCAACTAATGTACAATTCTATTGTCTATTTTCACAACAATGTTCTTGGGAACATTGGGCTAAGACAATTGCTGAAGGCTAATGTGCTTCTTTGCTGAGTATTTGAGCTTGGTTCTCTCATAACTGAATCTACTACTCTGTCCTGTTGAAACTTACTCTGCCCTACCAGACTCCTGTTTGCTTCCCCTCTTCTGACTCTCCACTGGAATCTGCATATTACACATATGACAATGAAAATCTGTAATTAGCTCCATAAAACTCCATGCCATAGTGTACGACTGCTGCCAAGAGATTCCCCAGTTTAAACAAATAAAACTGTATTTTTAAAAAAAACACCTTCCAATTAAGGTTAATAAAATCAAGTATTTATATAGCTCAGCAGCATCTAGGTCATACTGCGCCATTCCTGTTTAAGCACCCAAGTTTGCCACTAACTGATGAGGCTCGTCCATGCATCATCAAGTGGATCATTAACAGGCTTTTGCACCTTCCCCAAAGAGCTTGGGGTTGGTCAGTTGTAAGTGTGACATCTGGGTGAACCAACCTGTTGCAACAGAGTAGAACACAAGCTTGTTTTCTTAACCTGAATTATGAACAGGTTGCATTTTGGCTTGATGCTTACCATACGTTATGTATCAACCGGCTAGTGTCAGACTGCTGTTTTATTTTCATATGGTAACAGCAGTAAAAAAAAAAAAAATCAACTTAATAACAGAGTGAAAGATGTATTTATGTCTCATAGTATTGAAAACTAAAATATGGTGACAGTTGCTCCATGAATTATATGATCAAAAATGTTTTCAGTTATGAAAGCTATTTATAGATTCTTATTAAATAATCAATAAGGGAAACTTTGACCACCTTGTAATTTCAGCAGATATGTATTCCAGTTCAGAATAGTAGTTATGGGGAAGGCCCTTACAATTTAAGATGCCATATTTATAGTGTTATTGAAGCTCTACCACTTATTCCAGTGTTCACTGTATAAAGAAAACAAAGCACTGAATACTTGGATAGCTAGTTTTTGGAAAGGGATGTTGATCTAGCAAGAAAAAAATAAAATAAATGAAGTTCGGTTAGCCATCAGAAAAATAAATCTAATTTAAAAAGTAATTGCCTTTGCTTTTGTGGCTGCAAATGTGTGAAACTCTTTTTTCCTAGGACACACAATTGATGGTTTTTATAACCCCTTTGATTTTCTGCAAATATGTTTGGTTCTTAATACAGTATAACTTCTGGCTTAAACAAGTAAATAATATTCCATTTCTTTCCACAGCAGCAAATCATTTCCCAACCAATGACTCATTTTTAAGGATTATTCCTTCTCCAAGGCAACCTAAAGGTTATCAAAATATCTTGGAAAGGGAAATCATAAATCAGGGAGTTTTTCCTCCCTCAGCACTTCCTACAATGAAGCTTTGCTCCAACATTTGTTCCCCAAACTTGTTCTGATGATATACTAAAGGTCACTTCATACACAATACTTTTCCTAGACAGCAAGTAGCTCCCAAAGAGGTGAAATTTCAGCAAGATGCATACATGTATTTTTTTTAATATAAAAATATATGCATTGATTTGTTTACTGCTGTATATTATTACTGCAATCTTATACTTTAATGTATTGTAATTCTAAGTTTTAACCTCTTGTTCATGGCTCTGATATTTTTTATAATGAATGTTGATATATAAATGATAAACAACAAATAAATATAATGTTCATGTTGTGTGAAATGGCTGGTTTCCATGCTCCTTAAGAACAATTCCAGCTTTTGATACTTTTAAATTCTTAGTGACCTCATCTATGTTTAACAGCTAACTGAACACTGCTGAATAAATAAGCCAGCTGGGTTTGTTTGCAACAGCACGTGGACCTTGGATTTAAAGATCTCAAAATCACAACATTCAATCGTATGAAAGTGCTACTTGTTCAGGTCCTTTGCAGCCACACTCATTTTACCTGCATTGAATACATGAACGTCGATCTGTCGCAGTGTCTCATAGTCTTCCCCAGAACAGTAACCGCCAAAAGAGTAGACTTTGTGTCCAACAGCCACAGCAGCGTGGTTTACTCTCCGGGGCCCACCTTCTAAATGCACTGTCCACCGTAACATTCCCTTTTGCAAGTGCTCAGTCCCTCCAAGAAGGGGGTTGGGGCATCAAAGTTTCATGCCAACAGGGCTACCAACCATGTTGGTATGTAGCCACAGAGCTCTGAAAAAGACAACAAATTTACAAATCTTCAAAATGCAACTGATTATGCCCACTGTAAAATGAATATGAGTCTTCCTCTATGCAACAGCTTTCCCACTGGACATGGTTTTAACTGCCTCTTTGAATATTGCATTACATTGTTCCTCTTGGGTGGGAGAAAGCAATTAGTTTTTTCTTGTTAGCCTGCTACATATCTAAGATAGGGAATAGTATTTATTGAATCAGAAAAGGTGAAATATGTAATCATTCAAAAAACAGGAGTGTTAACTATGTCTCAGTAGTTCAGGAGGGCAGCATGAATAAGCATTTCCCTCTAGTCATCATTTCACACAGTTCATACTCAACAACAGTAATGGTAAAGAGAAAAGATGTTCCCATCAGGTTGTACAGCAATTATTTGTTTTAACAGAAGACCAAGAGAATGTTCATGGCAAATTAATAGCATCAAATGAATTTACAATTCAAGTCTTTTTTCTCTATGTGGGGCAGTTCCCAGTCAAGTCACTACAATGCCCTATCCTACAATGCCCTATACCCTATCTGATTGTTCCCAAATATAGAACCTTACATATGTCCATATTGAAATTCATTTTGCTAGTTTTGGCCCAGTTCTCCAATCTGTAAAGGTAAGATTGAATCCTGATTCTATCTTCTGAGGTATTAACTACCCCTCCCAATTTGGTAACACCTACAGGTTTGATGAGCACCCCCTCTATTTCTTCATACAAGTCATTTATAAAGATGTTGAAAAACACTGGGCTCAGGACAGAACCCTGCAGTACCCCACTTATTTAATGCCTAACGAAAGAGTGTTCTAGAACCTGGCATCATCCAATGAAACTGAAAGATTCAAAACAGACAAAAGGAAGTGCAGTTTCACACAGCACATTATTAAACTATGAAATAGGCTCCTACAAGATGGCCAGCACTTGGACGGCTTTAAAATGGGATTAGAAAAATTCATGGAGGAGATAGTTAACAAAAGCTACAAGTTATGATGGTTGTGTGCTACTTCCAGTATTGGAGGCGGTATGCCGTTGAATACCAGTAAGAACAAATGGGGAGACTGCTGTTGCTCACACGTCCTGCTTGAGGACTCCCCAGAAGTATTGGGTTGGTCACTGTGAGAAAAGAATGGTAAGCTAGATGTGCCTTTGATCCGATCCAGCAAGGCTCTTATGTAATAGGAGTCCATGCAATATATATATAGTTTTACTTGAAGGGTAAAGATCCTCTTTAATGATTTAGAGCTTTGTGTCTGGCTTTTCATCACACACAAGCAAGAAAAAAGCAGGCTGCTTATTAAAGAAGCATTTTCAAAAGTCAATCCCTTGGAGAAAATCAGTGGTTAGAGATTTAAACCCACACACGTCTCTCCAGCTATGTGTCCAAAATAGAAGGAAAATCAAGACCTGTCTTCTGCTGTGTGATGACTGTAGTGGGAGTTCTTGAAACCTTGTCAAAAGACTTCGTGCAGTTGGAATCTTAGAGTACTTAGAGACAGCTTTTCTCATCAGGTGTTTGAACTATGTAGGAGTTTTAAAACCAAGGAACAGAATATTCTCTACTTGTTTAACTGTTCATCTCCTGTCTGTGGCAACAAACTCAGCACCAGTCCAGTCAACTGGAAATATCCATAGGAAAACGAAATGTTTTCTTTAAGCAGAGGGCTTGCAATGAAGGCCAATAAAGCAACTGAAATCAATTTTCCAAAAAATTTGAAATCAATTAGTGTCAGCCAAATATAGTTTAGATTAGAGTAGTATTCCACCCCAAACACACAGACCAGATGTTAACACTTGAAAACTTTCCCTTTGTCTGGTGTACTAAAATATATAAATTCTTAAAAGAAAAGAGGTGAAAATTCTAGTATAAAATGCATGATGAAAGAAGGTAACATGGTTAAGAAAGAGGCAGAGATCCAACATGTGATTCTATGATTTTATGTTATATATATTATATGGAACACGGGTGGCGCTGTGGTCTAAACCACTGAGCCTTGGGCTTGCCGAACGGAAGGTTGGTGGTTCGAATCCCAGCGACGGGGTGAGCTCCCGTTGCTTGGTCCCTGCTCCTGCCAACCTAGCTGTTCGAAAGCACGTCAAAGTGCAAGTAGATAAATAGGTACCGCTCCGGCGGGAAGGTAAACAGTGTTTCCGTGTGCTGCTCTGGTTTCGCCAGAAGTGGCTTAGTCATGCTGGCCACATGACCCAGGAAAACTGTCAGCGGACAAATGTTGGCTCACTCGGCCAATAAAGCGAGATGAGCGCAGCAACCCCAGTCGTTTGCGACTGGACTTAACTGTCAGGGGTCCTTTACCTTTTTATGGTATATATGTTAAAAACACTGACAAAATGTAACAGAAAAGAAAAAAGTATGAGGGATGAAGGTGCCTATATATTTTTTATATATATATATTTATATATATTTTTATTTCAAACGAGAAAAATATTGGCTGAATGTATAAAGTTAGGAACACAACAATGGCTATATAAGATCAGAACCCTAAGAGGAAAAGCTAGTTTATCCTAGTGCATACAAAAGCCATTTCTAAATAATGATAACATCTATTTTCCATATGCATTTTATAAGCTTCACTGTAGAGGAAAATGAATAGTTCAGTTTCCCAAACAAGTAATTGGGGCCTTAGTGGGGGAGCTCCTTCATGGAAAAATTCTACATATGCATCCATCATAGTTGCCTTTCAAGCACTGAGCACATCACATGCACATCTTTTAACATGAATGCAATTAAGAAATGCAATTCGGGATTTCTGCAGGTAGGGAGAGGTACTGATAAAGAATTATCCCAAAAGTCTTAGGTACATGTTAAACTTTAAGGTGTATGTGCCTGTGGCCAGGGATCAAAGACAGAGTTTTCTTTTTTCTTTTTTAAGTAAGTCTCTAGCCCACCTAGAAAGAAAGTCATGGGGCAAATCATTCAGGTACCTTCTAAACAATTACTGTGAAATGAGTGTGAGTGTGACTACCTTATATATTTTTTCTGGTCCTTAGGAATGCTCCCTGTAGATTTGATAGCATGATTTGGAGCAATGTTGTTATTGTTAAGAGGTTACTTTCTGATAGGTTAAGTGATTGTGACTGACTGCAACTGGAGGTAGGACAGAAGGAAACCTAAGGCAGTGAAGGGTATTCTGCGGTTCTCCAGATATTTTCCAACTCTCAGCAGCACCAGCCAGAATGGTCACTAGTCAGAGGTTATGAGAGTTGCGGTAAACTGTTTTAAACTACATTTTAAATTGTTGTAATCTGCCCAAGGACCTTAGGGTATAGGACAGGTAATAAATGAATATAATAGTGGGTGGGATTCAGCTAATAGAAGGCCTGCAAAAGAACTTCCTCTTGTGCAGCAGGACTTTCCCCCAACATGCCCCCCAAAATTGGCTCAAGGAGGTATGGAGAACTCTTGGAACAGCGTCTGGGGAAAGGAGAGGGGGGACTGTTCTGTCTGTCAATCCCAAATGCTTCCCTTATAAAACAATCACTTTAGCACGACACTGAATTCCTCCCAATAGTCCAGCAAGAGCTGGAGGGTCATAGGTTCCCCACTCCTGCTCCAGGGTAAGTAGGAACCTATCCATTTAGATTAAACTGAAGTCAGCATCTTGAATCTCAGCCAGAAGACAAAGGAACCGAATGCAAGTGATGGCACAACCTCTAACCTAGTATTCATTTTATTCAATATTTTAAAATGGTTAAAAATCTGCTTATATTCAAGGGAAAACTCTTTTAAGATGAGTATGTGGTGTATCACTTTAGCTCAGATACAAATATTAACAAAGATTATCCTATCATATGCTAGAAATGCCAAAAACAGAGAGGTGATTCCCATCCCCATATGTGGGGGAAATGTGATTTGTCAAAAAAAACTGCTAGAATAAAATGTAAAATTGTATTAAAAAGATCTTAGATGATAAAATTCCTCTCCATCCAGGTTTTTTTAAAAAACTGAATTATGCAGAAAGTGAGGGGCATCAGAATTTAACAAATTTGTTTCTTTCATGTTAGCCACACCAATAATATTTTTGGTAAGACATGAGATCAGTTAACACACTATCCAGTAAAGAAAGTGTGGAGAAACTTTGGGAATTTGCTGCTATGGCCAAACTAACCCATTATCTCAGATTTACATGAAAAGACAAAAATATGATAGCAGTCAGATAGTTTTGTTGACTATAGAAACAATAAACAATTGTGGCCAAATGTAATATATCAGTTTGTACTGTACTAAGAATGATACAAATAGTGTTAATATAAATTATTGCTTTTTGTGCCTTCGGCAAAAAAAAAATTAAAAATGAAAAAATTGATAAAGGTAGCACTGTACACATGTTTTCAATATTTTAAAAGCAGTCTTGACCAGTGAATGGATGCGTCAGAAATCTACAACCAGGAAAGGAACACACCACCACCAAACCCTGTTCCAAACTCATACATATGGTATACTGGAAAGTATAAGACAAATCCTTGCCCCAAGGAGCTTACAATGAAAAATCTACTAAGAGGGAGACAACTGAGAAAGGGAGAGGGCAACTGAGGCAAGGTAAACAGAGGAAGATTATGTACTAAGGTATAGCTCCAAAAAGAGCAGAATCACCAGTCCTAAAAGAAACAGACAAAAGTTAGCTCTATAAGTAAAGCAGTTTTAAATTTGAAGAAATACATGAGTCAAAATCTCTTTTATGTTCCAGAACAAATGAGCCCAGCAAGAATCAAACAAAATCTTCATTCATCTTCACACACTCTCTTCCCCCAAACACCAAAGCAATCCTGCACCCACTATTTCTCAAGTGCATGCAAAGGACGTGTCCCTACCATGCTGTTGTCTCAGTCCTTGAGAATATGTAACCTGAAAAGCTGTGTTTCCAGCTACGTGGTTTAGTAGCACTTAAAAATAGATCCAGTCAGCTTGAGGCCGGCCATATAGACTGTTCTATTTCAGGCACATCCCAACTCACTGTTACATCCAGCAGAATAACAATCCAGCAACTTTTCTCACTCCTGACATTTATGCACTCCATTGGCTATTCATTCCAAGACAGCAGGAAATGAAAACCAGTGTCAACACAGGAATGGTTAGTGGCCTTTCATAATGAGGAGCAGCAATGCTGACACTTGCCTAATTACTAGGGAGACTGAGTTACTCATGCTGCTGCTAAAATAAGACAAGAAACTTGCAAATTTCTAAGATCTCCAGGACACACAACTTGAGAAACAGTCGGAAACCCAGGGATCATTCTCATGTCACTGTTTTCAGATTGAGGATGCCTTCTGAAAGTCACTGGTATGCCGCCACATGTTCTCAAATGTGAAAGAAAAATAATTTTGTCCATGTACAGCAAAAATCTCAGAGCAGTCAGCCCCTCAAAGAGTGACCCAGCATCTTAAAGTTTAAACAAGGGCAATATGGACTGTACACAGTCAAATTAATTGCTGCAAAAGCAAACTTATAGAATCTAGTTTGCCCTTATTTGCTTTTGGGAGACAGCATAGTACATAATGGACAAGAAGAACCACCCAGAAGACAAATGAGACATACAAAGTAGTAGAATGTGTCTACAGATGTGAAACCACTTCATGGTTAGTTTCTCAAAGTAAAACACAATAGAAGTTTCCTATCAATAGCATAATAACAGGGTACGGTATGGCATGCCAGAAAAATGCAGAGCAACCAGAAGCGTAAGAAGGGCTTGCTGAAAACAGATTTTCCCAAGGCTGAATGTACTAATCAAGCTCATTCTATGTCTCAAGTAGTGAGCCATTTCCTATTTTTAATGGAAATTGCAGTGAAAGTGAGGGGGTAACAACTGCAAAGAGGATAAAGGGACCTCTGACCATTAGGTCCAGTTGTGGCTGACTCTGGGGTTGCGGCGCTCATCTCGCTTTATTGGCCAAGGGAGCCGGCGTACAGCTTCCGGGTCCTGTGGCCAGCATGACTAAGCCGCTTCTGGTGAACCAGAACAGCGCACGGAAACGCCATTTACCTTCCCGCCGGAGTGGTACCTATTTATCTACTTGCACTTTGATGTGCTTTCGAACTGCTAGGTTGGCAGGAGCAGGGACCGAGCAATGGGAGCTCACCCCGTCGCAAGGATTCGAACTGCCAACCTTCTGATTGGTAAGCCCTAGGCTCTGTGGTTTAACCCACAGTGCCACCCGCGTCCCTTGCAGAGAGAATATTGCACTGTTAAACCACTGAACTGCCAGAGCAAAACCCAAGTTATTTCTAGCAAAACCTTTACACATATCATATAGGGGTTGGGGCGACAGCTGAGCTGCTGTCATGTAGCCTCAGCTGTAACTACTGAACCTGCTACCCTTGTAAGCCCCTCAACCTCATTTTCTCTTTGCTATTGGACAAGGAGCAACAGATTTCCTTATGTTTGACAACACACTGCAGGTGTTTTAATCCTTTCTGATTCAGTACCTCCTTTTTAGCAAGACTGAAGTGACATGCCACAAGAAAGGGATACTGTCCATACCCATTAGTAGGAATACCAGCTGTGAAAAGACTGACATAGAAAAGGTCATACATCTGATCACTTATGTAAGCTGACTTAATAAGATACAGTCCACGCTAAAATCAAAGGAACCAATCTCTACAGCAAGCTACATTTACACACCACCCACACCAAGTCTACCCAGTCCCAACCTCTTTGCACCTCATGAATTTAATCTAGCTTCCCATCTCAAGCAGCACCTGCCAGTCAAGTGCTCATCCTCCTCCTCAGCTGAGCACCCACAGGTGCCTTGGAACCTTGGATTTTTTTTCTCTCTCTTTTCCTTGGCCTCCTTCCGTTATGCTGTAAGGCCATTCTGACATCAGAGATAAGCAAACACTATAGAATTTCAAAAATTTCCAGATTAATATCCAGGCTTGATTGCTGCAATATAGTATGTTGTGCATGTGGTTGTCCTTGATTATTATTTTTTTGAAAATTCAATTGTTTCAGAATCTAACAGACAGATTACTGTCTAATATTGGCCATTCAGAAGAACTCATCAGCTTAAAAATATCTTCACCGGCTTCCAATTTGTTTCCAGGTACAATTCAAGCTATTGTAGTGATTTTAACCTATAATGACCTATACAGCTTGGCATCAAGTTATCTGAAGGGCTGTCTACACAGACCTGCTCACTCATTAAGACCTGTGACAGAATCTCTGTCAACTTTAAAAGTGAGGTAGGTGACTACTAGAGATAGGGCACTACCAATGAAAAGCCCTAAGTGTGGAATGCTCTCCTTCCAGTATCACTTTATTGGCACATACTCACTTTGGACATCAGGTGAAGGCAACAATACTTGCCGATCTTTTGGAGATCATTTGGGTTTTGCTGTTCCTTGCAGTCTTAGCTATTATTTTTACTACTGGTGTGAGTTTTAATTGGCTTCTGATGTCAATGGCCGGTTTTTATTTTTTTTGTATTATATTGTAAATTACTGTATTAGATGCTTCAGCTGAGATGTGACAGAGCTCATTTAAACACACAAAAGATGCCTTCTCCATAGCCTACAGAGATTAGCCTCCCACCCCATGACATTATGCTGATTTATAGATCCCTCCTTTTAAATTACTAATCAGAAGACCACAATGTCAAGATTCCATCCCTAAAACCCCAAGAGACCCAATTTGACAGTCATTTGATTCCTCAAGGAAAGATCCCAGGAATCTTAGAGGGATGTGCGCTAGATGCACGTCTCCAGGAGAAACTTGCTATAAACAGAAGTCATGAAGCAAGCCAGAAATTCCATAAACACCATCAGTCATCTGAACAGCAGAGAGAAGAAACTGCTACAGTATATTCAAACAGAAGGGCAGCTCTTGTTTGCCAATGACAGAAGCACCTGTTCAATCTCAACGCACCCTTTACCTTTTCAACTTGCTCCCACCCCATCTCTACCACAATGATCTTGCAACATAGAAAAAATCAACCAGGTTATAGGGTTGCATAGACTTCAAGCTATAACCTGAGTAAGGGGGAGCCACAGGAAAGGTTCAGACTCCAGGCATAGAAGGGTGTGGACAAAAAACCAAAGCCTGAGTATTTTGGACTTCTCTAATGCGGGGGGCGGGGGGAATGAACTGTGGCCCTCCAGCTGTTGGACTTCCAACAATCAGCCCCAGCCACCATGGACAATGGTAATAGATTATGGGAGGTGGAATCTAGCAACATCTGGAAGGCCAGAGGTTCTTCACTCCTGCTCTAAAGAGACTTTCCATGAAAATTGTCTATGGAAATTCTGTTCTAGTTATCCTGGAAGAAACACATTAACTATAACAGAGACTAAAAAAACCTTTATATCACAATGTAATGAATTTATTTTTATCTAGCTAACTAGCTTAGAACAATATGCCTTGAGGTGATAATGGATTGGATGATTGCCAGTTAACTGAGGGTGAATCCTGATAAAAAACAGGCACTGCTAGTAGGTGGTATTTGTGATGTTCTCAGATTTGCTCTGGAAGATTGGGGGGGGGACCCCCAAAACAGACTTAGGGAGTGTGCAGGGAAAGGAGGAGAATGTTCTCCTTAGTGTTAAGCTGAATACAACCCTAAGTTTCAGTCCACACTATTTGCCTATACTGCACACATTTCAGAAGTAGCTCTCACCCAACTTTATGCAAAAGAGAACTACAACAATTTCCTTAAGGAGCTTGTTTTACAAATTCAGTTCCCTGTCTGCATCTTTCCAAAAATTTCTTTTTCCATTTTACTGCAGCTAACTCCTGCATATGCACACATGAAAAACGATAGAACAGCATAGAAATTATTTAACAAATCAATATTCTTACAATATGCTTCGTATATGATTTGTGTTACATGTAGAAGTGACAAATTCTGATTGGCAGGGGCGACTGCCTGCCATGTCTACAAGGGGCAGAATAAAGGTGTGCATTTATCACATAACAAGTGTACAATACTGTATCCCCAAAACCTTTTAATGCAGATAATAGCTAATAACCTATACAAAAGTAGAAAATTAAAATAGTCTTGTTTGGCTGAAAGCTCAACAGCTGACATATCAAAACAAACATATGATACAGGAACATGTGATTTTATAGAGTGCTTCAAAAATAGTGAGAAAGACATCTTAGAATCCATTCTGACAGCGATAACAACTTCAGGATAAATAAATAAGGGCTTACCAAACAACCTAAACGAGGGAATATGCACCTTGTAAAGCTACTTCATTTGCACAGTCTTGGAAAGGGCAAGCAAACCAACACTTTGCCTTCTAGCTTAAACAAGACACACAGCTGCACCTTCTGAGATTAGACAACTGCTCAAAAAGTGAAGTCAGCCTAAATACCCAGAACTACCATAACCATTTTAAAATCAAGCTATAGACAAAATGATGACAGACCCAAATTAGTGATGCCGTTCTTAGTGAAGCAGAATGACTCTGCAGTCAAAATATAAAGACCAATATATTTGAAACCTAGCTGCATGCCTACTTCAATGAAAACAGCACTAATATTGTCAATGTTTTAGTTACCATCAAAGTTACATTATTACATATTTGGACTGAAGCAGCTGCAACTTCTACAGGATACAGAAACTCTGAACAAAGCTCTAAATGTGAAATCACGGATCCTTTGTATGGTAATTTTAACTTGGAAAAAAGAAAATGTGAACACTTCTAACTTTTCCAAAAGTATGTGGGTCTGGCTTGTCATTAAGGATACATTATTTTCATTTGCCTATAATTACAGCACTCAAATGTGATTCCTTAAAGCACTCTGGTGGTTAATGTCAAAAGGTGGGTTTTTTCCTTCCATCAAAAACCGATCACATAAATTCACTGTAGCGCTGCAAAGTATGAACAACCAGATACTAATGTGCTTTAATCAACATCTACGCTAAATAGAAACAAACTAAATACAGCAAACTGACACAGCATGAAATTAAAGTGAATTCTAAGTTGCAGTGCAGAAAAAGTCTTAATGGTGCTACTGAACTCAAGAGCTAAATTGGGTTTAGTTATTAAAATCTTTAATTACTTCCATTACTTCAATGTTGCACATTCTCTTTTTCATAAAAAGGATCAAAGTACTCCCCCCACTATGCCTTTAGCTACTCAATGGAGTGCCTGCCCTGTGGAACACCCTTCCATCAGATGTCAAGGAGATAAGTAACTATACAACTTTTAGAAGACATCTGAAGGCAGCCCTGTATAAGGAAGTTTTTAATGTTTGATGCTTTAGCATGCCACCCATCTGGGGCATTATTATGTCACCCACCTGGAACAACTCAGTCATACGGGCAGGGTACAAATAATAAATTATTGAGCTTGGCAGGGTGGTTAAAGTATGTGATGTGTAACTAATACATGCTAAAATCCTGATCTCATATCTTTTTTCTCCTAAGTTACTGAGCAACTTGTTTCAAATTGTGGCTAGGACCACAGCCTAAGTGATTTTGAGTACAGTAATACCTCATGTTACGTTTGCTTCATGTTACGTTTTTTCAGGTTGCGTCCCATGGTGACCCGGAAGTACCGGAAAGGGTTATTTCCGGATTTTGCCTCTTGCGCATGCGCATAAGTGCCAAATTGCGCCACGCACCTGCGGCGCTTCAGGTTGCGGGCTTTTCATGTTACGAACGGGCCTCCAGAACGGATCCTATTCACAACCAGAGGTACCACCGTATGTGCTTCTCAGCTATCAGCCAAAAGGGCATAAGCACATTGGTATAACATATCCATGTTAGCATGAGTATGCACCATGCTAAGTCGCACTGGGAGTAGAAGCAACCAGGAAAAGCTAAGGTGAGTAGTAGATGACTAGTTTTATGTACATATGTGGCACATGAGGCTTGTTTACAAAGGGATGAACAGGTTTAAAAGACCCAGGAACCATTGTTTTTGAGTTGCGTGCAAGACTAAAATTTGAGTTTATTATGGATAAGCTATTATAAGAAAAAGTATCACACCCAGACAACAGGATCTTGCTTATCTGGAAGATTTGAAAAGTAATCTGGCCTCAACTGGAAACAAACAGAATTGATTCACACATGCTTGTTTACCACTTAGTTTTTCTAAACTTTATAACAAGCCACTGTGTGCAACAATTCTGTTGTTTTGATGTGATATGAAAGTCCTATTTGAGGGGCTGTATCTGTGGTGGTCAATTCACACATCCAATGTATACTTGAAGCTGCAGTCACCAAATGATGAACATGCATGCTTAAGCAAGTCTGTGGCTTCCAGGGATACAGACAATAAGAAAGCCTGTAACATGCCGGCCCTTGAATTTCAGTTGCCATCCCCAGGATTTGCTGACCTGAATTTTGTCCTGCTCAATGTACAATGTATCTGGATGCTTTGGACATGACAGGTGGAATATTTTCTCCATTCTTCTGAGAATGTTGATGGTAGTTCTAATCTACATTAGAATTAAGAGTTATTCCAGTGTTTCTTGGGAATAAAGAAGAAAACAATGGGGTTCTTAAATATATAAAAGTACCAAGAGTTGTGTTAAATGTAGCAGAAAGAGGAAAAAACCCACATTTTCAGCACATATCAGTAGGTGAAATGGAGGTTCCAGTCTGACCCATGGTGCCAGAAGTATTCCAGATTAAGCCTTTGGTTTAAGCCTTTATTTTCAACTAAGTACAGCAACAGCATTTTACTACATTCATCCTTCCATGCCCCACTTTCTCTTGTTTTAACCATTATCTGTTCTGTACTGTTCTATATTGGGGACACCGTCAATTTTGCCCATGCATCTCAGTTCCATGTACACTGATGGTGCTGCATTATACAATGGTAATAATAACACAGAAGAACACCCCAACGAGAAAAGGAAAAAGCAGAAAACCAAACTCCATAAAACTTTAGGGATAAAAGGCATTTATTATATGATTTTTCTCATACACCATCCTAATGAACACTCATACAATCCCCACCTCCCCAAAACAGAACTAGCACCCCAGTGCAGAAAAACCACATGCCTAGAAAATACCGCAAAATGCAACCTTACACACTGTCCAGGGAAGGAAAGGGTTGCCCTGTTTTAAAACTGCCACGGGCATTTATTTGGGAACGCTGGCACTACCCTTGGGCAGGGTGCGTTAAACGTCACCCTTGGGCAGATCCATTTTTCTTGGAGGGGGAGGGGCAGCAAACGCCAAACCGTTTAAAAGCTATTGTCGTATTTTGACCGCCGGGGCGGGGGAGGGGGGGTGCAGAGGAAGGAGGACAGGCCTTCTGCAGGATCTTCTGCCTCATGCGCCAAAACAACTTGGCATGGCTTGAGGACTTTGCACTCTTGACACCGAGGGACGCGAGGGGGGGAGAAGCGCGCGCGCGCGTGCGTACGTTAGGGGCGGCGGTGTATGAAATCTGCTGCCCCGCCTCAGGCAGCAAAACGACTCGGGTCGGCCCTGGCAGACACATTGACCCCCGACAGAATAAACAAATGCACCAAGCTCCTCTTAAGCCCCTGGGCTCCGCAGCGCTCACAATGCGAGCCTAGCCTGTCACGCCCCTCAGCCGCGTCTCTCTCTATATATTTTCTCTTTCCCTGCAGGGACTTCTCCCCGGCCCCCATAACCGACGAGTCCCTCATAACAACCCGCGTGCCCCATCCCCAACCTTGACAGACGCATCCCGGCTCTCGGATCCCGGCCGCCCCAACGGTCAGCGCCGCCAACGCCGCGCGCCCGCGGCAGAACCGCCCCCCGGCCCTCCTCCACAGGGGCTCCCTCCACGCCCCGGCGCCTCAGCTGCATTACCTGCCCCCCACGGGCGGGGAGAGGGATGCGGGGCCGGCCCGCGGCCCCGAAGGGTCGCGCGAACCCGGCGCTCGTTAACGGCCCAGCCAAGCCCCGAGCTTTCTCCTCAGGCGCCTCAGCCGCTCCTTCCCTCCCTCCCTCCCACAGGCCCAGCTTCGGCGCACAACGGCTGAGGATGACGCACCACGCCCACCGAGGGGAGTCTGGGAAATGTAGTCTTGGGAGGGCCCGCAGATATAGCGAAATATAGTGTTCTTCTGCACCCCGTCACCCTGGACCCCAGCACGCCGGTTTCAAAAAAAATGGCCACGAAGTGGGGACGGGCAGCGTCTTCACATACCCACGCCTGCAAAGGGGGTTTTAAGAAGCCCCTTGGCGCTGTAGCTCTTTCCACCACAGCTTCGCGCTGGATGAGAGTTACCTTATTTACATAACGGGTCCAGATCACTTGATACGGATTTAGTAAAGCGATTCTGTGCACACGCGGCGGGTGCAGGTAATTTTGGACTCTGGACTAGGTTGGTAGGTGGGTGGTGCGTGCTGCAGAAGCCAGGCTCCAGAAATAAGCCCGGAGGGAGAAAAGGAACCTGGGAGAACTGGCAGAGAAAGAAGATTTAACTACGGCTGCGTATGCACCATTTAAAGCACACTCCCCGCCCCCCAGAAGAACCCTGGGAACTGTAGTTAAAGGTGCTGGGAATTGTAGCTCTTTGGGGGGTAACTGTAGTTATTTATTTCAAGTATTTACGGTATATCCCCGTCTTTCAGGATACAAACCCTTCCAACGTGTCTTACAGGCAACATTGAATTACATTTTAACAAAACAACTCACAATAAACACCAGTAGGTAGGAATTCACCGGGATCCTTCCTATAGTAGGGCACTTGGTGGTCGGGTTGCAACCTTTGGTCGGGCAAAATATGGGACAGGTCAAGCAAAATATGGGGGAAGTCCCATATTTTTTTTCCTTGAAGAAAGGAACAATCCCTTATGATAAAGGACAGGTGGCAACCTTACTTGGTGACTTTATGCCTATATGGTATGCAGTGCCATTGAACACATACCCCTTACATCTTCTACCCTGACCTTCAAATTTCCGCATATAAAAATAGGAACAATGTTCCTGTACCCCTCCCACAGAGGATGATCAGCAGCTCCGTCCCTCGCTCTATTATTATTATTATTATTATTATTAATATTTGCATTTGCATTTGTTAGGCGTTTTATCTTGCCCAAGGCAACTCAGAGCGACTTGCAACCCAAAAAATCTAGCCAGCTTGCATTGCATGAAGTGCAATAATAAAAGGTATGTCACAAAACTGGTGAGCGAATTCCTTGCCCGGGGTATCCGTGCGGGTGGGAGCGCCTTTAAGATACAACCTTTAACCTCAAAAGAGATTTGACTTCTAGAGCCCCAGAGGTTGCTGGAAGTCGGGCAGTTCTACTGCACGTGCATGCGCTGCTGGAAAGGCATTTCCGTAATTCTCCACGGTGCAAAAGAGAAACATCTTTCTTTCTTTTTTGCCACCAGCAGCAGCAGCAGCAACAAAAAGCCTCCGCGTGGTGATAAAAAGATATAAAAGCTGGCCTGGTGACGAAGAAGTAGTTTGGACATACGGTTTTACCGAACTGCTAACTTATATGCATTTGGGGTGCCCATCACCGTAACTTGAGACCCGGCCCCGCAATCCCGATTCCCAGCGAGTGCCTTTTGTTGCACGAGCCTTATGCTTTCCCGAAGCGCAAGGCGGCAGCTATTGGCCAGTCCTTCCAACGTGCTTTGTGACCGTATCAAACACAGCCGCTCGTCGACTTCAGAACTGGCAGGGGCCAACGGAGAGGCGAGGGCTGGGGCGGGCGGGGGGGGGAGAGACCTGAATACCTCGCCCAAGATGGGGAGCAGGTTGCCATAGTTACGGCTCCTCCCGCCGCGCACGGGTATGACGTCATTCCCAGTGGCCCTGTGCGCCTTGTCCTTTCCGGAGGCTGAGCGGCTGGCTGAGATCGGCCTCCGATCGGGAAGGCGGAACTCCCTTCTGGGTGAAGGCAGGGGGTCTTCTTGTTGCTCTGGGTGGCGGGCACAGCTGTGGTTTGCTGGGCGTCAGGCAGCGATGGAGGGCAATAGGCGAAACGGCGAGAGCAGGCGGTGTTGGAAATGGAGGTCTTTGTGGTGGGGGCGAGGACAACAAGGCTCAGCATTTATAGGGCGTTTCGAAGGGTCCATAACGACGGGCGCATATGGAAACCCTTCTGAAACCCGGAAAGACACGTTTTTGTCCATCCTTCCGGTGGGGTGGGTAGGGGGGGGCCTGAACCTGGGCTGCCTAAGGCTAGTTTGTTTATTTTCCAGAGGGGTAGCCATGTTACTCTGTAGCAGCAAAAGCGAAAAGGCATCTTGAAGGCAACTTTACGGAGGTGCGAGTCAGAACCACCTCAAAGGGAAGGGGGAGCCAGGATTGTTGCCGATTCTGTGAATAGTCACCATGCTTTTATATTGCATGTGTCTAAGCTTGACGTGATAGAACACTTGTTTTAATACAGTAATTGTAAGTTATTTTATTATTATTATTTTAGAAATACTTTGGAGAACTGAGTTGCTGTTAGGGGTTCTAGGTGAGTTTGGTCTAAACTGCATTGTCTTAAAGTGCTTTCTTAAAGTCTCTTCTATGGGAGTGGCAGTCACCGGGTTATATAGAAGATAATGGAGTGGGCCTAAACCTAACTCTTTGTTTCCTAACCCACATCACAGCTTATTAATTTGTCCCATAGAAGGCAATATGAGATACTGAATAGCTACCTCTAGTTAAAGAAACCTGGCCCTAAACTGATGTGGGTGAGAGGCAAATGGGATATAGGACTTGGAAGCTAATTTACCGTGAAGAAGTGTCCTTGTTTAGGGGAAGGATGGGGAACCCACAGCCCTCCCAGTGTTGTTGAACTACCAACTTCCATAATCTCTGACCATTGGTCATGCTGGGGCTGATATGAGTGGGACTGCCAACATCTGGAGGGCCGCAGGTTTTCCATCTCTGGCTTAGGGAAACAGTGACATATGCAGGTTTGACGTTGGCCATGGCTACTGAGCTAACTAGAATTGAGCCACATAAAAACACTCAACACTTTCCTGTGTATTGCAGGAAAAACTAAAGCAGTGATGATAAAGTTGTATTTCTGGGAAGCTCCTGATAAGCTTCCATAGAATCCTGGTGTTCCCTGAAAGGCAGCCTGAAACCCATCACATTACATAGCTCAGCTGGTTAGAGCATGGTGCTGATAACACCAATGTTGCAGGTTCAAGCTCCATATGGGACAGCTGCATATTCCTGCATTGCAATGGGGTTGGACTAGATGATCCTGAGGGTCCCAACTCTGATTCTGTGGCATAATGCTTTAGTGCAGGCATAGGCAAACTCGGCCCTCCAGATGTTTTGCACCTACAATTCCCATCATCCCTGACCACCTGTCCTGCTAGCTAGGGATCATGGGAGTTGTAGGCCAAAAACATCTGGAGGGCCAAGTTTTCCTATGCCTGCTTTAGTGTACAGTATGTAATGTGAAATGTGATGATGGCTCTAAAGTTGACTATAATGGACTTTCTTAGGTAGGTCTGTTCTGCCTTAGAGTGCTTATTGCTCTTACCTTCCTGCAATCTCTTTGTAGGATATGCTTCTTTCTCAGTCATTTCTCAGACAAATATACAACTTTAAGCAATAGTATTGTTGCGGAGATTTAAGTTCCATGTTTTCCCTTCAGATCCTTAGTGCATGGCCTTGGAGCCAGTGGTTACACAGATCATGGGTCCAGAGAGGATCTGTCCCAATGAGCACGAAGAGCTGGGGCTGCAAGAGACACCTGATGGAACCCCTGAACCTGCTGGGGAGTGGAGTAGTGAAGAACCTGAAGAGGAGGAGGAAGATGGTAGTAATGGCTACTTGTACCAGCCACTGAATCAAGATCCAGATCAGGGACTAGCAGCAGCTGAAGAAACGGAACCTAGCACAGAGCCAACGCCCGATATCAATGAGCGACTTCAGGTACCACAGTTTTGTTTCAAGCATGTGTCCTGGGGTTCCTCAAGGTGGGGCCACAGATTCTTGCATGCGCATGCCTTTGTGCTATGCTTAATGCTTGTAATGGCTTTATGCACTGCATGCAGGCAATGAGACTGCATCTGCCTGACCCACCTGTGGACAGCGATGAGGAGGAGGGATCTGCAGCTCACAACTCTCGCAGCTCTATCCCTATGGATCCAGGTAACATAATACTGAAGCAGCTTTATTTATTTTAGTCTTTAGAGTCTCCAGAGAGAATTGCCAGCCTTAGAACTTGGTGTCTGTAAGTCCTGCCACATTCAGCCCATGTTCTATTTTCCCATTCTGCGTTTTTTAAGGCTTGTGATTATCTAGTTTATTCTCTAGATATTCTCTAGGTCTCTAATGTTCCATAACCTCTAAATCACATTTCTATCCTGCCATTCCTACATAGAATTGTAGAGTTGGAAATGATCCCAAAGGTCTTCTAGTCTAACCCCCTGCAATGCAGGAATCACAAATAAAGAATCCCTGACAGATGGCCACCTGACCTCTGCTTAAAAACTTCCATTGAAAGAGTCCACCACCTGCCAAGGTAGTTGGTTCCACTGTTGAACAGCTCTTACAGTCTTGAAGTTATTTCTGTATAGTTGGAATCTCCTTTCTTGTACCTTTAATCCATTGGCTCAGGTCCTACCTTCCAGAACAGCAGAAAACAAGCATGCTCCCTCCTCTGTGTGACAGCCCTTCAGATATCTGAAGATGGCTACTGTATCATATATCAGTCTTCGCTTTTCCAGGCTAAGCATACCCAACCCTTAACTCCTTCTTAAACTCTGGTGCCCAGAACTGGACACAGTACTCCCAAGTGGGATCTGACCAAGGCACAATATAGTGGTCCTGTTACTTCCCTTGATCTGGACACTATACTTCTGTTGATGCAGCCTAGAATAGTGTTCACTTTTTTAGCTGCTGCATCACGCTGTTGACTCACAGTAAGCTTGTGATCTACTAAGACCCCTAGATCCTTTTCACATGCTCTGCTGTGTCAAGCCAGGTGCCACAGATCCTGTATTTGCACATCTGATTATTCCTAAGTGTAGAACCTTACATACATCCATACTGAAATTCATTTTGCTAGTTCCTGTTGAACTGCTTGTTGTGATTTTTGGTCCTGTTCTCCAATCAGTTAAGATCCTCTTGAATCCCGGTTCTGTCTTCTGAGGCATTACATGCTCTTCTCAGTTTGGTGTCATGTACAGCTTTGATGAGCTTCTCCTCTATTCCTTCATCAAAGTCATTTATAAAGATGTTGAACAACACCAGGCCCGGGACAAAACCTTGCAGCGTACCACTTACCACTTTTTTCCAGGATGACAAGGAACCATTGGTGAGCACCCTCTGGCCTTGGTCAGCCAACCATCTACCAATCCACCTTACAATAGCATCATGTAGCCCACATAAAGTGCAAGGTAGCAGAGGGGTTATTTCACCTGTGTTCATGATCCCTTTTTATGATTAAGTTCTATATAAAGGCCACACATAACTACCCTCTCAACCTAATCTACTTTACAGGGCAACTGGATTTAAATCTGGCATCTCCTTGCTCAAGTCCAAACACACAGTGTCCTCCAGCTTTCATGGCATTTCTCTCTCCATTCTTGCCATTCAGTTTTAGCACTTGTCTGATACTAGTGCATAGCTGTCAACGCTTCCCTTTTTTAAAGGGAAATTCCCTTATTCCGAATAGGATTCCTCGCAAGAAAAGGGAAAAGTTGACAGCTATGTACAGTGGTGCCTTGCAAGACGAAAAGAATCCGTTCCGTGAGTCTCTTCGTCTAGCGGTTTTTTCGTCTTGCGAAGCAAGCCCATTAGCGGATTAGCGCTATTAGCGGTTTAGCGGCTATTAAAGGCTTAAGGGATTAGCGGATTAGCTGCTAAAAGGCTATTAGCAGCTTAGTAGCTTAGTGCCTTAGAAAAAGGGGGTGGGGAGCGGAAAAAAAACCCCAGGAATCGCAAGACATTTTCGTCTTGCGAAGCAAGCCCATAGAGAAATTCGTCCTGCGAAGCACCTCCAAAACGGAAAACCCTTTCGTCTAGCGGGTTTTCCGTCTTGCGAGGCATTTGTCTTGCGGGGCACCACTGTACTAGTGTCTTATTGGCTGCACAGTTTTGCCTGGTAACTCTGTTTGTGAGTTGGCTAATTGCTATGGTGGTCTCTCTTGTTCATAAGATTTGTGGGGCAGCAATCGTTTTTGGCTATCCAGTCCCTAGTTCAAGCTTACCATGGGCCCATAAATGCGTCCCTCACTCCCCCTCCCCAAGCAAATCTGAGCCTTCATCCTGGGTTGCTTGCTACCTTGGATGAGCTGCCCTTTATCTATTCACAGATTGAGTACTGCATGAATATGGAAATCCTTGGAAAGGAGTTGTGTTGAGTCTAGGGGGTGTGGTGTTGGCGGCTGATTTCCTTTTGTGCTGCCCCTCTCATTCCTCGGCTGTCTTTGACTCTAGAACACGTGGAGCTGGTGAAAAGGACTATGGCCGGAATCAAGCTCCCCACGCTTGGAATCCCTGCGTGGGCCAACGAAATCTCGGATGACCAGTGGCAGGATATGGTGCAGCGAA
The DNA here is from genome assembly GCF_965153285.1 of Podarcis tiliguerta. Taxonomy (NCBI): domain Eukaryota; kingdom Metazoa; phylum Chordata; class Lepidosauria; order Squamata; family Lacertidae; genus Podarcis; species Podarcis tiliguerta. The sequence goes on along the minus strand of NC_139536.1, from coordinate 17,936,672 downwards.
CCCTGCAAGCCCGGCAGAGCCAGAGCAGCCCCAAGCCAGAATGGAAGTGAAGGCCGGCTCTTCTGCATCCTTGCCTCCAGCCGAAAAGAGCTAAACAGAAGTGCTGCACTTTAAACCATTGTCTCTGAACTGGTTGGGTTAGATATTTATCTTTCACCAGCATTGAAACTCTGTGTTCACCTTGTCGCATTGAAAATATGGCCTAATTCATAAGGGTTTTTTGTTTTGTAACGCCCAGTCATAGCTACTTGAGTGGTGGTGCTAGTGATATCAGGCTGTTTTCTTAAGCTTGGGGAGAGGGAGAAGTCTCTAGGAGAAATGACCATCTCATGAAATCGCCCTTCGACATGCATGATTCTAGCCCTGCTGTTTACTCTCTCCCCCACCAGCCCCCCACCCCCCCTTTTCCAAGTGACACATGGGCTAAAGAGCTAAACATGGCCATGAGGTGGAGTCCAGCGTGTCATCTTTTCAAGAGATCCATTTTATTTAGTTCTGTACATACAGGGACATCTGTACAAAATCCAACACTGTCATACTATGTAATACTCTACTGAAAATAAAGTACACCATATGTACATAATGAACTGTAAAGCAGCTTAATACTTGTGTCCAGAGAGTGAATGCATCACTTAAGTTTTGCTTGTACCCCCCCCACTCCCTTTGAGAAGGGGCTATGTAAGAAGTGAAAGAGGCAGCTCCAACCCTGTCCATGTAAAAAGTAGGGAAAGTATACAAGCAAAGTGGGAGAAACACAAGGGAATATTTTTTTTTTTAAAGTAGAGCTGGATTAAAGTGAATAGTGACCTGAAGCCGTGTGCTTGAGGTGCTCGTTTTGGCTGGAGGCGTTAGTTCTTTCGCCCCCTTTCTCACACAGCTTCTCCCATCCCCGTGAAGATACATAGGACACTGGAATGAATTGGCAGCAAACTAAACTTTAATGTTAGGTACCAAACACAAGTTCCCTGACCCCAAACAAAGATTAGACAGAGGCTATATTTACATCTAAGTCATACAGCACATGATGCTCAATTGCAGCCCTGCTCCACCATTGCAAAACTCCAGCAGGCAGAGAAGGGCTGTGTTGTGTATGGGGCTAGGTGGGGGGGATGTGCCCTATAGTTCTCGTCTGCAGAGCCCAGCCTTGGGTGGGGGTGGGGGGGCACAAATTGACTGAATTGCACTTTGCTTTAGAAGAGTTCCAAGTCAATATCGTCCCTCCAGCGGCTACACCTGAAGCCCAGTGGCCACTCAGTTCATTCTGGTTCCTATTCAATTCTACCACTGAAAAGACAGGCAAATATATTAAATCAAAACTCCCCCTTTCCTTTTGTGTCATGGTTTTCTGCTTCCCTCTTGCTGCTTCAGTTGGCACACGGCAAGAGGTTTAAACAGATCTCACTCAAAGAAGGGCTTTAGTGTTCAGAGAAACTGTTCACCAGTCAGCCAGAGCATCTTCAACGGGTATTGAAAATATTTTGGCAGCAGACAGTGGAGGAGCTATGATTGATTGATGGGCTGGATGTCAGATTACTAATAGCCTGTGCCTCACCTTCCTTTCCAAACTAATTGGCAAATTCAGAAAAGCAACAGTGCAGATCAGTTACCAGTACAGGAAAGTGGGTACCTTCAGTGAGATGCAGGTAGATCTATGAAACTGGGCTTTAGGGAACTTGGAACAAAATTAATCTAGGTACAGAAGAAATAGGGACAAACACAGCAGAAGTGAAGTAGGTGTGTAGATAATGCAATACAGCGTATGAAGATTTAAAGTGTGATGTAGACTGGAGAAAGAGGCTTGCAGTCTCAACCTCCCGCACCCCACGGTTGCCTCACTGCTTTCAATGGGATTTACTTCTGAGTGAGTGTACTTGGGACTTACAGCCTTAAATTAATTGTAGAAGACTGGAACCTAGAATCTGAGGTGGGGAAACGCAAGTCAGAATTCATAAAAGAGAAGGTTGACGTGGAATTGATTAGGAATGAGGGTCCTCCCCTTTTGTGACCTTGCATGATTCTGAAATTCAATCAGCAATCTGTAAACAATGGCAGCATATGAAGCTAATTCAAGTTTAATAAGGAGTTGGTCAGGAAACTACCTAGCTACCTCAAATGAGTTCAAGGCTTCAGGGCATATAGATCACATCGTAGAGTACTAAAGGAAGTCACTAGTTTACTTGCAGAAGCACTAATTGGAAAAAACCCTGGAGAATGGTTGTGAGGCATCACAGGACTGGAGACAAGCAACTGTTGCTCCACTTTGCAAAAAGAAATATATAGGAAATCATAGACTGGTCAGTCTGATTATGAGACTAGAACAAATTATGTATATATACAATTTTGATAGCAATTAGTTGAAGTCATAATGGATTTGTCAAGAATCTCAGACTTTTTTTGATCAGGTCGTTAGCTTGGAGTGTGGGAATGCTCTGGATGTAATTTATTACAGCTAAGCATTTGGCAAAGTCTTTTTAACATTTTTGTTGGTGAACTGGTTAAATATAGGCTAGATGAGAAGTAATAGTTCCATCTTACTCTACACTAGTCAGACCACATCTGGAGTAATGCGTCCAGTTCTGGGTGCCCCAACTTTGAGGGAGACCACTTAATGGTTTTTCTCTGCCTGTTGTAACGTGCTGTGCTTGATGCTGTATGGTTTTTACTTGTATTTTTATTGCTTCTTTTATTTCTCATACTGTACTACAATTTGAATTGTATGGAATTCTATGGAATTCAAATGGTATCTGTTCTTCAAACACATTTCCTGGACCACCAGTGGTCCATGGAACCCCTGATATAGACAACTGGATATAGCGGAGGCCAACAAACATGGTCAACTATAGAAAACAAGTCTCATAGGGGTACATTAAAGTAACAGGGGATGTTACACCTGCAGAAAAGAAGACTGAAGGTGGACATGCTAGCGCTTGAAATACCTGAAAAGCTATCACAAAGAAGGCAACCATTTGTCCTTTTCTGCCCCTAGAGGGGAGGGCAAGAGTAGCTCTTATGGCCTTAAAGTACAGGAGGATATATTTTGGAACCAATTACCTAGAGGCATGGAAGGCTGTAACTTTACAGGAACTCCACAAGGGGATGTTGGATGGCCACCTCTAGCACACTATAGCTCTGGATTGCTTGCACTGAGCAGGAGATTTGAGTCAGTGGCTCACAAGCTAAAACCTATAGTTTACGGGAAATGGGGCAATCCCCTCTGGCTACCACCCTAAAATGAGCCTTTGCTATCTCGTGCTCCGAGACTTTCCAAGATGAGGCCCATGGAACTAGAACGGCTGAAATGAGCTTGAGCACACTGAGGCTTAGTCCCCGTCCCCCCCGCAGCAAACAAAGTGCTGATCCCTATTAAGAAAACAGCAACAGGTGTTTCCTGGCTTGTGCAGTTAAGTCCCCTCCCGCCCTTGTTCCCAATATGAAAAATGCTTTGAAAGCTGTTTGTATGCTGTGAAGTTAGTCAGGAAGTAATTCGTCCAGCGTTCTCCCAAGCTTAGAAACCCAACAGTGGAGAAAGGGAGGTTGGCGCAAGTAGGAGAATCTGCTGGAAAGCATCAAATCTCGCTCCAGTTCTAGCTGAAACTGCAGAGAGGAAAGCCAACCAGTTCGTAAGGGAGGCTCTTGTGCGGTAAATGTATAGATCAATCATTAGTCTGTATTTGGGACGGACACTCCAAATGATCGAGCAGCAAAAAGCACAGGCCAGACCTAGAACTATGTAAGGCTGCCATTGTGCTGCAATTGGAGGGGGGGGGGGGAAAGAGTGCAAATAGAACAAATTCTAAATTTCCCTGACTTGCACTCCATTTGCATTCATGATCTCTTTCTTACACTGACACACACACACTGATTACATCCTTGCACAGAACCCAACAAAAAAGCCAGCGACCCTTATTCATATAGATCAGAACAAATCAAATCGGTACTCTCTAATTAGCCATTTATTCTGGGGTTGGGGAGCAAAATTATGTTCCTAAATCTAGCTTGGTCCCCAAGGAACAAGCCTGCCTTGATCCCTAGGAAGCAGACTGTAACGCGCAGCTCTGCCAGTTTCACATAATACGTTGCGTTCTTCAGACCATATCATTGTGCGGGGTGCAGATAAAAAAAGGGGGGATATAAACAATTGCTAGGGGGCTGTAGTGAATTATTACTGTAGCACCAGCCTTTGACCATCTGGTGCCTTCCAGATGTTCGGGACTTCCTGATGGGATTTGTGGTCCAGAACATCTGCAGGGCGACAGCTTGGGCTAAGGCTGCTGTAAGTTTGCGGCTGAACTCTCGATGCTTTGGTCCTGGGACTGGAGTAGATTGATGGGGGGGGGAGGGGGGAAACAGGAGGAGGAGCAGGGATGACCCTTGTGTGGAATGACCCCCTCACGGATGGGGCTAGGCTCCCTTTCACACGTGCACACAAAAAACAGCTTTGTAAAGAGGAGAAAAGCAGGAGGACGTGACAGTGTCGTGGGGGATATGAGGTACAATGTAAAATCAAATCTAACCTGAAAGGATGAGAATGGAGCGGAGGACAGGCACAGCTCACCATGTTCATTCCCTAGTTATACATTAGAACAAAGTGCATTTCTGTGTTCCCTCCAGGGGCTCCCTAGCCCGTCAGAGCGCCTCCTGGCTCGAGGTGAGGAATTCTTCCGCTCTCTTGTGCGCTTCCAGGGCCTTTATGGTGTAGACGTCCTGGGGGAGCTCTGATTTCCGACGCAGCAAAACCTTCTCCTTCTTTATGTCTTTCAGCATCTAGGCACAAGATCCCGCAAGAAGTTAGCAGAGGCTGCTTCTGGGAGCGGTGCAGCTCCTCCTGGCCTGGCCCTCCTCTCTGGGGGCTGGGTCTACTACCATCTTTGCCAACCGGGCAACCTCCGTCTCATTTGGACGACAACTTCCATCAGCCCCAGCCAGCCGGAGGGTGACAGGCTGGCAAAGCCCGGCCTACTTTGTAGACTTTACTGGAGGTCAGTGCCAAGGTGATCCTAGCCATGGAGTCAGCCCTAGGTTTTGTGTTCCCCCATGATGCTGCCTACTGAAGCACCTTCCGGGCCTAGCCTGAAATAAATAATAGACAAAGAAAAGAAAACCAGTGCAAAAATGCCTGTTTGACTTTCTAGGCCTTTCTATGTGACACATGGGCATAGCTGTCAACCTTCCCTTTTTTTGCGGGAAATTCCCTTATTTCAGTGCTATTTCCCACTGCTATCCCAGATTGTTAGATATCCCGTAGACTGTCCCCGGGACAGGTGAGGCTGCTGATCCCTTATTTTCAAATCTGAAAGTTGACAGCTATGCCCATGGGGCTCAAGCTGCACCTCTCACCAGCCCTGCTCTGACCCCTACTCTTAAGTGTTTTTGCCTGGAAGACGCGAGGACAGAGATGGGTATATGATCGGGTGTGGAAACTAGCCTGCTGTACGAAGGTGAAATTTGCATTCACTGCTCCGCCCAGTTTTGCCTCTAGCCCCGCCCACCGATGGCGTGTGGGCGCCAGGAGGCTGCCCAGAAGGGAATGTGGCAGTCTGGCTGAAAAGGGTTCCCCAAGCGGTGCTATGCAGCCTTTGCGCTTTCTTGCAAAGCATCACCCACCAAGCAATTCCAGCAATGCATGTCAAGCTCACATACCGCAGACAGCAGCAGTGCCACAGTCAGGAATGAGGAACTAACAAAACTGCACACAAAGCTGGCAAGTTAAGAAAGCGAGTCAAGGCACAGGCTACAGATCAACGGAGAGAGAGGGAGGGCGGGCAAATCATAAACAGATTTCAGCATGGAGAAGACAGTCTAGAAGACATCCTATTTTGCAGATGAGAGACACACACAGAGGCCGAGAAGCAAGCATAAAGGCTAACTGGTGAATCTGAGATTTCTTCATCAGGTAGAACTACAGCCTGCTGTTTCTTTATCTTTTCTGCTTAATAGGCCTGTCTCACAAAGTGGGAAGACGAAGGCTTGGAAATAAGCAATCCAGTGCTCCCACTCGCTATCGTATGAGCAAAGGCATTTAACCTGATTGTAAGCATGTTTACTTGGACAAAACGGGACTCTGTGCCTGGCATTTGCCATCATAATGCAGCTCTGCATATTGAGCTGTACTTTCTGCCCGGTTGCATTCCCTTCTAACAGCCACAGGGCTGGCAGGGGTGGGGTGGGCATGTTGGGCTGGCAATGGATGGGACTTCTGTAGTGTCCCAAAGGAGCACAGATGTGCAAGCTCTTCCCAATGCTTCCGTATGGGAATTTGCACGGGGAGCAAAGGTAAGCAGAATGGGAGCTGGGGGAACGAGGCTGATGTGGCTGGGGCGAGGATTACAGGGGAACTGGCAATCTTCAGGCGCAGAGCAAGTATGCCATGAGGGAAGCAGCAATCACTAATGGGAGGATCCTGGTGGACGCCCAATCATGGCGGCCCTGACCACATGGCCATGGCTGATCTGCAGTGCCCTGTGATTTTGTGTAGGCACCACTATCCCACATATTTCAAGGTGTGACACTGTGAGGAGGGATGATTATTCTGGCTGAAACAGAAAGCATGTGACTTGGCCAACGCAGCATGCCAAAGGATGGTCTAGCTGCTCCCTTCCTGTCTTCCCCTCTGCTCCGCTGAGTTTGTCAATAAATGCAAAAACGACTAAGCAAGTCTGTTTGGTTTTGTGCAACTGTGCAGTTCTCAATTTCTTTCTTTCTTTCTTTCTTTCTTTCTTTCTTTCTTTCTTTCTTTCTTTCAGAAAGGATACTGGAAACAAGCAAAATACACACTAGCGGGGCTTTGGGGTGGGGGGCATGAGCAGGAAATAACACTTGCATGGCAGACAGTTCTGGGGGCGTGGGATAGCCGCTTGCTGAGAAACGCAAGGTTTGGCTTGCACTTCAGAAGTGGTTTAATGAAGAAATGGTCGGATCCTTTGTGAACTAACACCATGCAAACATTTCCAGAGAGGCAGCCGTCTCGGGTCTCTTGTAGCATAAGCAATCGAGTCTTGTGGGACCTTAACAGACTTGCGACGTTCACTATGGCACAAGCTTTACTCATGCCCACTTCGTCAGCTGCATAAAGCGAAACCTTAGTTGGAAGGTATGTGTTGGGGAAACTGGCATGGTGGGATCGAAATGAGACAAAAAAAAAAATACAGTCTGTGACAATTAAGTGTTTAAATCTATATTAAACAAGCACAGCGTTTAGCAGGTTTGGTGTCAACTGCAGAGACAGGAACCTCTGGCAAGGAAACCACGACTCTTTCTTGGGACTGGCTCCCTGGCTCCTTACAAGGTGTTAGCTCAGCAATTGCCACAGACCTCCCACCACAAATCTGTTAAGTCTTTAAGGTACCACAAGACTCTGGCGATGGGTTTGACGTCATGCAAGTCCCAGCTGCCGCAAGCTGCAAGTGTGCAAAGGCCCTCCAATCTGGCCCTCAAATCTAAATGAGCCCAAGACAACTGAGAGCCAGGAATGAAGTCCCTGCCCAGCCTCCCTTCCACTGCCCTCTCTCACGGAGAAACAGCGGAAGGTAGCCTGAAGGCCTACAGCCTGCCTTGGGAGGTGGGTGGTGAGGTCTCTTATTAGGGAGAAGAGGCTGCTTGCTCGTGAGGAGTTCCGCTGGTCACCAAGAACCCCTTCTGCTTTTCACATTACGGAAAAGGACTCCTGACCCACTGGAGGATAGAGAGATGAGTCACCTGCACAGCCTCCGTTTCCATCGTTTTCTTCAGTAGCTGTATGTCCTCTGCAGTGGGGGTCTCCGTCTCCATGCAATAAACAGGAGGCAAGGGTGGGGGGGCGCAATACATGGGGTACTGCAAGAACACAGCACATAGAAAAATGGGAACGCAAGCTCAGCAACTCAAGTACTGAAACGCCGAATGTTTAAACACATATATATGTAGGTTAAGTGTGATAAAGCACTGGAGGAGAAAAATAAAACCCCTTTGCAGCTCACGCTCTCCCTTCTGTGAAAATGGCACAAGGAATTAGAAAAGGTTAAAACTTTTCTCCCGGTTCACTGCAGCTTTCATGCGGGATTTCTCCTCTCCCCCCCCCCCCTTTTCTGAATTTTGTTTTGTCAAAATGGCATTGGTGTCAAACTCCAATTAAGAGTGGATTATAAAATTCAGCATGTCCAAGGTACTGAGTGGTCTAAATGACCCCAAAGTGGCGAAAACATTTTAACATCAGCACAGCCGCTTTACATTAAGATAAGAGTTGCTAACCATTATTATTATTATTATTTGTTGTTCTTCCTATATTCAGGAAGCTTTGGCTTAAAGGGGGGAAGTGCAGAGGTGCATGAGGCCCTGCTGGAATTAATACTGAGGATTTACTACAGGTCCTAGATGCAAGGGAACAAAATGCATTCTACTGAGCGAGACAGCCAGCTCGGTACTGCCTGCACAGACTGGCGGCAGCTCTCCAGAGTTTCAAGCAAGAGATTCCTGGCAATGCAGAGGACTTGAACCCAGGACCTTCTGTGTGCAAAGCAGATGCTCTAACCACTGAGCGATGGAGAGCCCTTCCGCTATGGGGATCAGACCAATGCCATGATTCAGTGTTAGACAGCATCCTATTTTCCTACAAGTGCAGTGCTATAAAATAATCTTTCATTTAAAATTTCATGTTTTTAAAAAATGGGAGGGAAAAAAATGGGTGGATTCCACTACAAAGTCCTGCCAGCAGAAGCCCTCACTAGGACTTGTGCTTGTGCAACAGGGCCTTTTCCCTCTCCCCCCAACAAACTGGCTTGGTGGGGGATTGACAAGACCCCAAGAACAGTGCATCTGGAGGAGGGGAGGTTTGTTTCATCTGGAAGCTCAAATGCTTGTTCTGAGGGAATGCGTGACACTGAATTCCTCCCTAAGGCAGGACGTATCAATTTGGCTTCCCGACCTGATTTGTAAAGCATCACATTTTTTAAAACCACAGGGCTTTAAAACTGAGTAGCACACAGATGAGCACTGAGCACTTTGAATCTTTCCTAAATCACACTCCTTCTGACACAGACGGCTTATAAAGCAGTAGCCAGGAACCTGTGACCCCTCCAGATCTGGCGAGACTCTGGATCCCATCAGCCCCAGCCAACAATGTACAAGGATGACGAGAGGGGGAGTCCCACATTATCTGGAGGGCCACAGGTTCTCCCAGGGCCCTGCAACAGAGTATTTCCTGGCCTGGCCTCACTGATGGTGAGAAGAAAGAGCCCACTTTTATGTCACTTTAGTTTCAAGGGAGCCACTCACAGTTATAAGGAGCTTCTGCTGAGTAACATGCAAAAGGGCACAGAAGAGTATCTGCAGGCTGCGCTGTTCCCTAATTATGTTTTCTTGATGCTAACCACTTCTGTTTCCAAAGGTCACTGCTCCAGGGAAGGGCCGTAGCTCGGGGGCAGCGGACAAGTTTTCCGTGCAAAGGTCATTTACGTAATAAAAGATCCTTAGCTTGTTGGCTAAGATAACGGCAAAGGCTGTCACAGAATCCTCACAAGAACAGTCAACTGGGCTGGTGAGCAAAAGGGAAAGGGCCTTCTTGGTGGTGGCCTCAAAGTTGTGGAACTCCACTACTGTAGAACTACTGAAGGCCCCTTTTGGCATTATCTTTAAAATGTGACTCATCTGCCTTTCCGTAACAAAGTGCTTTTACACCGATTCCCAAGACTTGGTAATTCCTTACGTTTCTGGAATCTTATGTTTAGTTTTCAAAATGGGAATCAATTGCATCTGTGGGGGCTGTGTCCTAAAAGGCAGCATATAAATGCTATAAATAAACTAATGGTCCCAGGTTGAATTACTCGCCTTTGCAAGTAGGGGTGCAAAATGCTCTTGGCCTGAAACTCTGGAGAGCTACTTCCAGTCAGCCTAGACCAGGGGTCAACCTGGTCCCTAATGCCCACTAGTAGGCATTTCAGGATTCTAGGTGGGCGGTAGGGGGTTCTACGGCACAAGCTGAATCCTCCTTCCATTAAGAACAGGTGGGCAGTAAGGAAATTTTACCATCAAGAAAGATGCATTGGTGGGCGGTAGGTGTAAAAAGGTTGACTACCCCTGGCCTAGACAATACTGAGCTGGATGAGAGCTAGCTCAGTATAAGGTGGCTTCCCATGTTTGTTCCAAAGATATCAAAACTTACCAAGCTATGAAGCAGGCATTTAGTAACCATATTTGAAATGAGCAAACAGAGGTGACAGGAGCTGATTAACTACCTGGATGCTAATTTGCCAGGGAGAATTAAACTGTGTGTTTTAGCAAATACCTTGCGGAGACATATCTACCGTGCTCAACAAAGGAACCATTGGTCTTGTTATTTATAATCTCTTATCTTCTGCCTCTGACAAGAATTGCCATTTTACAGACAAGGAACTGAAGCCAACAGCAACTCGACCAGGGCCATGCAGAAATTTAAAACCACAGGTCCTAGTGCAGGGACAGCCAACCTGGTGCTCCCTTCAGATTTTGCTTGGCTCCGATTTCCATCGGCATGAGCAACAACCTCTGGAGGGACACAGGCTCCCTGTCCTAGGCATAGTTCAATGCTTATTCACTGGAGCAAACACATAGAGTTTATCGTTAATGTAACATGTTTGTGCTTTGGGTAACCTAAGAAAGTACACTACCAAAACCTATTTCCTCTGTTGCTAACAACTATTACCTGAGGATTTTGGCGGGCCAGCTCCTCAATCTTGTGCCACATCTCTTCTCGTTCCTTCAACCTGAACCGCCCTCTGAAGACGAAAAGGAATTTATTTTAGGGTGGGTGTTATTTTTTGATTTAGACATTTAACCTGCGCCCTCCCTCTAGAGCTCTGGTCAAGTTATGCTATTCTTCAAAACCCAATCAAATGCTCCACATTAAACAGATATATTAAGTAATTAACTGCCTTCCACACATATCAGTGTACAAAAAAAATTAAAATAACTAAGAAGTTAAAAACACAGCAAACAACAGCAGAGGAATGTGTGTGTGTGAATGCAAAGTAGACACCCATGGCAGAGACCCATTCATCCAGATGGGAAAGCCAATGGGACAAAAATGTCTTCAGTTGGTTTTGGAAACTGCAGACAGCCTGCCTGCTATATCTCAACAGGAATGCTATTCCACAAAAACAGGGGCAGCTCCACTGAAAGCTTTCCTCTTCTTCCGAGTTACTGTGGACTGGGCTTCCGTTATCTTTGGAACTTGCACGAAGCTTCCTGCAGGCTGCCTACCAAGAAGATTCAAATGTAAACACATCTACCCTGCTCTTTCCTTTTTAAAAAATTAAGATGGCTGAGGAATCGCCCAAGCCGCGCCTCAAAGAGACAAGTTCGTTCCCAGCTGATCCTTTCGCCTCAGATTACTGAGGGACCGCAGTCACACCTGATTTACCCCTATCTCCAAGCGTAAGAGTCCTCTTAGTTCATGCCCTTTTCATAAAGGAGGCATAAATCCCTAATCTGTGATCTTCCCCTCTTTCTTAATCTTATTTGTGGCACAACCCCAAGGAGCCCACCACTTCCCAAGGCTTTGTAGTACCTCATAGGTCAAGTACTCCTTTGCGCAGAACCGAGAGCTTTGCAGAACTGGGAATGCCAAGTACAGTTAAGCTCTTAAGTCTGGCAGTTTTACTGGGGGCAAAGAGTATCTAACAGGCTCAACCGTGTGCGTGTTCAACTTGCTCTGAAAAGCTTCTGCTTCCAAAAACTGGTTGCTGGGGATCACAAATGGGTCCTGTTTGCAGGCTTCCCGTAGGCCAGCGTGAGAACTGAAAGCTGGGCCAGATACATCACTGGTGTGATCTAGCAGGGCTCTCCTTGTGTCCTTACAATGGATATAAGTATTTAAGGTAGCCACATGACTCTTCCTTGGTTGCTTTTAGTTTAGAAGCCCTGTTGGGTTCAGTGGAGTTTATTCCCAAGAAAGCATACACAGGACTGCAGCTCAGCCTTCTCAATGGGGAGAGAGCACAATGGGATGGCATTCAGTGGTGGCTTTGCACTACAGTGGTACCTCAGGTTAAGAACTTAATTCATTCTGGAAGTCCGTTCTTAACCTGAAACTGTTCTTAACCTGAGGTACCACTTTAGCTAATGGGGCCTCCCGCTGCCGTCGCCACGCGATTTCTGTTCTCATCCTGAAGCAAAGTTCTTAACCTGAGGTACTATTTCTGGGTTAGCGGAGTCTGTAACCTGAAGCGTCTGTAACCCGAGGTACCACTGTATTGTATAGCGCTTCTGCAGCATAAGGCAGAGCACCCAATTTCTGCCAATCCTCCCTGCCCATTGACAGCCCTAAACACCTTCCAGAAAAGCTGCTACTGAGGGTTGTGGAACCTTGCAGAACTACAAGAGCCTATGGGGCAGAGGGACTGCAGGTGGTGGGGAACAGTGGCAACTGAGTGCCCTACCTTATGGGATTTCCACTAGCACAAGGCCACAGCTGGGTAGTTTAGCTAAGGTCCCTGCTGGGCTTAGGAAGCACAGTGTTATGGTAACCCCCGTTTCTTCAAGAAGATTAGACCCAGAAAGTATCTGCTCCGCCCAGTAACCAACAGGGTGTCTCTGGGCTCCATCTTATCGCCTGTGCTTTCGAACATCTTACACTGTGAGAAGTCACACGGCTGTGGTGTCCCCAGTATGTGGCTGACAGGCTCCTCTGTCTCTTGTTTGAATCCCTACTAATCCCAAGGAAGCCTGTGAAGTCTCAGACAGGTGTCTAGAGGTGGTTTAGAGGTGGCTGAGGGCAAGCAAGCCGAACGGAATCCAGATACGACAGAGGTATTGCGAGTGCGGAAAACAGCCAAAACTGGAAAGAGGTATACAACCACTCCTGGGTGGAATGGGGGTTTCCCTGAAGGATAAAGCTCACAGCTTGTAAGTTCTTTTGGACTACCTGTGGAAGCGCCGTCGGCAAGGCTACTGCAATGCATTCCATGTGGGGCAGCCTTTCAGAAACTTCAAGCGGCTCAGAATGAGGCCACTCGGATGTTGGTAAGGGCCAAGGGGGTCTGAATACGCAGCTCCAATATTGCATCAGTTGCTCTGGTCGCTGGTGAATGTATTTTGCTAGTGATATCCCATATGACCGCAACGGGGCCACGTTGTGGGTCAAGACCACCTGTATAAACCTGTTTGCGCTTTAAAATCAGCCCTGGGCCGACTGGTTAAGATCTAATAGGCTAGCAGGCATAATAAACAAGATGTTCTCTCAGTGGTCCGTCCCCCCTTTGAGGAATTCCTTTCTTCCTGATTTGCCTGTGGCTCTTAAAACTCCCATTTCTTTCAGGTAGCTTTTTCTTAAATGTTCTTTAGGTGTTGCTCATCTACCATCTTTTTCAAGGTGCTTTATGTGGACACCTGTGCTGTACCCCCCGTGGAAGCTGCTTGTGCCATAGCTTCCATAGACCACACCTGGCAAAAAGCTCAAAAAAGGCACCAGCTCACGTCTGGTCAGCTGCAAACCAGGTTTTAATCCAGAAACACTGATTTACTCTTTCTGCTTTTACCTCTGGTGAACCACATTCCTGCCATCCCTGAGTCTTTCAGCAGACTCATAGTCAGTATAGTCCCTTCTTCAGTGTCCCTTTTCCAGTCCCGTCTCCTCAGAGGTAAGTCCCAATCTCCAGGGACCGGCAGTTCCTCCCAGAGCTGAGGCTCTTCCCCTTTAAAGCCCTTTGTGGCTTAGGGCCCTCGTATCTATGGGACTGCTAGGTTAACAGGAGCTGGGACAGAGCAACGGGAGTTCACCCAGTCGCGGGGATTTGAACTGCTGACCTTCTGATCGGCAAGCCCAAGAGGCTCAAGTAGTTTAGACTTGGTAGCTGCTGTCAAGTGGGATGGCCCCACTAGTCGCAGGGTTAGCTGCAGGCAGAGTTTCCCCAGCCACGAGTACTCACTTCTGCTTCTCTGCCTTGTACTGCTGTGTGCAGTCGTCAAACAGCTTCTGGTTCATCTCCATGAACAGCTTCAGTGCATTGTAGATCAACCCATGGATTGTCCTTAAAAAAAGAAGAGGTGCAGAATGAATTAGAAGGTGGGGAAACGGCCCTTGCACAGGAGAGATTTAATGGACCAGGACAGTAAACTTCCAATACATGAAATAAAAAGGAAGAATAGCTTCAAATGCCAGGACACACCCATTTATCCCCCCACTACCCCTAAGAAGACTGGCATAAATCTGTAAGTCAGGGTGGGGAACCTGTAGAACTCCAGAGGATATTGGAGCCCAACTCTCATCAGTCCCGGCCAGCATGGCAAAAGGAGTGATGGGGGCTGGAGTCCAACGGATCCCCCACCCCAGTTATAAATTGTTGTCATGGTTGAGAGACAATGGAGTGTGCCTCCAGGGGTGAAGTCAAACCACTGCATTAGCAGCATCCAAGTGACCTCCCTGGCGTGCAAGCCTGGGCAGTGTATATGGAGGCCAATGTGGCATAGTGGTGAGAGTACTGGACAAGGACCTGGGAGACCAGGGTTCGAATCCCCACTCAGGAGTTGCTGGAAGGAGGCGTACAAGGCACCATCCAAGCATCCTAGGGACTCCAGATTTGTGCAGGGTTTATTCCTTAAGGCCTTTTCTTCTCCTGAAGATATCCCTTAAGGCAGTGAAGGTTTAGGATCAAGAGTATTTCTTGTAGATGGGCTCCATTCCCTGGTTGAAGAGCCCCATGTGCCTCTCACTTCCTTTTACAGCACATGCTCACCAAGGGTTTGAGTGTCAGGAGCTTGTCCTACACTCAAGTAGGACCCTGGTAGAGACACATGACTGACTGGCATGTTCTCTCCCTCCTGATCATTCGTTCGGGATATTCAAAAGCTTTCTTCAGCCCGAACATCACAGTGCCCAATGCCAACAGACACCGGCACACTTAGGGATCCGCAGAGTGTATGCAGTTTGCGTAGCAGACCTCAGCAACTCAGCATTTTGGCTAATCTACTTTATTTACATATAAACACAGACGGAGCACTGCAACATGGCTCCCTCTCTCTCTAGCATCAGACAGCAAAGAGAAAAAGAACAAAGGACAATAGTCCCACTTCACGGAACACAGTAACACAAATATCCTGTCTCTGTCACTTCCCACTCTGTGGAGTCAAAACAAGCACCGTCATGTGATAGACAACAATCCCATGACTGCAATCATAGAGCAGGAATTCTAACATTTGAGACCCACTGGCTACCCTCACTTGATTTAGCTGGCCAGTCAAAGAAGTTTCCCAGAACATGGCCATTACTGCATGCTGACAGCTTCTAGGAGCCACAGGTGAGAGCTGAGTGCAGCGTGGGGACCAAAAGTGGACAAACCACACAAAACTCCCAGTTACAAATGATCTTGATAAAAAGAACAGACTCAAGGGGAGGCAACCTATTCCATATGCCCATCCATATTGCTAGCAATCATCGTCATCAGAGCCCTTTTCTTTCTCCCTCCGCCAGACTTTGCAAGAGCGGCACCAATAGGCCGTGGTGGAAGAGCAAGGCGGAGCTCTTTCAGTTGTACTTCCACTCATGCCCAGTTCACACAGAAATGACCTACTTGTTCCAATGACTTTTGGAATTCTTGTAGAGTGCCGGGAACATGATGGGAAGAATTTTGGCTGCATTGTCACTGATCAAACTCATGATGTATTCATTGTTCCAATAGTACAACGCCCTCTCGGCCACCTGTACAAATAAAGCAAAACATAACTTCTGAAACAAGAGAGACCTTTTAAAGGGGGAAGCAGGTAATGCAATATGAAGGTGAATTAACAGAAACCTTGTGCCCTTATCACAAGCAGAAACAAATTCATTCTATTATCTGCTGTGCAAGCCACATCTGGAGTACAGTGGCCTGTTCTGGACACTGGACACATTTTAAGGAGGACATTGACAAACCGGAACACATTCAGTTGAGGGCAATCAGCCGAATGAAGGATAGCTGAAAAAGTTGGGCATGTTTAGCAGGATCAAGAGGAGATTAAGGCAAGGCATAATAATGGCCTTCCAATATTTGAAGGACTGCCACGCAGAGGAGGAAGCATCAACTTCATTATCTGTTGCTCAAGAAAGCAGGACTAGAATGTGTGCAAATAATTTCAGCTAAATTTGGGGGGGAACTTCCTAACGGTAAACACAGTGAGATCATCTGAAGTGGGCCACTACACTGATGAGAAAGGTGTACTTTCCAATTGAGCTAGCTATATAAACTTTCACTGAATAATTGCTCATCTTGTGCACCAACATGCTTCAGACTTTCAGCGTTTCACTCTGCATTTGAACAGAGACTAGAGCTGTTGCCACCATCCTGAGTTTCGAACCTACCTGAAAGTGTGGGCTGGAGACACACTTCGCCAGTTGCCTGAACAGGGGTTCCATAACCTTCACAAACTCCGAGGGTTCAATGACATCTAATATTTCTTCCAGCTCATTCAGGAACATCACCTCCTTGGGACTGTGTGTTTTTGGCCAAAACTTCAGCAAGCCCATAATCACCTGAACAGATGAAGAAAGGAGATTTTTATGAGTGTTAGAGAAACAAGCAGGAACATTTGTTGGTGATAGCAACAAGAATTTTAAGTCTGGAAGAAGAAAAAATTGCCAATAGTGAAATCCTGAGGCCAAAAGATAGCAACTTACCCAGGACCTCTACCCTTCAAGCCAAGCTTGTTTTTTTAAAATGTGAATAATTTAGTCAAAAGGCACAAGATATAGTGTTGATTTACTTAATGTGACATAATTAGTGCACATACAGATTTTTGAGAAATTTTTGATTTCTGTTGAAAGTTATTAATCATCACACACAAGGTGAAGAAGGGGAAGAGAGAGGAGGGCACAAGTTTGTTATCTGCCTGTCTGTATAACTCCAAACCATTGTTTAGTGTTGCATCTGATCATATCCTACATCTTACACTGCATTCCAAGAGGAATCTACAACAAGGGGAGCATTTCATAAGGAGGTATGCTGGTTTCAATGCAAAGCTAGAAATCTCTAGCTGCTTCTGTGCTGTTCAGCCCTGTAAGCTTCAATTAGTTTCATGAATCAACTATGGTTTTAGTTGTTTATACAGTAGTGCCTTGCAAGTCGAAATTAATTAGTTCTGCGAGTTTTTTCGTCTTGTGAATTTTTTCGTCTTGCGAAGCACCACTGTGTATTGACGGTTTTCCCATTGGCGGTTTTAAAAAAAAGGCGCAAGACGTTTCGTCTTGCGAAGCAAGCCCATAGGGAAATCCGTCTTGCGAAGCAACTCAGAAAACGAAAAACTCTTTCGTCTTGTGAGTTTTTCGTCTTCCGAGGCATTTGTCTTGCGAGGTACCACTGTAAATGAAAAGGCTATTTTTAATCGAGGAGTGAAATTTAACCAGAAATCCTAGTAAGATTAATCTAACCAGTAAGAACTTGGGACATACGTTGTTTTGTTTAAAGAATGCTTTGCTTCCGGTGTGTGTCTGTCACAGGAAATGGCAAACATTCCATATGACCTTCTCTTCTGGTAGCTTTTGCTTATTGCACTGGAGGTTTGCATGCTTTTCTTAAAAGTGTCTCAAAAAACGCAGCTTGTATTAAGGTTTTAGAAACCTATAGGTTTCAGAAATTGATTAAATAATAAATCAGTTAAAAGGCAGGAGGTTGTTCACCTAAACATTCTGCAACTAGTTTACGCCCTCAGTGCTTGTCTATGAATGCTTATCTTGCAGTCATCCTCTTGACTGCTTGGAAGACAGATCTGCCTTAATTTTTAATCGGGCCCAGAAATTTAATATTGCTGCAGAATAGTGTGTGAAGCAAACGTAATAATGCGAAGTCAGTCACATATTTATCACTGCAACTTTAAACAAGGTCTGTGTTATGCAAACCTGCTCCTCCCCTAACCCAATTTCGGTCGCTCTACTCATGACTTAACACCAATTTCATAGAACCTGGAACAACAGACAAATCAAGGAATCTACAGACAATCTGCTGCACTCATTACACTTGTCAGCAGCGCTAACTGAAGTATCTTTTCACCTAAGCTTCCACGCTTTCAAAGAACGTGCCAATAATACTTTGCAGCGGCCCAGCCTGATTTTTTCCAGGGCGTCAGTGCAGTCAAAGTTCAAACCAGAGATCAAAGAAGGCAACAATGCAGTTTCAGGAAGGACGGCGGTGTGTCCTAAGTCGCAAGGATCCAAAGGGATTTGGGGAAGTGCACTGCCAGGCAGGGCAAAAAGAAGACCAGCCGAAGAGTAAGCTTGCCTGTTCTAGCTTTCCTGATTTGTGTCCACATATCAAAACCAGCAGTAATTCTAATGGGAGCGCATTGGATCTTTCACAATTCAAATGAGAAGTACGAGGAATGACTTAGCCCCAGACATTTTCTTGAAGGGTCCCTACACGAGAGTCACAGCCACATACTCATCTAAGTTTATGCAGCCTTATATGGTATAACTATACAATAGTAATACTTAGCACTGCAAGAATCAATGCGGATCTCCATGTGCTGCTTTTCAGCTAGAAAATGTGCCCTTCTTTCGGAGTGACTTTAGCTGTGTTTTCCTCAACACAGCTACTTTGCAGAACTTGCATACCATTCTTTCGAAACAGAAGCGCCTTGTGTTTTCAGTGTTCCTAAATGCTTAGCTTTTGGAGCACACAGAACAAGATCTTCTTCAGCATTCTTCCCAATGCGCTTCTCCAGAGTCAATTTTCAGGGGCTGACTCTCCTCTCTTCACTCTGATTGGCTCCCATAAGCAAAAAAAGGGTGAAAGGGCTTCTTCTTAGTGGCTAAAAAGCTCCCCTTTCATGCTGATTGATGGCTCTAGGATGCTGGTGACAGGGATGACTGCTGCAGAAATAGTAACATGCCTCCAACTCCCATTGACACCAAACCATTACACCTCTGTTCAGTGCAAGTCAAGTTTCCTATGCTTTTTATGTTCACAGGGCAAACTACTTTTAAGCCATCCGTGTTGATGGTGAGATAAGCTTGCATTGTTTTGCCACCGTCATAAACTCCACAGTACAATAGGTCAACAGTGCAGAAGTGGTTTGAACTTTGAAAAACCAACTTAACTCCTTATTTACAGAATGTACACACTGGACTTTCTTTTCTGCCACACGAACAGCCCTTAGAGTATTTACAACCATACAAAGAACACAATAAAAACCAGTAACGTGAAAGAAGTGAATCAGTATTACAAAAAAATAAACAAATCACCCAGCACTCTCAAAAAAATAATGAAAAACAAAATTTTAAAAAATCAAATTGGGATCACTAAACAGTATTCGCAACCCTCCAGAACAAAATGCCTCCTCAGATATTGTACCCTGAGCCCATTTATGGTTTAAATAAGATCCATCACCCACACTCTGAAATGGGCTTAGAAACTAACTGCATACATATATGCATAATCTTACTTATATGCGGGCTTTCCAGTTTAAACCACGCTCAAGGCTGCTTACAACATGCAAAAAACGCATTAAAAAAGTAGTCATAAACAGTCAATAAAATATTAAAAGATGTACAACTGAACGATTTGCACGCAAATCACAAGGATCTAAAATGAAGATACAAAAGACCAGTAGCAAATAACCCCCTGCCACAAGCAAAAAAACCCCAAACGAATAAAAAAACCCAAACAACACCCCAGCCACAAAGAGTGAGCAGCGTCAAGGGCACCAGCAAGATCTGCAATATAATGAAGAGTGCTGCCGTTCAAAGTGCCAGCCAGCAAGGTCTGCCTTCTCTAGACTACTCCATTCCATCAGACC
The DNA here is from genome assembly GCF_965153285.1 of Podarcis tiliguerta. Taxonomy (NCBI): domain Eukaryota; kingdom Metazoa; phylum Chordata; class Lepidosauria; order Squamata; family Lacertidae; genus Podarcis; species Podarcis tiliguerta. The sequence continues at coordinate 17,916,959 of NC_139536.1, read as the reverse complement.
TACCTCCTCTCCCCCCCTTTATTTTCCCTCTCCCATTAAAGTCTGTGCTCAAGCAAACGCTGGGTTTTCCCCAAGCCTGCTGACAATTCTCTTTTGTGGTCTCCTTTTGGCTAGGTAAGGAAAGGCACTCAGAGAATGAGTCCGCCATTAGTATACAGAAATCTCCGAAGGCCGCATGTGCACAATGCATTTAAAGCGTTGTCGTATGTCATTAGTCATGGTTTCCCCCTAAAGAATCTTTGAAAGTGTCATTTGGTTACAGGTGCTGAGAGCTCATAGGCTGACCCCTATTCCCCTTACGGAGCTACAATCCCAGGAGTAGTTTAACAATCAATCCCTCTTGGCAGGGAATTCTGGGAATTGTAGTGCTGTGGGGGGAATAGGGGTCACCTAAGAACTCTCAGCACTCTTAATTGTAAAGACGGAGCGCCCTATATGCATTACAATACTGTGACACCAGATGGCGCTGTGGTTGCCCGCCTTTCACCAACGGGATTTCCCTGTATGACATTTACAACGCATTTAACTGAATCGCTTTTTTGAGCCTAGGGCTTGCCAATCAGAAGGTTGGTGGTTTGAATCCCCGCGACGGGGTGAGCTCCCATTGCTTGGTCCCTGGGCTCCTGCCAACCTAGCAGTTCGAAAGCACGCCCCAAAAAAGTGCAAGTAGATAAATAGGTACTGCTCCGGCGGGAAGGTAAACGGCGTTTCCGTGTGCTGCTCTGGTTCGCCAGAAGCAGCTTAGTCATGCTGGCCACATGACCCGGAAGCTATACGCCGGCTCCCTTGGCCAGTAAAGCGAGATGAGCGCCGCAACCCCAGAGTCGGTCACGACTGGACCTAAAGGTCAGGGGTCCCTTTACCTTTTAAATCCACCCAGTCTCAGAAGCCTTTTTCCCCTCCAGAGATTACTGTCTCCTAACATCTCTCAGCACCCTTAATGAACTATAGTTCCCAGGATTCTTTGGGCGAAGAAGTCATGACTGCTTAAGGTGGCATGGTACTGCTTTATACAGTGCAAACAGGGCCTAACAGCAGCAGCAGCAGCAGTGGGAGGTTTCCCTACGAAGTTTCCAAATATTCTTCCAAGGCAGCCCCACCCAGAGGGAGCACTTACCGGTTCGGTCAGGCTGCTGTCTTTCTCCAAGAACTGCACCACACAGTATGCCAACTGCAAGGAAGAGCACAGTACAGTCAGAACTCCAGGCACTATGGAAACGGCAGAGACAGGCAGAACTTGTGTGGTATCTGAAAGTATTTATAACCAGCCTTCCGATGAGATGGCGCAGATGCAAGTCAGCTGCATCCAAGCCCACAAATCCAATGCTGCAAGCCTGCGCACAATTACACAAGGGTTCAGTTCCCTAGAACTTGGTGAGATTTACAGTGGTACCTCGGGTTAAGTACTTAATTCGTTCCAGAGGTCCGTACTTAACCTGAAACTGTTCTTAACCTTAGCTAATGGGGCCTCCTGCTGCTGCCATGCAGCCAGAGCATGATTTCTGTTCTTGCTTATCCTGAAGCAAAGTTCTTAACTGGAAGCACTATTTCTGGGTTAGCGGAGTCTGTAATCTGAAGCGTATGTAACCTGAAGCGTATGTAACCCGAGGTACCACTGTATTTCTGCGCCAAGAGAAAGGCGTCAGATCGCACTACTTCCATGTTTGTACATCAACTGAAAATAGGCGCCTTGAACAGCTTTAGAAGGGGATTAGAGCCCCAGAGTATGGTTTGGGGCAGGAATGGGGAACAGGATCCAGCCAGAACCCCTAAACCTCACCCTGCCAGCTGAAAGGGGGTCAGCTACCTTGGAAGACCATTGACAATGAGCCCCCTTTGGTATCAAGTATGCAGAGATGAAATTTGGAACGGAAGCAGCGCTTCAGAGGCCTTGCTCTCAGGGAGCCCCCACATGCAAAGGAACGACCAGGAGCTCACTTTAAGCTCCCGATTATTCCTCTGTAGGTGTGTCCTCACCTGCCCCACACCTGATGTCAGGTGCTTGGGAGAGATGAGCGTGATTGGAGCGAACGGCCTGCGGGCAAGAGGTTCCACCTGCGGAACGAGTCTGCCCCTGCGGCTTGATGGAGGTAGAAACTGTCTCTCATGCCTTGTTACGCTGCCATCTCTACGGGGTTATACGCTCGGTATTTATTACCCCTGCTGTGCAAAAATCTCCAAATGAATCCGAACTTCAGTGTCTAAAATCCCTGGTAGAGGACAAGGATCCTGAGATCACGTTAAGGGTAGCCAAATTCCGTGCGACTGCCATAGAACTTAGAGAACAAGCTGTGCTATCATAATGATTAAGGCCTTAAATGATAATTTTAGGTTATATGTTCGTGACTAAGTTTTAATTTATATATTTTTTAACTGTTGCTATACAGTGGTGCCTCGCAAGACGAAATTAATTTGTTCCGCGAGTTCTTTCGTTGAGCGAGTTTTTTCGCCTTGCGAAGCACCACTGCAGTTAAACACTAACAACGGCGGGGAGGGGCGGGGAGAAGCAGGGCAGCTGCCGCAGCCGGTACCTCAGACTCACCCGTGCCTTGTGGCCACCGCGCGACGAGGCTGCTGGAGGGTGGCGGGGCTCAGGAGCGCGACTCCGGCTGCAACGCTGGCTGCTGGCAGCAGCGGCTCTCTGAGAGGAGCGCGTGAGGGCGGTGGGCAGCGGCGCGAGGCAGCTGGAAGGTCGGCCGTCAGCCGGAAGGTTGGAGGGAGCCGGAGGAGCCGTCAGCCGGAAGGGAGCCGGAGGAGCGGGGAAGCGAGCGTGCGTGCGTGCAGTGACCGTCGCCATGACAGGAGAGGCAGGGCTGTTTCGTCTAGCGAAGCAAGCCCGTAGGAAAATCCGTCTTGCGAAGCACCTCAGAAAACGAAAAACCCTTTCGTCTAGCGAGTTTTTCGTCTTCCGAGGCATTCGTCTTGCGGGGTACCACTGTATCTGTATTGTCCCTGTTATACCTAATTGCAAATTCAAATGTATCCCTATCGTGTTTTATGACTTCCTTGATATTGTATGTGGGCTGGAACTGGTATGTGACCGAAATAATAAAATTCATACTTGTCCGCCACCTTGCAGAAGCTAAGCAGACACGTGTTTGGTCACTAACTGTATGGAAGACCACAAGTACGTGCCGCTGTGGGTTCAGTGATGGAAGAAAGGCCAGATACGATTGTATTTTAAAATATATATATTTTAAAATACTAGAAATTGACAGGTTTATCACTATGAATGATATGTCTGTATGCCAGCCCAAGGATCAGAAACAGAAAATCTCTCAATACCAGCTGCTGGGGAACCCAAGTAGAGAGTGTGCTGCTACTGAATAGGACGCTGGACTAGATGGGCCTTTGATGTCATCCAGCAGGGCACCTCTCAGGGTCTTAAACCTGCCTGTCATTTTAGGGTGAGCACAACATACGTTGACTGAACGTGCTTCTTACCTGGGGGTGGTAGACGCTCAGAGATTTCACTTTGTGCAACGGCAGCAAGACCCGGATGAGGAACATCTTGTGCTCTTCCTTCAGGGGCAAAGCAAATCCATTGATTATACTGAGGAGAAGGGAGAGAATAGTAAACATCCAAGACTCGCACTGTCTGTGGCGTGTTTGTATGTGCACAGAGCAGTTCCCAGCCTCCCCGCCTTGCTGCTGTGCCTCATCGTCAGGATATCCTGCAGGAAACATCTGCAATGCTCCCAGGGACTCAGCTGCAGGGTTCATATCATGCTTTCTTGAAAGACTCTTAAGCAGAAATGTGTGTGTGTGTGTGTGTGTAAATTTCACTTGACAGCCTAGCTAGCAATCACCTATTGAGGCTAAATCCTGGTAAGACAGAAGTACTGTCTCTGGGGGACAGGCAGCTGTGGGGGACTCCCTGGTCCTGAATAGGGTAACTGTGCTGCTAAAAGACCAGGTGAGCAGCCTGCGGGTCATTTTGGACTGACAGTGACCATAGAAGCACAGGTTAATTCTGTGTCCAAGGTGGCTGTCTACCAGCCCCATCTGGTATGCCAACTGAGACCCTACCTGCTGTGCATTGTCTCACCAGAGTGGTACATGTCCTGGTTATCTCCCACTTGGACTATTGCAACATGCTCTACGTGGGGCTACCTTGGAAGGTGACTTGGAAACTACAGCTAATCCAGAATGCGGCAGCTAGACTGGTGACTGGGAGCGGCTGCCGGGACCATATAACACCTGTCCAAAAGGATTCATATTGGCTTCTAGCACATTTCCGAGCACAATTCAAAGTGCTGGTGCTGACCTTTAAAGCCCTAAACAGTCTCGGCCCTGTATACCTGAAGGAGTGTCTCTACCCACACCATCCAGCCCAGACACTGAGGTCCACCTCCGAGGGCCTTCTGGCAGTTCCCCCACTGCGAGAAGTGAAGTTATAGGGAACCAGGCAGAGGGCCTCCTCAGTAGTGGCACCCGCCCTGTGGTAAAAGGTAAAAAAACCCTGGAGGATTAAGTCCAGTCAAAGGCGACTATGGGGTTGCAGTGCTCATCTCGCTTTTCAGGTCAAGGGAGCTGGCATTTGTCCACAGACAGCTTTCCGGGTCATGTGACCAGAGTGCCTAAACTGCTTCTGGCACAACGGAACACTGTGACAGGAGCCAGAGCACATGGAAATGCTGTTTACCTTCCTGCCGCAGCAGTACCTATTTATCTACCGTATTTTTCACTCTATAGGACGCACTTTTCCCCCTCCAAAAATGAAGGGGAAATGTGTGTGTGTCCTATGGAACGAATGCAGACTCCTTGGCTTCAGCGATAGCAACGCGAAGCCTCCGAAGCGCAGAGGGAGCGCTCCCTCCGTGCTCCGGAGGCTTCGCGTTGCTATCGCTGAAGCCTGGAGACCGAGAGGGGTCGGTGCACAGTGGGAACCCGCGCTGCGCTCCGAAGGCTTTGGGTTCCTTTTGCTGAAGCCAGGAGAGCAAGACTCCTGGCTTCAGCAGAGAGGGAGAGCTGCCCAGCGCCCCTTCAGCGAAGCGGGAGGAGAAATGGAAGGGCCTCCGTTTCTCCTGCCACTTCGCTGAAGGGGTGCTGAGCAGAGAGGGGGAGAATTTTTTTCCCCTTCTTCTCCCCCTCTAAAACAAGGTGCGTCCTATGGTTGGGTGCGTCCTATAGAGTGAAAAAGACGGTACTTGCACTGGCGTGCTTTCGAACTGCTAGGTTGGGAGGAGCTGGGACAGAGCAACGGGAGCTCACCCCATTGCAGGGATTCGAACCGCCAACCTTCCCATCGGCATGCCCAAGAGGTTCAGTGGTTTAGACCACAGCACCACCTGCGTCCCTTCCACCCCGTGTCCAGTTCTGGGCACCACAATTCAAGAAGGACACTGACAAACTGGAACGTGTCCAGAGGGCAACCAAAAGGGTCCAAGGCCTGGAAACGATGCCTTATGAGGAATGGCTAAGAGAGCTGGGCATGTTTAGCCTGGAGAAGAGGAGGTTAAGGGGTGATATGATAGCCATGTTCAAATATATAAAAGGATGTCACATAGAGGAGGGAGAAAGGTTGTTTTCTGCTGCTCCAGAGAAGCGGACATGGAGCAATGGATCCAAACTACAAGAAAGAAGATTCCACCTAAACATTAGGAAGAACTTCCTGACAGTAAGAGCTGTTTGACAGTGGAATTTGCTGCCAAGGAGTGTGGTGGAGTCTCCTTCTTTGGAGGTCTTTAAGCAGAGGCTTGACAACCATATGTCAGGAGTGCTCTGATGGTGTTTCCTGCTTGGCATGGGGTTGGACTCGATGGCCCTTGTGGTCTCTTCCAACTCTATGATTCTATGAACACCCTCCCATTAGATGTCAAGGAGATAATTAACCATATGACTTTTTAGAAAACTTCCGAAGGCAGCCCTGAATAGGGAAGTTTTTAATGGCTGTTGTTTTCTTGTGTTTTTGATATTTTGTTGGGAGCTGCCCAGAGTGGCTGGTTAACCCTATCAGATGAGCGGCATATAAATAATAAAAATATTATTATTGTTCCTGCCAAGGAGCCCCCTACAGAACAGGGAGGGAATAATAAAGAGAAAGGTGTACCTCTTACCTCCCTAAAATCTCTAGCAGTTCTGCAATTCCATTATGGTGTTCTGTCTCATAGATAAACCTGAATAGAGAGAAGCAAGTGTCAAGTAGAAAACACAGGCTGGCTTCACGGGAACAGAGGCTTGTGCTCTCCACCCCCAAAATAAAAATGCTCCACATTCTGTCCCTGGAGGGGAGCAGGAAATCTGTAGCCATAAGCAGCACATCTGCATAGATTTAGTCGCTGTGTTCTGCTTTCTAAAGTGGGGAAGGCAAATAGGTCTGGATGTTTCTGGGCAAGGAATTCCAACGACAGGGGGAAAGCATGGCGCAGACAGGGTGCGGCAAATAGGAGCGATAGGGAAGGAGAGGCTTGCAATGGGCCCTGAGATGCTTGCCCTGATCCTGCCATCAGGTACCATAATACCTAATCTTCCCTGCAGCCTTGTGAATCAGAAACTCCCCAGCCGGCACGGCCCATGACTGAGGATGCTGGGAGGGGTCATCCGACAACATCTGGAGGTTTGCAGGTTCCCTGTTCCTGTTCTCAGTCACTCGTAGGTCTTCCATCTATTTATCTAATCATTGTTGGAGTTAAGAGGACTACATGAAACTCCAAGGAAATGCAGTGCAACCGCTCAAATTAGGATTGAATCCTCCACACACACAAACATTCACAATATATTAAATATTGCCAGTATTTACCTGTAAAATATGTTGTTGATCTGCCGCCTTATATACGCTCGGAGGCCCAAGAATTTCCCATAAATCCTATGCAAAATAGTCTTCAGAAAGTCCCGCTCTCTGGGATCTTCACTGTCAAACAGGTCCAGCAGCTGTGGATGGAGGATTTAATTACTCCCTTGGGCACTCGAATCCAGCACTAACCGATTCTCCCCACCCCACCTTCTGCTGGTGCAAAGGAGGGGCACTGGTGCTTTGTCCATGCTTTTCCCTTCATTTCAGCAACTGTTTGCAGTGAAATAGCTGCTGGAACAAAAAAAAGGGGGGGGGCTTCTTTTGCTGCCTGCTAGTGCTTTGAAGTCTTGACTTTGGGATTTCAAAGCACTAAATGCCCTAATGTCATTTGTGATGCCAGCTGATTGCTCTGCCCCAAACTATCAAATTTTGCAGATGTGGCAGGTCCTGATAAGGATCCGACCCGTGAAGCCGGAATGATTCTCTGCCCCTAAGACTCAAGGAGATCAAACTCATACTCAGAGAATAACTCCGTTGAAACAAATGGGCATTAAGTCACGCTTCTTCATTTCAATAGGTCTACCCCAAGTATGACTTAGACAGAGATGTTGAACTGTTTCTTTAAATCTAAAGGTTCATCATTGTTTCACCCAATGTGTATACCTTTAAGGGGCCAGAGCAAGGGCCAGAGTAAACTAACGAGATCCAGCTTTACAGCTGTGAGACATAGCAGGTGCTGCTGAGTTGCATTGATTAAGCTGTGTTGGGAATTGGCTGCAGTATATAAGGAGCAGCACCTAGCTCTGCCATTCACCCTGGGGATGGGTTGGTGGTTGGGTCGTGTTTGTTTGTAGATGTATTTGGTGTATACGGAGTTTTTGTTTTTCTTATTAAAACCTTGTCTAAGTTATTTTTGAGTCCCTTTTTTTTATGCATGGTCTCCCCAGCAAGCTCTCCGCAGCGTTACTACACTGCGAAAAGCCAACAAGAGACACCACTACAGAGAAGGTTCTCTCCTGTATTGTCATATACGGTATCGCATGAAATGGTGGAATATGGAGAAGAGCATCTGTTAATACATAATATAGCAAAAGGTGATCACATAATGTAACATTTTGTGGGTGGGTGTGGTGTGGATATATATCCCACAATCAAGTATTTGTTCGCTATGCATTTAGACACCTTCAAAGGTATCACAACCAAATTTGATGCGATGGTTGATGAAATCAGGCAGCAGGGTTTTTTTGTTTACACTTGGATGCAACTGGATGCCATTTTGAATCAAGATGGCGGACTGAGAGTGGAAATCAACATAGAATTAAAGTCAGTGTTCCATCAGTGCAAGGATTATCTCCTCCCCCAACCCTGCAGAGCAGATTTCTGGGGGGGGGGGGGCACAGGGTGTGTGTGTGTGTGCATGTCTGTGTGTGCAGGAGAGGTAAGTTCCACTGCACAAACACAAATCCTTGTGGTAACGGAACGAGTGACTGGGTACCAACCATATCTCTTTGTTCCATTTTTTCCCTTGACCCATGAGACTGGATCCTGCCATTACCAATTTTCTGTTTTTATTACACTGTTTTGCTTTTAGTATGGGTTCCCCCAACCTGGGGAGAGATTGCCCAGCCAACTGGATCCCTCCCCAAGGTCACCTGTTGGCTCCACCTCTTCTCTATCCTGTCCTGACCGGCGGCTCCCATGCCATTTTTAAATATTAAGCAGTTTAGAAATCCTTTGAAATAAATGCCAAGTTAGGAGGAAGCTGCAACTACTTACTGACAATACAAACTTCTGGTCAATATATTTCTTGGCTATGTTTGGTTGGAAGTCTGGGGACTCCAAGAACCTCAGAAAGAATTCATAAACCAGCTAAAAAGGGAGTGGGAAGGGAAAAAACAGGAAAAGGATTATTTGTAAGTATAAGACTGGTTATTTGTATTGTGTACCTGCTGCAAATACAGGGATGCAGAAGTTGTGCCCCTTCAGCCAGTTAAACCACAAAAATTGGTTAAACCTATCTGAAGAACAGTTAAAGCCCACTGACAACTATAAAAATTGTACAGATTATCCATTGGGTTTGGGTGTGGCCTCATGCCTGCCAGTTAATAGATTGTATCAGAAACTGAAAATAATTTCCAGAATGGAAAGAGGAATGCTTTCCTTTCTTTCTTTTTTTAAAGAATTGAATGGCTTTAGCTTGACAGTCCTTCTAAATGATAAAGGAGATGACAGAATGGGAGACAGGACAGAATGGGAAAAGATTCTTCCTGGCTTGTGAAAGCTAAATAAAAAGAAAGGAAGTATGTAATATCAGAGAGATGCGAGAGCAGATTGGCACAGGAAAGAGGAGCCAAAATGATGTCTCTAGAGGAAGCTTTTATCTTTATTTTCCCTGCCAGCGGGAGAACAGTCATGTCACAGGACCTCTGAGAAAGAAGACTGCAGAAAGGCAGACAATTTCATCTCAGCAGGAGCCTAATTCAGTGATTAAAGACCTACGTTATTATGCTGGTAGGAGAGGCCCTTCCATTGCAATACAAAGGGACCAACAGTGGGACCCATGCAGGTTTATTTGGAAGCAAACGTGCTCCTGGGATAGCTCAGTTGGTAGAAGATGAGACTCTTATTAATCTCAGGGTTGTTGTTGGGCAAAATTGCAGGGGGGGTGTGGACTAAATGACCCTCGTGGTCCCTTCCAACTCTATAATTCTGTTTCAAGTCTCATCAACATACTGCATAGGAGCTTAAGAAGTTGCCGTATGCTAAACCTTGGTCCTTCGAGCCCAGCACCAACTTGTTGTTGAAGCAAGCATACAGGAAACGAAAGACGAAGAGATCAAATCAGTTATGATTAAATGGGCACAAGATATAGGACATAATATACAATTTGAGGACTGGGAAAAGCTGTGGAAGGTAGACTTGAAATTTACAGACTGTTCTCTTTTGAAAGAAAATTATATGAAAATGATGTATAGATGGTATATCACACCAGTAAAAATGGCAAAAATGTACAAAACCGGGTCAGATACATGTTGGAAATGTAAAGAAAAAGAAGGTACTTTGTATCATATGTGGTGGGAATGTAGAGAAGTTAAAAAAAATTGGGAGATGAAATATAACGAATTGAAAAAAATGTTCAAAATGACATTTGTAAAAAAACAACAACCCAGAAGCATTTTTGTTAGGGATTTTGGACAAAACCTGCCAAGAAAAAGCAAGAGTCTTGCTAGCACAAGGATGGAAGAATGAGAAAATCCCAACGAAAAATAATGGCAAGAAAAATTGATGAGCTATGCGGGATTGGCAAAGTTAACATATAAACTACGTGAGAAGGACAACCGTGACTTCAAGGAAGAATGGGAACTTTTTACAAACTATCCAAAAAAACAACAAAAGGATTTGGACTCCTTGGCAGGTTTTGAATAAACATCCACAAATTTATTAGTAGAACGTATGATAGATAAGGCAATGATATGTACAATTTTACAACATGCAGAGATTAACATGTATAAACAAATCAGAGAGGGGAGCTGAGGGAAGACTTTGGTGGGTGGGAGAGGGAGGGAGGGGGAAAGGGGGGATTTAATTGGTTATCTTGATTTATAATTTGATTTGTTCAATAAAAATATTTATTTAAAAAATAGAAGAAGTTGCCTTATGCTAAACCTTGGTCCATCGAGCCCAGCACCAGCTGGCTGCTGCTCTCCAGAGTTTCAGGCGAGAGTCTTCCACAGACTTATTTGCAGCTGCTGTGGATTCCACCTGGGACCTTTTGCATGCAAAACATTGCTCCAGCACTGAGCTACAGCCCTTCTCCCTAACAAAAGCCAAGGCGGCCGGGACATCTCAGAGGCAGTACCCTCCATGGGCCCCACCTCCTAGCCACAAAATGTTTAAAGAGCGATGGCTGGTGGAGGAAAACCACTTGGAACTTCTGTCTGGAAAAAAATCAGCATGCTCTCTCCTGCTCCCTCTTTCAGATCCTAGGAGCTTATGCCAAGTAGCTGCTCATTTCACATATAAGCAAGTCACTGGTTCTCCATCGACCCGAGAAAGAGACCAAGTAGGGCAGGGTCTAAATAATAATAATAATTATTATTAAATGAATATGATGCAACTGTGCTGAGGGCAGAGGTGAGTGGCTGTAATCTGTCCTGCCTAGGAGACCGACTAGGAACTTTGCTAGAAGCCTTGAGTTCCATCATGTACGAAAAGCAAGATTTAAATTATGATTATTTATTAAATTTATTAGTCACTTTTTGCCTTATTTACAAATGGAACTCAAGCAGATCCACATAATACGTGAGCGACACATACATTAAAACAAGCATAAAAACAAAATTGAAAAATCTAAAACTCGCTCACATTTTTAAAAGACAGGACTAAAGCAACCCACCCACTGATGGAGGTCACATATAATTACAGTGGTGCCCCGCAAGGCGAATGCCTCACAAGACAGAAAACCCGCAAGACGAAAGGGTTTTCCGTTTGCAGAGGCGCTTCGCAGGACGAATTTCCCTATGGGCTTGCTTCGCAAGACGCAAAATGACGAAAAAATTTGATTTTTTTTTTTTGCTCCAAAACCCCTTATTTTGAATCGCTAAGCTGCTAAAAGCATTTTAGCAGCAAAACCGCTAATCCCCCACCCCTTAAAAAGCCGTTTTTAGCCCTTAAATCGCCAATAGCGCTAATAGCGCTACTCCGTCAATGGGCTTGCTTCGCAAGACGAAAAAACCGCAAGACGAAAAGACCCGCGGAACGGATTCTTTTCGTCTTGCGAGGCACCACTGTACAAGTCAAAGGCCTGGGCAGAAGGGGGGAAAGGATTTTGTCTAGCACCTCAGTGTAAATTATGATGGTGCCAGGTGTGCCTCCCTGGGAAGAGCATTTCACAAGAGGGGAGCCACCACTGAAAAGGCCGTTTCTCGTGTTGCCATGCTCTGACCTTCCATGGAGGGTAGCACAAGGGGAAGGTACTCACATGACGATTACAGGGTCTGGGTGCGGCCAAATTCTATATAGTATTACCTGAAGGTGTGGCCAAGCAGCTTCTAGCGTAGGTTCGTCTTCCTCAGGGTCAAATTCTGCTCCCGTAGGATTGGATGACGGGGGAAGCGTACGGAAGAGATTTACTGAAAACTGAAGATGCGATAAGGAAGTTGAGAAGTTTGGGAAAGTTGAGAAGTTATTGCCGTTATTGTTTCTTAATGTATTTACAATATTAAAAAACACAACTACAGTGGTACCTCGGGTTAAGAACTTAATTTGTTCTGGACGTCTGTTCTTAACCTGAAACTGTTCTTAACCTGAAGCACCACTTTAGCTAATGGGGCCTCCTGCTGTCGCTGCGGCTGCACGATTTCTGTTCTCATCCTGAAGCAAAGTTCTTAACCCGAGGTAATATTTCTGGGTTAGTGGCGTCTGTAACCTGAAGCGTTTGTAACCCGAGGTACCACTGTATATATAACATAGTTAACAAACAAAACAATACAACCCATAAAGTTCAAACGGTCCAAAGATTGTTTAATTAGCCAAAGGTCTGGGAGAAGAGAAATGTTTTCGCCGGGTGCCTAAAGATATGTAGTGAAGGCACCAGGCGAGCCTCCCTGGGGAGAACATTCCACGAACAGGGGGCCACAACAGAAAAGGCCATATGTTGCCATCTTCAGGGCCTCTGATGGAGGAGGCACACAAAGAAGGACCTCAGATGATGATCACAAGTTTAACGCAGTGCCGCTTTATCAGAAGGGCCACACACCCAACACATTTTGTATAACACCTATCGAAATGACGAGCTTTGTACAGAATCCCACTCTGCATCACGTGCACATTTTGGTACCCACAACCTCTCACACTATTAACCCTTTTCAGCCTGGAAGTACAGAACACGCCTTTCTTGGAGTGTTTAAGAGATGTCGCCGCCCGAAGCACAACCCAGCCATAAGCTCGGCCCTTACCATGATAACAGCTTCGGGGTAAATGGCCTCTGTGACAACATCCCGGTTGTGTGTGATGTATTCCACCATCTCGTTGAGGCCCGCTCGCTTCACCTCTTTGAACTTCAAGTCACTGAGCGGGTCAGAGACAAAGTCGAAGAGGACGCAGCATTGCCGCAGCTTCTGTATAAAGAGCTCTTCCCGTTCGTGAGGAGGTGCATCTGAGGAAACAGAGAGAGAAGGCAAAAAAGGAGAGTCCTCTTTTTCCACTGCAGCTCATCAGTTGAGCCGAAGGACCAAGGAAGGGCCTGGCAGCTGGCAAAAGGCCCGCCTACTCCAGCATCCTATTCTCACGGTAGCCAATCGGATGCTCACATGAAACCCACAAGCGGGACCTGAGTGCAAAAGCAGTGCCCTCATTGGTGACTGCTAGAAACTGGCATTCTGAGGGACACTGGCTTCAACAGTGGAGATGGAACAATAGTCATTGTGGCTAGTAGTCGCTGACAGCCTTAAAGGTAAAGGGTAAAGGGACCCCTGACCATTAGGTCCAGTCGTGTCCGACTCTGGGGTTGAGGCGCTCATCTCGCTTTATTGGCCGAGGGAGCCGGCGTACAGCTTCCGGGTCATGTGGCCAGCATGACTGAGCCGCTTCTGGCGAACCAGAGCAGTGCACAGAAACGCCGTTTACCTTCCCGCCAGAGCGGTACCTATTTATCTACTTGCACTTCGACGTGCTTTCGAACTGCTAGGTTGGCAGGAGCTGGGACCGAGCAACGGGAGCTCACCCTGTCACGGGGATTCAAACCGCCGACCTTCTGATCGGCAAATCCTAGGCTCTGTGGTTTAACCCACAGCGCCACCCGCGTGCCCGCTGATAGCCTTACCCTCCATTCATTTGTCTAATTCTGCAGGAGCGGCTTCCACACCGTGCTGTGTGTGAAGAAGTACTTGGAGCACCTGACATCAAAATGGGATGGATTGCTATCCTTTCTCTTGCCTCTTTTCTCTTGCCTCTCTTTATGGTCCTTCTGCTCTGCGCATGCTCACTGAGAGAGACTGGAGTAAGCAGCAGCTCCAAGTTTTCAATGCACCTTTGCTATGAACCACTGGCGAACCTCAAGCAACCTGCTCTCTCTCTCTCGCTCAACCCCAGCCTCTCCCAATCCTGTAATATGGTATTACGATGACAATGACCTACCTCGCAAGGCTGTTGTAACAACTACAGAGGTAACATGCATGAAGTACTTTGGATATTTCTACACACACACACACATTTTTTCCACTATCATAAGAAGTGTTCTGTTGGATCAGACCAAAGATTTATCTACCGTAATCTAAAATACTGTTTTCAACAGCAACCAGCCAAGGGGCCGTCTTTGCCATTCCACTCCCTGCGCCTTGAGCAGTCTTCCCTCCTTCCATGTCCTTCAAATCCTTCCTCCAGAGCCTATTCCTGCACTTAACCAAGGAATCGAAGCTTTCTTTTATTACATTTGAGATGCAGCAGAGTATCTAATTCAGGTCTTTTAATTCCTCTAAATATTTTGGGCACACAAACTTGTGACCCTTCCATGAAGTGCAATCCCATGACACGCCATTTGTAACGTAGCGCAATGTCCTGGAATGTAGTGAGAGAGATCTGCACAGTGTGGAGAGGCAAAAAAGAAAGCACCCCAAAGTGTTTGAAGCAAGAAGGACAGTAGAGAGGCAATGCTAAATTAAACCTGCCCGATTCACGCTGGAAGATGTCGAATTATGATGCTTTGGGGAAAGCCACCTTCCATAAATGGATTACTTCAGATTTCCTTAAAGCTTGAATTTGTTTTACTCTGTATTGTTTTATTTGATGCTTTAATGTGTTGCAAGCTGCTTTAAAATATAAAGCAGTATAGGTATGAAACAAATAATAATAATAATCAAATTCACTGGGGGAAAATGACACCTAGACATTCCATTGTAGCAACCATAACCTGGGTTTAAGGTGCCATTTGGCAATTAGATTATATACCTGGGTTTCCAATACTGTGTGAAGGCAACATAAATATGCCAGATACACCCAGGTTTGCCAATATCCAGTATCTGTGTCCTTCACGCTCTCCACTCTCTGACTTCTCAATATGCAAAGCTACTTCCTTTCCATGACTTGATTCCAAGTACAAGAGCTGGGCTTCCTTGCTGCTGAATCTGCAACGTGATGGCAGAATCTCCTGGCTCTTCCCCTCACCTGAAGGGAGAATAACTGCGGTGGTGTTCCTTAGCATTGTCATGCAGCGTGATGCCTTCCCCAGACTCAGGAGCTGCTTTCCTTTCAGCACTGCAGCTGCTTAAACCAGCATGACTCACAGCTGAATCAGTCCTGTTTCTACCTGTAGAAACCTTCCCGGGTGTCACACAGGCTAACTAGCCGTTGCCTGGTAGGCATTAGGGGATTTTGATTAACAGCAGAAAGGGTACGGGCTGTTCTGAAAGTCTTAGAACGTGCTGGACTCTCTTATTTGGGTAAGTATTTCTATTGAATGGCTTTCTGGCCATACTACTGCTGTTGTAAGCATGTTCACTGTGACATCTGTGGGTTGATGGAGGAATTAAAAGTATGACGAGATCTGTTATAGAATCAAACCAAATTGTGTCAAAGCCATCTTTTTTATATATACTTCCCACAGCCTTCAATCTTCCTGTTACCTTTTCAGCTAAAGTAAATGGCCAGATTACCTGGATAATGTTAATCCTAGACCAGTTTCCCACCACTTACTTTTCAGCCGCTGCCAAAAATATAACTAAGTCCTTGTAGGAACACCCGTGTTTTAATTATCAAATATGGGCAAGAACACTAGCTAAGTAATGCACTGTTGCTTACAACCTGGACTCTCCTCTGCTGGAGGTTCTTAGCCAGAGACTGGGTGGCCCATCCCTGACAGGGGCGCTATAGCAGGATTCCTGGGACTAGATCAGAGTTCTCCAACCTTGGGCCCTTAAAATAACAAATAACAATAATTTATACTGCGCTCATTGGGCTGGGTTTCCCCAGCCGCTCGGCCGTTCAAATCCCAGCGACGGGGTGCGTTCCCGTTGCTCGGTCCCTGTTCCTGCCAACCTAGCAGTTCAAAAAGCACCTCAAAGTGCAAGTAGATAAATAGGTACCGCTCCAGTGGGAAGGTAAACGGTGTTTCCGTGCACTGCTCTGGTTCGCTTAGTCATACTGGCCACATGACCTGGAAGCTGTACGCCGGCTCCCTCGGCCAGTAAAGGGGGATGAGCACCGCAACTCCAGAGTTGTCCACGACCGGACCTAATGGTCAGTGGTCCCTTTACCTTTACAACTCCTTCTCACCTTTAAGGGCAGGGAGCTTCTGGAGTTCCCGGTTTTTGCTTAAGTTGAAGCGGGAGGAGCTCTGCCGCCGCTCCTTCTTTACAATCTGGGGTCCCCCTGAATACTTGATCTTATTCAGCTGGGTTGGTGGGGGGGTGCTGTTGCTGGGTCGCTTATTCGAGGTCTGCTGCTGCTGCTGTTGCTGCTGCTGCTGCTGCTGGACCTGACAAGAGAAGGAGGTACACAGACAAAAAATGGTTAAGTACTAACTTGACATCAACGCGCCTGTAAGTAGTCAGTGGTTTGCTGTAGATAAAAGAGTCGGCGCGCTATGTTGGTTAGAGCGTCAGATGCGATCTTGGGAGACCAGGGTTCGAGTCACCACTTGTCCATCAAGTCTGCTGGATGAACAGATCCCATTCGCAACCAGAGGTACCACTGTAATGCTCGAACAAAGCCCGAAACCTGTGGCTTGCACTCATCCTGCAAATCAGGATACAGGCAGCGTTAAACCTAAACCACCTCTTGGAGGTGAACCTAAGCCTCGGGATGTACTCTTCAGCCCCACAATGCTTCCCCCCAAAAAACTACCGTATTTTTTGCTCTATAAGACTCACTTTTTCCCTCCTAAAAAGTAAGGGGAAATGTGTGTGCGTCTTATGGATCGAATGCAGGTTGCTCAGTTATCCCAGAAGCCAGAACAGCAAGAGGGATTGCTGCTTTCGCTGCGCAGCGATCGCTCTTGCTGTTCTGGCTTCTGAGATTCAGAATATTTTTTTTTCTTGTTTTCCTCCTCTAAAAACTAGGTGCGTCTTGTGGTCTGGTGCTTCTTATAGAGTGAAAAATACGGTACCTCCTAGGAGAAAAGAAACCTGGAACGCATCATGCTAGCTTGACTTTCCTTTATTTCTTTTGAAGACTCCTAGGGCACACATACAAACAAAATGTAGGCTTTTTCCTTCTTCCTGCAAGACCTTTTAGAAACTGTTCCAGCAATTGATTACCTTGCCATTATTTCACAGTGAGGTCCGTAAGGCATAGCTGTTAAAATGGAAAAGAAACCCTATACATTTTTAACACAGGGCCCTATTTTCCCATTTGCCTGGGCTCTCTCCTTTAAGAGGCTCCGTTGCCGTTTACATTGATTCCCCCCCCCCCTTTTTTTCTTTTACCGTAACACATTCATTCATTAAATCAGGGATGCAGAACTCTCAGGTCTGGAGGGCCCACTATAGAGCTCCAGAACTCTCTCTGTGGCTTTCAGGACTCTGCCTAGGCTACATGCCTCTTCTCAGACCACACACCTCACCAGCCCTATGTCACCAGCCTCTACGAGTGCTTTTGCCTGCCTGTAACCTGCTCTTGAACTGTGATAATGACTCTTGCTCACCTGGATGGAGAGACAGGTATATGGGTACCGATAACTCTTGACTTCTGCATGGCTGAAATGTAGTCTACAGTGGTACCTCTGTAGGTTAAGAACTTACGGTAATTCGTTCTGGAGGTCCGTTCTTAACCTGAAACTCATCTTAACCTGAGGTACCACTTTAGCTAATGGGGCCTCCTGCTGCTGCCGCACGATTTCTCTTCCCATCCTGAAGCAAAATTCTTAACCCGAGGTACTATTTCTGGGTTAGCAGAGTCTGTAACCTGAAGCGTCTGTAACCCAAGGTACCACTGTACTGTATAAAAGGTTAAGACTCATAGCTCTGCCCACATTTTGCCTCTAGTCAAGGTTGGTAACTCAAGATATATAAGCCAATCACCACTGAATGGCACCTTAAACCTAGGTTGCAGTCACCACAAGGGAATGTCTAGGCCAGGGTTAGAAACTGGGATAGAAAAGCTAGGAGCCAAATGGCTTCTGGGACCTGGGTTGTGAGCGCCATTGTAGGGGAAACAATACTTTATTTATTATTTTGATAAGCATGAACTAATATGCAATTCACATAAGCGACACATTGTTAATGTCACAATTTTAGCAGAAATTGTTAATACATGTTTAATCTGATGTTTACAATAGCAATATTGGCATCATACTTCAGTTTTCAAAACACTCTACTCTTTAATCCAAACTCTTCTTAATTGTTAAATTCTTTAACATATTGTCTCTGCTTAACATATACTTCGAGGTTTCAAAGCACAAAAAGCCAGGCACAAAAAATTGCACCCAGACTTTCTGAGGTGCTCGCAAAGAGAGAATCTTTAGGCGCAAAATACACCCGGCGCCCTGCTAATTTCGAACCCTGGTCTAGGCACCATTTTTTTTTGGCGATTTAATTTATTATTGCTATTCATTTCTATACCGCTCTATTTTTTAAAGGAAAAAAAATCTCAAAGCCATTTACAGCACATTAAAACACCAAATGAAACAAGCCAGAATGAAACAAGTTCAAGCTTCAAGGAAAATATTTCAGATCTTTCTCTAAGTGACATTTTGCTTTCCCCATATTTATTTACCTACTTAATTCATATAGCTGGCCCAAAGCAGAGGGACTTTAGGAAACCAGAGTGGTATAGCGCTTAGAGCAGGCATCCCCAAACTCGGTCCTCCAGATGTTTTGGGACTACAATTCCCATCATCCCTGTAAGATAGGGATGATGGGAGTTGTAATCCCAAAACATCTGGAGGGCTGAGTTTGGGGGTGCCTGGTTTAGAGTGTCAGACTAGGAGCTGGGAGATCGGGGCTCAAATCCCCAGGGAAGCTCACTGGGTGACCTTGGGCCAGTCACAGCGTCTTGTCGTACCTCACAGGGTTGTTGTAAGGATTATCTGAGGGGGGGGGGAGCCATGTACAGTGGTGCCCCACAAGACGAATGCCTCGCAAGACGGAAAACCCGCTAGACGAAAGGGTTTTCAGTTTTTCGATGCGCTTCGCAGGATGAATTTCCCTATGGGCTTGCTTCACAAGACGCAAATGTCTTGCGAGTCTTGAGATTTTTTTTTGCTCCCCACCCCCTTTTTCTAAGCCGCTAAACCGCTAATAGCCTTTCAGCAGCTAATCCGCTAATCCTTTAATAGCCGCTAATAGCCGCTAAACCGCTAACAGCGCTAATCCGCTAATAGGGTTGCTTCGCAAGACGAAAAAACCACTAGACGAAGAGACTCGCAGAACGAATTAATTTCGTCTTGCGAGGCACCACTGTACTCCTGAGGAAAAGGTGGGATATAAATGCAATAAATAAGCTCTTCTGCTTACTTTCTTAAGAAAACAGGAGGGGCCAGTCAGATGGAGGTGTCAGTTGCGAACCTGGCATCCAGAGACCTCCACGTGGTCACAACTGGACCTGTGCCAGTTGCAAAACGCACCAGGGGAATTTCTAACACTGCCTCTGGCCATGCCCATCACGGGCGTATGACCCATGGGAATGCAAACTGAGTTCCAAGACTGAAAAAGGTTCCCCAGCTCCACATTAAATGAAAAATGATTTTTAAAAAAATTTAAAATGCAGGCAAGGCGGACACCCTCACAGAATCCCAAAAGAACAAGCGTCTTGTCTTCACTAAGGACTAGCTCACACATGCATGCTCACTGCTCCTTATCTACAGCAGCAAGCCGCCACTTAGTGCACATGTGAATGAGCCATCACAGATCAAATGCCTGCCTCCACCCCCACCCCCCAGGCAGAACTGCCGTATCATCCAATGTCAGAACCACAGCACTTCCAAATGGAGACAGCTTGCTCATTCTGCTGAGAGCCACCAAGCTTCGGAGGCGGGGGACTAGTGCCATGCGTGACTCAGCCCTGGGTGTGTTTGAATTCATGCTTGCTGCTCGTTAATAAGTGCCCTGTTATCTTAAGAGGATAATTTCACATTTGCAGAGGGTGGGTCACCTCAACAGCATAATGAAGTGGATGAAGCAGCAGACACCGGTCGCAGAAGAGTTTTGCGCAGAAAATGTCAAACCTTTCTCCTTTTGCACAGCCACCTGGCAGAACTCTGCACGCAAATCCGAAAGAAGACAAAAATCTAGGCAAGGCTTTCCCCATCATACAAAACAGGCTGAAGTGGTGGGCTGGTGGGCTGCGAATACTGCATTGTGAACGCAGTAGCCAGACACCTGGGCTTGAGCTGATCATCTGGCCAAACTGCATGACATCAAACTGCAAAGTCTGGACTCTACGGTTCTTTGCATCTTACCGCAACCTCACACACAAAAACCCTGAAATGCAAAGTCCTTTGCTGCCTCTGCACCCGGTCTCCTTCCCACCCCACCTTTTGGGCCTTCATCTGCTGTTCTTTTCGAAACCTGCTTTTATCTCCTTGAGCCGAACTCTCCTTGGGTTTACTCTCCCAAAGAGCTAATTAGGAGTCTCTCCATGCTGATCCGCCCCAAAGCCAGCGAGAGGAAAGCAACAAAAGGATTGGTAAGCTAGTCACAGTGCAGGATTTCAACAGAGAGCTTTGAAATCGCCTTCCTCCTGAGGTTCCAATGCTCAAGGCAGAGTAACATTAGGAAGAGGATTTAAGAAGTGAGCAAAGTATAGATTTGCAGCATAATAATGAATGGAGACGTTAACAATGAGGCTGGGAAGGAGGAGCTGGAGGGGAGGCAGAGTCCATCGTCCAGACATCAACGCAGCGGTGATAAAATCCAATGGATCAGAGTTGTTTGCTGAGGACAAGGCCCGGGCTGATAAAGTGCTGCAAGAAACAGGCTCGAAGATACTGGTCAATCTTGACCATGATCAAGTTAACACGCTTTAGGAGAGCTTGCACCGCAGAACCAAATGCGTTTTTGGAACGATGTTGATTCACTGTGCTCTGGAATGTAAAGTGTTGTGGCAATATGCACCCTTTGGGAGGAAGGGAGCACTACGAATTGAATGAATGGATTTTATACGGCCATAGCTGCACATTTTATTATTTTGTGCAAGCAATGATGCAATTGCCTTTGTACTCAGCGAGATTTTAATTTTTAAAAGGCTACTTGAAACTAGATGAGGAATGGCTGTCCGTGTGTGTATGCACACACACGCACACACACACGCACACACACACACAGCACTCTCTCTCCAGAGCCCTGGCAAATGTGAAAGCAGGAGGAGATTAAACTGGAGCTGGTATAAACAAATATATCAAAGGGGAGGAGAGGATTCTGCAGGACACCTAGAAACAGGAGAGAGAGAGAGAGAGAGAGAGAGAGGAAAAACATAACAGAACCCCATTCCTAAATGCTGCCCTCATTTTGCCAACACAGGCTAAGTTAGCAAGGCTGGCAGAACTTCCTCCTGGATTCACTCCAAGTTCGTTTCTCGCCTCCCAAATCCAACCCTTAGCAGGTTAATTCAAAACGTTTCAAAAATGGCATTTTTAAAAAAAGGCTCAAAGAACAGGAAGCTCTCCTTACAGGTTTGTGTAGCCCCTCTTTCCCCTCCACGGGGGAGGAGGGAAAGCATTTTTAAGGTCTAGGCGATGTGGGGAGGGGAGAGAGAGAAAGACTGTGGATGGTAGCTATAGGAAATGGGGGAGGCAGTCCCTGGACCAGGGCGGGGGGGGGGGGAGTACTGTGGGAAGCAAACTGGACAAAACAACGCTCTCCAAAAGACATTTGGAAATGGATGGCCCTTTTTCTGCTGCCCAGCCCTCGCTCCCCACTTCTCTTACAAGGGCCATGGGGCGCCTTGCCAGTCCCCACCCCACCCCCACTGCCTGCTGCATATTAACAGGATCTCACCACAGCCAGTTCATTATAAGTCTGAAGAGACCCTGTGCCACTTCTCAGCTCATCCTTCCCCAGAATCTTGAATAGAGTATATTAAAAAGAGAGAGAGAGAGAGAAAGGTTGTATCAGCCTGTCAGTTGGGAGTGTTTCTCAAAAAAAGACGAAAAGAAGAATACACACACACACAAACGAACCTCAACAAAACCTCCACAAAATATAATGACTAATATGAGCCCCCTGGAAGATTTCTGGTTTAGAACCACCTGGCGACAGCAGAATAAGCAGAAACAGCCTCTTATTGTTTTGCCCAGAGGAGATCAGAAGATTTAAAAGACAACAAGCAGAATTATTAGAAGCTCCTGCAACTGAATTGCTGTGCTTTCATCAGAAACGTGCTTGCACAGAGTTTGCTGGCTTAAAAAACAAGCACACTGTCCCGCCCAATTTTTGAGGACAAGAAGAAATAAAAGTCTCTCTCTCTCTCTCTCCGGACTTAATATGTGATGCTTGCTGCTGCATTTTATTTTATTTTTTAAAGCCACTAATAGCAGGCAACAAGGAGGGATGGTTTTCATCAGGACCACAGAGTATGGTTAACCCTTTCCTTCCCTGCCGAAATTCCCCATAAAAATCGCCTCCCACGGCTGCTATCATCAGCATGGAAGGAAACGTGGGTTTTTTGGCACCAGTGGAATGTAAGAACACTCCCCACTGGAAAAGACCAATGGACCAGCTCAGGCATCCCCAACCTTCGGCCCTCCAGATGTTTTGGACTGCAGTTCCCATCATCCCTGACCACTGGTCCTGTTAGCTAGGGATCATGGGAGTTGGAGGCCAAAACATCTGGCGGGCTGCAGGTTGGGGATGCCTGGCCCAGGTGGTCCAACGACCTGGTCTCTCTCTGAGGCCAACCAGTTGGCTATGTAAAGTCCGAAACCAGGACCTTAGCACAGCAACACTCTCTCCCCACTTGCAATTCCCACAACTGGCATTCACAGAAACATTGCCTTCCAAAAGTGGGGACAGAACCTGGTCATGGGGGCTAGTAGCCATTGAGAAGCCCTATCCTCTATGAATGGGAGCTTCCCTCTTGCGGTTAATAGCAGCCGGAGGGGGAGAAGGCGGCCAAGAAGAAAGGTTTAACCTCTTCCCACGCACTGTTGTTCTGATGAAAATTCCTATCTCTGCCAAGCGGCTGCTTTTTTAAAATAAAGAAGGAGCAGCAAGTGCCGAATTTAGCATCACATCCAGTTTCGGCCTTCTGTTCCAACTCTGAAAATGACAAAGCACTAAACACTTGAAACTCAAAAAGAGTTCGAAATATCTCTTTTTAGGATTTCTTTCTCACGTTACAATTTAGCATCCCAAGGTAAGTTGTCGGAAGGAGGCGGTTGGGGTTGGCGAAGGTATCCCTGCATCGCAGGGGGTTGGGGTAGATGGCCTTTGGGGTCCCTTCCAATTCTGTGAAAATTAGCTATAGTAGAATCGCAGGATAAAAGACTGGGCCATTAGCAGCAGAAGCTTAGGATCTCCTGCCCTTTTTGTCAGGGTCTTATAAGTGAACAAGTCTGCAGAATCCTTCATCCCTCTCTTTATGTGGGAAGGAACTGCTGTGACCATTCCTACTCCTGGCTAGTGGGATGGAGGAACCACAGCTTTTTAACAGAAAGCCAGAGCCAAGGTACAAAATCAGATTCCCCATGCAATGCATCTTTTGCTGGACATCTTAGATTGCAGAAGCGATCAAACACCTGAATGATCCCTGCTTCCATATAAAAACTAGCACACTTGTAAAAACTGCACTGTGGACAACTACAAGGCTTGACCATTCAATAAAGTTGGGTATTCTCTTTGTTCTTCTGGCAAAGATTGCTTTCTCTCTTTTAATTTACCTACGTATTTATAATCCACACTTATATATATGTAAAAAATCAAGACAACAGTACAATGCATAAAAATAAAATCAGCATAAAAACATTAATAACTACTGATTGGCTAAAAAAAGAGAATTCATGTTGCGAAGGCCTGTCTAAACAGAAGAAATCTGGGTGGAAGCGTTGTTCCTGTCAAACCTCTACTGGCAGTGAGTTCCACAGGACAGGGCCTGCCACACTTAAGGCTCAGTCCCTTTTCACACTTTACATCTAAACAAAATCTCTCATTTCTGAGGTCCCAGCATTGCGAGACTTGGGTCTTGAAATTGCCTTTGCCATGTTGATGTTTGCTCTTTCAATGTTCTCTCTCACACCCTTCCCTCGGGTCTTCATCCACCGTTCTTTTTTAGACCTGCTTTTAAAATGCGTGCGTTTGTGTGCGTTCTTGTTTCCACTATGTGAGGTTCTCTTCAGTTGTGCTTGCCCTGAAAATGAATAGAGAGCTTTCCTAGTGCTGATCCACTCAAAAGCCACTAAAAGGAAACCAACAAAAGATCTGGGCAACATAGCATGTCTAGGCTAGAATCCATCTCCCTGACCTGCTAGCATCTTGAAAGCACAGGAGCTGTTCTGTTTCGTTTTACTGAAAGGCCGGGAGCATCCAAGCATTTAGAGCAATGCGGTTCAGCAACGGGCACCTCTGGGCTGTAGCTCAGCCAATGAGCACCTGCTCTGGATGAGCAAGGCCCAAGGTTTAATCCCCAGCATCTCCAGGTAAGGGATGTGAGAGATTCCCGGAAAGATGCTGCCAGTCAGCTAGATGGACCAATGGTCTGACTTGGCATCGAGGAAGCATCCTAAGCAGCCTTGATTCCCTTTGTTTTGTCATTTCCAGGAACGACTACTCACTGTTCCTTCAACCTGCTTGTGCTCTTTCTGAAGCCGGAAGAACAAGCAGCTGCAATGCAATTACCCCTCCGTGTGCTCTGAGCAACAACTGTGCTTCAGACTAAGGGGCGGGTTTCATGTCCTCAAGCATCAGGGCCACACTGCAAGGCACCCACTGCTGCATGGGCGACTTTAAGAGGACTAGGCAAATTGACGGAGGGTAAGGCTATTAGAGGGACGTGGGTGGCGCTGTGGGTTAAGACACAGAGCCTAGGACTTGTCGATCAGAAGGTCGGTGGTTCGAATCCCCGCGACGGGGTGAGCTCCCGTTGCTCGGTCCCTGCTCCTGCCAACCTAGCAGTTCAAAAGCACATCAAAATGCAAGTAGATAAATAGGTACCGCTCCAGCAGGAAGGTAAACGGTGTTTCCGTGCGCTGCTCTGGTTCGCCAGAAGCGGGTTAGTCATGCTGGCCACATGACCCAGAAGCTGTACGCCGGCTCCCTCAGCCAATAAAGTGAGATGAGCGCCGCAACCCCAGAGTTGGACACGACTGGACCTAATGGTCAGGGGTTCCTTTACCCTTTACCTTTAAGGCTATTGGTGGCTAGAGACAGAATGTCCCTGTATACCAGCTGTTGGAAGGGAGAGCACTGTTGCACTTATATCCTGTATGTGGGATTTCCACAGGCATCTGACTGGTCACTCTGAGGATTGCATGCCTAGATAGGCCACTGACCTGGCCAGCAGGGCTCTTCTAATGTAGACTTCTGAGCAGCCCTAGACACTGGGGACTGTCCCCCACATTTTGAAATTCATTGCCATACGGAGAGATAATTTTATTAGTGTTGTTGGAAAAAGAACTTTGTGAGTTTCTCTATCACCACCACTGCTTCTCTCTTTGCAAACTGGAGCAGCTCATTTCTAATTGTTCCTTCCGGCATCTTTATTAGGGCTGCCAGTTCTCTGCCCTGCAGAGCTGGAGGATAGGAAACTTCCCAAAATCACATTGGTGTCTAGCTGCGAGGAGCTCTCCAAGATGTCAGGCAAATATCCTGGGGGATATTTTTTTTTTTTAAGCTGGGGGATCCTAGGGATTGAACCCGAGGCCTTCTGCACTCAAAGCATGAGCTCTACCTGCAGAGCTATGGTCCATCTACAGTACATGTCAGAACAAACAGAGCTTGATATGATGTTGAGCTTGCAAGTGAGGAGAACGTCCTCTGCTAAAGTAAAGAAGAAGAAGAAGAAGAAGAAGAAGAAGAAGAAGAAGAAGAAGAAGAGGAGGAGGAGGAGGAGGAGTTTGGATTTGATATCCTGCTTTATCACTACCCTAAGGAGTCTCAAAGCGGCTGACCATCTCCTTTCCCTTCCTCCCCCACAACAAACACTCTGTGAGGTGAGTGAGGCTGAGAGACTTCAGAGAAGTGTGACTGGCCCAAGGTCACCCAGCAGCTGCATATGGAGGAGCAGAGACGCAAACCCGGTTCACCAGATTACACTCTTAACCACTACACCATACTGGCTCTCAAGTAAAGCTCCAAGAAGGGCATGTTCGCGTCTCCGCTCCTCCACATGCAGCTGCTGGGTGACCTTGGGCTAGTGTGATGCAATGCATCAGAAACACAGAACATGGTCCTGGATTCAGGATTAACATGGTGCTGCTTATTCTGCTCCCACAAAAACTCAGTATTCATAAAAAGGAGCGGGCAAGCTTCCTGTTCTTGTGGCTGGAAAGGCATGCTTGAAAGTGTGTGGTTAACGCCTCCTGAAATCTCAGCAGTCGGAGAATTGATAAACAAAGACTTCCTAAGCTTGGTTGGCTAGGTGGGGGGAGAAAAACAGGAGTTCAGTGCCTTCTGTTGGTTTTTGTCCATCCCCACTTCCTAACTAGAAAAACCAGGATAAATTAAGTAACACGGAAATGGGGAATAAATTAAACAAGGGAAATTATGCAAGTGTGCTCATTTTTGCCCTCGCATATGCACATTGCAGAACTGAACTTTTGTTGATGCAGAATTTTAATTTGATTTGTTTGAGCAAAGAGTAAACACGGCCCTGCCCTGCACACTGGAAGCAACTACAAGCTAAAGGCCGCTGCTGCAATAATTAGTTTCAATGAGAGAACGTATCAGCTTGCACACATGATGATTTTCACACCTCAAATACCTAAATTTATCCTTTGCATGGGGAGTAACTGAAAGACAAATTATTTTGGAGGAGAGAGCTGGAAACCTGCAATCAGTTTTGCCTAAGGAAGACATGCCCCGTCAGCCTATGTAAGCAATAAGTCTGTACTTGCAGGAGATAATGGGTGTGGCTTCCATTTGTACGACTAGTGTTGTACCTTTGGCAGCGGCAGATCTGACATAGGAGAGGAATTGCAAGGAACATCTTAATGCACATCAGGAATGGTGCAGGGCAGGATTGTTCAGTAGCAACACCAGTCCAGACCCCAGAGAGAGTCTGGCAAACGAACCATACCAGGATGCTGTTTGTGCATCAGAAGGCATCCGATAAAGAACCAACTCATGACTACATGTGCATTGCATGAGTTTGGTTACATTGAAAGGACTTGCAGATTTACACCTACAAGGCTGGCTTTGAATTGCATGTAGGGCACAGGCCCTTTTCTCTACTTTAAGTGGGCTTTGATTAGGTCAATAATTTCAGAGGGCTGCTGTTTCCACTCTGCTCTGCGACCAGAATTCCATCAAGAAGGCATCAAAAAGCAATGCAGACTTAAAATGTGCCCTGCCCTCTATGGGAGCGAGACAACGGGAGTTCTTGGTTTGTGTCCAGATCTCTGCACATTAAAAGCCTGCACACAGACATTATATTTCAGCATCTGATTGCTCTGGTAACTGCCGGGTTCACCTCTATGTAGATGCACACCCATTAGAAGCAACTAAAGATCATTCTTTGCTAGGGTGTGACTGCTGCCCAGCTCCAACATAGCAGGCAGGAATAGAGGACAGCTTCTGAGCTTCTCCGGCCCATTTGCTATTCTAATTATTTTCAGCCCAAAGAACATCTTGCTAATGGATGCAAGCTGCTGAACAGTTTGCAGGTTTTCTTCCAGGCCTTCCCCAATGTGGAGGAAGAACGGGATAAATCCCAAGTACGGAAAAATAGGGATTCCTGACCCACATGACTTTGCCATGAGCTTTAGTGCTAGGCCCCTAAACAGTTAAGTTAGGGAAATCTAGGAAATCTGGAATATTTTTTCCCAAGAGGGTAAAAGCTGACACCCCCAATTCTTTCATGCCAACTGCTGGGGCATAGCAACAGTTTCTCAGCCGAAATTAACGGAAAGCCTCAAGTTAGTTTTACACTTGCTTCCAGGATGCTCACAATTGCTTAGCACATTCTTAGGTGTCACACACTCACAACTATGCTTTCAGAAACTGCATCAGCATTGTTTTTTTAAGCAGGCTGTGTGAAAACTAGAGCTGTTGTTTCATTGAATAGTAATAGCCATGCTAGCGCAACAGAACATTATTTACTGATAGTTTGAAAGAACTCCAGCCATCGTCATTAGCAACTTTTAATCAATGCCACAAGGGTAGCTGTATCCTGGTGCAACAAAAAATATGACAAGAGTGCCTGGTGGCATCTAAAAAGACTATGGCTGCAATCCTAACCATGTCTACTCAGAAGTAAATCTCAATGAGTTCAATGGGGCTTACTCCCAGATTAAGTGGGGTCCGTATGATAGCCTAAGGTATTTTCAGCAGCCTGACCTCACTTTGTCATTTTATTCCCTCTCTCTTTGGCCACATTCACACCATACATTTAAAGAACTTTGATACCACTTTAGACCATCATGGCTTCCACCCAAAAACTGTGGGAGCTGTAGTTTGTTTAGGGCAGGCTTCCTCAACCTCGGCCCTCCAGATGTTTTTGGCCTACAACTTCCATGAGCCCTAGCTAGCAGGACCAGTGGTCAGGGATGATGGGAATTGTAGTCTCAAAACATCTGGAGGGCCGAGGGTGAGGAAGCCTGGTTTAGGGTGTTGACAGTTATTAGGAAGCCCCTATTCTCTCACAGGGCTACAATTCTCAAGAGTTCCCTGTGGAGAGGTATTTACTGCTAAACCACTCTGGGAATTGTAGCTCCTGAAATAGAATAGGGCTCTCACAACAACTCTCAGCACGCTTAACAAACTGCAGTTCCCATAATTCTTGGGAGACAGCCGTGACTGTTCAAAGTGGTATCACAGAACTTCGAATGTATGCTATGAATATGGCCTTGATGCCCATGAATATACATATCTGTGAATAAGCGTTCCTACATTATATGAATGGGGCTCTTGTCCCTGAATGTTAGGACTTACAGTAAATCTTCAAGACAACAATACAAGAAGAGAGGCATTTCCCGGTGCTTACTTAGTCCCTTTCTTCACCCTACTCTACCTCAAGCCAATAAAAGAAGTCTGTTTCTGCAACCAGAGATGGTGATGATTATTAAATCTGTATACCACCCTTCATCTGTAGATCTCATCATAAAAACACAAGATAAAAAACACAAAATGCATAATAACAACAAGAACAGGAACAAACCAATAACCCTCTCTGCCCACCCCAAGCTGAATCTTACTTCAACACAATAATAATAATTTATTATTATTATTTATACCCCACCCATCTGGCTGGGTTTCCCCAGCCACTCTGGGCGGCTTCCAACAAAATATTAAAGATACAGTAAAACATCAGACATTAAAAACTTCCCTAAACAGGGCTGCCTTCAGATGTCTTCTAAAATTATGGGAAAACATCTTCCACTACATCTGAGAGCAACCAGCTACCTTTGGGAAAAGCAATAGCCCTGTCCTCACTGCCATTAGATGGAAAGCTTTCCACAATACATTGTTTGGTTTAATCCAAAGAAAGGGCACTTGTAGACTCCCAACTCCTAACCAGAATGGCCAAGGTCACAGATGACGGGAGCTATAAGGAGCTATTTCTGGAGAGCCACAGTTTCTCCCACCACCACCAATCCAGGTGTGATCAATAATATTATCAAAGGGATCTAACCTTGAAAAGCTAATGTTTAGGACTCCTGTGATTTAAAATGGGAAGGAGAGGTCTACCACCAACACACTCAAGTAGGAAAATGGGAATCTTCCATTGACTCAGGAAATGCTAGCCTGACTCCTCCCTGAGTCATGTCGTGGGAAACCCCCAAGATATCTGCCAAGATATCCAACACAGTGGATGGTGTTCCTCTTCCTACTTGGGACACAATGAGCAAATATACACAAGGTGGAATTCCCAACTGTGTTTACATATTTTAGTACAGTACTAAAATTAATTATTCTAGAGTTGCCCCGACCTATTAAAAGCTATTGATTGGAGGATATATCTTTGGAGCACTCTCAACTTCAGGCACAAAAAAACTTCTTCCAAACTCACAGCTGATGAAAAATAATTTCAAGTCCTAGGCCTCCATTTTTAAAAGCTATTATCAGATCCTGCAGACCTTTCCAATTCCTAGATGACAGCATCAAGAGTTTACCCAAGCAACTGGAATTTTCCCAGCCCTATCTTCAAGTGACCGTTAAATGGACCTTTGTTTCTTATTCCAAAATAAGACCACCTCATGTTTTCTAAGGCTGAGGTGTCAGTGCTAAATGGAAGCAGACCTCAAGGAGGGGGAACCTTATCTACCAGAACCTCATCAAGAAGCCTCAACGAAGGATTAACTCTAAGAGAACTTCACTACCACACAGGCATCCTCATCTTTGACAATACAGTGGTACCTCGCAAGACGAATGCCTCGCAAGACGAAAAACTTGCAAGACGAAAGAGTTTTTGTTTTTTGAGTTGCTTCGCAAGAAGAATTTCCCTATGGGCTTGCTTCGCAAGCCTTTTTCTTAAAACCGTCAATACATTCCTATGGGAAACCATCAATGCATTTTCTATGGGAAACCATGCTTCGCAAGACGAAAAAT
This sequence comes from Podarcis tiliguerta, assembly GCF_965153285.1. Lineage (NCBI taxonomy): Eukaryota > Metazoa > Chordata > Lepidosauria > Squamata > Lacertidae > Podarcis > Podarcis tiliguerta. Next base: position 17,886,590 of record NC_139536.1, on the reverse strand, counting down.
TCACAAGACGAAAAAACTCGCAGAACGAATTAATTTCGTCTTGCGAGGCACCACTGTACACACATTGTACCATGGGAAGAAGAACCCTTGTACTTCGAATCCTGCAGCACTGCTGTCCCTTTAACCCAAACTTCACCAATCTGGTGTCCTCCAGATGTTTTGGACTACAACTCCCATCAGCCCCAACCAGAATGGTCAATGTCAGGGATGATGGGAGGTGTAGTTCAAAAAACACCTGCAGCCCCAAAAAATGTTTCAGTCTAAATAGAGAAACAGATATTTTTGTTCTAACCTTTCTCCTTTTTTTCTATTTACAATACTGCCACTTATTTGAATTTTGAGGGGGGGAAAAAGCAAAATCTTCTTTTAGGTTTTGAAAACAAGTCCGCAACCTGTACGCTTTTCTACCACAGTCAATTCCATGAATGCCATCAATTAAGCTAAACATCCTTCACTTGAATTTCTCTGCCATTAATTCTGTGCACCAAAATAGTATTCTGGTAATCTCCATCTACCCTAGACACACACACTTGACTAGTCTTCTGTTCAGTTCCTTTCCCACAAGGTTTAGTTCTCACGCTTTATCTCTCTTAATTAAAAAACAACAACCCATAAAATAGGTTCTGCCTATTTTTCATCTAAAACGAACGTATTTTATAATTAAATAAGAGGGTAGGTAAAAGAGCTCAGGAAATAATCACAAATTACCAAAACCTGGTAGATGGATTATATTCAACACTTATACAAAATTTATAATTGTCCGAACTGTTTTATGTATATGATTTTGTTGCAATCCGCAAAACAACCACATAAGGTACAATATATAATTATTATAATCACCATGTTTCAGATGAGGAAATGGAATCTGCTGAGGCTGTGTGGCTTGAATAGAAGTAATTTCAGGAGTTCCAACACCAACGGTAGATTTGAATTTTATAGTTCAGACACTTAATTATTATGTTACATGCTAAACCACCACGTACTGCAACCTCTCACATGCTTTTTCGGCTTGCGTAGAGATTTAATTTCTATTGGTGGTTTCCATTCTTCCTTTACCAATCCCCTTCTCCCTCTCTGATCTCACAATAACCTATCAGCACAGGGGCTGATAGGAACACTGATGGAAGTTGCAGTCCAAAATATCTGGTGGTCTCCGTGTCAGGGAAGGCTCCTGTAAGCCAACCAGTCTGCAACATACATCATGCAAAAGATGACTTCAGCATCCTACCTCTTCTGAATTCTCCGTGCCTCCATCTTTGCCACTGCCACTGCTGCCACCACCACCACCGCCGCTGCTGCTGCCGCTGCTGCTACTGGCTTTCGTAGTGCTTTTAGTAGACTTTGGAGGCTCCTAAGGAGGAAAAGGAACAGGAAAAAAGCACATTCAGATGCACTGTTTTACCAACAGCTTAACAAAGTTCATGAATCCTGCAAGGCAAGCATCATGAAACCCCGACAGAAAAAGAGGACACCATCCCATAAATAGGCTCCTATACCATGCTCTCCATGTCGGTGCCCAAGAGACACAAACTTCCTGGCGCAAGAGAAAGGTCTGTGTACGGAAACACACTGATCATCATCCAAGTGCTTCTGCTAGAACGATCAATTCTCTTCCCTTTAAAAAGGGCACCTGACTCTCTTGAAGTCCCACCCACTGGTGGGGGGCAGCTGCCTGTTTTGCAGCCTGTTGCTCTCTCTGCCTTAGCCAGAGCAGCCGAGTCTCTGCTCCTGCCATCCTCCATGGGAAAGGGCTTATCTGCCAACAGCAAGCAAATGCTAGTAAACTGCTATTTAGAAAGCAGTTTGCAATGCAGGCAGAGAACAAAGACTGGAGGACAAACTGAAAAGAGGTTCTCAAGCTGCGGGGAGGGAGCGCCATTCAACTGGTGTGTGGACAGTCAACAAAATCTGTATTCGGCCTATTTTTTCCACCCTAACACAGACAGAAGCCGTACTGACCAAGGTAGAATTCAATGGGGCTCTCTCTCAGGCAAGTGTGTACAGGCTACAATCTAAACGAACTTCAACACAGGTAAGGAAAATACATTTACCAGTTGTATTAAAACATATTTCGCAAGGGAATTTGACCTGCGCCAAGGCATATGTGATGGGCTGCTGCGGAAAATGACGCTTTAGTGAGCCTGTGCAGCACAGTGGTTAAGAGTACTGGACAAGGACTAGGCCAGGGTTGAAATCCTCCCTCAGCTATGAAGCTTGCTGGGTGACTTTGAGCCAGGCATTCACTCTCAGACTAGTCTATGGTGCAGGGTTGCTTTGAGGATAAAATGGGGAGCAGAACGGGCTTGTCTGAGGAAAGGTGGGATAGAAATAATAACAAACAGTATTACATGCTGCAGGACCACTTTTGTTTTTTGCTGTGAAATGCATGTGTTTGATAACCATATTGTGAAGATAGATAGATAGATAGATAGATAAAACTTTATTCGCATTAGTCAATGGCCATAGCAACAGTAAAACATTACAGTATACTCAGAAAAGTAAACTTGATATAAGAGCACAATTTAAAGTCCTGAATCAGCCGTCAGTTAGTGGCCCTTATTCTGATTGCCCCTGCTATGAACCTAGCAACCTTTGATGTTATCTGTTATAACCATATTGTGAAGAGATTCTGTGTTGTGCCTTTAGGTCCATATCTGCTGCTCAAATAAAAGGTGGGAGAATTCATCAGGGGATTTGGGCTGAGTGTTCATCAGTATGTGGATGATACCTCTCATTTAAATCGGAACCAGGGACTACCTCTGATGGTGACTTGGAAACTACAATTAATCCCCAATGCAGTTGCTAGACTGATGACTGGGAGCAGCCACCAAGACCATATAACACTGGTCCTAAAAGATCTACATTGGCTCCCAGTATGTTTGCAAGCACAATTCAAACTGCTGGTATTGACCTTTAAAGCCCTAACAGCTTCAGCCCTGTATACCTAAAAGAGTGTCTCTACCCCCATCATTCAGGTTGGACACTGAAGTCCAGCTCCAAGGGCATTCTGGCCCTTCCCTCATTGCAAGAAGTGATGTTACAAGGAACCAGGCAGAGGGCCTTCTTGGTTCCGCCTTGTGGAACGCCCTCCAGTCAGATGTCAAACAGATAAACAACTACATGACTTTTCATAGACATCTGAAGGCAGCCCTGTTTCAAGAAGCTTTTAATGTTTGATGTGAGGTCCCCCCCCCCCGCCGTATTTTCCTGAAAGCCGCCCAGAGGGGCCGGGGTAACCCAGTTAGATGGGTGGGGCACAGTGTTAGAAACTAGGATCTGAAGCCAGGGGCTAAATGGCACCTTAAATCTAGGTTATGGGCACAACAACATAATGTCTAGGCACACGCTTTAAATAACAAGAATAGAAAGCTGAAAATGAATGAACTGCAGCTAAAATATTATGTTCATTTTTTGCAAGGTCCAGTCCTTCCCCTGCCCACCCTTCTAATATTCTTAAGAGGGTCTCTTCTCCAGTCTTCGGAGAGTAACTGGAAGTGGGGAGGCAGAAAAAAGGTCCTCCTTTCCTTCCACTCTGCAGTTTTAATATGAAATTTTAGGCACAGTGCTGCACCCAGAGCTCAGAAATTGCTTGTGCAATTCCCTGTCGCAAAATGCGCCTAGAACAATGGGAGTTTCAAACACTGGTGGGGTATAAGATGATGATGATGATGATGATTATTATTATTATTTACATGTTCCTGCTTCATGAACATGGTACACAGGAACAGGTCTTGTTCTAAGTTCAAAGCCATCTAAAGCCTGGCAGCTGTTTTCCAGGGTTTAGATAGAAGTCTTTCTTGGCCCTACTGAGAGCTTCTGGAAATTGAACATGCAATCCCTAGGCAATGCATGTCCACTTCCACTAGCAGGAATGTTGCACTCATGAACCTTTAGCTCAGCATGCCAACATACCCCACTTTGCATACTTCCTCTCTGCAACTGATCCACACATTTGTGCCACATGCCTTATGTTGCACAGAGGCGCCACGCCTACATTGCACGTTACATGGATACACACATTACTTCTGGGGTGCTAAGTCTTCCGGACTCTGCTCCGAATCCTAGACTCTGCACGTTTGTTTGTGTTCTGCATACTTCTGCAGTGTACAGCAGTTCACAGGAGTTCTGTCTTCTATCCCCTTAAAGTTATTCACAAATGCCTGGCCAATGTCTGCACAGGGTTCTCTGCGCACTCTCACTTAGCACCCAGAGCCTCCTGTGTCCCAATATCGGCCCCACCAGGTGCTTACACTACCTATACAGCCTTCTCTGCATTTGCACATAGCGCACACATGAACTCTGTGCCCCACACAAAATAACACAAACCTTTTTTTCAATATTCTTCCTCTTTACATGCACATGCACACACATCCTTCCTAAATATCACATCGTCAGTGCCTTTCTTCATGGGCCTTGAATTTGCCCCACTTCCACAGTGTGACACTCCTGCCGCTTGCCTAAATCTGCATTTGCCCCAGTGCCACTTAGGTGTGGTTGCGATGTACTGCAAAAGGCAACAATGACTGTGTACTCTTTCCCGTAACTTTGTGCTGAAAACGCAAGGGTCCGATTTAAAGGGAGCAAGCAATCTGCCCTTAGGCCTCCCCCTGCTGCACGGCAAGACAAGTGTGAGGCCTATTGTGCTTGTCTGACCTCCGAATGCAACACCAACACACGCACACGGGCATCGCGCACACGCCTGCACAGGGAGCCCCCGAACCGGAAGCGATGGACGCGAAGGAAGCATACAAAGAAGCGCAGCGCATCCTCCGCTATCGGTGCGCGCACACTGCATTCTAGGACGCCCAGGCCCAGATCCGGGTTGGGTCCCCCCCCCCCGCCTCCGGAACTGCCACGGAGATCGTCACTACTAGATTCCCTCTTTCTCCGCAAGCAAGCAAGCACTCAACCCAACCCAACCCAACCCCCCCCCGTCCGTGCCATCCAACGGCGCTTGCCTATGCACCATGCTGCAATCGCCTCTTCTCCTCCCTCCCTCGCCTTATTCTCGGCCCCTGCATTTCCCCTTCCACCCCGTCTAGGATGCAACGGCCTCTTGCCCGTGAGCACCCTTGTGCTACGCCGTCGCCGCCACCCTCCCCAGCCCGCCTCTCCCCAGGTGCAAGGCTCCTGCACGAGTGCGGACATTTTCTCCCCCGTGTGGGTGCTTCTCTGCCTGCGCGTGTGCGCGCCTAACTCAGGGGGCCCGTGCTCAGAGGCAGTTAACAACAAACGGGTTGTGCATTGTCTGACCAGGGCGTCTTTTCCTGCAGTTAGATTTAAAAGACAGACAGAAAGACATATGTATTTGTGTGCTTTGTGTGTATGCTTAACCCACGGATAATAACAAATATGTTGTGCATTGTCTGGCCCGTGCGTCCTCCCCCCCCCCATATATATATATGCATTAGATGTAGATACAGAAATAAAGATATCTATGGGCTTGTGTATGCTTAACCCAGGGCGCCCGTGCTTAAGAGTGTAGTAACAAATATTTTGTGCATTGCCCGGTCAGTACCTTTCCTATATATAATATATGTGAATCAGATATTGATATAAAGATGTGTGTTTGTGTGTGCGCGCGCGCTTGCTTAACCCAAGAGGCCCGTGCTCAGGAGTACTAATAAATATGTGGTGCATTGTCTGGCCAGTGCGCCCTTTCCTACATAGGATATACATACGTGTATGTGTGTGTGTTGCAAACCTAGACCTGCAGGTGTGTGTGCACTGATTTGCTCGTGAGTGTGTGTGTGTTGCACAGGCACACGGATCCTGCGTCGAAGCCCCGGGCTGCTGCAAGTGCAGCTGCTTCCTGCCTGCGTCCTCGGCGCGCGGGGCGGCTCCACTCCCGGCGGAGGCCCCGAGCTCGGATGCCGCCAGGCCCCGGGAAAGGCTTTGGCGCCCGGGCGCTCCCGCCCACCCCACCGCCCCGGCCCTGGGGCGGGGTGGCGCCAGAGAGAGATGGGGGTGGGCCGGCCCCGGGGCGCCGCCGCCCCCCGCTCGCTCACCTTCTCTTTCTTCAGCTTGTAGGGCATCCCGGACCTCGAAAGCGCTCGCTCGGCCTCTCCCGCCGCCGCCGGCCCGGCCTCCTCTCGTCGCCCTCCCTCGGTTTCTCCTCGCCGCCGCCGCCGCCTCCTCCCTCCCTCCTCTGCGCTGGGTTGGGTGAGCCCCCGATTGGACCCGCTCGGCCCAACCTGCCTGGCAACCGCCTCGCTAACTGCGCTTCATTGGCCGCCGGCGGCCGCGCCGATTTTTGTCATTGGAGGGCCGGTTTGAAGGGCAGCTGGGGAGGGCGGGAGGAGGCCGCTGCCGGTTTTGCAAAAAGGCGCCGCCGCGGTTGTGGGGAAAGCGGGTGGGATTGGAAGAGGAGGAGGAGGGCGCCAAGGGGGGCGAGGGGGCTTCTCTGCCGCCGGCTGCTCGGGGTGGAGGGGCTGCCGGATTATGGATATAGGTCACCATGGCTGCTTCGAATAAGTTGGAAGGGGTGTGGGTGCCGCGACTGGGCGCCCTTTTGTGAAATAAGGGACCAACGGGGGTAGTGCAGCGTGCAGGCCTTTCTTTCTCGCTGTGTGTCTCTTTTCTGTGTCATTGTCAAGGAGAAACGCCGATGGAGAAGGCAACCCCGCGAAGTGAAAGGTTGCCGTGAATGAAGCTGCTCCCAAAGAATGGCAACTGCATTGCAGTTATAATTCTTTGCACATGCACACACACACACTTAAAAAGTGCCAGCCATTAATAATGTTTCCGTCGCTGCTCCATCAAGTACGAGGTTCTGCTATTATATGAAGCGGCAATTTAAAAAAAAAAATAAACAATAGGAGGAACCGTAAAACAGATTTAATAATAATAACAACAACAACAATTGAAGACTCTTCTAGGAAAATGGGGTTTATACAGCCCAGCTCCTAATCAAGATCCACAATCGGTCAGAGAAAATAAAATTGAGAGAGGACCAGAACAATAATTCAGGACCTATTTAAAATTTCAGTAGAACCACATGAGAGAATTTAAGCGCTGCTTAACATTCCTGTTGAAACTGATGGGGCTTAAGTTAGCTTAGGTTTGGCTGGTTTGTGCCCAACATTTTCAGGAAAGAATGAAAGTGAAAACAAAAAGGCTGAAATCCTAAACACAACGGACTAGAAGTGAGTTGGGTACAGTATTTAGCTCTGAGCTTCTTGGAGAAAAGAGAATATAAACTGTAACAATCAAGAATACTTATGATCCACAATCCACTATGCTAATGCAGTTAAAGACATTTCCAGTGGATCCAGATATGAATGCAAACGTGGGTGCCCAACAAAGCAAGGCTGAAATCAAATTGGCGCTTAACCCGGGAATAAGTCCCACTGAAAACAATGTGACTTACTTCTGAGGGGAGACAGAAAGACTTGCACTGTATTGTCTGATCAATATCTAGGACAGGGCAATAAAAAAATACTCATCTAAAAAAATTTGAACCATTTTTCAGGAAAATATTCTGAAATATGCAGCAACAACATAACAAACTTTAAAACTCCCAGTAACCTTAAAATAGTATGTACAAACTGCAGCAAGTTGCCCAGTACAATAATAAAACATAATATAGTCAGAAGAAAACAGCATCACTATTTTAGCAGCTCAGTTAAAAGCATTCCATAAAAGCAGCAATGGACAAGTGTGTCTTCAAGTGAGGACTGCTTAAAAACTTGTAGAGAGTTGGCACAGCCTTGCTACAAAAAAAGGCTTATGGGGCTGGAGCTTTTATTTTAGGAAAAAAATATTATCCAAGGAGGAACATGGTAGAGTTTTATAAAATGATGGAGAAAGTGAATAAACGTATTCCTCCTTCTCTGTGAAAATAGAGTAAAATGTGCGGCCTGAGTCTGCAAGCTGTACTGAATTCAGTGGGGTATGGTAACATCTAAAAATGTGCATAGGATTACAGCTTTGGTTGCTAATTTCAGGAATTTTAAAAATGACTTTTTTTCACAATGCATAATTAATTGATGGAATTAATTGCTGACAGATGTGGTGATATACACTAGCATAGATGGCTTTCTTTAGAATTAGATGAATCAATGTTCATAAGCTTATCAATGGCTACTAGTCACGAGAGGTGCATAGAAGTTTCCTAGAAGCAACCTAAGTAGCAATTACCGGTAGCTTCATCATACCCAACTTAAGAGCTTCACAGGGATGCTTGAATGGGTCCTGTCAAAATGCCTTTAGATGGGCCTCAAACCAGGACTCTTCAGCATGCTTACCAGGAAGAAAATATGGCATTTACATTTCTATAAATATGCTTAAAACTGGATGTAGGTCTGACCCTGCAAAGCAACTATCCCATGGAGCACAAGATCCATTCAGGTGGTCCACAGAAATATTTTGGAAGAGTTTAGGGTATCTGCACTTGATTTATTTGTTCCTGATAGTGGAAATTTAGGCCATTTTGACACAGGCTAGATTTATCAAAGAGGGGACCAAAGCCCTGGTTTAGGATCTGTGATTTTTATAACAGTACTAATTTCCCCCATGAAATCTGCCAGTTAAAGGTACCATTCTCAGTGCCCCGGCCTGGGGCTGTGATTTTCACAATATAGTGATAGTTTTGACAATAATGTTAGTGCTGAAGAGGGGGGAAAGTTTGGTAAGTGGTCAGCTGAGACCCCCCAGCAATTTTGAATTATCTGTGTAGGAAAGTGGTTTAAGAACTGCTGGTTTAGTTCCTAAGCTCTCAAACTGAATGGAGGGAGGACATAAAGCTTTTATTGTACTTCATGCCAATCTGCTAGCCAGATTTCAACCAAACAAAATGACAGTTCTCGATAAGGTGTTTTTAAACAACCCCCCCCCCACAAAAAAACCCTAAATGTTTTAATTATTTTTGCAAGAGATACATAAACAAGCAGAGCAATATAAAACAAACATCAACAATCATACTGCAGTAAGGATACAAAATAAACACTGGGTGGTCATCAGCAAACTCTTATATCACAACTAAAATGAAGAGATCAGGAGATCATTATCAGGACTTTCAATAAAGAAAATGTGTTTCTCATTTTTTGCTTTAGTTTTTTGTTCTCTAACCCAAAGACCAATGGTGCCTTGGAACTGTATCAAGGCAGCAGATAGATTTCTGGGAATCAGGTGGAAGGTTTAGACCACTTCGTTAGACCACATAGGTTATAAATGGATACCATGTACCATCAAACAGGCCCTTTTTATTTCATTCCCCTTAGCTGTCTGTTGCATTCAGCCAGTTTTTCTCCTACTGCCAGATTCCAGGCCTTTGCCACCAATTGATAGTAAGGTATGACAAATGTATCACAATCTCTAAGCACGCAGCCCTTAATAATAATAAAAAGGATTGAAGGTCTTGTAAACTGCATTCTGCGTTGTTTCAGGGAATATGGACATGCATGTGAGACTAGGGTCCATCAGAATAAGTTGCTTATCTATTCAAGGAAACAGAATACAAACAGAAACCTATGAGCAAGACTGGCCATGGTAAAGCAGTTGCCAGAACTGACCATCTGTACCTCCTGTCTGGTTCTTTTCCCAGCAGTCGTGAACTCCATTGGGGAGGTGCTCTCTGTGCTCTGAACTCTTTGTGCCCTTGGAGACAAAGGAGGTACAGTAGGACCAGCAGGCTCCTGTGCGTGGCTGGGGAAACCCAGCCAGAAGGGTGGGGTATAAATAACATCATCATTATTTGTTATTATTAATCTGTTGCAGCCTCAGTCCCCACCTCTTCTGCAGCTGCCTGTCCTACACCTGCAGTGCTTTCTGCCTCTTCTTCCTCTCTCTCACTCAAGCCTGTTGCTTGTTCAGCATCCAACCATTCTGCCCTACCCGTCATCCTATGACCTGTCTTATTGCCCCACAACCACTCCCTTGGTTCTGAGCCTTCCTCTGCTGCTGAAGAAGAAGAAGAAGAAGAGGAGTTTGGATTTAATATCCCGCTTTATCACTACCCGAAGGAGTCTCAAAGCAGCTAACATTCTCCTTTTCCTTCCTCCCCCACAACAAACACTCTGTGAGGTGAGTGAGGCTGAGAAACTTCAGAGAAGTGTGACTAGCTCAAGGTCACTCAGCAGCTGCATGTGGAGGAGCAGAGACGCAAACCCGGTTCCCCAGATTACAAGACTCTTAACCACTGCACCACACTGGCTCCCAGTGCTGAGGCTTCTCTGGTTCTCCCAACACCCCTAGAGCCCATTTTGGGGGATGCAGGAGGAAGAGAAGAGGGAAAGCCCTGTTGTGCGAGTGGAAGTCCTTCTGCATGGCCTCCATTGACGAGGCTCTTTAAGGGAATCCCACCCTTTGGTTTTAGTAGATATTTAAAGGAGGTTTTAGATCGGGGGATTCAACCTGATGTGTCATCCCAGGATGGTGTCTGTGTCATAATTTAGTCACGTTTATTTGCTAAAAACCCACGGTCAACACAAAAATATGGGCATAATCAACCTGAGAGAGACATATAAGTACAGGTGATCCCCAGCACATTTTACCCCATTTTGTAAGCTACATTTTAGTCTGATCTGATTGGTTAAGAAACTTTACATATGTTACTGTATGTGTATCAATCAGCTAGTGTACCTGAAGGAGCTACCCCACCCCCATTGTTTAGCCTGGACACTGAGGTCCAGCTCAGTGGCCTCCTGGTGGTTCCCTCACTGTGAGAACTGAAGTTACAGAGAACTAGGCAGAGGGCCCTCTCAGCAGTTGCACCTACCCTGTGGAATGCCCTCCCACCAGATGTCAAAGAGATAAAGCAATTATATGACTTTTTGCAGACATCTGAAGGCAGCCCTGTTTTGAGAAGCTTTTAATTTTGTTGTGCCCTTTCATATTTTGTTGGAAGTCACCCAGAGTGGCTGGGGCAACCTGGTCAGATGGGTGGGTTACAATAAATACCTACTGTATCATCATTTCCTACTGTCCGATAAAGAAACAAGAATCTCTTTCAAAAACCTATCCCAATAACTGCAGAAAACTCTTACAGTGTTATTGGGGGGGAAAACCTTTGGAGAAGGAGGTGTTGTGGAGTGTGGGGCATACCGGACTAAGGTAAGTTTAGTCCATTATCATTTAAAACAGGATCAAGTTAAGTATATGTAACAATATTTATAAATTAAAAATAAAACTCTGGAAAGAAGATGCCAAGTGCTGCTCCCCGCTGTAAATTTGTTGTTGTTGTTTAGTCGTGTCCGACTCTTCGTGACCCCATGGACCAGAGCACGCCAGTCTTCCACTGCCTCCCGCAGTTTGGTCAAACTCATGCTGGTAGCGTCGAGAACGCTGTCCAACCATCTCCTCCTCTGTCGTCCCCTTTTCCTTGTGCCCTCCATCTTTCCCAACATCAGGGTCTTTTCCAGGGAGTCTTCTCTTCTCATGAGGTGGCCAAAGTATTGGAGCCTCAGCTTCACGATCTGTCCTTCCAGTGAGCACTCAGGGCTGATTTCCTTAAGAAAGGATAGGTTTGATCTTTTTGCAGTCCGTGGGACTCTCAAGAGTCTCCTCCAGCACCATAATTCAAAAGCATCAATTCTTTGGCGATCAGCCTTCTTTATGGTCCAGCTCTCACTTCCATACCCCAATCTATAAATACCAGTCTAGCGCTACTGAAAAGCCACCAACTTCTTAACAAAAAACCTTAAACAAGAATTTCCTCTTGTTGCATAGAATGCACTTTTCTCTTCTACACTGAGTGAACGGGTGACCCTTTTAATTCCAAGGGCTACATTCTCGCATGAGCAACTTCCTGGAGGCTGCACACCAGTGGTGAGCAAGACCAGAGGCAAAAGTGGGCAGATCAATGGATGGGGTTTTTCCCTTTCTACAACGGGCCACGTCCCAAGCACACAAGTGTCAGGTTTCTACATGCCCTCTCTGCCCATCCAAGCAAGCAAACAGTAATTAGCATGGTTCTAGGGTGCCTTGCAAACAGCCAAAGCCACTTGAGGAGGGTCTAGAGCAGGACCTGTGGCTTAGGAAGAGGACATGACCTAGGAAGAACCCCTAAACCCCCTTTTCTTTGCATGGTGGCTGTGCCACGGTCGGGAGGCAGAAATGCTTCCGAGCGACAGCTGCTGGAAACTGCGGAAAGGGAAGAGCGCTCTTCTGCGTCCGCCGTGAGCCCACCCCTGCCAGCGGCGCCACTCTAACCGCTCGTATCTCTAGTTATCCGCACGTCTACTTTCTCATTGGGCGTTTTCCAAACTCGGGCCGGAAGTGCCCGTGAAGGGGCGTTCCTTCCTGCGCCTTCTCTCTGTGGTTCTCCCGGGAAGCTTCCTCCCCGCCGCTCTGAGGGCCTCTCTATGGCGGTGGCGGTGCTGCGCAGCCTGGGCGACGCCGTCCCGCAGGACTTGCCCGCGGCCGCGGGGCTGCTGGTGGCCCCTGCCGACGGGCAATGGGCCTCGGTGGCGGCCGCGGCGGGTGGCCCTCTGGTGCTGGCCGTCCGCCCGGCGGGGTCTGAGGCGCAGCCGGTGCTGCTGTGCGCGGCGCTGCTGGAGGCCGAGGCGGCCTCGGGGCCGGAGCTGTGGCTGGGCCGGGCCTTCCTGAGGCAGCTGGGCCTGGCGGCGGGGAGCCGCGTGCGGGTCTGGCCCGTGAGGAGGCCGCCGTTGCTAGGCTGGGTGTTGCTAGGGGCGGCAGGGGCGGGGCGGGCTTCGCGCCCCGCCGCCGCCTCGGGCTCCAGCGTCCTGGTGCGGCGCGGGGAGACGCTGCCGGGCTCGGGGCTGCTGGTGCTGGAGGCCCGGCCGGCCCTGCAAGGGCTGCTGGGCGCCGGCACACGCTTGGCCGTGACTGAACTGAAGGGCGGCGGCGGCGGCGGGGAGAGCCGGGAGCGGAGCGGGGAGCCGCCGCCGCTGGTGTCTGCGTGGGCGCACGGCGGGGAGCGGCTGGTGAAGGCGGAGCGGGGCCACGCAGGCCTGTGGGGAGGCGAGGCCGGCGAGACCCTGTGGGTGACCCGCCACGGCCTGCGCAGCCTGGGCCTTTTCCACGGGGAGTGGGTGTCCGTGTCGAGGCCGGAAGGCGGCTCCCGCCACTTGGCCACCGTGCGAGCTCTCGACCCCCGGTGGTACTTCTCCCTCGCCGAGGACAGGCGACGCCGGGCCGCCGAGGAGGACGCCTTTCCGCACGAGAGGGCGCTACTCCCCGCCACCTTGGCCTTCAACCTGTCCTGCGACCCTCTGGAAGGGGCGCTGCTTAAAATCCAGGTGGGTGGCACCTGTGCGGAACTAGGCGCCCAGCTGGGAAAACAGGTGCTGAGCGTGGGAAGCTGCCTAGCACCATGTAAGGCAGCTTTCAAACAACCACGGTTCTCCCTGCTGGGACTGGGAAGAAGAGAAGAGGAGGAGTTTGGATTTGATATCCCGCTTTATCACTACCCTAAGGAGTCTCAAAGCAGCTAACAATCTCCTTTCCCTTCCTCCCCCACACCAAACACTCTGTGAGGTGAGTGGGGCTGAGAGACTTCAGAGAAGTGTGACTAGCCCAAGGTCACCAAGCAGCTGGGTGCGACTCCCAGATGTTTCAGCAGGCAAAACTACCGGCTACAGACTTTTTACCAAACGTATGCCCACCTCACATATCTGGGAACTGAATGCAAGACCTCCTGTCTGGAGGGAGAATAACGCCCGTAAATATGGCCAATGCCACCCCCACCCCACCCCCGCAAGGGTAAAGTTATCTTATCCCCTTTGGTGTGGCTTGTTTGGTATGTGGAAATTGGACCAGTAGCAGGATGGGGCTTGTCTTCAATAGAGTTGTGGTTATATAAGGAAAAAGTGTGGTTGGTTATCTTTGTGTCAAATGCCATAGAGCAAGAAGAGGTACGGTAGTTGCCACATCAGGATTACAGCAGTAGTGTAGGTCTATAGCATCTGCAAAGAGTCTTTAGTTATCTGTGGAGCCTAGCCTATATTGTAAAAGATGCATAGCTGTCAACTTCTCCCTTTTCTTGCGAGGAATCCTATTTGGAATAAGGGTATTTCCCTTAAATAAAGGAAAACTTGACAGCTATGAAAAGATGTGCTTAGCAGAAAGACTCCTTAAAGCATAGCATGCTAACTTATAAGCTAGTTAGGGCTCAGTAGGGTCTTAGCTTCAGCATTGGGGTGGGTTGAGGGAAGCTGCAGGACTTTGCACTGTTGTTAACAGCCATGCGGATTAAAAGTGAAAGGCAAGATCATGAGTTTGTCATGACAGCATGCACAAATTGTTGTGAAGATGTCGTGGTGGACTTTGGTTCTGCAGTTAGAGATGAACTGAGAGTCTCTAAAGTGGAAGTTTGGGAACTTCTGAAGTGCAGCATGGGGAGGATCTCTATCTGTATACAATTTTAAAAATCTTGTGTGATTATGCCAGTGTATAGACCCAAAGGTAGCAGGCATGTGACTGCTTGGGTAAAGTTAGTTCTGTATTCAGGATTGCATAACAAACCCTCATCTTTATCTCCTTTCCACTTTTATGAACATCATTGAGCTTTATCTTGCATTTAGATATGGTGTTTCCCCTTCAGATACGTCATTCCTTTCTTACTTGATTTATACCTTGAAAATTTCACCCTTAACTCCGGGATGGAATGTTTCTGGAAAAACTACCACCCCCTAGTTGTATATTCAGAATTACCAACAGAGATTGGAGCTCCTGTTCCATACGCAGATATGTACTGAATGAAAGAAAACATCTGCCACTGATTTAGTCTAGTGTCAAAGAAGCAATCTTGCTGTGTGGCACTTTAAAAATTAACAAACTTATTGTGGCATAAGACTGGAGTAAACACGTATTAAGCATTATCAGAAAAATGGCAGGTATAGATACTCTCATTTGTAAGGCAGGGGGTGAAAATGTAGGCAGTGAAGTTAGCGGGGAATGAAATGGAGCAATTACAGACTGTAACGATGTTAAAGTGGGGATAATGAAATTAAAAGGTTTAAAACACCTTTGTGACTGGAAAATTGGGTTTTCTCTAACCTGTTATGGGATGGGGAAAATTAGGCCTGGTACTCAGAGGTTAATGTAGTTAAAAAAGATTGTTCTGTCCTAATCTCCTAGTTGTTAATTTTGTGTAGTGGAATTAAAATGGAATAGGGTTGTTTGTCCTCCGTAGAGATATGGGGAAGCTGCTGGTGCGCAGGAGTTAAAAGGAAGTCGGTCCTTGCTATCTGTGCCACCCTTTGCCAAGGAGCTACACATAGAGATTGTGTCCTCACCAGCCTACAGCATCACAGGAGTATATGACCAAATTCTCTACCAACACTTTCAAACTCCCAGGTTAGCGTTTCAGTAAAGACAATAACTTAACCTCTGCATCCCTCTTTATGAGATCAAGGGATAATCTTGTTACTGTGCTTCTTACTTACTGCACGAGCACACAGTTAGCAGGACATGGGCTTGTTGCCCATGTGTCACATTAGAGAAGCTTGCTTAGGCATTTTAAACATTTATAAGTGGACAAGTAAAATATTGATTCTGGAAATATTTAGAATATCTGTCTTAAATCAGTGAAATATATTGGTTGTGCCAGTTGAGAGAACTAAAACTTTTGCAGTAGCATTGTAATCTTAAGCCTGTCTTTGTGGGGTCTGTATGCCAAGTACATTTCACAGTCATTTCACAGAATCATAGAATTGTAGAGTTGGAAGGGATCCTGGGGGTCATCTAGTCCAACCCCCTCAACTTTCCTCTCTTTTTCAGTGGCCAGTGGTGCTAATCACAGCTGAGAGTTGTGGTCCAAGATCTGTGCTGAAAGCAGTTTAATGCAAAGTAACTCATAGAACATATTTCCAGTGAAAATTAAGCAAGCTCAGAATCTGATCTCTTTTAAACATGCTTTATAGACACACTCTTTAAAGGAATGGCCTTGGGAGAATGAAATGTGATGTTGGGCCAAATTATCAGCTATTAGTTCAGTGTTAATTTTAGTTTTCTTTATTCATTGAATCTAATGAGAGTTTATAGTTTTACTGTAATATTTTACAGTTTTTTAAATGTATTATTTTATTGTGAATTGGTTTGTAAGACAATTGTCCTAAAAAGCAGTATAGCTGTCTTTATAAACAAAAATAATATAAGTAACAAATGCTATCTTAAGGTTACATCGCCCCAGTATGTTTCATCCCCCCTCACTTTTTCTGTATGCTTTGTAACAAATTGATTTAAATATGATTTTAACAGGCAAGTTATATATTACTGTGTTTGTGCAGAAAGGTTTCTCCTTTCTCCTTTTTCACACCAAATGCTGGCAGTACAGTGAAGAGGCCTCTGTTTTTCAGGCATACCAGTTCATTCAGCATTTTCTGTTCAGGACAAAAATTAAAATTGCTAGTTAGGCCACATACCTGCTGCAGGATATTAAACACTTGAAATATTTCTGATGGCCTCCCTTGCTTCTTTTCAGACCACTGCATTGTCACACAGATTTTTCTCCCTTCCTTTAGTTGAATAACACTTGTATCACCATGACTGTTTTGTTGCAGGCTAGTCCAGGAGGAAGATATTCTGTGTATTCCAACAGTTGGGCATCCTGAATTCTTAGAAGGAAATTCAGATAAGTTCACTAGGTATGTTTTCCATTTTGTTAAAGCTAACTGATCTGTCATTTTGCAGTTATTAATCTGCTTACTAAAAAATCTGATTGAATTAGCCTCTACTGGTTTGGGTTAAATGCCTATGGAGAGCTGTCCTGGAAAATCAGAAGCTTGTTTACCCTGGATTGATGGTACCATTATTATAGTCTTGCAGATTGTGGCTTTATACCTAAGGAAGTCCTTTGATGTTAGGGGCTGTTCTTTAATTTCAGAAAATGGTAAATGCTGGAGCTTTTGGAGAAAAATAGCAATTGAGGAAAAAATCCATAGAACTATCTAAAGCTTATGCTTTTGCAAAGTATATTTTTTCATATAAATACTCCAGTTATTTTCTATTGATTCCTCCTTTAACCAATGCATTTGGTACTGGAATTTTAGCCTGTTTGCTCTTCATTCAGATGGCCAGACCTCTACTTCAAGGTAAAAAAGATAGTAGCAGCAGACGAAAAAGAGCAGAGCCTGGGGTACCTGGCTGACACCCAGAACACGTCTTTATTTCTGGTAAGGTTTAAAAAGTGTTTTAGGTAAATAGCATATTCTAGTGCTGACATCAGAGCTCTTGAGTATAATAAATATAAAAATATAAATAATGGTTAGGGCGTTATATACAAAATTCAGAGAGATGTAATGTTGAAGTGGAACACGTTTCTCCCAACTTTTGAGCACCTCTTTGTTTTCCTTAGCTGCAAAACAGGAAAAAAAAAATCTATTCTATTAAAATGTGGTAGGACTTCCAGGGACCTGATCAGTCATTTAAATAGCCACCTTTGCTCTAAAGCAGTGATGGCCAAACTTGGCCCTCCAGCTGTTCTGGGATTACAGTTCCCATAATCCCTAACCACTGGTACTGTTAACTAGGAATGATGGGAGTTGTAGTCCCAAAACAGCTGGAGGGCCAAGTTTGGCCATCACTGCTCTAAAGGGTGTTTGAGTGATTTGAGAAGACATATTCATATCAGGTAATTTTCAGTTCCCTTTTTTTTGTAGGTTGGTTCAACAAACAGTGCTGTCCCATCTTTCCCGTCTCAACATGCTCATGGGTTTTGGAATAGTTTATCTCCTGCTGGACTCTGCAACATAGTGAAACAGCTTTGTGATATTCTTGGGCCACACTTACACAGTAGGTAAGTCAGCTGACTCGACCTAATTCTACCACACAATACATTGCTGCAGGTAGCTTTGGGGGCTGGGTCTGTGCTGCATGTAGCTGTTGCCATTTACTGATAGGTTTTGGGAATTCTGTATTATTACTTTGGTTATGGGGTGTTAGGATTTTTCTGGTTCTGGACCATGCCACATTTAAGTGTTGTTCATTCATGGTGCTCCTGTGACAGTGGAGCCTGAAATCAATTTCTCATTGAGCCTTTGGGGCCTCACATTGTGAGTTTACAACAACAACTTAATTTTATTTTTTATACCCCACCCAGCTAGCTGTGTTTCCCCAGCCACTCTGAGCTGCTTACAGCATATATTGAAACATAACAAAGCATCAAACATTAAAAACTCCTCGGTACAAGGCTGCCTTCAGATGTCTTCTAAAAGTTGTATAGTTCTCCTTGACATCTGAAGGGAGGGTGTTCCACAGGGAGGGTGCCACTACTGAGAAGGCCTTCTGCCTGGTTCCCTGTTTGTTTATGTGGTTATGCTGCAGTCTCCCTCTTTTGCTTTCTTCTTTTGTAATACTAATTAATGAAGTTGCTGGTTTTTGTGTTCTAGGGGGAATCTACTAAATGGAGCTGGAAGCATTCTTCTTTCAGGACCCAGTGGTGTGGGGAAACTGACAGTTGTCAGAGCTGCCTGTAGCCGCCTCAATCTCCATTTGTTCAAGGTAGTTTGTCTGAGCCTTCCATTTGCTTTTTTATGTCATTTAACATCTGGAAAATGGCCTTGAAAGAATACAGTGCTACTTAAAAATAGCAATGTTCTCTTTTTGCTTTTGTGACCCCCAAATTGCCACTCGGGCACAGTGGAGAAAAGTGGTTTCTCCATAGAGAACTTCTGGCATTGCATATTCCTTCTTCACCCTGCATCTATCCTCTTTCCTTCTTAGCTGAGGGTGAATTGTATTTGTCTCTTGCCCCTTGCAACTTGGGCATCTTACCTGAATGCAGAGTGCTGCTGCTGATGGGAGTGCTTACAAGGAATAATAGGGGTTTTATAATTTCCTTATAAAGGATATTTCTTTTTAAATTAATGCATCTCTGAAATAAGAGGCAGTTTTGGACTTCTGGGTCTTCTTCCAAAACTCCCACCTTCAGAGGATCAGGATATGTTTATCCACCAATTGATGACACCGCACTGTAGCTCTGTGCTGCTTCCACTGCTTTTCCATTTATTTGAAATCTTGCTTTAGCATAGTGAAAACACCAGCACACTGTTTCTATAGCCCTAAAAAATTGAAATTACCGCTATCTGTAATATTGTTCTTCAACTGCTGGGTTGTATCAGTTGAGAGGCCACCAAATTGTATTTGTCTTTACTGTTTGTGGAAGTTATATACCAATCATAAGAAAGCAACAATCTGAAAGTGGTAAGAGGGGAGGAAGCCTGATGCAGGTTTTCTTTCCCATATAGGATAGTCTGCACTTGCTAAAATTCTCCCACCCTCACACCTGTTAAAGATGTCTACAGGCAAACGGTGGGCATGTACAGTTGTAAAAGAGGTTATTGTATGCTTGTAGGTTAAAAATGTGTCCAAGAAATAAACTAGTCTAGATCAGCAGAACCTGCAGCCAGTTCCCCTGCGTGTATTCTTCAGATATTTTTGCAGTGCTGTCCTCAACATATCTTTGTCCCCTGGCTTCCTGTAGGTGGATTGTGTTAGTTTGTGTGGTGACACCAGTGGATCCACAGAAGCAAAACTGCATGCTGCGTTCTCACAGGCTGAGGTCTATAGCCCTTGTGTCCTGCTAATGAAAGATATAGAGCTGCTGGGAAGAGATCGTGATGGACTTGGGGAGGACTCCCGAGTAATTCTTGCATTGCGACACCTTCTCCTGGACAGAGAGGCAAGTACTAGGTATGGATCGTCACACTAGGATTTTCTGGTGTTTTGTTTCTGAAGGATGGCTATTACTATGGTGTGCCTGTTTCTACAACCTAGCAGTTACCATAATTCTCGCTCCAAAACACGCACTTTTTTGCTCCTAGAAAGTAAGGGGAAATGCCTGTGCGTGTTACGGAGCGAATGCACTCGACCGGAGCCATGGCTGCCGTCAGTCAAGCAAAGCGGGAGCCGCTTGCAGGGCTTTGCACGGCTCTAGCTTTGCTTGCTTTACAGCCAGGAGGAGGGGGAGGAGCCAAGGAGGAGGGAGGGAAGGAGAGCCGTGGCAGCAAAGCGGGCAGCAGCCGCTTACACGGGAGGAGGGACAGATGGGAGCCATAGCGAGCTGGAAAAAACGCCGCTTAGCCAGCAACAGCTGCTGCAGCCTCAGCTAGCAAAGGTCCGTGCGCTCTCTAAACGGAGCAATGAGGCTGCAGAGGGACGGCAGGGCACAGGAGGGCTCTGAGCCACAAGCGCAGTGAAAAACCAGTAAAAAAGTTTTTAAAAAGGCTGCTGGGGACAGGAGGGCACGGGATGAGGGAGAGGGGGAAATTACGATTCTCCCAGCGTCTCAGCTGATCCGCTGAGCAGGACTTGGGCCATTAGCTGTGTAAAGCAGCAAAGAAGGAGAGAAGGAGCAAAGCGGGAGAGGAAAGGAGCTGCTTACACTGCTGTAAGTGGCTGTTGTCCGGTTGGCTCCTTTAAAGCAACAGTGCTCTTTCCCTCCCCCCTCCCCGCTCAGCTCGCCGAAAAGCTCCTTTTCCACACACCCCACGCGAGCTCCTTCTCCCCTCAAACCCCTCTCCTGCATTATTAGCTGCAACCTTCTCCACACACCCCACGCGTGTTCCTTCTCCCCTTAAACCCCTCTCCTGCATCATTAGCAGCATCCTTCTCCACCCACCCTACGCGTGTTCCTTCTCCCCTTAAACCCCTCTCCTGCATCATTAGCAGCATCCTTCTCCACCCACCCTACGCGTGTTCCTTCTCCCCTTAAACCCCTCTCCTGCATTATTAGCCGCATCCTCCCCTTAAACCCCTCTTCTGCATTATTAGTAGCATCCTTCTCCACACACCCCACGCATGTTCCTTCTTCCCTTAAACCCCTCTTCTGCATTATTAGCAGCATCCTTCTCCACACACCCCACGCGTGCTCCTTCTCCCTTGAATGCTTTTCCTTCCCTCCCCACTTAAAACTGGTTACAAAGCACGGATCCACATGGATCCTCAGGATTTTTGCACTGGGTCACCCCAAGTTCACCATCAGATCACATAGCATATCCATGGCTACAGCCTGCACCAAAAAACACACACGCACTCACTGTTTCATGGGGCTGCAATGGCGCAAAAATGTGGTTACAAAGCATGGATCCTCAGGATTTTTGCATTGGGCTACCCCAAACTCACCGTCAGATCACGTCTGTGGCCACAGCATGAACCACAAAAATCATACATCCACTGTTTCGTTTAGAATATTTTTTTCTTGTTTTCCTCCTCTAAAAGCTACGTGCGTGTTATGGTCAGGTGCGTGTTATAGAGCGAAAAATACGGTAATTGAATAGTTCTTCTCTGGCTGTGTGATATTGAAATTTTGGATCACTGCTCTAAAAAACACACGGTGTATTATCAATATAGAGTGGGGCCTTCTTTATATTCTAACTGCGATTTTCACGTAAGCACTTAAGAGGAGCCCTGCTGGATCCAACATTGTGTTCTCAACCCTGGCTGAAGTATTCATGGCTCATCTGTGTGTTTTCTCACTAGTTATCCTGTCCTGGTAGTAGGAACAACAACC
Organism: Podarcis tiliguerta; assembly: GCF_965153285.1. Lineage (NCBI taxonomy): Eukaryota > Metazoa > Chordata > Lepidosauria > Squamata > Lacertidae > Podarcis > Podarcis tiliguerta. Next base: position 17,865,178 of record NC_139536.1, on the reverse strand, counting down.
AGGCTTGGGAATGTCCCTACGGACTTGCAGACAGCTTTCCTTCATGACCTGAAAATCGAAGCACCGTCTGAGGAGCAGAGGAAGGCCATTCTAAGCATGCTGACAGAGGGCTTGCCTTTGGGAAAAGAAGTGAGCCTGACTAAGCTAGCCCGGCAAAGCGCGGTGAGTTGCATCGCAAACGGTAGGACAGCCTAGTCGATGTTACAAGGGGAGCTTAGTTGCCACAGTGTGTGATTCCTTCTTGTGCTGAAGGATCACCTTGCAGTAGGAAAGAACAACCAAGCCAATGGTCCCTTTTAGCCCAGTGTTGTCTGGCGGCAGCTCTCCATGGTCCCAGACCAGGGCCTCTCACTTCCCTAGCTAGAGACATTGGGAATTGAACCTGGGACCTTCTTATGCAAAGCCAATGCTCTGCCACTGAGCTGCAGCCCTTCCCAGGAATTGCTTCTTTCTTATGCAAGCAGTATGACCCAAATAGGAATGCAGAGTGCTGGATCTCACTACTTTAGGCCCCAAGTCAGAATCCCTGGAAAAGACTTATCAAAAAGAATTATCTACAGTATTCTAAACTGGGAATGTGGTCAAGCTCATGTAGCTATTTGACTTGAGTTCTGGCCTATGGATAGCCAGTATTACACAAATATAGGTATGTTGGTTGCCTTCACTAGGAGGGCTTGGAGGCCCTTGCAAACCAATATAAAACCGCCTGCAGTAGCAATCTCCATTACTTCAGTGGTGTGCTCACATAGCTTGAGGGAATGGGTGCAGGAGGATTTCCCCAGATTTTTCTGTATAGAGAATTAAACCTCTTCATCCTTATCCTTAAGGGGTCTTATTTCAGAATGCTTTCTCTGCTTGCCTTGGGAATTGCTCCACTACTAGCATCTTGTTCCATGTTTACAGGGCTTCGTTCTGGGAGACTTCTGCACTTTGCTTTCCCACAGCAGCCGTGCAGCCTGTGCAAGGATCCAGAATTCAAGGTACTGGAGGAGGCTTTTTGCTGATTTGTAAGCCTTCAGGTGATCGCTGCAAATGTTTTATACGCTTTGGAAGATGAAATTTAGGTTTCCTAACTGTGGATGGGATAAGGGAGGCATGCCGGTTTGTGATCTTCAAGACCTGAGGTGCCAGGAGGGAATAGCGCAAGGAGCAAGTACAAAGAGTCCACCTGCTCCAGTTTGTGTGTGTCCATGGGGTGGTGGCTTAGTAAAATGACTGAAAAGATTTGTCTCTGGAAGCTTACTGTGGCAGCATTTGATAGAGCCCCAGTGACTCTTAAGACTTTTTGGTGAAAAAGGATAGAGAATCCCCACCCCCACAGGAACCTTCTGTTTTTGCACTGTTTCTCTTCCCTGCTTCCAACCATAGTTCCTTCGCCTACTGCCACTTTGGGCAATTTATCAGCTTAAATAGGGCAACTTAAATCCTTTTCACTATACTATCCCTGATGGTATCAGAGCCAGCCAGATTGGGCTGCAAGGCAATGTCAGTGAAGGGGAAATGAAGCTACTTTGCTCTCGCTCTTAAGGCCTGATTGAGCCTTAGTCATCAAAGCTCATCTGAGAGCAATATAGTGTAGAGCGATAACATCCTGCTCAGATGCGCATTTGACTTTGTGCCTGATTTCTCAGTGATTGTTTCCTTTCTGCAGTACAGCAGAACCTGATTGTCAGGGTTCTCAAACACCTTTGTGGTGCAGCTGGTTGGTGTGCCCTGCAAATGATCAAAATTGAGGGCACCTATCTTTGGCACATCAGCACCCAGCTCAGCCCTGTAATTTGGAGACCTGTGGTCCAATTAACTTTTTATTATTATCAAGATTGCAGAAAACAGTTTGCTGTTTCTGTTTCCACTTTGCCAGCTTCCTGGGGGGACTGAGTGAGGAGGAAGAACATGATTTTTGTGCTGCAGGCTTCCCTCTTCTAGCAGAAGATTTTGGTGTTGCACTGGATAAGCTGCATGATGCTCATTCGCAAGCAATAGGAGCTCCAAAGGTATGACTAATAAGAAGCTTGCTTTTAAAAACCCCCACAAACCACCCTCTGAGATCTCATGCAGCTCTCTGCTACCATTAAGTGGAGAATGTCATCATCGCCTCTTGCTCCAATGACTAAATCATACTAACTAGATAGCTCAGTGCTTATGCAATCTTTCATAAATTTTATTCATAAAATTTCAGTCATAATTGCAATCGAGGGTATACATTAGTTTAAAATCAATAGAATACCCAGTCATAAATGTTAAAAAACATAATAAAGAAGTAGGGAAGGAGCAGTGCTTATCAAAGCTTAGACAAAATAATTTAGTAGTAATCTGTAAATTTTCAAGTGTAAAAAATCCAAAACTTCTCTCCTTTCACTAACAATTGCAGGGCCAAATAGAGTCGCCCCCCAGTAGGAAATTCCAGAGAGATGGTGTCTAAAATGTTGGTGTCCTTGGGAAGGAACATTACCACTAGTAGTAGTCCTATTAACTGGGGAAAGCTGTGTAATCATGCAGATCTTACTATATTAAAATACAGGAATCTTCTGCTTCCTTTTCGGACAGGGGTTGTGGAACACATTAATTGGTACTCAACCTTGAACCACTTTAAGGCTCAAGGAAATCCACATAATTCCGTTTTTCATTCTGATATTGTTGGAGCTAATGAATGGGCAACATAAATGAGTCTTGCAAGCCCTCATAACTCAGAAAATCTAATTCTACAACACTGGAAAGGCAGCTCTCTGCCAACAATTATGTACTGTGGACTTGGAACCTTACTGTGTTTTTGATCTTTGAACATGCAACAGTTTGAACATAGACAACAGTTTCCAGATATAGACAAGGACATTTGGTCCATGTACACTGAAATCTATTTTTTGTGATTGTGTCCGTTGTAAAGTAGCAACTTTATGAGCCAGAAAGTGTTTGAAAAATTCCAATAAGAACTGTAAGCCTCCCTCTTCCTCTTCATCCTTTACCTATGATTTGGTGTTATATAAATGAATTAATAATACATTGTCAAGACATGAAATAAGCAGCAGGGCTTCACCTTTTGATATTAAGGTGTAAGTGAGTATGTAAGGGAGAAGAGCTACTAAAGGTAGCTAAAGTGCAGTTAAGAGTGCAACATGGATGATTCCAGATGAGACCATTCTTCACTTGCCCCTTGGAGCAGGAGGAGGATGCTGTGAGAGCGGTGGCAGTCACTGGATGGGGCAGAGGGGAGTGTGGTGGTCTCAAGGGGTTTATGGGACTGTGTCTTAAGAGCACCGTAAGAAGAAAAAAGTGCAAGTCTTGGTTTATGAAATACGGTTGTAGACTTGGCAAGAGTTGCAAGGTTGTCCTGTCTCCGCAGATACCTTCTGTCTTCTGGCAAGATGTTGGTGGGCTCCAGGAAGTGAAGAAGGAGATCTTGGACACCATTCAGCTTCCTCTAGAACACCCAGAGCTACTATCTTTAGGTCTTCGCCGCTCTGGCCTTCTGCTCTATGGCCCTCCCGGAACAGGGAAAACGTTGCTAGCAAAAGCTGTGGCAACTGAATGCACCATGACTTTCCTCAGGTGGGCATTGTGGCAGAAAGGGATAAGGGGAGCCTTGGGGCGCAGAGCTCGGAATAACCAGCCCTGTCTTTTCTCTTTCTCAGTGTGAAGGGCCCGGAGCTCATCAACATGTACGTCGGGCAGAGTGAGGAGAATGTGCGTGAAGGTTAGTGTGGAGCTCCAGTGTGGAGCAGAGGAATGCATTATGCATTATGTATGCTGCTGGTTTTAGCATACTCTGCAAGATGCACATTAATTTCTGAAGAAGTGTGCATGCTAGAGTTGGTTTCTAAGGTGCTACTAGACAATTTTTTAAATTTTTTAATATATTTCTACTGCTTCAGACCAACACGGGTACCTACCTGAACCTATTAATTTCTCTCTCTCTCTCTCTCTCTCTCTTTCTCTCTCATATCAGTGTTTGCCAAAGCCAGGGCAGCTGCTCCCTGCATTATCTTTTTTGATGAACTTGATTCCTTGGCACCCAATCGTGGGCGGAGTGGAGACTCTGGTGGTGTAATGGACCGGTGAGTGCCACTTGTCAGCTGCTGTTAAGGAATGCTGAAGCGTAAGGATCCTGCTGTGGCAAACTCCATGCAAACTCTTGATTTTTTTTCCCTTTATCCATGCTTGGTATAATGATCCAGGCAGGCTGGAAGTATCTGCATGAGTTCCATAAAAACTGGACTCCCACTGTCAAATGTATAAACACTAAAAAGGCTGGGGTGCCCCACTCCCTGATGGCACACAAGTTGTCTTTGGTCCCTGAACCTTAGCTTTGATGATCCTATTTTTTTCTGCATCGGGGCTTAGTTCTAGAAGATAGAAAGAGTGAAAATATTTTTTATCGGAAATCTTAATATCCCACTGTTCTATGTGGGATATTCAAGGCATTCAAGGCAGCTGCTAATGTTAATGCAGCAATCTTTTTGTATTTTGATGTAATAGAACAAAAAGCAGATCCTGCAACCAAGGTTAAGTTCAACAAAATGTCTCTCTCTCTCTCTATATATATATATATGTAAAGCACTAGCAAAATATAACTGCATCTCTGGATCCCAGCTAAAAACTGCCTTCACAGGCATACCAACTGCCCTGGGTATTTGATGCCTAATACCTGCCTAGGCATTTGGTGCTTCAAAGCTTGCACTAGCTGCCCTTATGCTATCGGGCCAAGTTTTTATATTGATATGGAAGGCCCTCAACAACTGGTGTCCAGGATACCATGAGCACCACCTGATTCCTTCTATCCCTGCCCAGTCTGTCCCCATGACTTAGATGCATGGCTCATACCTGCCAGGTGCCAGGTGCTCTGTATTGTGGGCCCATTTCTGTCAAAACTCACTCTCGGCTGAGATCAGATAGATTTCCTCCCAGTTGAACTTTTGGCAATTGGTGCAGACCTTTTTTATATCTGCTTGCATTTAAGTTTTCTTATTTTTGATAGTTAATTTAAACTGATTTTATCTTTTTATATCTTTTGCAACCTTACTGTACACCACTTAGAGACTACGGTGTTAAGCAGTATATAACACAAAATAATAAAAATCTCCAGTTTGGCTCTAGCACTAACCAAATGTTGGTTTGTTCTGTCACCTGAAGCAGAATATAACTCGGTCATTGAACAAGAAGAATACGGCAATGGTCAGATGAGAAATTTGTAAAGCAGGGTAAATCTTTAAGATTCTTAGAATCGATGTCTGCCTCTTATGAGAAGCGGGACCTTACAGTTCTAGAGAGATATAGGAAGATGCTGGATTTTGCCAATCTTCCAAGACGTGATGCTGTTGCTGTGAGAAGAAAAGTTCTGTTTTTGATTCTTACTTAACTCTGCAAAGTTAGTGACTTGCTTGTACACCCGCTTTGCCCTACCTTGTCTGTTAAGAACTGTTTCGTTCAAGGCAAGTAGTTTTTCTCTCACTGGTGTACAGCAACTAGTACAGTAATACTTTTGAGCTTAGCTTGGTCATACCTATCTGAACCAGTGCTTTGTGTATGTACTGTTTGGAGTAATGAGTTGACTTGCTCAATGGCTGCACTAGGATTTGTGGCATTTAAAAATGTTTTCTTCTTCCCCTTGGTAGAGTGGTCTCTCAGCTACTAGCAGAACTTGATGGACTTCATTCTTCTCGAGATGTCTTCGTTATTGGAGCTACAAACAGACCTGATCTTCTAGATTCAGCATTGCTCCGGCCAGGCAGGTATGATTCTCACTGTTATTGGCTTTACACACACACACACACACACACACACACACAGCACATGTATATACGTGGCACTTTACAAAGAATAGGTATAACAGATCTCTGGCTCTTAAAATCTAAAATATAGACAGGGAAACAAAAGATGTGATTGCTTCATTTGTATGAACCGTGACTTAGTTACAGTAGAGACAAGGACTAAGTTAGATTAGTGTGGTATCCTAACTCCCCACTCCCTCGCTTGTTCCATGTATTTTAAAGCAAGTTAAGTTGTAAAGCACTAAGAGAGGTTGCCTGCCCCTTCTGTTCTGTTTGTGTTGCATTTTTGGCAGACAAATCCTCTGCCCAAAGTGAGGTTTTGAAGTGCTTTCCCATGCAAAATAACAGAAAATTTGTTGCTTCTTCCTTGCCTATTTGGTGCTGGATGCATTCATTTGCTCTAATTTAGCACAATAGTTTTCAAAGGTTTTTCCCCCATAGACCACTTGAAAATTGCTGGAGGTCTTGGCAGACAACTTAATAAAATTTACTAATGTTTTAAAGTACCAACATCATTCTAAAAACAGGTGGAAATCATGGGACACGGCAGGCTACCAAAAAGGGCCCCTTTAACTTTATGGAAAATGAATTAGACTTCCCCCGTGGGCCCTAGGCAAGAGCCCTAGTCAAAATAGCCCCCATCTTCAATGTAGAAGGTATCAGTTAGGCACAGAGCCAGGTCCAAGGCTTTCTTGAAGGTTGCACTTTTTTCGTCTCGTTTCTTTGCACACTGTGAGTGGAGCTACTTGGAGAATGTTTGCTATACTGAATTAAAAGCTCCACAGCCTAACAATAGAGGTCTGTTCTCAGATCTTCTTGGGGTTGTGTGTGTTTTCTGAATAGCATGTATGTATGTTGGACAACTGCACTTTGTCTCTTTATTGTCTGTTTCCCTGGCAGATTTGATAAATTGGTCTATGTGGGTATAAATGAAGATCGAGACTCTCAGCTGCAAGTACTAAATGCTATCACCAGAAAGTGAGTGCCTACCATAAAATAAAAGTAGTGACAAAGGGAAAGCCCTGTGATTCCTAATATTTCATGGCCTTAGTATTCCTTGTATATAGCTGTTCACTCCGCAGGGGAAGAGAGGTCTCTGCAAAGTGGTACCGTATTTTTCGCCCTATAGGACACACTTTTCCCCCTCCAAAAATGAAGGGGAAATGTGTGTGCGTCCTATGGGGCGAATGCAGGCTTTCGCTGAAGCCTGGAGAGCGAGAGGGGTCGGTGCGCACTGACCCCTGTCGCTCTCCAGGCTTCAGGAAGCTAACCGCAAGCCTAGGGAGCCCGGCGGGAACTCCTGCCGGGCTCCCCAGGCTTATGGACAGCAGCCTGCAGCCCGAAACCCGGGGAGCGCAGCAGAGCGCACCCCAGGCTTCAGGCAGCTCTCCGCAAGCCTGGGAAGTCCAGCGGGAGTTCCCGCCGGGCTCCCAAGGCTTGCGGACAGCAGCCTGTTCTGGGGGCTGGGGTCGGGCTTCCCCCGCCCCAGCCCCACACCTGAGGGGGGAATAATTTTTTTTCTTTATTCCCCCCCCCCCAAAAAAAACCCCTAGGTGCGCCCTATAGGGTGAAAAATACGGTACCTCCACTCCTACAAGCAGCTAAGTACAACTGCAACTTGCTGGTTTGCATTCAGAAGATCTTTCACATCATGGGCTGCAAGATTATGAATAAGTGTTGTCCTTGTGCAGTCCCTCCTGCTCTTGAGCATGAGGCTTATTTGGTTGCTTCCCGTCTTAAGCAAACCAATTTACTGTAACAAATGCATGAAGGATAAGGCTATGTTCTACCTGTACTGTTGGAAGCATCATGCCTCTGCATTCCAGTTGCTGGAAATGAAAAGCTGGGAATTAAAAGATGCTGTGTTTAGGTCCTGCTCTGCAAGGCTTTTCATAGGCATTTAGGTGGCCATTGTGAGAATGGGATGGGCCTATTGGCTTGATCCGGCAGGGTTGTCTTATACTCTTTATGGAGTGGTGAATGCAGCAGAACTGCAGTATAGGTTCAAACTGGATAACAGCCTCTGCTGATTTGGGCTTGATAGCTTAGCCCACTGCATCAGCATCTCCTTTTGCTGCTTTTGTTAAAAGAAAAGTAGAGCAGATCACCTTGCGCTATGAAGTTTCTGATCTTAGAAAGCTGTGAATATTAAATTGGCTGCAAATCTTCCCAAGAGAAGTGTGTGCTCTGAATGATAGGTGGACACATTATTGTGAGACCGTTAATTCTCATTTGGTGTTTGCCACATGAGGCCTGGATAGCTCAGTTGGCTAGAGCATGGTGCTGATAATGCCAAGGTTGCAGGTTTGATCCCCATTTGGGACAGCTGCATGTTCCTGAATTGCAGGGAGTCAGACTAGATCAGGATTTCCCAAACTTGGATCTCTAGTTGGTTTTGGACTACAGTTCCCATTATCCCTGACCACTGGTCCTGCTAGCTAGGGATGATGGGAGTTGCAGTCCAAAAACAGCTAGAGATCCCAGTTTGGGAAACCCTGAACTAGATGATCCTCAGAGTGCCTTCCAACTTTACAATTCCATGATTCTATGATCACTCATTTGAACCTGGGATTTTGGGTTATTCCTTTCTGTCCACAGCTCTCAGACGGGCTGCAGTCTAACAACAATCTTTCTTTGCTACAAAGCCTTGGATATATTCTTCCTTGGTAGGTTTAAGCTGGATCCTTCCGTCAGTCTCCTTGGTATCCTTGACAAGTGTCCCATACAGCTAACGGGAGCAGACATATACGCACTGTGCTCAGATGCCATGATGTCTGCTATCAAAAGAAAAGTGGCGTGGATAGAGGAAGGTAAGGAACTGGCATAGCTCAGCTAGATTCAAATCTACTAAGAAAAATGCACAGCAGGCAGTTAAGACAGGATGATGGACAGGTTCTGGAAAGAGAAAAACGTTCTTCATGGGCCATTGTTTCTTTGAATCTAATTCAGTGAACAAGATAACTGAACTCTTTACTGTGTCCATCCATCTCCAGTGATGGGGTAGAAAGGCAGAATACAAATATTTTAAATAAACGTTTGATCAAGTGTTTGGCAAAACTATTACTGCTTTACGTCCTTCTGTTTGGACTTGCATATCAATAAGCAAAGATCAGTTCTAAATAGTGGAGTAGAAAGTCAGATTGGTCTCAAGCCTCTGAGACACTTGGCAGACAGAGGTGTGTGTAATTGAGAGGAATTAGCAGGCATTAACCGGAAGGGTAAAATATTCCTTTGTTCTTGGGCTCCTTTTATGGGAATGATCTATAGAAAAGCTCCTCCTTTTTACAGGCTGTGGTGTAATTTCAGACCTGAGGGTGGAATATATTATTTTCCCTGTGATGCGTCTCTCAGAATTTTCTGTATTGCTGCTACCTGTGCCACCCTTGGGTCTGTTCTTGAGGCATTCTTTGGAAAATAGGTTGAGTTACTTGTGGGGGTCTAATTGTGCTATCTGGATTGGACTGAACTGACTTTGCTTGAGGTGGGAACCTGTTAAACGCATATCTATGAGAGACTGGCATAAGTGGGTCTTGATCCAGCAGTTAGGATTCTGTCGTTTGGTAAAACATTGTGGAAATGAGATGTTGTCCAGTGCAAAGAATCAGTGCACTGTGAAAACTCTTAGGGAGAGTTTTGCACTTTGGAGCACTATTACAGTTGTCCGAGTTTCTCTCTGCACCTGAAAGACTTGTAGAAGTTTTTGCATCTTTCCACTGCTCCCCACCCCATTTTGCATACCCAGGAACAGTTTGTGGGTGTGCAGCGTCTGACATGTCTAAAATGAATAACTTTTTTAGCAACCATTTTGCTCTTTTTCTCCAGGGCTAGACACAGAGACTTCAGACCTAACTCTAACCATGGAGGACTTTGTACAAGCTGCAACAAGGCTGCAGCCGTCTGTTTCCGAACCAGAACTGCTTAGATACAAGCTAATCCAGCAGAGATTTGCTGCTTGATTAAGGATCCAGCAGGACCAGAATGAAAGGGAAACATATGGTTGGAACTGTATAATTCCATGGGATCTGGAAGAAATTTTTGATGTGTTGTTGTCGGTTCTGCTGGAGAAGTGAAAACAGTGGATTCCAATGGCCAGGTGAGTGAGAAAAACTGAAAATGGGATCTAGGCATGGAACTGAGACTATTGGCTGCTTAGCTGGGTAAGAACTCTCTCAAGCTAATCCTCAGGAGTTCTCAGCACCCTTGCTTGTATATGAGAAGTTCAGGTTCCTTGAACACCCAGTGGAAAACCTTTGGATGCTAATATTTGGGAGGTGGTGGTGGTGGTGGTGCAGTGGCTGTGTCTAAGAATGGATAAATAAAAATCCTGTTTCTTTGCCAGAATGACGTAAATGCTCTTTAGTGCCTTTTATGAACTAAGATTTTCGGAGGGAGAAAGAGAAAACCATCAAAGCAGAGCAGAGCTCGCCTTCCTTCCTGCAGGGCACTCTGATGCTTCATGCAATCACATATTTAATTAAGTGTTTTGTAGACCTGGTCTTGTTCCCATGCTGGCTCCTTCACCATTTTGCCAAGTTTATGTAATCTGCCAATATAATATAATCCCATTGGTGTTTACAATTGTAGCAATAAGGTAAAATATTCCCATTTTTTATTGTTGAGGGGGAGAAGAGAGACTGATACCTTTGTACTCTTTGGCTTGCTGGGCTTATCCTACCAGTTCTGCATTTGTTATGGAAGGGGATTCAGATCACCTTTTTCCAGCTATGGAGCAAGGCAGCTCTGACTGGCAGCCTAAAGTCTTGTGTAAAACTGCAGCAAAATGTCCACAAACTTTTATTGCATGCCACAAGAACTCAAAAAAGCAGCTTTTATCATTCTTTTGAATTTCTTTGTCTGGCTGCTCATGTGATTAAACAAGAAATTGCATTCTGAACTATCAAAGATTTCCAGACAGTTTTCCCCACATACAACACACTGTAATCAGCCATCCAGCCCTGAGGTTACCCCTGTTTCCATCATACTGGCAAAACAGTTATGCTGCTAAAAGGCACTTGTCTTGGCTGCTACCTAAGTTTTCAGGAGCTGTATCAGGTCTCACAACAACACCAAAATACACAGTTGATCCTTAACAGAGCATGGCCTCATCCTGGTCCAGATCAAGTAAAATCTCTACCAGTAACTTTTACTACCATAGTTCATTCACTGCCTACACCAACCTGTGAAACTTGTTTTTCTGGCTCTGTTGGCAAGGCAAAATAGAGTAATACCAGTTGTTCGGGAATACTGGAGGAGGAGATGGTGGGGCTCTACTGCCAGAAATGTTTCAGGGGGAAGTGCTAAAAGTCAAATACATGAAAGCTAATCAGAGTGCCACCATTAACTCCGTCCAATTGTCCCTCATCAAGATCTCTGGGCACAATGTATTTTAAGGAGTGCCCTTAAGTAAGTGCCTGCTGAAATGAATGGGAAATTTGCAGCACTTTTCCTTCATCAGAAGGCAGAAGATACTCCCAGCCAAAAGGTCTCCTCACTGAGAGCACCAAGAGCCAAAGGTGGGCAATCACCCCCCCCCCCAACTGACCCTATAAGGGTTGCATGCCAGTGGCTACCCTCACTCACATAAACACTCCAGCTCAGGAGACACTGCCATGTTTTCTTCTTTTCCTTATTTTTTCTTCTGCCACCTTCAAAGCTAATGAGGTTCCCAAACTGGCCATTACTCCAGGTGTAGCTAAAGCACGAGTATTTGCTCATCCCTCCTCCCCACTCCAAAGAAACACACACACAGCCACAATCATTCGGAATTTCAAGCATCAGTGCGAATCATTGAGGCAATCTCAAGGCAGAGAAGCAAAAACCAAAAAAGTTATCAAGAAACAAAGTTTAGTAAGCTCATGTGACCTTGCATATGATTCAGATGCAAAGCAAGCCATTGCCACCTTCTTCCCTCAAGAGCTCCCTGATTTGAGCAACGGCTCCTCCAGTCTCCCAAAGCAGATTAACTAGATTTCCCCCTTAGAAAAGGGCAAGATGGAGGGGTGGGGAAAGACTCCTTCAAGAACTTCCTCTTCGGGTTCAGGTACCTCTTATGCACATTCACTGCCGCTTGCACCCCCACTGGCCGCTCCAGCAGCTGAAGAGAAACCATCTGCGCCTGCTGGAGTCGTCTGCGGAATCATTCTCAGCCAGTTTTCTTCACCACATGGATGAAATAGCATGGGCTGTACTGCTGGCCCGGGGTGTAAGGCTTGAAGTCCCCCAAGACGCTGTGTTCGCATGGGCACTGGAAGGCGTTTTTCAGCAGTTCTGTGAAAGGCTCCAGGCGATGGGGGTAGTAGGAGAGGCGGAACTGGCTGGTGAGACACACACAAAAGAAACGTTAGCAGCTGTCTGCTCGGCAGCTTCCCTCAGAAATCTTACTTGTGTATACATGTAGCAGGTGCACTACCCATCCAGCATCCTCTTGCTTTCTGGTTCCTAAATCTCCCGCTACAGATCTTGGCTGCCACACTAATTCTCTGTGCTGTTTCATCACCAACCTTGAAGCGACTGCAGTAGAGGGCTGTACAGCTGATTTTATCCCTTTCAGTGATAAGGGATTGCAGTGGGGTGATGGTTCAACCTGGAGAATCAGCGCTCCTTTACTTTTTAAGCTGTAGACAGGGCGAAATCTCCAGCCCAGAGGCCAAACTCACCATCCAGGCCACACCAATCACTAGCCCTGCTCCACACCTTTCCAAGTTATTTTGCCTTGCTGAAATACCTGTCTCTTGCTTGCCAGGATGGAAAGAAACCTAACCTTTGCAGCCCACATTTCTTGCTTTGCCTCTGGCCCCACCACCACTTGGGCTGAAGAAAGTTTGGTTTATTGCTAAAAATAAAACATGCAAAGATCTCTGCATCCTCCCTAAGCTGGATAAGCTGTACTCTAGGTAAAGGTAAAGGGACCCCTGACCATTAGGGTCCAGTCGGGGACGACTCTGGGCTTGCAGTGCTCACCTCGCTTTACAGGCCGTGGGAGCCAGCATACAGCTTCCGGGTCATGTGGCCAGTTTCTGGTGAACCGGAGCAGTGCACGGAAACGCCATTTACCTTCCCGCCGGAGTGGTACCTATTTATCTACTTGCACTTTGACGTGCTTTCGAACTGCTAGGTTGGCAGGAGCAGGGACCGAGCAATGGGAGCTCACCCTATCACTGGGAATCGAACCGCCAACCTTCTGATTGGCAAGCCCTGGGCTCTGTGGTTTAACCCACAGCACCACCCGCATCCCATTAAGCTGTACTCTAGCCATGCATATTTGTTGGATCACACAGTATTGCTTTTCCTACGCAAACATCCTTTTCTTAACAGAATGTGATTGGGTTTCACCTTTGAATAGGAATGTGAAGGGTTAAACTAGGGGCAGAGGTGCACACGCAAGCATGTTAAACCAGAGGTGAGGGACAGACGCATGTGTGGTTGGCACAAAGGGGTGAAGGCATTCAAAGCACATTTGAATGAATGCACTTAGAAACCCTCCTTCTTAGTCGGGAACTGAGACATCTCACAATTTCCAGTCACAGGGACAGGTGTAGATTGAACAAGTCTTAGAAGCTCTTTCATACTTTTGAGCTAATTGCAGAAATAGCTGAAGAGCTGCTGGTGTGCCTTGGGGTGTTCCTCAATTTAAGCTGCCACGTGTTCAGGTAAGTGCCTCGGATGTGGCTGTAATCTCCAGTGATTCCATCTTTCAGAGCCAATATAAAGGAAGAGAATCTTATTGGCTGGGAGCTGTTTTTTCAACAAGGCTGGATATGGCATGGGTATCTTCTAGTTATAGCCCATTTAACGATTATCTTGCCTTTTCAGGTAACACCCGTACAAGGCATCATGCAATATATCAAACAATAAAACATTAAACAAAACCAACTGACTTGCCTAAAACATGAAGCCAACAAGTAGAGTTTAAAGTGTATGAAAAGCCACCAGTGAGCAGGGCATAAACAACTAAAGGAAGGAAGCTGCGGGGCCACCATTGAAAAGGCCGTGATTCTGATATCTGCCAATCTGATGGTTCTTAGTAGCAGGCCCCAAGAGCAGATCAGCCCTGGCTGATCTGGACCCAGACATGTGTTAGCTCCCACCCAGCCTTTCCAAGTAGCTGGGTTCTCCCACATTTGCTATCAGGCTGAAGGCTCTGGATAGCATACAAGGTCTGAACAGAACATACCTTAGTTCCGGGCTTCCATCATTCCCCTCGGGCGGCACTTGCACTGTATAGTCCAGCGTCACCATGCTCGGTTTGTTGTTCACAAGAAGTACAGATGTTGTGATGTCCTTGGTTAAGTCACTCTAGGACAGAGGTGGGGGGAAAGAGAAAAAATAAACTTCCAGTTTTCATTCCCTTTCTTGTTGGGTGCATTCTTGACTAGTTCATTGTGATTAGCCCAATGCAATCCTAGTCCAGGCTATGCAATGGACACATCTTCCCCATAAAACCCCTCCCTTCTCTCTAGTGTTGATACAGATAAAAATTACACATAGGAGCTATTCCCATTCTGATTATGAACCCAGGACAGGTGCCAGTCCAAATGCTGGCTCAAACACCCAGAGAACTTCATATTGTCTTTATGAGACTAAACCATCTCAGAATGCAGGTGCAATGCAGGTGTCTCCTCCACCTGTAAAATTCACTGTGTGTGCTAGCCTAGGCCATTTGGGAAATAACTATGCTAGATGCATTTTCCTGAATGCACTTCCTTTGCCCCTGAATTGTCTCTTTTGGGCATGGAGCTGCATTCAAGGTGGGGTGTACAATGCAGAATGGTACCATGTTCTCTGTCTGAATTGATTGCTGGAAGCATGAAAGTCGTAGAAATGTTTTCCCTTTATTAAAAGGGCTACTACCATCACTACTGCAAGGCTTTGGCAAAAGACCTATTTCTAGGAGGTAAAGGTAAAGGTAAAGGGACCCCTGACCATTAGGTCCAGTCGTGACCGACTCTGGGGTCGAACCAGAGCAGCGCACGGAAACGCCTTTTACCTTCCCACTGGAGCGGTACCTATTGATCTACTTGCACTTTGACGTGTTTTCGAACTGCTAGGTTGGCAGGAACAGGGACTGAGCAACGGGAGCTCACCCCGTCGTGGGGATTCGAACCCCCGACCTTCTGATCGGCAAGCCCTAGGCTCTGTGGTTTAACCCACAGCGCCACCCGCGTCCCATTTATAGGAAGTACCTTGTAGTAAATGTTCTTCCCAGGTGGGGCACAGCCTGTTTCCAGGATGTAGTCATAATTACGGTGGTCAATGACAAGGATGCCACCTGGACGCACCATACTGGCAATGTTCTTCAGAGCCTGTTTATGGGCAGCTTGGTCACCTAGGAAAAGAGACAACTACGAATTAAATTCCTTACTGCAGCTAGAGAGAGATTCTTCACATATGCATAAAACCTGAGAGGCCTGGTCATATATTTTCTTCATTGTCAAACTAGGACGATGTTGATTCTGGGTTTTGAGAGCATCATATAAACCCAGCATTTGAGATCTACCAATGTTGCCCTGCTAAATGTTCCATCTTTTATGTAGTATAGACTAGCCTCAAAAAGAAGCAGGGCCTTTTCTGTGGCAGCCCCAAAACAGTATTGGCATTCATTATTCAACCTTCCTTTTCAGAAGGCAGGTTAATATCTTCCTTTCTTTTTGCTCTGCCATCATAGTTGGCTGTTTTGTTTCCTGCTGCTGCTGCTGCTTCCAGTTTTCCATCTGGTTTTTGTTTTAGTGATCAAAAAGAACATTAAAATCAATATGCACACTGCTTTTTAAAAATGAAAAGCAGTGCTGATATTTGAAGTTAACAAACATGTTTAGGGTAGGTTGCAAGAGACCCTGTTGTCCCAAAAAACAATTACCTGCAAGTTTCTGTGGTAAAGAATGTCTCTGCAAAGTAGATGGGCTGTACTGCTGCTTTGGACAAATTCTAAGCCCCAGCACAACATAGCTAGACATGAAAGCGCACCTGGAAGGGGCAGCTCATAGGAACTGGAGGGGAGGTGTGGCCAGCTCTTCCTGCCTTGCAATATGCAGCTTCCAAATGCAGCAGATGCAATTAACCTCAAGAAGCATGGTAAGAGTTGGGATTATCTTACAGGTCAGCCACAGTGTGTATTTGTACGGACAGGTACATGAGGTTAGAGATAATTGCTGTGGATTCTGGTTGCTCAAGTTAGCCTTAGAAAAAGGTTATCACGATAATTGGACATTAAACAGGAGGTGATGCAGCTACGGAAGGAAATGATCAACATATGTTTGCAACAGGAGCGGGAAACCTGATTTTAAGAAAATTTGGCTTGATTTGTAATAATTTGGAAAATTAATAATAATAATTTGAAGAAAAAAGAAAAAGGCTATCACCAAGGAGCAAGGTGTTAAAAAGCAATGGGGTTTCGGATAAGCCCTGCAGTCTAACCTGCGCCTTTTCTTACTTTTCCTGGCCTTATTTCCAGTTATATTCCTGGTGACCACCTAAATGTCTCCCACTTTAACAGACTTTTATCCGCCACAGACACAACTCTTCTTCACTGGTCTTACACCCAGTCTAGATCAGATGGACTTATGTGTGTGAGATTCCTTAACGGAGGGTTGGGGGAATCTGCAGCCCTCCATATCTAGTTGGACTTCCACTTCGCCATCAGCCCCAGTCAGCATAGCCAATGGGCAGGGATGAATAAAAGTGTAGTCCAACAACATTTGGGTGGTCGCAGGCTCCCCACCGGTACTTCAACCAATCTGAGGTGTATTGGGTCCTTGCTCGAATATCAGCTTGCTTTCACACATAAAAAGGAGTCCTGTGGCATCTCAAGCACTTCATAAGGGATGCCCCTCTGGAAACTGAGACATTGTATTGTTTTCCTTCTTGGTGCTCCATTAAATTTTCTGTTTTAACAATTTAAAGCACTCGTTTTTACATCCTTAAGATATCCGTGACTTCCCTTCTCTTTCCATGGTCCATTTTACATATCATAAATCCCTGCATATTCTACAAAAACTATACCATTCAGTATTCCATTATTACACCCATCAAAACTTATTTACACTGTTGGATTGATCTTAATGTTGCCAACATTTTCAGCTGCAAAGAGTTATTTCCCATATATGCAATAAACGTTTTCCAATCTTCTCTAAACGTATGTTCTTCTTGTTCTCTTATTCTATATGTTAAGTCTGCAAGCTGCACATACCCTGTCAGCTTAAGTTGCCATTCTTGTTTGGTTGGGACCTCGCTCGTTTTCCATTTTGGGGCTAACAAAACACAGGCCGCAGTAGTGGCATACATAAATAACCTTTTTTGACACCTGGGAATTTTGGTCTGAATTATCCCCAACAGAAAGGACTCTGGGTGTTTTTTGGAGGGGAAGTACATTTAAACATTTTTTTCAATTCTTTATGGATCACTTCCCAATCGCCCACCATCTTCTTAACTATGGGTAGCCTGAAGAAAGGGCTCTGAAGGAAAGTATGCAATAAGAGCCTGGTGGATCAGGCCAGTCCAGCATCGTGTTCTCACAGTGGCCACCCGGAAACCTGTGGGGAACCAAAGGACCAGAGCACAAGAGCCTTCTCCCATCCTGCAGTTTCCAGCAACCAGTATACAGAAGCATTAGTGCTTCTGACCATCGGAGAGCATAGCCATCATGGCTAGAAGGCTCAGTCACTCAACACTTTCTATAGCACTGGACAGTGCTTACTGACCCCAGGAGCATGTAACCAGCCTTGCAACACTCACCTTTAAAATCTGGGAGGTGTGCAAAAGAGTTTCCTAAACAGATGACAGCGTCAAAGCCCTTGCCAGGCTTCTCTAGGTCCTGTGACAGGGTGAGCCAGTTCGCCTCCTCGATGACTGTGGAACAAAACAAAAAAAGTGCATTGAACACACGGAGGAGAGTTCTTCTTTCTCTAGCCAACCCTCTGCCTCCTCACATTTTCTGCAGCTGGAGGATTTTACGTTCCTCGTGCAGAAGGATAGTGAAAAGTGCCACCTTAAAGAAAAAAGGCACTTAGTTGGGAAGCCTCTTATCTGTTACGAAATACAATGTGCTAAGCATGAAAATAATCCCCAGGTTTCTCTCCCCCTGCAATTTGCTGCTGAGACTCTTTGAAAGTGCGATTAAGGCAGTGTTTCTCAAACTGCAACTCCCATCACCCCTAGCTAGCAGACCAGTGGTCAGGGACAATGGGAGTTGTAGTCCAAGAAGTTTGAGAAACACTGTATTATGGTGGGGGGGAGGGGTTGGCATAGGCATTAACAGCCAAGGATGGAAACTTCCAGCTTTCTCCATCTTGCTGTGGCTATATGTGGTTTGCTGTATTCCTTTTTATACCTGGATCAGGAAGGTACGAGTATGGAGTCTTTGTACTGGGAATTGTGTTGAGAGACAAACCCACAAGCAGGTCCTGCATGCAACCGCGCTCTCCCCACTTGCAATTCCCAGCTGCAAGTGATCTTCCAGCTTTTCCTGTGTGGCATTCAGATCCTCCCATGGGCTCACAGCACCTACTTTGATGTTTCAGCATTTAACCAATTCGTACATGCTTTCATTTGCTGCTGTGGTCATAAAAAAAATTACTAAATTAAATTAAAGCCAAAGCTCATCTTTCCCCAGGTGCTAATATCGCTTTGCTTTCCACAAATGCAGTAGCCAGAACCCAGTGGCTGGGTTACCCATGTCCCCGTTCTGTTCTGATGACAAGCCCACTTGGCGTCAGCTGGCAATACCCCAAAATGATGCAACTTGCAGATGCCATTTAGCCCCAGGTCAATCTGAGTGCAGGAAGGAACCTGAAAGCCAGCATCACCTCTAATTACCATATTTTTCGCTCTATAAGACGGACCAGACCACAAGACGCACCTAGTTTTTGGAGGAGGAAAATAAGAAAACAAATATTCTGAATCTCAGAAGCCAGAACAACAAGAGGGATCACTGTGCAGTGAAAGCAGCAATCCCTCTTGCTGTTCTGGCTTCTGGGATAGCTGTGCAGCCTGCATTCGCTCCATAAGATGCACACACATTCCCCCTTACTTTTTGGGAGGGACAAAATGAGTCTTATAGAGCAAAAAATACGGTAAAAAGAAGATGCATTGAAAACTGAGTTGGGCACTTGTGACCAGCAGGCAAAAGGAAAGGAGTCAGACAACGACATTTCTCTATAGGAAATCTGACAAAAGAGGTTCAAAGACTGTCTCAAGGCAAATCTAAAAAAAGTAGTATAAACACTGACAACTGGGAAACACTGGCCTGTGAGCGCTCCAGTTGGAGAACAGCCTTGACCAAAGGTGTCATGGGCTTTGTAGACACTCGAACTCAGAACGCAAGGGAGAAACGTGCTAAGAGGAAGGCACGCTTGGCAAATTTACACCGTGATCAACTCCCGCCTGGAAACCAATGTCCCCACTGTGGAAGGACGTGTGGATCCAGAATGGGCCTCCAGTCACTTACGGACTCATTGTTAAAACTTTGTTTATGGAAGACAATCTTATTCGGCTACGAGTGATCGCCAGAGAAGAAGAAGATAGGAAATTAGATTTTAACAGAATTCTGAAGATCACCGACTAGGCTGTTTCAAATCTGTTGTTTCCATGCAAATGCAGAAAAGGCACTAGCTGTAGAACTCAGGAACTCAGGTTTTAATAATCAAAAAGAACAGAAGTTCTTAGCCCTTGCAGCTCAGATAATAGTTTGTTGTTGTTTAAAATCTCCAAAATTTGGAGAAATCTTTGAAGATGGAGTGGAGTTCAGTAAGAATTCCATTGGCACTAAGGCACAGCTTCAGTGCCCTGTAGAGCTCATTGCCATGCAGATCACAGGCCCAAAACAAATTATGGGAACCTGCACTATTTGTGTAACTTGCAGCTTGCCAAATTTTGCTTATTTCAGTACAGAATTTATTATTAGTTGTAGTTGTTTACACATACAGTCCTAATCACAGAGTCAGCATGGACAATTTGAGACGCTTGTACATGTAAGCACCAACGTTGAAGTAGATGAATTGATCCAAGAGTCAAACTCTTTTCTTAAGCATCAAGGCAATACTTCTTTGTGAACCGGGTGCTATTTATTCCCCTCTCCATATATCGTAAATCACACAAATAATAATAATAATAATAATAATAATTTTTATTTATATCCCGCCCTCCCCAGCCGAAGCCGGGCTCAGGGCGGCTAACAACAATTAAATAATCAAACAATCAAATAATCAAACATTCTAAAAACATTCCATTATAAAAATTAATTAAAATCAAATTAATGGCAACCGTTGAGCAAAATTCTGTGCAGGTTGCCAGAGGAGGGAGTCAGGCTGGGACCTGACCAAAGGCCTGGTGGAACAACTCTGTCTTGCAGGCTCTGCGGAAAGATGTCAGGTCCCGCAGGGCCCTAGTCTCTTGTGACAGAGCGTTCCACCAGATTGGAGCCGCAGCCGAGAAAGCCCTGGCTCTAGTTGAGGCCAGCCTAACCTCTCTGAGGCCTGGGACCTTCAGGATGTTTTTATTTGACGAGCGTAGGTTTCTCTGTGGGGCATACCAGGAGAGGCGGTCCCGTAGGTACGAGGGTCCTAGGCCGTATAGGGCTTTAAAGGTTAAAACCAGCACCTTAAACCTGATCCTGTACTCCACCGGGAGCCAGTGCAGCTGGTATAGCACCGGATGAATGTGATCTCGCAGTGAAGACCCTGTAAGGAGTCTCGCTGCGGCATTAAACACCCAAAGGTGTTTAAATTTCACTGATCGGGTTTCATATAATTACACGATATTGTGAAGTCAGGAGGGGCACCATACTCTTATTTCAGGCCAAAGATGGGGCTGAGAGGAGCGTCTCCTTGCGCCCTTTGCAGGTAAACAAGCCAGGCAAAGACACAAACACCAGACCACACCAAGTTTAGTCCTGGAAAAGGGATGTGTCAACAAGGAGCTCATTACGGCATTGACATTCTGCCAGTTGCTTCAGCAGCACTGATCATATTTCGGCCTGTATACATAAACTTGCTTGCTAACAAATGCAAGCAGAACTTTCAAGAGATGCCCGAACCCCAATTATTTGAAGTGTTCACAATTTGACTCCTCAGCTACCCAGGGCAAGAACAACTGCAGATGTTACTGGCTTGGGCCACAATTCTGATTTACATGTTTGCATCCTTAGCAAGAAGCTTACAGATAATTATGACTCAAGTGCAGCAGCAAACAAAATTAACAAACCACAAGCAATTACTAAAATAATACAGCAGTGTTTAGAGCAAACCTGGGATTTATTGTATGATGCAATAAGCAACTAAAGTTTCAGAAGCTCTATCCTTTTAAGCTGCCAAGGCAAATTTTAATAAATGGGATTGAGATTTAAAGGTACACATGTTCACTTTGAGGTGATATTTATTTTCCTGGTGTGTTACTGCAGAAAATACTATCTCACTTTTATTAAGCTTATTAATAAGGGCATTATTAATCAAATTGCTACCTTGCCTTTCCTCCTAAACTTGTGCCATTCCACATGGAACATACCCAAGAAACTATCTATCAATCGGTTTTAGTAGCAAAGCAAATCTGTTTACATGTAACAAAGCAGATGGTAAATCAGCCAAAAAATATTTGGTCAGTTGTTTGTCTTAACCAACGATGACAAGATTTTATTTTGTATGCTTCTCTCCTCATGCTCTGGGGCCCTGTGAGTTACAGGTATCTATGACCCTTTTTTCTGGTGGTGCCCACCCTGTGGAACACCCTGCCACAAGACGAGGTGTCAGGCCTCATCACTGTTCTGTTCCACCCAGCTGCTAAAAATGTGGCTGTCAAAAATTATTACACACAGAATGCACACAACACAAAAAGACTTTCAGGTGGTTATTTTTCAGCTCTACTATTATTATAGGTTTATTAGGATGTTTTCATTTTGATAGCTGCTCAGGAGCTTTGCAACTGGGGTACTGCTATTTTGCGTTAACATTTTGATCTAATGACAGGTTGGGATGGGGAATGCTAGACACTTCAACATTGCAGCAATGCTTGGTTTTGTCAGTCGCCTTGGGCTTCTTTTGAAAAGTAGGCGGGATGCAAGATTTTTAATAAAAATAGGTAAAATACCCCAATGGTCGAAAGCGTCCTCTTTTCGGCGGTTCCATCTCTCCTTCAGGGCATATTTGAGCATCTTGTCACTCGCATCCACGCTAGTGACCCTGAATCCTTCCTCAACAAGCATGATGGAGTCCACACTGCATGAGATAAAAGTGTTCAGGTATGTGGATTAAATAATCCCCCAAGTAAACTCAGAACAGCAGTTCCTTGCATTGCTATCCAGTAGTGAGAGCAGATAATAAAATCACAGAGTTGTCGGAAGGGACCATAAGGGTCATCTAGCTCAACCCGCTGCAATGCAGGAATCTATTCCCCAACCTGAGACTCGAACCCATGGCCCTGAGATTAAGTGCCTCATGCTTTACCATCTGTGCCCCTACATCCGTGCTTGGTATTCACAGTGGGGAGGAGTCCCAGTCAGATGAGAAATAATCACTCCAGAACACTTAAAATTACCAAAAAGAATAGCTTTCATTTTTAAGCCTGCCTGGTCAAATGATCACAGGAGGTTAAGATGTGTTTAAATTCCCCACCGGGAGAGATACGGGTGGCAAGGCCTGCCTTTTAAACAATGGAAGGAGAAAGCCAGAAAGCGGGATACTGTAAACTGCCCTGTGATCCTCAAATGGAGAGCGGTATACAAATTTACTAAGTAAATAAATGAAGGAGGAGACGAGAGCTGAGGCAAGGAGCATGGGAACCGGTCACAGCACATTAAAAAGTGCAGGCAGGGCTGGATTTAGATGATGTGAGGCCCTAGGCTACTGCACTTGTGAGGCCCCTCCCAATCCCCCAGCCTCACAACTAGAAGAAAATGGAAGAGTGTTATAAACAAAATTGAGCGAAACCAAGAATGATGATGGATATTTAAAATTCTGCAGTTCACAATTTCTCCTCTAAAGGACATCAGAAAACTTAATCAAAATTTGTCTGCGTTTGTCACTTTCAATGTGCCCCCCCCCCAGTCTACAATCGTGGCCCTTAATTCATTTTTTAAAATTCTTTTGAGTCTTTAAAAACAACTCTCTCCAAAGCAGTTAGTGACCATAAAGCTATGAAATAGCCGCAAGATTGTTTCCACATTAGGAAAGGCCATCTGAAATTTTTCCTTGTACATAATTTGATAAAGGTCTGTATGAGACAGAGTGCTCTGCTGTAAGCCTATGGCTTTATCTCATGTACAGGTGAAAGTGCAAAGTTAAATAGGTTTCAGGTCAGTATCTTCTGGGTGTGCTTCCACCAACAGTTCAACACCTTGCTGAATTTCTTGCTTAGATGCTATCAGAATAGCAAGAATGGAAAACAATTGTGCAACATCACTGTACACAGCACATCTAATATAGGAATAAAGGATTTTATCCTAAACTTACCTCTTGAAGAAAGTGCATCTAAGGCCCTAGGCTTCAGCCTACTTAGCCTATACATAAATCCCCACTGACAGGGTGTCATATTCCTAAGCGGGAGGGGGCGCCTCTCCCACAACAAAGCAAGGGGGGGGGGCTTTCCTTTCATTTAAAGCACATGCGATGAAGCGCACGCCTTCAAAGAATCCTGGGAAGTGGTGGTTTGTTAGAGGGTGCTGGGAATTGTAGTTCCCAGGATTCTTGGGTGCGGAGTGTCGAGCCATGTGCTTTCAATGGGGGGGGGGGAGGTCCTGATCAGCTGCTGCGTGCACGGATCCAGATTAGACCACCCTGAGACACAAGCCCCCCTGTGGAGAAGGGAGCCCAGGCCTTCAAGCTGGGTCATGATCCAGCACCCAGCACCGCCTCCTCCTGCTGCTGCTGCCGTGTGACTCACCCGGTGCCGCAGGCCACGTCGAGCACCGTGTTGCAGCGCTGGGCGCGCAGCAGCGACACCAGCCAGTTCTTGTACTCGGCGGTGCGGCTCCGCGTGTCGCCGATGTAGAGCTGCCAGACCCGCGCCGCGCGGCCGTCGGCGTACTGGTCCGGCAGCCCCTCGGCCGCCACGCCCAGGGAGCGGGTCCGGTAGATGCTGTCCACCATGGCGAGAGCACAGAGGCTACTGCGGGCGCCCACGGACGGGAAGGAGAGCGCGCAGATCCACGAGCGCGCGCCTGGCAGCCGGTAGAGCTTCTGCTACTACTGCAGCCGCGTCTGGGCAGCTGCGCGCAACAAGCCCCGGCAGCCAGCCCAGCAGGGGCAGCCCCGGCACCGCCCCTTCGACCCTGCAGCTCGCCAATCAAAGGGCGCAGCGCCGGGCACACCCCCTGCCGGGCCCCGCCTCTCTCCTCCCCCCACCTCTTGCGTGTGCACCGCCCCCCCCCCGTCTACTGTTTCCAAGCCGGAGGGCGGCAGCTCAGCGGCTCGTGTTGCTTTGTCACCTGCGCCCTTTGCACACCTGCTCGAGGAATCCCTATAAAATATGCGTATGTGTGCAGGGGTGTCCACTTGAATAAAATATTGGGGAGGGGGACAGGTAAGGCCCGCTGGGCCCCCTCAAATATTTATTTGGGGGTGGGACCGGGTTCCCTAGGAGTTGGATGTGTGCGCGTAGATCACAGTTTTTAAGAAATGCAGCCAAGATCGAAAACAGGAGGCAGCCTATGAACGCATTTGCAGGTGGGGGGGGGGAACAGAATAAAATTGTAGAGTTGGAAGTGAGGAATGCCTAGTTCAACCCCCTGCAAAGCTGGAATTTGCAGCTGTTCCATATGGGCATGAGTCTGCAACCTTGGTGTTACCAGCAACACGCTCTAACCAACGAAGCTATCCAGGTTTCACTGGTTTTTGTCATGTATTTTGTGTTTTTAACTTCTGTTCTTATGCTGTGAACCAGGCTGGGATCTGTGGGTGAAGGGAATGTATACAAATTAAATAAATAATTTCTCATTATGTATGTATGTATTCATTTCATAAGATGTCCATGCCGCTTGTTTCCGAAACAATAAAATTATTGCTCATTGCTTATTTAGCCATACAGCAACTGTGCTAAAAACAAATTAACTCATACAATTTTTCTAAATTTCCCAGGGAAGGTAGACTCAGTAAGAATGTATTCAGAAGGGGCCAAAAAGAATACAGTGAAGGCACCTGCCGGATTTCACTAGGGAGGGCGTTCCAAAGTGCCGTTGATCTGAAAGTAAAGCCAAAAGTGGGGTCCACCTTCTTTTCTTGACATTGGTTTGAACAGCCATTGTATCCTTTGTTCCACTAACTTACTGAGATCTAGTCCAAAAGCAGAATAAGGGGATAAGATTGTGTTGTCTCTGCCTACTGCAAATTGGTCTGAGATTAGAAACGAGCCCCTCTCATCACAAACCTATGCATTCCCATCACTTTATTTCACAAATCTCCCACCTGCACAGCTTCCTGTGTTTCTCGTTTCTTAGGTGTCACAGGCCTCCTTTGTGTTTTGTATTTTTAAATACACAGAGATCACACAGAATATAGCCTGCATACAATTACTAATGACACTAGAAGTCAATTTACATTTATAGTCCATGTGGGTATGTCATGCGGTAGCAATTGCTCAAATAATAATAATGACAAGTTTTGCCTACTTTCTTTCGTTTCCAGACCTGCCTCGCTTATTTTTTGTTTTCCTTTCATGTCGCTAAAGACCTGCTCAGTTCTGTTTCTCTTCTGTGGCTTTGGTTCTTGGAAGAGAACGCTTGAGGAACTGGAGAAACCGAAAGGAAAGGAAAGAAAAATATTAGCATTGAGGGAGTGCCTTTGAATTATAGGAATATGAATCAGAACTGAAACAAGTTGAATAGGGAGGTTATGCAAAACACCAGCCCAGAGAGTCCTGTTGCAGCACCTTGATGAAGTCTAGCAAATTTATTATGGCTTAAGTTTCCATGGACAATAGATAAGATAGATTCATTAAGTGTTATCTGGATTTGCAGCTGCATATATGCCTGGTTGGGTAGAGGTGGGGATTGTAAGAAATGAGGTAAGAGAGAAATGGAACACAAGAAAGTACAGACAGTGATTTCTGATGGCAGATATCCCGGCACTGATAAGCCGATTAATATATACAATAAGCTAAGACTCCTTTGTCTCAGTTTGGTATACTAGTGATAGCACTGGGACTCTGAGGGTATGGTAGTTTAATGCTTTTACGTGGCAGTCTCCTTTTGAAGTTCCTTTGCTCCAGGATGGCTGCTTGAAAGTTATTTAAACCTTAAAGAATAGAGAAGGGGCAAAGCATATTCCTACATCAGCAAATTGCTTCCTATGTTAAGATCTCTGAAATAAAATGTATGTCAATGACAGGAGTCAAGCAATGGAGGAGCAATGGGGGGAAAGGTCTTGTTGGAGTGGCACTTGCCCCCTTCCCCCCTTCCCCCTCCACCCATTATTGTAGTTCTACTGTTCCCATAATTATTTGGGGAACAGCCACAGCTTTAAATGTGTGGTATATACACAGCCTGAGTTGTCAGAGTTGGCATCTGGGCCTGCCACAGGAGCTGTTCCCCTGACCATATATCTACTGAAGGGTCTGTCACTGGTGGTGAGCAACTGTTTTAGGTTTGGGGTGATATCTGTCAGCATCAAAGGGCTGTGGGAGGCAAATGTTGTAATGCAGAAGGCACTGTAATAGTAATAGTAATTTATTATTTGTACCCTGCCCAGTTGGCTGGGTTTCCCCAGCCACTCTGGGTAGCGGCTTCCAATAAAGATTAAAAATACAATAAAATGTCACACATTAAAAATTCCCCTGAACAGGGCTGCCTTCAGATGTCTTCTAAAAGTCTGGTAGTTGTTTATCTCTTTGACATCTGATGGGAGGGTGTTCCACAGGGTGGGCGCCACTACCGAGAAGGCCCTCTGCCTGGTTCCGTGTAACCTGGCTTCTCACAGTGAGGGAACCACCAGAAGGCCCTCAGCGCTGGACCTCAGCGTCTGGGTTGAACGATGGGGGTGGAGACGCTCCTTCAGGTATCCTGGGCCAAGGCCGTTTAGGGCTTTAAAGGTCAACACCAACACTTTGAATTGTGCTCGGAAACGTACAGGGAGCCAATGTAGGTCTTTCAGGACTGTCAGCCACCCCCAGTCACCAGTCTAGCTGCCGCATTCTGGATTAGTTGTAGTTTCCAGGTCACCTTCCAAGGTAGCCCCACGTAGAGTGCACTGTAGATCATTAGACCACTGCTGATACATTTGAGTGGTTTCATCTGGGAAATGTGAGTGCCAATCAAGCGGTGTTCTATTATGTTCTCTCTTTCAGGCATGTCCTGTAGCAGCTTATTCCTGGGCACCAGCCTGGCCTTGCCAAACTTTCTTTTCACTTGGGCAAGTATTGTAGCTTGAAGGCCGCCTGCTGTAAAAGCCCTGAGGTGTGAATCCTGTCCTAGGAATCTGAACAGCTACAGCTGTTTTGTAGATAGTGGAGGTTGTTCCATTTGGGCAAATGGTACATTGCCCCACTAACCTCACTCTGCCTCCAGCCAGCTGCCCTGTGCCTTGCCTTCCTTCTTTCTCACAACTAAGTCAATGGTTTTGGTCCTTTTGGCCTCCCTGCGATCTTAATGTGCATTAGAAGGCTGCCACTGACCATAGACAATGGATTTTGTGATGCTTCTGGGCGCAACCATGTAAGTATGCATCGTGCTCAATGGGTTTCCTATATAAATGTTTACACATACAAATTCTCACACGTACATTCCATATTTTATTTCTGTACATCTTGTTTGGGTATCCCTTGAATGCAATGCACTTTACAGATTCTGCAATGAAACAAATCGAGGGGTGCCAATATGCTCATTGTTTGCCCTCTCTCTTTGGCAGTCTTTAAGGAGCTGGCAAAACATTTGTCAAGCATATATGGTTGCGGCCGCCGAGACCATATAACACCAGGCTTGAAAGACCTACACTGGCTCCCAGTATGTTTCTGAGCACAGTTCAAAATGTTGGTGCTGACCTTTAAAGCCCTAAACGACCTCAGTCCAGTATACCTGAAGGAGTGTCTCCACCCCCATTGTTCAGCCCGGACACTGAGGTCCAGCTCCGAGGGCCTTCTGGCAGTTCCCTCACTGAGAGAAGCCAAGTTACAGGGAACCAGGCAGAGGGCCTTCTCGGTAGTGGTACCCGCCCTGTGGAACGCCCTCCCACCAGATGTCAAAGAGAAAAATAACTACCAAACTTTTAGAAGACATCTGAAGGCAGTCCTGTTTAGGGAAGCTTTTAATGTTTAATAGGTTATTGTATTTTAGTGTTTTGTTGGAATTCGCCCAGAGTGGCTGGGGAAACCCAGCCAGATGGGTGGGGTATAAATAATAAATAATTATTATATAAATTATTATGGAAGATGGGCACAATGGGAGGATGGCTGGGTAATATGCACGTTGCTTTTCACTGTCCAGGTTGCATCCAGATGGCAGCTTCTACCAGTGGCTGCAGCGACAAAGTCCGTGTCTTGCAAGGTTCCATATTACAATCGCCATTGTCAACTGCACCAGCCCTGACAACGCTACCAATTTGTTGGGCTGGCACAGCACGTGTGCCTTCGAAGGCACCAAATCCACGCACTCGAAATTTGTAGAAATCCTCTTCCTGGTTGTAGCTTTTTAAAAACAAGGTGCTCATTTGTTATGTACTGAGTTGAATAGGATCCAAACTGCAGCAGTCTGATTGGTCCTAGAACAATAGGATCCAAAACACAGCAGTCTGATTGGTCCTAGAACAATAGGATCCAAAACGCAGCAGTCCGATTGGTCCTAGAACAGTGCAGCAGTATGATTGGTTGGCAGGAACCACCCAATCATGCTCCAGATAGAAGCGAATCCACAACCTGATTGGCTTACAGTAGAATTCCTGAATTAGCCAATCATGTGCAGCCCATTGTGTAAATAATGTATATAAAGCAGATACTTTGAGGGGACTATTATTCATTCCTCCTCACCACTATGAGCTGAATAAAGAGAATGAAATCACTTTGCGACTCTGAGTATATTTCATCATTCAAAAATGGTTATTGCATGACATGATTCTTGCTTGCTTCAAGCGCACACAACCAATATGGAGGTAGAATCCATCTGAATTTGACCCCTCTCTCAAGTTGATGCCCGCACAGCTCCCGCTGCCTTAGAGACCAGGGCCCTCTTCCAGGTTTGAGAGGGTCAACCTTTGCTCGTTTGGCAGCAACACTTTTGTTTAATATTTGAATTGGAGGTGGGTAAAGCTGGGAATCAAGGCGAACCTGCATCATCAAGGAAGAGGCAAGACTTGGCAAGAATCGGGAAAGAGATGACAAAACCACCGATGTGAAACAAAGTGCGTTGTTTATTTAACAAAAGCAACTGGGCAAAAATGTGTTGTGAAACCCAGCGTCCGCTATTTAAACAGCGGCAATGTTTGCTGCCGGCACAACCCTACCAGTTTCCAATGAGAAAAAGAAGACACGTTGGCTGTAGAGATGTCCTGAGAGGTGGTTGTGGGGGCGACTGGGGAGGGATAGACCTCGTGCTTTTTGCATCGAAAAGGTCCCAGGTTCGATCCCTGGCAAATCCAGATTTAAAAAATAAAATAAGGCTCACATGGCAGGTGATGGAAGATCTGCTGTGATGAAAGATTAACAAGGGGTTAGATGTATGGAAGTGAGAGCTGGACCATAAATAAGGCTGATCACCAAAGAATTGATGCTTTTGAATTATGGTGCTGGAGGAGACTCCTGAGAGTCCCATGGACTGCAAGAAGATCAAACCTACCCATTCTGAAGGAAATCAGCCCTGAGTGCTCACTGGAAGGACAGATCCTGAAGCTGAAGCTCCAATACTTTGGCCACCTCATGAGAAGAGAAGACTCCCTGGAAAAGACCCTGATGTTGGGAAAGATGGAGGGCACAAGGAGAAGAGGACGGCAGTGGACGAGATGGTTGGATAGTGTTCTCGAAGCTACCAGCATGCGTTTGACCAAACTGCGGGAGGCAGTGGAAGACAGGAGTGCCTGGTGTGCTCTGGTCCATGGGGTCACGAAGTCGGACACGACTAAACGACTAAACAACAACAACAGATCGGTGTGGGGAAGCTTAAACCCAGGGGTCAGGTCTAGACAGGCCTCTTCATATAGCTCTTAGGAACACCCTGTCCCCAGACCACATAACTCACTGCCTCTCTACTGCACCCTTGTTGACTGGTTTTGCCTGATTAGAAGGTGCCCTTGAACTTTGTTAATGCTTTTTTGCTTGCCTGGACAGAGGAGTGTGTGTGTGTGTGTATAAAAGTGAATGTACAAAGGTAACCTTTACCCTTGTTGCTCCGCCCCCCACTCTTGCCTCTGCCCACCACAGGTTGCCCTGAAGGGAGTACTGCAAAAGGTTGCACGGCCAAGCAGTTCCACGTGGTGTGATGGAGCCTCCTGTGGAATCAAACCTTTAGCACAGGTGCAATGGCTTCTCTATTATATGAACCGCTTGAGAGGGCAAAGTATGCATAACAACCCTTCGAGCTTGGTGTTGGTTTTTGGTTGCAAAGCCAAGAACTGAATAATAAGTGAAACCTAAAGTATATTCAGCCACCAACAGGGTTTCTGATTCACTTCACTTAAATCAGAGGTCAAGTTCTAGGGCTCCTGTCTTTGAGATTACGGCACCTGCGGCTTTTTCTTCTTCTTACCCCTGTAACATTTGCTGGGGGGAAAAGAAAGACAGGCTTCTGTCAATGGGGTATAGCTTAAAATCATTATAATAGCATTATTTTCACCTAAAGGTGATTTTCATATTTATATTATTTTTAAAAATCAGAGTTAGCCACATGTCATTAACGTAACTGTCATGAACACCAAATAAGAGTGTTAACAATTCCACGTGGGTCATGCTGACTTTTTGATAATAAATATGAAAACAATCCTTATAAACTATGAAAGTTGTTCAGTTATAATGACTGTTTCCTCAAATCTACCATGGTTTAATACATTGGGATGTTTACTGGCTCTTCAGTTTAATTGGATTTGACAAGATTTGTGCCATGTTCTGCCTACAGTCTCAGCTTGGCAGGGCACACGTGCCGGCTTCTGTTGCACTTTGTCTGGAATTGTACAAATATCGTTATTTTTAAAACATTTTTTTCAACTATTCGTTGGGAAATCTTGATTTAAAAAATTAAAGTTCACAGCAAAGGGGCATTTGGAAACAAGGTGGTCATCAAATAATTCGAGCATTGCATAAAAAGCTTCCAGAAGCTATATATATCTGTATCTATACATATAATAACAGGTCAAAGCAGATTTGAGCAATTCAGAAGGCGTTTCCATCGCACAAATCCTCCTGTTTCAAATTGATCCTACATTTGTTTTCACATAAAGTATAATCTGCGACAAGCAGCTTTCGCAAGCAAAAGACGTGTCTGTGAGTCAAGCAGCAAAAAGTCTCACAACCATATTAAAGAAATAAATATACTTAGCATGAAATCATTTTACATGACACCACCTGACTAGCTGGAAATGCCCACTGAATGACACAGCTGCAAATCTGGCATCAAGAGATGTAGAATATTACGTAGCTCTTCTGGGAGTGTGTTGTTGTTTTTATTTAACTGAACAAAAAGACCAGGAAGAGAAACTACTGCAGGGAGAGCCAAACTAGATGACATTATGAGATTCCAAGCTACACATCTATGTGGATGTTAATCGTGAAGGCATAGGTTTCTGTTGCTGGGCACAGAATGTTTGTATTTTGCTTAACACGTCACACAAGTCTTGTCTTTTGGTGCACTGGGACAGCAGCCTGTTTCTTGCTCCACATTCCTGCCTCTCTGGTCAAGACTGCATCTGCTCTCGCTCTTCTCTATCTGGTTTTGTACCAACCCTCACTCACAGGCTAGTTGTCCATTGAACACAGGGATGGGGGAGTGTTTTCCAGCCCCAAAGCCCCATCGCCTTCTGGGCAAGCTTGGCCTGCTTGCTCCTGCAAGCAATCTCATTCAGGCACACAGGTGGTTACAGCAGCCCATTACTGTACAGAAATCTTTCGCTTGGTATGCGAGTGAGAAGCCATCAGCTGCTTTTTAAACTCAACCTCAAAAATGCTTCTTGCTTTTGTGGATACAGAGGAAAACCTTAGAATGACCCCAACAAAGAGCTCCTAAAACTGTGACAAGCCAAGATACGGGAATTTATATGAATGGAGACATTTGCCTTTCAGCAGTTGAACACCAGAAGACACATTTTTAAAGCTATGATTCCCCTGATTGATAAAATAGGGGGAGGGGGTTCAACCACCAAGAGACTCTGAACAGCCACCATATTCTTATACTAAGTTATACACACAGCATGATGTACTCCTAACATTGAGCGGGAGGGAAGAGTACTTTACCTTCCCCCCCAATGGTTTGAGAAAATGGTGCTTTAGTCATTCCCTTGTGTTTTCGTGTGTTTGAATGCCATATGTGGCTTACTAGCAGTATATGTGAGAATGATCCAGGGGTCTTGGTGGACTACAAGCTTAACATGAGTCAACAGTGTGACGCAGCAGCAAAAAAAGCTAATGCTATTCTAGGCTGCATCAACAGAAGTATAGTGTCCATGTCAACGGAAGTAAAAGGTAAAGGGACGCGGGTGGCGCTGTGGTCTAAGCCACTGAGCCTCTTGGGCTTGCCAACTGGAAGGTCGGCAGTTCGAATCCACTCGATGGTGGTGAGCTCCCGTTGCACTGTCCCAGCTTCTGCCAACCTAGCAGTTTGAAAGCACGCCAGTGCAAGTAGATAAGTAGGTACCATTGTGGTGGGAAGGTAAACAGCGTTTCTGTGTGCTCTGATTTCTGTCATTGTTCCGGTGCACCAAAAGCGGTTTAGTCATGCTGGCCACATGACCTGGAAAGCTGTCTGTGGACAAATGCCGGCTCCCTCGGCCTGAAAGTGAGATGAGTGCTGCACCCGTCGCCTTCGAGTGGATTTAACCATCCAGGGGTCCTTTACTTTTACATTTTTACCATGGATGCTTTAGCTGAGATCCCTGCATTGCAAGGGGTGGGACTAGATGACCCTTGGTCCCTTCCAAGTCTATGAATAAAGAGGTTGAAAATGACCCTAAGAACAGTCAGCTATATCTTGGCAATGGCTCATCTGATGATTTGTAACAGCGTCCTGTTCTCTGAGTCGCCAACCAAATGCCTGCAGAAAACCCACTAGGAGGACAAGAGCAAAAGAGCATTCTCCCCTCTATGGTTTCCACTAATCGGTATGATAATCCATCTGGTTATGATAAGCGCTGTTATTTAACCTTCAGAAGCTGTGCCCGAGTTTGCTTCTCTTCCCCCTCTTCCCTCCCCATCTCTTCTCCCTTACATGTCATGTCTTTTCAATTGTAAGCCTGCCGGCAGGGACTCTCTTCTCTTAAATGCATCTGCCACAGCTGCAACTAAACATGTCTCTCCTGTATTGGTCTTTACAGCCACGGAACTGTAACTCTCCAATGGCTTGGTTTTACCCCTGATGGCACACTCCTGCACTGTCTCTTGGAACGAGACAGATGCCAGCCGAAGTAAAATGCAGCAAACATTTCAAACACATTTGGTCGCCTGTATTGATCATCTGTTCGAGCTTCTCAAGAGGATAGTTTTAACATCTTGCCAAAAGAGAAAAGGAGGGCTAACTGGGCCTCCTTGGAGAAGATAATCTACAGCCTGGGAACCAAGGTCCTACCCTTAGCAACACCAAGGCTATAGTGTAGGGCTTGCATTTTCGATCTCACTAGCACCATCTGTTGCTTATTCCATAAATGGTTTTGCTTCCTTTCCCTCCACTTGCGCTGGCTGCCAGAATGCCAGGGACAGAGGCAGGTGCCACAACGGGCATACGCAGGTGCTGAACCTTGCATGCGCAGTCAGGCATCTCTTTGTGCAAGCACCACACCTGCAAGGAGTTTATCACAGGAAGATGTTCACCCCAAATATACACAACACACTCACTGGAAATAAAGAACACAGAATGAGTTTCTGCCTTGCGTGACAAAAGACTAATTACAGACAGATGAGATAATTCAGAGAGCAAAGCGTATATGGGGTTACCCTCTCTAGCTACCTTGGACTTGAAGAGATTGACTAATAATAATAATAATTTTATTTATACCTCGCCCTCCCTGGCCAGAGCTGGGCTCAGGGCGGCTAACACCAATAAAATTACAATAAAAATATAATGGGGGGGGGGGGGGGACACACAATTTAAAATACAGGCTAAAATGCAATTTAAAATGCAGCCGCATCTTAAAAGTAGCCCATGGATCAAAACTGTACGGGGAGGGAAAACATAAGGGTCAGACTGAGTCCAAACTAAACGCCAGGTGGAACAGCTATGTCTTGCAGGCCCTGCAGAAAGATGTCAAGTCCCGCAGGGCCCTAGTCTCTTGTGACAGAGCGTTCCACCAAGTCGGGGCGAGTACTGAAAAGGCCCTGGCCCTAGTTCAGAAAGTTGGCTGATTTTAACAACGAATTCCTGTATCCCTCCTTACGAAAGGGCACATGGATTTGTTTTACATTCATATGATTAGAGAGTTATTTGCTGGATTGCCGTGTTATGTTCTGAAGTGATTATTTGCCACCATAATGATGTGTTGGTTTCATTTTTTGTCGTTCTTTTTGTTGTCACTTAGGGCATTGCATATATCAAAAAGCAGCATACAAATCTAAATAAAGAAATAATAAACATTAGAGGACTTTAAAAAAAAAACCCAGACTGCTCCCTCCTGCCTCCGATCCATAGCTGGTAGGTGGCATGGGACTCACATTATGTCATAAATGTGACTGCAATTATAAAAACTTGCAGTTTCTAAAACATATAGGAAATAGATGAGAAAAAAGAATAAATAGTTAACTGGGATATGCAGGGAAAAAGAAAGAGAACAAATTTATGGAACCGCAGAAGGAGAGGGAGGGAAGTGGGAGATTTAAGATATAAGAATTCTTTTCTTTTGCTGAAATGTTTATTTGTTATAATTAAAAACCATGAATAGAACTTTAAAAAAGAACTGTGACTGCAAAATTCAGCACCTTGTATGTCCAAAAGCCGTAATCATACACTTCTGCAATAAAGGTAAAGGTAAAGGTACCCCTGACCATTAGGTCCAGTCGTGACCGACTCTGGGGTTGCGGCGCTCATCTCGCTTTACTGGCCGAGGGAGCCGGTGTACAGCTTCCGGGTTATGTGGCCAGCATGACTAAGCCGCTTCTGGCATGGAAACGCCGTTTAGCTTCCCGCCAGAGCGGTACCTATTTATCTACTTTAACTTTGACGTGCTTTCGAACTGCTAGGTTGGAAGGAGCAGGGACTGAGCAACGGGAGCTCACCCCGTCATGGGGATTTGAACCGCCGACCTTCTGATCAGCAAGCCCTAGGCTCTGTGGTTTAACACTCCAGGTATATGGACAAAAGACATATAGGACAGGAAAGGCTGTTTGCTTAAGTGTGATGAAAAGCACCAATAAGAGGAAGTGCAGAAGAGAAAGCAGGAAGCTCTCCTACTTAGGAAAGCTCTCCTAAGTGTTCAACACAGAAAATGACCTTTAATTGAACGTCCAACTTTTAGGACTGGCAGGTATTTGCTGGGGACAGTGCCTATCCCTTTAAAAAGCTCTGACAAAAATGAGAATGGACTGAGTTGCCCTTTAAAAAGCCCTGAGACTGCCAGCTGCTGGTCTACTTGCCCAGCCAAGGAATGTAAGAAACTGCTTTATATGGAGTCAGACCACTGGTCCCTCTCACAAAGTGGCCATCTACACCAGGGGAAGCCAACCTTTTAGGCTTGGGGGCACATTTGGATTTTTGAGCAAGCGCTGCAGACACACATGCGCCCGTCGGTTCCTTCTTCACTGGATCAGTCTGGCTCCCCAGAATAGATCACTTTCCCAGAACCTGGTTCCAGCAGAATTAACTTGAGCCTTGAAAAGATCTCAGCTGAAAAGGGAATAAAGCATCACTCTTCCCACTTCCTCCTTCTGCTCTATGTATTTTCCAAGGGAGAAACAGAGGTTATTATGACTGTACTGCAACCTTTTCCTCAAAAGATTCACAAAGGAAAATATTATTCATATAGCAGTGCGGGGAAAGAAAGCCAATGGAAGGGCCGGATGGAGCACAAATTACTCAAAAACTCTTTTATTTTCACTCTTTGCAGGACTTCAGGAAACAGGAAGAATGGTCATCGCAGCAACAGAAAGCACATGTTTCTAAGGGAGGGGAGGCAAGAGGAACACATCATCAACCTGCAAGTTCTCTCCTGAATGGAGCAACTGCAGGGAATGATCCATTAAGGTGAGGAGTAATTCAAAAACAAAACAAACCAACCAAAAGATATCGCAACAGAAGCACAGTGCCCTTACACGAATAGTACCTTCGCCCTTATTTCCCTCCAAGCAAACGCAGTGATCTGCATGATGAAAAGAAGGACCTTCCAAAATATCGACTTAGGGAATGTACCAAGTTGAGAGCCTGCTACGCTGGCTATAGAGAGGTTACCATGGCTTCAGTCAAATGGGCTGGAGAGGCGAGCTGCCTTGCAACCCAACCTGGATCTCTTACAACTTTCTCCTTACCTTCCACCTGCCCCCCCAGTTGCGTTTAGCGGATCAAAGCTCATGGAGGTGGTGGGGGGAAACAACTGATGAAAGCAGCGGGCTCAGTTTTTGAACACCAGCCACGCAGACTTAGGGAGCCAGCCCTTCAGGCCCTCCTTCGGCCTGGCTTGCTCCTCTAAGCAGGCAAGGGGCTAGCTGGGTTCGGCCCACCCTGCACCTGCGGTGAGACACCATAACACTGGGTGGCTAAAGTTCGAAAGGCCACGATCCTTGCCCGTCAGGAACAGCCTGGCATTTCCCCCTCGAGGAAGCTTGAGAAATCTCCATCTTGCAACTCGGGTGGGCGAAAGCAATTCTCAGTGGCCTGAATACAAGCTGACGAGTCCACGCGAGGAAAAGCATGGGTGGCTGGCACCTAGCCTACAGTTCGTCCGGCCTGTGTGAGAGCGGAGTCTCCTTCCCAGCATCCTTTGCTTCATCCTGCTCCTCTGATTGGCCAGGGACTTCTTGGACACTCGGTTTCTCACCCTCCCCTTCTTGCCCTGCTTTGTCCTTGCCGCTCTTTTTGCTTTTTGAAGCCTTCTTGCCTTTGCCCTCCTTCTTCTTAGACTTCTTCGGCCTTGAACTTGCCGCGTCCCCTTTCTTGCCAGCCCACTTCTCTGTCAGGCAGCCTGGAGAGAGGAGAGGGGTGGAAAAAGGAGACTATGGGATTTTGCAATGCCTCCACTCCTCCCTCTGCGCATAATTCCAGTCGCCATTCCCATGCTTCCACTTGCCACCTCATTTATTTAGATGAAGTTTCCATTCAGTTTAGGTTACTAGTGAGTACATCTGGTGGTATCATCCAGTTGTTTTTGTTGGACTCCGGGCCCCATCAGCCCCAGCCAGCATGGTGGTGGATGACGGGAATTGGAGTCCAACAGCATCTGGAGGCCAGCACATTGACTATGACTGGGTGAATAGAAAACCTGGGACGAAATCGTTGCTTTCAGTCACTCACCTCACAAGCTAGCCTTGGGTCAGTCACGACACCTCGGCTCTCAATGTGCTGTTATGAGGGTAGAAAAATACAAGGGAAGGAAAGCAACAAGTTGCTCCAAGCTCCGTGAACTACAGGCAAGTTAGAAATGTGGTAAATTAATGTGAGGACTACAATGCCCATCATTCCTGACTGCTGGCCATGATAGCTGGGCTTGATGGGAGTTGAAGTCCAACAACTCCTGGGACAGATATTCCCCATTCCTGACTGAAAACCATCTGGATGGTTCTGTGGTGGCGATTTTGCACAGGAGCTCCGTTCCTGGCCCCCATGCACAATGGCGGAGCAGATGTAAGCCCAGTCTGCCCAACCCCCGTTCCTCCCTCTTCCACATCCAAAAGGACCTGCACGGCGGCCACACGTTAATTGAACGCGCCTATAATGGCCGCCGCCCGTGCACATATCCCTGGGCCCCAATAACAGGGCCTGCCACTTCCCAGGAAACATAACTCACTGGTGTCTTTTCCTTTCAAGACGTGGTTTGCACAGAGAAACTGGGAAATGTCTTCTTCCTGGTGGTTCCGGTACCAGTCTTCGATCACATCTTCAAATTCCTCCACCATTACCTCACACTAACAGAGACAGAAAGAAAGATAGAAACCCTCCTTCAAACATTTACTTGTGGTGTTTTCAACCACACTGGTACGTCTGCACACATTGCCACAGCTTCATTGCCACTGCAAATGAACCCTAGCTTGGCTGTGACAAAGCCGCATTACATTTAGATCTCACCTGGCCTCCGAGTCCTGCAATGCAGGGGGATCGGACCGGGTGACCCTCCCTTCCAACTCTACAACTCTATAAATTCAAAGTGGCATGAAAAGGATCCCCCGGCAGTCTCTCATCTAACCATGGATCACCAGACCTGCCTTGCTTCAGCTAGGTCAGGCATCCCCCAACTTGGCCCTCCAGATGTTTTGGGACTACAGCTCCCATCATCCCTGACCACTGGTCCTGTTAGCTAGGGATGATGGGAGTTGTAGTCTCAAAACATCTGGAGGGCCGAGTTTGGGGGTGCCTGAGCTAGGTTATGCACTAGCTTTCCACCCCCACCAACCATGAAAATGGTTTTCCACCCCCACCAACCATGAAAATGTACCTTTGGAACACACCCTAGAAATGTGATTGACAGGCCAGTGGTTTCAGCATTAGATGCAGAATTCTCGCTTTCAGTTCTCCCCGTTCGAAAGGAGAATCCTCCAGGACAGCCTTCACCCATCTGGGGCTCCCCGGATGCCTTGGGCTGTTGGGAATTGTAGTCCAAAACATCCAGAGAGGCCCAGATTGGGTGAAGGTGCTCTAGGAGACCAACCATGAGCTCCAGTTACTTGGAACTGCTGTACCGCCATCAGTCATGTGGCCTTCACAAAGTGTGAAGCCAAGAGCTGTACCTGCTTCTTTAGATCGGCCACTTCCGCAGAGGTTTCATTCCACAGCTCATAAGGGATGTCCATCACCACCTTCACTCCTTTGTGTACCAAGTTATGGAGTGTTTCAAAGGTCTCAGACATACCCTAAAAGGAAGTGAGAGAATTCAGAGGTGTATCCTGGAAGAGCCAAGACAGGCAAAGAAAACGAAAAGCAGAAAAGCGGCTCTTAAAAAAAAAAAATCTGGAAGCAAGATGAAATCCCGAGATGTTGCAAACCTTTGCAAATCTGTTGCTTCCCGTTCTCTCTTTGTGCAGGTTGTATTCCAAAAGCCTCTTGCAGATGTTTTCTGTCACTTCAATAAGGCGAATGTCCCTGCAGGCAAAAAAAGTGTATTAGTGAGTGGCAAGATCTCTGTATGAGTGTCCAATGACACAAGTATAAAATAGCAGCTGGTAGAATGTACCTCAGCACTTTATCAACTCACTATTTACTGCTTGAGATCAATTTCCATGTGTTATGGGATTTGCTAGTAAGAGCTTATGAATCTGGAATGCAGCTTTCCAGCAAAACCATTAAAATGTCCCTTTCCACAGTCTCAGTCAACAGACAGTGTATACGCATACACCCCTGGGACTTCACCTCATGTAATCTGTGAGTTACCTGTCCTACCTTTTTCAAAACACAATATAACATTGAGGACTAGAACATAGCTGTCGACCTTCCCTTTTTTTAATGGCAAATTCCCTTATCCCAGCGCTGTTTCCCGCTGGTATCCCGGATTGTTAGATATCCCGTAGACTGTCCCTGGGACAGGTGAGGATGCTGATCCCTTAATTTGAGGCTGCTGATCCCTTATTTTCAAATCTGAAAGTTGACAGCTATGGACTAGAAACACAAAACACAATACGAACATATAAGAACAGGACCTAAAGCATCTAATTATGTATGTTAGTTCCACCAAATTTTGATGGTACTTAGGGTGTCCACTCTTTACTGAAAGGTCACGTTTTTTGCCTGCATGTTGGTGGAGTCCTATAAATTGCATATTGCACAACCAAAGAGCTCAATTAATCCTGCAGAAGGAATACGAAACCTTCCCTACCTTGCAGGAACGGATGGCAAGTGACTTATGGGTGTGACTTTTTTTGCATTTTATATCCTGGCAGACAAAAGTAAGATTCAGGAGAGTTAACACCCTGTCTGAATTACTTACTGACCAATATAATGCAATAATGTACAAGGTGGAGAACGGCTGCCTCCAAGGGTCCATCAAGAGCCTCATTCACTTACGATTTTGTGTACTTGATTTTGGATCCCTTGCCATCCAAAAAGCCGTACTTCGTGTCAATCACCTCCTTGGTCTTGCCAGTTTCATCGAAGGAGGATTTCAGTTCCAAAGCCACGTACTTGCACACTAAAGACAGAAAAGAACCAGTTAGTAACCACTCACATATTTTAATTGGTGATCAAAAGCTGGTAGGTAAGCAGATAACAGAGTTTACAGTGCAGGTCATATTGAAATAAAACAATGGTGTATATTTGCAGAGCAGGGACGCGGGTGGTGCTGTGGGTTAAACCACAAAGCCTAGGACTTGCCGATCAGAAGGTCAGTGGTTCAAATCCCCATGACGGGGTGAGCTCCTGTTGCTTGGTCCCAGCTCCTGCCAACCTAGCAGTTCGAAAGCACGTCAAAGTGCAAGTAGATAAATAGGTACAGCTCTGGCGGGAAGGTAAACAGTGTTTCCGTGCGCTGCTCTGGTTCGCCAGAAGCGGCTTAGTCGTGCTGGCCACATGATCTGGAAGCTGCACGCTGGCTCCGTCAGCCAATAAAGCGAGATGAGCGCTGCAACCCCAGAGTCGGCCACGACTGGACCTAATGGTCAGGGGTCCCTTTACCTTTATATTTGGAGAAAATAAAGCAGGGATAGGGAACCTGTTGGGATTATAAATCCCATCATTTTTGGCCACTGGCTGTGCTGGCTGGGGCTGAAAGCAGCCTTCCAGATGTTGTTGGATTCATCAGCCCCAGCCAGCCTAACCGTCAGGGATAATCCCCAATAACAGTGCGGCAGGTTGAGGGCAGCTCTAACCCTCTACCTAAATACCACTCCGGCTTTCACTTCAGTGAACCTCTTCTGCAACTTCCGGCTCATAGTTCTCTCTGTTCCTCTTTAACTTATTAAGTTCCATTTTTAGTGACAAGGCGCCTCTCAGATCCCCTTTTCACTCTTGACAGCCTTACCTTATATAAGTGCCCCTGCATAAGCTAGTCTACCTGTAAGCCTGTCACTGTTTCATGCTGGACGTCCTTTGCCAAGAGAGGGGAACCTGTGGCCCCCCAGAAGCCGTCAGACTCCAACTCCCAACAGCCACAGCCAGTATCAAGAAAGATCTGGGATGGTGGTAGTTGTCACCCAGTAAAATACTGAGTGTCGCCGATTCCCCATCATTTTACCTATAACCTTATATAGTGATATCTACCGCTGGGCAATATGTGGTTTTCAACATAGGAAGCTGCATTACTCCAAGTCAGACCACTGGTCCATCTTGCTCAGTACTGTCTACACTGACTAGCAGCACCACTCCAAGATTTCAGGCAGGGAGTCTCTCCCAGACCTACCTGGAGATGCCAACGGGGACTGAACAAACCTTGGAGCTTCTGCTTGCAAGGCAGATGCTCTGCCATTGAGCTACAGCCTTTCTCCATAGGAAGCTTCAGCCCCCTGTTTTTGACTACCCCTTTCCCTGTCCCTTTACAGTGGTACCTCGGGTTACATACGCTTCAGGTTACAAACCCCGCTAACCCTGAAATAGTACCTCGCGTTAAGAACTTTGCTTCAGGATGAGAACAGAAATCACACAATGGCAGCGCAGCAGCAGTGGG
Source organism: Podarcis tiliguerta (assembly GCF_965153285.1). Lineage (NCBI taxonomy): Eukaryota > Metazoa > Chordata > Lepidosauria > Squamata > Lacertidae > Podarcis > Podarcis tiliguerta. The sequence goes on along the minus strand of NC_139536.1, from coordinate 17,823,582 downwards.
AGGCCCCATTAGCTAAAGTGGTGCTTCAGGTTAAGAACAGTTTCAGGTTAAGTATGGACCTCCGGAACAAATTAAGTACTTAACCCGAGGTACCACTGTATTTTATTTTGGGCATTTGTGGCCCCACCCTTCATCCAAAAAGGCTCCCAACTGCAGGCTTTCCATCATCATCATTCTATGTCTTTTTAAATGTGTTTGTGGGAGGGGTGGGAGTTATTGGTTTGTTTTGCTTCTGTTCTTGCTATTATGATGATGATGATGCTGTGAACCACCCTGAGCTCTCTGGATGAAGGGCGGTATAATAGTAATAACAACAACAACAACAATAATAATTTATTTATACCCTGCCCATCTGGCTGAGTCTCCCCAGCCATTCTGGGCGTCTCCCAATCAAATGTTAAAAACAGTACTGTACATGCAAAGGTAATAAATGAATAATAATAATAATAAATAATAATAATAATAATAATTCACACGACACGAAAGGAAAGAGGAGCAGGGAGGGATGAGGAAAATCAAAACTCAGGCGCCGATTTCTCCCTTCCCCCACAGCTCTGCAATAACGTTCTTTGGGGGGGGGGCTTCCCTTTCTCACCTTCGCATTTGCTGGGCAGCTTGACCCACTCGCTGTCCTCGGCAATGGCCCCGCCGCGCCCAGGAGCCGGGCCTACCAGCAGGGCGAGCCAGAGCGCGACGGCGGGACCCCAGGGAGCCATGGAGGGAGGAGGAGACCCCCGCGAGAGGCCGCCACGCCGCCACAGCCCTCCAGAGCGCGCACCGCGCTTCCGGGAACCTCCCCCCTTTCCCTTTCCCGCAGCGTAGCTATAACAACCGGAGCCCTTGGCCAATGGCGGCCGGGAACGTGTCACGCCGAGGCCAACGGGCCGGCGCGAGGCGCCCGGTCTTTTGAGATGTCAGCCAATCAGGAGCGGGGGTGGGTGGGGCGCTCTCTCGCTTCCCCAATGGAGCAACTTCGCTTTCCCCTCAGGTCAGCCAATGGGAGTGCCGCCAGCGCTGTCCTGTGATTGGTGCTCGCCTCCGTTCGTCTCAGCCCTGGAATGCTCACTCCATTCATTTTTGTAAAAAAGGCATTCACAAATATTTGGCGCAGGTAACACGCCAGGGGTGGGGAGTAGGAAGAATGCTCCTCCCATCCTTTCAGATTTTCCATTTATCCAGTTCCAGAGCGGCGGTTCTTTTACTTTGCGTTCTCAGGTTGCGATCCTGTGTAGTCATTTACATGGGGATAAGTTGGCTCCAACTCAGTGGGATAAGGTAAAAGGTAAAGGACCCCTGGACGGTTACGTCCAGTCAGAGGCGACTATAGGGTTGCGGTGCTCATCTCTGACTAAACCACTTCTGGCGTGACATATATAGGGTCTGTGCTGTTACTTTTTACTTGATGACATTCTATGCTGCCTATCAACTTAATATACGATCATCTTTATTGTCAGTGTGCCCCATACAGAACAACGAAATTGAAAAAAATCTACATCACACATTCAAAAACCAACAAGCCTGCTATCCCAGCTATCCCAGCCTGGTTAGCCCCCTAAAAACTCTGATACCCCATAATTAAATACAATATACTCCCATAGAGACTACTTTACACTGGTGTTTAAAACCAAAATCGCATTTGGATAGAAACTGTTTCTCAGGTGCTAGTCCTAGGCTTTATAACCCTGTACCTTCTTCCAGAAGGCAGAAGCTGAAAGAGATCATTTCCAGGGTGTGCACTATCCTGCGCTATCTCTGCAGCTTTCTTATGACACCTGGAAGCGTAGATTTGATCCAAGGTGGGAAGAGTGCACCCAATTATTCTCTCCGCAGTCTTTACAACCCTGGACAGCATTGTTGACCGTGCAGTGTTCTAGATGGTTTGCGAACGAATTAAAAACAATAACCCATACTTACTGAGATGGTTAGGATAGAGGCAGCTACTCGTTTTTTACTCTCTCCCATCCCAAAACCTGCAGCAGTTGCTTAAGAGGCAGGCTGCTAAGGGGCCTGGATTCAGTCAGTTCCCAGGTTTGGTTTTCATCTCAGTATTGTTATTCTCCATACTGCAGATGGGAGGACTGAGGTGGAGTGGGGCCTGCCTATGGCTACACAGCGAGTTTGTATTTTGGCAGCAAGTGTAATCGCCAATACTCCGCTGGCTGCTGCAGCTACCTACCTGCCCCATACATTATTGTTGTAAGCATCCAGGCAGAGGGCCTTCTCGGTAGTGGCACCCCGCTCTGTGGAACGCCCTCCCATCAGATGTCAAAGAGATAAACAACTACCAGACTTTTAGAAGACATCTGAAGGCAACCCTGTATGGGGAATTTTTTTTATGTCCAATGTTTTACAATTTGTTATGTGCTGTAAGCCACCCAGAGTGGCTGGGGAAACCCAGCCAGATGGGTGTGGTATAAATATTACAATTATTATTATTAAAAAAAATAAGTAATTTATTTTTGAAAAAAGATTCATAGCACCTGTAAAATACAAAAAGGAAGAGGGTTTTTGTGATTGTTGTTACAATCCACAATTGCTGCATAAATCCTCATAAAAATGCTAGACATGCTTTGGCTGTTATGTAAGCACACACAGAGTATTTAATCGTATTCATATGTCTGTTAAGTAACAATCCCAAGAATGTAGGGAAGAACCAACCCCTATACCATGCCTCCCTTGCATGCACCTTCCTCCTTGCACCTGCCAGGATTCAGAACTGGAGCCCTGTTTGCTTAAGATGATGTGATGTCTATCTGTGCCATTCATCCTGTGACAGCTGTTGTTTCACATAGGCAGGGTACCACTGTGACATGATGTTGCAGATGCTGAGCAGTGACAATGCACTTGTGATCCTGCACCTAATGACTTCTTATGCAATTAATATTTTGCTACTTTGGAAGGGCTGAAAACCCAGAACCTCACTCCCTACTGCAGTGAAAGGAGTGGAGAACCTCAAGCTCAGGGGGCTGAATATGGTTGCCCAACTCTCAGGCCCCCCAGGCCACACCCCTCACTGCCCCTGGAAAATGACCTTGAAACGTGATAAATACCTCTTTGCTTGTCTGGCTGGAAAGCAGCAAGTAACTGGCTGCACCCACCTTCACCACACACGAACTGTTATGCGGCGCCTGGAAGGAACATGGCCATCGGGCTGAAAAACACCATCCACTTCTTAAGTGAAGCCATGCCCCTCCAGATGTTATTAGACTCCAACTCCCATCAGCCCCAGGTCCCCCAGCCAGTGGTTGGGAATGATGGGAGTTATAGCCCAGCCACATCTGGAGGAGGACACAGGTTTCTGACCCCCTGCCTTAGGCATTCTCTCATATAGATGACAACAAGCTGTATATTTGAGGACAATGCAAGCAAGACTATATGTACAATTATGAACAAAGAAATATCACACGGCAATATTCAAGAGAGAAACATTCTTCTCAGGGCATCACATACTGCGCTTACAACACAAGAATATCGAAAGGGTGTCAAGCCTTGTTATTCATGTACTGCTACAGCCTGGGTGCCTGGCTTAGTTGTCCGATTAGTGTTCAGCACCAAAGAACCCAAATCGAAGGTCACAGCAGAGGCAGATGAAAGGAAGCCAAAAGCCTGTTTTTCAGCCTGTATTCAAACCAGGCTAGTCTCTCCCTCTTTTGTTCAAGTGAATGCTTCCATCTTCAGGACACATATTCTGCTTCCGTATGGAGTTCCTTCTTTTCAGCCAGATATGTGAAAGTTGCCTTTCCCCTTAGTCCATTGCTCTGTGCTTTTCATAGCAACAATTTCTGTGACGGAAGCAGTTCTGACTCTGTGTGGATGAACTGCAGAAAAGTTGGAAGGCTTCGGGTGCAACGGTATATCTTCCCTGAAAGGAGAGGGAAGATTACAGCAGGTTGGGAGCTGAACTTTACTATCACCATCATCTTAACACCATACCCCTCCTTCAAAGAGTTCAGTGGTGTTTCTGCTGCCACCGTGCTACCCATGGCTGAGCTATGGTTTGGCTTGGCATTACATCCAAACCTATGCTTGTGTTTCCCCCAGACAAACCATGAACAGTAAACCAAGAACAAACATTGTGGTTCGTCTGAAGTGAGGCAAACCATGAGCTTTGGATGAGATGCTAAACCAAACCATGGCATAGCTCTGGGTAGCGTGGCAGCAGCAGAATGAGAGAGGTACACTGCTACCACAATCCATGATCCAGGAAACTGCACATTTGCTTGCTCATTCGAGTCCATGGTTTGGCTTAGCTTTATATCTGGACTAGGTCTATGTGTTGGATGTTGTGGCCAGTATTACCTCTTGTAAACAATGCAGCAGGTCATCAACACGTCAAACAGGAGCAACTTGAACAGCAAAATTCTGATGGCCAGAAGAAGTAAGATCTGTGAGCGGCTATGTAGATCTTCAATGAACAATGACTCTTCTTGGGCTGCCACCACAAAAAGAAGAATAAGGCAGAGTAATATCCACAGAATAACTATATCACCATCCACTTATGTGCTCCCGCGATACTTTGGATACAGGCCTATGTTACCAATGTTATCTCTTAATTGCTGCCAAGCCCAGTGGGTGATCAAACTATCAGGAGAGACAGCAGTAATCTAATGGATAAGGTAGTTCCAGACAATTTAGAATTTATACTTTTCATTACTGTATTAACTCTTAACAAGAGGATAGCAGGTTTTGTATTTCCAATTCTCTTTTTCTTCCTACTTCTACAAGCACTCAAAGGATGACCAGCCCTTACATTAGTTCTGTCTTTGGTTTTGTTGTTCGTCTCTGAGCGCAAGGCCCTGCCAAGTCTTTTATCCTCAATTTCTCATTCAGTTAGCAAAAATGACTGCAGTACCTGGAGACACAGTCAGGTTGTGCGTCCATAGCAGTGACCAGAGAAGGAATGACCACTGGGAAGAGTGCACAGAGAACAACTGGATCTGCATCTGCACAACCGAGTGCCTTCATCTGCCCCAGCTGCAACAAAACATGTCTTTTCTGTGTCAATCTCTACAGCCACAGCAGGCGCTGTAACCTCCAACAGGCGCACTCTTCCATTGTCCCCCGAGACAGATGGATGCCAACCAATGTTTGGGGGATGGGGTGGAAGGCATGGGCAGCACTGTGCCAAAGACCCCCTGACCTCTGGCACCTACCCTGTAGGTATGGATAGAATTGCAGCTGTGGCCTTCCTCTCTAATCTGCTTCATTCACAATAGTTCAAATTGTGTTCCATAAGGATATATGAATCTGGAATTTAGTTGTTCGTCCTGGCACAAAGCTCCAAACACTAGCCTTGTATACTTACAACAGCTTTGTCTAAATTCCTGCCCCCAAAACACCAGGTTCGGAACTGAGCTCTTAGTATAACTGAGATTGGAAGGAGAATGTATTGTTGTTCTTACCTTCTTGCTTTTCGCTCAGGCAGAGATCTCCCATATTTTCTTCTGCAAGACAAAATTATGACTTAGAGAAGGCATTGCAAGCCTTGGTTGTGTTATATAAGTTTCTAGATTATTAATTTACTGATTTGAAGTGCCTGGAATTTGTGCACAAATGTCTATATTGATTGATTGATTGTATTAGGACACATCGGTTTGAAGGAGAGAGTTTGAAATATACTCAGAGTCACAAAGTGATTTCATGCTCGTTATTCAGCACATAGTGGTGAGGAGGAATGAAGGAAAGTCCCCTCAAAGTATCTGCTTTATATACATTATTTACACAATGGGCTGCACATGATTGGCTAATTCCGGAATTCTACTGTAAGCCAATCAGGTTGTGGATTCACTTTTATCTGGAGCATGATTGGGTGGTTCCTGCCAACCAATCATACTGCTGCATTGTTCTTGGACCAATCAGACTGCTGCATTCTGAATCCTATTGTTCTAGGACCAATCAGACTGCTGCCTTTTGGATCCTATTGTTCTAGGACCATTCAGACTGCTGCAGTTTGGATCCTATTCAACTCAGTACATAACAGAGTTCATTGGCAAAAAGGCAGGATTTAAGTGTAACAGGATAACAGCAATTTAGATACATGAGTTTGCGTTCCAACGCATGCTTACCTGGGAGTAAGTCTCATTGAACTCAATGGGACTTACTTCTAATTAGACATGCATAGGGTTGCACTGTTAATTTATGAGGTCCTAAAAGTACATCTACTGTCCATCCCCCCATTCATGAATACCTGAGAGTTGAAGGGAGGTGGTGTTCCATGTCTTTGAAGTTTCGTTTGGCGCGACGTAGCAAGCGACTGTACTCCATGATCCAAATTCTTTGGTGCTGATGGAGAGTTGAGAGATGCTGCTGAAAGTCCCATCGTCTTCCCTAGAAATCCCGTAGCTGAAAGACTCCAGCATGCTCCCATTTCCGTTGGAAAACCGAACTGCCCCCAATGCTTCCTCAGAGAGATCGTTCACCAGACAAATGACCAGGGTCTTCCTTTCGCCGTTTACTATCACATGGAGCGGTGGTGCCAGTGTTGCATTTAAGCTCCAAGATAAGCTACCTGCTGAGAGTTTATTATAAACGTAAGTGAAGGGGTTCTGGGAGACGATATATAATGAGTTAAAGAAGATGTTAAAAGAAGATGTTTTGTAAAAAAACCCAGAAATTTTCCTTCTAGGAATAACGAGAAATGAAATTAACAAAAAGGACTGTAAACTCTTTCAGTACACGATAACAGCAGCGAGAATATTAATAGCCCAAAAATGGAAGCAGGAAGAACTACCGACTCTGGAGGAATGGAGAATGAAGCTAACGGACTATGCAGAACTGGATAAGTTAACTGGGAAAATTAGATATCAACGAGATCACAAGTTCATTGAGGACTGGGAAAAATTTTCGGAGTATTTGAAGAGTGTATGTGATGAGCAAACAACGCTAGTGGGTTTTAAAGAAGCTTTGTGAAAAAATAAGGAATATCGCAAAAATGCAAATAAGACTATTAAGACATTTTTTTTCTTTTTTAAAAGGAAGAAAAAAGGAAGGGGGGGAAGGCGATACTAAATTTGAGGAATGCGTAGACAAAAATTTAAATATGGATGATTGTCAGAGAAGTTGAGGGAAGTCCTAAAACTGAAAATATGTTAATTGGGAATTTGTATGATTGGAGATATTTGTGTAAAACTTAATAAAAATTTATTTGAGCACGAGAGTTTATTATAAACGTCCATGAGCAAAACTACTTGATCGGAGAGCTATTGGTTTTCATGTACACAAATTATGCAGATAATGTTTTTTGGGGATCTTTCTTGGCGGAGCCTTGCTTGGTTTTTACTTCATTTGAGCTGTCTTCCATAAAAATGGAGATTCTTTCCACCCCATGGTTTCTGTCCAATTCAATGAATGATCAAGGGGTCAGAGCAACTCCCATAGGCAGAAAGGGTTGTCCCGGCAGGTGAACTTCTGGCAATGATTCCCCTGCACCCCACTCTGCAAAACTCTTGCTGCTCACTTGCCTAGCCCCAAAGGTTGTGTAAGACACTTCTGAAGAGTTTCCAAGCAAACAGCTCTGCCAGGCAGGTGGAGGAGCACCTCTGGTTTGCATGGTTACCTCTTTGCTTTTATAACATTCCCTCCTGCTGGGACAAACTGCTTCCTGCTCACCACCACCTCCACGTCTGGTTTTGCAGGCTAAAGGATGCAAAATTAAGGTACTACACATTCTATTGCAATAATTAGCATGGTGGTGCAGCAATAAAACTGCTACCGCATTTGCAAAGCTATGCAGGGTCCGGTATGGTTTCAAATTGGATGGGAGATGGTGTGCATTGCAATGAGTTAGACCAGGGGTCAGCAAACCTTTTCAGCAGGGGGCTGGTCGACTGACCCTCAGACCTTGTGGGAGGCCGGACTATATTTTGGAAAAAAGATATGAACGAATTCCTATGCCCCACAAATAACCCAGAGATGCATTTTAAATAAAAGGACATATTCTACTCATGTAAAAACACCAGGCAGGCCCCACAAATAACCCAGAGGTGCATTTTAAGTAAAAGGACACATTCTACTCATGTAAAAACACACTGATTCCCGGACGGTCCGCGGACCGGATTTAGAAGGCGATTGGGCCAGATCGAGCCCCCGGGCCTTAGTTTGCCTACCCATGAGTTAGACCCTTGGGATCACTTCCAACTTTGCAGTCCTATAATTTTGGTCTAATATATTTTGTTTTGTTTCTGTTTGGACTCTAAACTTTAGTGCAGACTTTAGGCCCCTGTGGGACAATTTTAAAATTCCAGATCCCAAGTTCTTTTATTTCATTCTGGTTTTTTAAAAACTCGAATAACATCGGGCAGATGGACTCCCCCTGCCTTCTGAATGATACTGTCACACTGACCCGCAACAAGCAAGCAAATAAGCTATGGTGTTTTACTCACAGGTCAGAAGTTGGAGTGCTGCGCTGGTCAGGAGCTGCTGGAACGTAAGGTGGAGAGCTGGAGACATCTTGTGAGAATGAGCAGCTGCACAAACAGAGAGTGCGCTAGACGAGCCGGCAATGTGCTCAACCCGTCTCTCTTCCTCTCAGACCTCAGTACTCCTTTCCCACAGCTAACGGTTGCACAGCTGCTCCCTAGTAAACAACAGAGGTGTTTTGGTGTGATTTTTAAAGCACACTTTTTGATTATTTTAGCTGTGTGCCTGGCTTATGTGAGTACCACCAGAACTTGACATAACAATTGCAGCGTCCTGTGGTACTCCGAAAGCTTGCACATTTATTTGAGAGACTTATCTCCTGCTAGAGAAAGCACTGAATAGGGCACCAGGGCCAGAACGCACCCAAAAATCTCACAGCCAAGGAAGGCACAAAATGGGAAGTCTCTAGCCAGGGTCTCTCAGATATTTTTATTATTATTTTTTTTAAAGTGTTAATGGGGTAGGGGACAGAGTTTGGATCAAGGCTGAGGGATGGTTTCAAATATATTTTACACCTGTTGTTTTCCTGATTCAATCATCCTACTATTTGCCTGCATTGCACATGATGCGTGTATCATATTGGCATCCCATAGAACAATCCATGATTATGTGAAATAGGGAGAAATTGAAAAAATAATTATGCAATAAGAGAATCTTATACATAGTAGTCCAGGTTACCCGAGTCATGCAAGCTGCAGAATTCAGCTTTTCGTGCTGCAGGATTTTAATATTTTTAGTATGCAGTACAGCCCAATCTGTACCCGCGGGGACGCGGGTGGCGCTGTGGGTAAAACCTCAGTGCCTAGGACTTGCCGATCGCGTGGTCGGCGGTTTGAATCCCCGCGATGGGGTGCGCTCCTGTTGCTCGGTCCCTGCTCCTGTCATCCTAGCAGTTCGAAAGCACCCCCGGGTGCAAGTAGATAAATAGGGACCGCTTACTAGCGGGAAGGTAAATGGCGCTTCCATGTGCGGCTCTGGCTTGCCAGAGCAGCTTCGTCACGCTGGCCACGTGACCCGGAAGTGTCTGCGGACAGCGCTGGCTCCCAGCCTCTAGAGTGAGATGAGCGCACAACCCTAGAGTCTGTCAAGACTGGCCCGTACGGGCAGGGGTACCTTTACCTTTACAGCCCAATCCTAACCATGTCTTTTCAGAAGTAGCCCCATTGCATGCAATAGGACTGTGCGGTGCAATGGTTGGAGTATCATACTGGGTACAAATCCCCACTGGGCCTTGAAGCTCACTGGGTGACCTTGGGCGAGACACTGTCTATCTCTGCCTAACCTATCACACGGGGTGGTTGTGGAGATTAAATGAGGCAGGAGAGAACCATGTATGCCACTTTGAGCTCCTTGGAGAAACAGGTGGGGGTATAAATGCAATAAATGAAATGAAATAAAGATGGTCCCCAGACCAGACTTTCTGGAGAGACTTTTCAGGGGAGGAGCTGTACACAGTGAGTTGCTCCAGCGACCAGAGGATGCAAAATTTATCGGTGGGAGCTGCTTTCCTTCCACACCATCCCCCTTTTGGGTCAACCCATTGGGTCATAGTACCCAGTGCTATCAGACAGTCCAAGTGTCCCTATTTTCCAGGGACAGCCCTGGATTTACAGAAGCCACTCCAGTTTCTGATTTTATACTGAAACTTTATAGGGGTCAGCAAACTTTTTCAGCAGGGGGCCGGTCTACTGTCCCTCAGACCTAGTGTGGGGCTGGACTATATATTTTTTTCTTGGGGGGGGGGAATGAATTCCTATGCCCCACAACCCAGAGATGCATTTTAAATAAAAGCACACATTCTACTCATGTAAAAATACGCTGATTCCCGGACCGTCCGTGGGTCGGATTTAGAAGGTGATTGGGCTGGATCTGCCCCCTGGGCCTTAGTTTGCCTACCCATTCATTAGGACATTCATCGTAGAAATGTGGGAGGGTATGGGGAGGGTAGTTGACCCCCAAGCCAAGGAGATAAGTGACTGTTCAACCTTTAGAAGACATCTGAAGGTATAAAGAATAAAACCATTATGATGATGGAATAGAACATCCCTATTTTCATCAGGAGGGACGCGGGTGGCGCTGTGGGTTAAACCACAGAGCCTAGGGCTTACCGATCAGAAGGTCGGGGGTTCGGATCCCTGCAACGGGGTGAGCTCCTGTTGCTCGGTCCCAGCTCCTGCCAACCTAGAAGTTCAAAAGCACGTCAAAGTGCAAGTGGATAAATAGGTGCTGCTCTGGCAGGAAGGTAAACGGCGTTTCCGTGTGCTGCTCTGGTTCGCCAGAAGCGGCTTAGTCATGCTGGCCACATGACCCGGAAGCTGTACACCGGCTCCCTCGGCCAGTAAAGCGAGATGAGCACCGCAACCCCAGTTGGCCACGACTGGACCTAATGGTCAGGCGTCCCTTTACCTTTTTATTTTCATCAGAGAAATGTTGGAAGGTATGGGGTTATGCGTACCCCAAGTAGACCCACTGAAATCAGCAGCCAGGTCTAAGTTGGGCACATTGATTTCAATGGGTCTCTGCACATGAAAAACAACTCTGCAATAAAAAAACAACCCTTTTTTACTTGTTTGTTTGTTTATCCAGTCTGCAGGTGCTGGATATGCAGATTCAACCCCTTCCCCGATTAAAATGCTGGGCTGGCCGACTTAAATTTCGCTTGTGCGGGACTGTTAACCGGGGAGGAAGAGAAGTGAGTTAGGCGCAGCAGCCCTGTTTTCCTCCTAGGCCTCCTCCCCCGGCGACAGATCGCTCTTGGTACGGCCCGGCCTCCCCCTCGCTGCCCTGGTGGTGCTTTCCATGACGTCCGCTCGGAGTGGAATAGCCCGGCTCCGGAGATTCGGCTTGCAAAGGGTAAGGGCGAGGGGGGCTCTTTGGGGGGGGTTCCGCTTCTCGGCAACCCTTGGCGATGGGGGGCGGGGGAGGCAGCGGGCCTGTGTAAGGGGCTGGCGCGTGGGCGCTGCCTCCCTGCAGAGTAGGCCGGTTGGGACCGGTGGGGCGCTTACCTCCGTGTAAACGGGGAGAGAGGGTCGGGGCTGAGCCCTGTATAAGCTCTGGGGGTTAACCCACCCACCCAAAAAAGAGAGACTGTAGTTTGTCAAGCCACATGGGAGCTGCTCTTTCCAAATAGAGATTTAGCAGGACTCGTGAAGGCGTTCATTTCCTCACCCAAATTTCACTACAGTATATCGCCGTGTAATTTATTAAATTTGTATCCCGCCCTCCACCCGAAGATCACAGGGCATTGCCACAACATAAAAGCACAATGCGCTTTTAGTTTATCCCCCCCCCAGATCCGCATGCCCAACTATTTGATACCCGAGCTTTTAAGTACGTGTAACTACTCCCACTTGCCCTCGCCTGTCCTTTCCTGCCCTTGTTCGGTCTCCGATGGTAAGCCCCCTTCCAGGTTTTCTGCAGCTGAGGGGAACAGAGGGGTTGAAAAGCCCTTTTTGGCTTTCGAGCTGTCTGCTGAAATGCATGAAAAAGGGGGATGCCACCCAGACTGGGGGCTGTGGCTGGAGGGTACAGGAAACCAGGTGCCTGTTCCTGGCAAAAACATAGAAAGAGCAATTAAAAACCAATTAAGCATAAATAGAATTAAAACTGTGTGTGTGTGCGCGCCCGTGTATGCGTGCATTAATAATATATATCAGCACATCACATCACCAGTACTTTAATTAAAAGCAGTCAGTTCCACCTACAGGTGGAAGGATAACAAGGAAGGAGCCAGTCTAGCTTCTCTAGGGAGGAGTTTCCAAAAACTCGGAGCAACTACCAAGAAGGCCCTTATTTATTTAAATAAGCAGATAAGAGTTTCCTTATTTATTTATAAAAGAAAATTCATATTTCATTTATAAAAGAAAATATAAATAAAATATTCCACACTTTTAACATCTATTTATGCAGCTCAGGCAGCTAACGAAGTGGTAGCAAGCAAACAAAAATGATGTTAATATTTTAAAATAAAATAAAGATTATGAATTGAGACAAGGTCCAGACGTTGTGGTCCAGACATTGTGGGCCACAGCTACTCACAGGGAAGCCTAATTTAGTCGCTTATAAGAATTGGAAAGGAACCTGACCTGGAGCTTGAATTGCCCTCTCTTTAATTTGGAAAATGTCTCTTTTCAGGTGTGCTTCCTTTTCTCTGATACCAAAGTGAACATTGAACATTAGACAGCTGGTTCTTGCAGCTGGACATCAGGTATCCACCCACCAAACCATGGAATCCACAGCAGCAGGGACAGCAAGCTCATTTCCCAATACTGTGGAGGATAGGAAGGAAGAACTTCAAGAGGGCCCAGCTGACCAGCCTCAGAGTCCAGATACTTCTGTGTCTTTCTCTGAGATCTTCCGCCTGGTCCAGGCTGGGCAAGACATTCCCGGGCTGCAGAAGCTAAATATTACCCCAACAAATGGGAGTCCTACACCATCTCAAATGGCCCGAAGACCCAAACCTTGGGAGAACAACGCATCATGACTAGAAAGCCCTATTGTCTTACTTCCACACCAGAAAGAAGCAATACTTACCAAGCCTGATGGATTTGCGGACTTAAAAGGGCTGTGTGTGTACACATTTTTTGGGTTTTAAACTTCATGGTCATAGATCTTGAGGACAAGAGGCTATTGCATTGAATCAGTTCTGCAACTTATAATTAAATGTGTCCTTTACTGAAGTGTGCTTTGAAGGCTGCCAGTCCTTTATTTAAAATCACAATAACGTGAAAGAACCCAAAAAATGCTTCTGCATGCAAGCAATCCAAAGATTGCTCCCAGAAATGTGGAATTCTGTAGTTTGCATAATTATGAAAACAAAGCAACTTTGCATATTATTTCGTATAATGCATTGTCCATTGTCTGGGAAGAGGCAAGGACCCTGAAATACCCACCCCACCTTTCTGACTTTTGAAGCTTCACCAATCACCCACCCATGCGTTTTCAAGAATACAATTGCAGTTGTGCAGTTCATATTATTTTAAATGAAAGCAATTTTCCTGTAGCCAGAAAAAGGAGAATCCAATTAATGATACCTACTTGGGGTCTCACTTGTTGGCATGCGCTATATATAAAAAACATCCTGTTTTTTAGAGAGGTCAGAAGCAGCTTAAACCCCAGATGGAAAGGGAGTGCAGAAAGATAAGAGCCCCTCAACTTTCTGCTCAAGGCAATCACTGGCTGACATATCTAAGCCACAAAGCTGGCCTCCAGCTGGCAGTCAGCTAAGCAAAGGATGCACCTGAGTAACGGACGCGCTGCAGTTTAACCAAGAGCACAAAAGGCAATTCATGGAAGCGCACCTGCGGCTGAGGCTGCGTTAGGAAATAGCTTCTTGTAAAATTCCCACCATTAGGATGGGTGCAAAGAGGCAGCGGTTTTGGGGTGTATACGAGACTCGGGTGTGGGTATGCAAGCAGAGCTGTGCATCTCTTTTGCAGGATCCTTGCCAGTATGGCTCCAGCCACCCAGTGCCATGGTTAGAGGGCAAATTTTGTCCTCGCTCTTAAAACACTCTTTCCCCGAAGTCTGGGACTTGACTTGTCTTTATGGGAAAAGTACGGTAACTACGTGTGGGAGGAAGGTATGGTATTTAGCTGAGGTTCCTGCATTGCAGGAGGTTGGACTGAATGACTTCCGGGGTACCTTAAAATCCTATCATTTGTATGCCCTTTTAACACCATCGTCTCCAAGTGGTGTGCAGTAGAGTTTAAAAGTTGCAATAAAATCAGTTAAAACTACTTTAATAAGAAAATAAACCCTAAAACTTAAAATGCTTGCTGCAATGAAAAAGGTCTTCACCGGATGCTGGAAATTCAATACAGCAGAATATCATCTGAAAGAGAGTTCCAGAGGATTGGGCCCACAATGCTCAACGTACAGCAGCTGGTGGATTTGAGCAATGAGGTGACTCTGCTGAAGACCTCGGTGATAGAGGTTGCGCCAAGATTCCTGTCTGTTCCTAGCTGCAAAGCACAATCCTGAGTTGTTTGTCTTGGCCATAACTGTGAAAGAATGCTGGGAACCCCCTTTTTTTTAAAAGTGCAGTTGAAACAATGAAGTTGTCAGTTCTTGCTGTTCCATTCCTTAAGAAAGCTTGAAAGATGTGCCCATATCATCATATTGAAGACAATAATGGCTGCATAGCTACTGATTGAATATTAGCAATTTAGAAGAAGGAAGCATGTATCTAGGGAAAATATGCAAAGGCTCAAACCCAGTGTGAGTCTCGATTGTGCTTATCCAGTCTACAAGACTGAAACAAGCAACTCTCCACCCTGATTTCCTATTAGGGAGAGACCTGCATCCATTTCAGTACAGTGGTACCCCACAAGACGAATGCCTCGGAAGACGAAAGAGTTTTTTGTTTTCTGAGGTGCTTTGCAAGACGGATTTCCCTATGGGCTTGCTTCGCAAGACGAAACGGCCCTGCCTCTCATGTCATGGCGACGCGCACTGCACGCACGCATGCTTCCCCGCTCCTCCGGCTCCCTCCCACCTTCCGGTTAGTGCCTCGCGCCCCTGCCCACCCCCCTCGCGCGCTCACCTCAGAGAGCCGTTGCCGCCAGCGCCTCTCTCTCCCTGGAGTCGCGCTCCTGAGCCCCGCCGCCCTCCAGCAGCCGCGTCCCACGGTGGCCACAAGGCGCGGGTGAGTCTGAGGTACCGGCTGCGGCAGCTGTCCTGCTTCTCCCCGCCGTTGTCAGTGTTTAAATGCAGTGGTGCTTCGCAAGACGAAAAAACTCATACAACGAAAAAACTCGTGGAACGAATTAATTTCGTCTTGCGAGGCACCACTCTATTTTACCAGGCAGTCATGGCTTGGTTTTCAGAGGCGAAAGGAACCTTGGGGCTCTCCTCTGTTGTTTGATGAGGAGTTAAGGGTGGTATCTGGCAGAAGAGGCATTTGCTTCTTCATGGGTGCAGAATAGTGTCTCTGCTTTATTTCAGAAATGAAAGTGAGATACACGGGGAGTAAAAGTTTTAAAGCCCTGAATTTGCAAGCTCTCATTTCAACCCAGGAACTTAGCCCCAGCCCCCAAATCTGCTTGCAAGGCTACCCCAATTTTAATTCTTCTCCAAATGCCCAAAGCAGATAGATAGATTTGGAGCGTTATCAAAAATTCAGATTGTTAAGGATTCTTCCATGTTTTGATCCCAGCCCCTGTGAACTGTCATATGTAATATAAATTGGCCATTATTAGCCTGCCAACAGAACATTTGAAACCCATCAATGGATTTCTGCTTTTTGCATCTAAATACAGTGTTCCTGAGCACTGTACTATGTGTGTGAAATATAATGAATATCCATAAAGACTGTAATAGTTTAGATTCAAGATCAGGTTTACTTTCCTATAAATCATAACAAAACTAAAACATCAACAGAGGGGGGAAATCAGGAGCAGTATTTGCATAAGATTCTTTTTTATTTTTAAAAAAGTATTTTTTTCTCAGAATGCAAACAATGGATCCATGGTCAAAACATGGCAACATTTCATAAACCATTTTTTTTAAAGCAGTAAGTAATATGAGTTGGATCCTATTAAACTGAAAAGGTCGTTTAAAAGACAAAAGCAATACCAATTGTAAAACATATTTTAATGGAAATGTTGTGAGCAACCTCGGGTGAAAATGGAACAGCAACAACAGCAAAGAGCAACATCCTTGAACCAATACCTACTTTGAGGAAATAAATAGTGTCATACCTTGGAAGTCGAATGGTATCTCTTCCGGAAGTCCGTTCGACTTCCAAAACGTTCGGAAACCAAAGTGCAGCTTCTGATTGGCTGCAGGAAGCTTTTGCAGCTAATCAGAAGTCGCGGAAGCCCCGTCGGACATTCGGGTTCCAAAAGAATGTTCGCAAACCGGAACAATCACCTCTAGGTTTGCAGCATTCAGGAGCCAAAACGTCGGAGTTCCAGAGCGTTTGGGATCTGAGAGGGTAGGGATGTGGATCTGTCCTTCTGGACACTAGTATGCAACTCAGAAATGGCATGGTGAGTGTAAAATAACAATGTCCACTATAAATTTCCTTCCTTTTCAAAACAAAGGCTACAATCTGCAACTTTTGCTTTTACGGCAATTTTAGTGGCCGCTTCAGGGCTGTCCGAGGACTTTTGCAGCCATTTTCCATTCAAGTAATGTAAGCAAGTTTCTAATATTGGGACAGTATATGGAGGTGTAAAGGCACATGTTTCTTTTTCTACTGCAACTATTTCTGGTTGTCTGGCCAGCTTTTAAAATTTCTAAGCCTCTTTGGTATCTCTGTTGTCAGCACTTGTCATCACAGCATGAAAAAATAAGTTATCTGGACCTCCTAGCTCTGGGAGGAAACTGGAAATGTGTTTCTCTCGTGGGACCTGCAGATGTGGTGAGCCTGTGGTCCTCCAGATGTTGTTGGGCTATCAAGTCTCATCGGTCTCAGCCAGCATGGCCAATGATCAGGGAATGATGGGAGTTGTAGTCCAGCAACGTGGAAGGGCCCATAGGTTCCTCACCTGTCCTAACTGCAGAGCACACGTCTTCTTAAAAAAGCCAGCTTTCAATAATTTACTGAAGGCCCCAATAATTATTCTAGTTTATTAATTATCTCGTTTGCCCTGGGAGTCCAATTTCTTTGTAAATAAGCATTAAGCAGAGTTCCACCTCACTTTTAAATATCTAGGAGACTAATCTGACAGCTTGTAATAACTTAGCAGCCCTTTTAAAGATGGTTCCACAGGAAAAACGTGCTTTCAATTCTCTCCCAGCGTTAAGGTCAGGACAGTTTGCACCACCCTAACTCACACTGAGTTTCACTTTTACATTAATGGAAGCCAATTCCGCTACGAAGACGCGGAAGACATACGGGACGGCAATCGTTTCAATGGTGTCGCTCCGGCCGCAGGTGGTGCAGACGTGTTGCCTGATGCGTGTGGTGGACCAGTCGGGCGGAGGCTTCAAGAGGGGAGACAGCAGGCTCCCACACTCGATGCACACGTGGGTCACCGAGCGATCGGAGCAGTGGAAAAGGCGGTCGTGCAGCAAGAAGGAGGCCCCGTGAGCCAGCAGAGCGTCCCGTTCCATCTCTCCAAAGCGGATGCCGCCCTGAACGTTCCGCCCTCCAATGGGCTGGTTGGTGACTTTATCTCTGGCCCCAGTAGTCCTCACCTGGAACTTGTCAGAGACCATGTGCCTGAGGCGCTGGTAGTATACCACGCCGATGAAGATGTCCGCTTCAAGCTCCACTCCCGAGACGCCGCTGTACATTCGCTCCGTCCCGTAGAAGTTGTAGCCGGCGGCTTTCAGCATCTTGCCAAAGTATTCCAGAGCAGAGTTCTCTTCGGAAAACGTGAAGGGCGTGGCGTTGTGACAAAGCCCGTGCAGAGCGGCGGATTTGCCCGCCATGCTCTCAATTAACATGCCAATGGTCATTCGGGACGGGAAGCCGTGAGGGTTGAAGAGGATATCCGGCACCATTCCACTTTCGGTGAAGGGCATGTCCTCAGCCGGCCACAGTCTGCTCAAGATGCCTTTCTGTCCGTGCCGGCTGGCAAATTTGTCCCCGATCGTTGGGTTCCGGGGGACCCTGAGGGTGATGCACACACACCTGAACTTCCCTGTCCCTGTGTCGTTGCTGCATACTTTGATGTTATCCACAATACAGATTTCCTTGTTCCTGGAGAAAAAGGAAAGAAAGGTTTGAATCGCCAACAGATTCTGCGGGAAAGCTGATTCCAATTTATTTGGTGGTGATGGGGGAAGGCAAGGTGTGAAGTATTCACCCAATACAAATACAGAATAAAATGAAGATGGAAACAAATGAAAGACCCTGCAAAGAAAGAAAGCAAGGAAGCAAATGCTCTCAACCCAAACCTTAACACCCAGAGCAAATAGTCCCAAGGATTGCTGCCTAACTGCAACCATTAATAACCATCATCGCAATCAGGAGAGGGGAAGGACAGGTGGAGAACCTTATCAGGACTTGTCTCATGGGCCAAATTTGGCAGGTAGGTGGCCCTTTTGCTGCAATCTTAAAAGGGAAGCCAGAGAAGGCTTGCAAAAGGCTTCACAATCTTGTAAAGAACATGACATTTTTTTCATCCATTAATTTCCACGAATGGGTTTGGCCAGGTTTTGTGGGTATGAGCGACCCTGTGACCCACCCAAGGCTATCCTGTGAGCATAGCTGCCCAAATGCACTGCAACAGAACCGCCCCCATCCAAAGCATTTTCCCGAGCAGTATTTCGGAGTCGGAAGGTTCCCAGGGAGTTCAACAGAGAACCTATAAAGCAGGGTGTGGAACCTATGGTCCTCTAGATGTTGCTTGGCTCCAACTTACATCAACCCCAGCCAGCCTAAGAATATAAAAAATAAAACCTCGCTGGATCAGGCCAATGGCCCATCTAGTACAGCAACCTGTTCTTACACTGGCCCACAAGATGCCCAGGGGAAGCCTGGAAGCAGGACTTGGGAACCCCAGGAACTGGTACTCAGAAGCACGCTGTCTCTGACAGTGAAAGGAAAACCTGGCCATTGTGGCTAGTAGCCTTATCCTCCATGAATTTGTCAGCAGGGCCAATGGGATGGGATTTGTAGACCAGCAACACCTAGTCACAGGTTCACTAGCGTTTCAATAGGCAGTTTACACACACACACACACACACACACACACACACACACAAAATCCACACCGTCTTGTTGAAAACTGTAGCTAAATAGCAGCATTTTGAACTTACTTGTGGTAGGTCACAAAGCTTTCCCCCGTGTTGAGATTCACGTAACTATAGAAAGGGTCCCCGTATTGAAGTCTGGCTCCGATGTGGGGCAAGCCGTCAGGGTCCAGATTCTGCAAAGTTGCCAGCTTATCCTGACCAATCCCAAATACCAGATTATCCTCTCCCTTCTTGACTTTTTCCACAAGGTCAATACGTTGCGTTTTGTAGATACTTCCATGTCCAAAGCCTCTCTCCCATGAAGCCTTGTTCAAGATCTAAAAATAACATGAGATAAAGCCCCCCCCACAAATCAATGTCAAACAAAAACCTGGCCTTTAAGGGAACTTGAAGATCCTTTTATCCCCAAATTCAGATGTTCTTAGCGATCTTATTTAGGAACTGTTTGATCTACTACTGCTATTTCAATGTCATTCTTTGTTTTTAACCGCCATTTTAATGTTTGAATTTTAACACCCTATTGGTTTGTAATTAGCTCGGGGGGGGGGGGTACACACTCTAAAAGGCAAACTAGAAATCAGTTCAAGCTAAGTAATAATAATGATGATGTTATGAGTTTGGGGTGGGAGATTAGGCTGCATATACCTGAGTCCCTTTCAATTCTAAGATCCAGCTAAGGTTAAAATCTAAAGGTGGATTCAAATTGTTAAAATAGCCAGAGAAGCTTCCCTCCAAATTATGGGTCAGGATGGGCCCCCCTCCCTCAACTCCTGGTACAGTGGTACCTCGGGTTACAGATGCTTCAGGTTACAGACTCCACATTTCCCTTCATTTTCACCCTAAGGTGACGGGATTAGGAAGGGAGAACAGCGTTAATTTGAACATAAATTTCCTTTCTGCTTTTTTAAAACCGAGGACTCACCATTGCATCTTCCATGTCGTAGCCGGTATAGGAGATCACGGCAACAACTGCATTTGTACCGACTGGGTAGGAGTCCATGTCGTAATGGTCATACATAGCCGGCCGCACCAGTGGGCTTTGAGGAGTCTGAAGTCGGTAGAGCTTATCGTCTGAGCGGTATGGAAAGGTGAGAAGCGGGAAACCCATCGTCTGCTTGCCTGGAAGGACAAAATACACAGACACAGCAGACATCAGATGAAATAAACTCAAAGTCTTTCATGTCTTCCATAGGGAAAGACCAGAGCTTAAAGGAAGAAGGCAGGTTTCGCATGCAGGTCACAGGCCGGTTCCCTGGCAGGAGATGGGAATTACTTGTGCCCGAGACCCCGGAGAGCCACTGCCAGTCAGAGCAGACAATACTGGGCTAGATGACGAACTAGCCTGACCTCCTGTAAGGCGTCTCCCTGTATTTCCTGAGTATAAAAATAATACAGCACTTAAGGCATTCACTTCCATTTGTTTCCCTTTCAACTCCTTATGAGAGGCTGCTCTATATGCAATCTAAAGTTTCCAGCATCCTCAAGTCTCCATCTTCTGTTCCACTTAAAAGTTTTTAGTTCTGAGAGCCCCCTCCCTTTTTCTGTTGTCTTTCAACAATTCCCATCAGCCCCAACATGCACAGCAAACCTGCCCCCCCCAGTATAATCTGTTTAATTCCCCCCACAACCTGGTTCTTTAGCTGCCCCTCATTAACTATCAGTGTTGTGTGCCCCATGACCACATTGTTCTCAATGCACTGTTTGGGTCTCCCCCCCGACTCTCCGCCCCCCCGAAAAAACTATGGTTTTTGGTTGTTGTTTTTTGCAAACTTTGGCATTCCCTCAACTGATAGTTTGATGTGTGGATGGGAGCCAATTGGAACATAAGAATCCATACTTGGAGAAGGAGTTTCCTATGAACGTTTTTGTTATTTTGTTTTATAGGAGTTATTATCTGCACTTCACCATAAAATATAATACAGTGGTACCTCGGTTTTTGAACGTAATCCGTTCCTGTAATGGTTCTAGGGGTTGCTCATGCGTAAGTTGCCACCACTCCTGGCTAGGTTACCTGGTTGAACCCTTTCTGTCTGGACAGCCTCAAGTTTCGTGGCTGCCTCAGTCGCTGGCAGAATCCATCAGTGGGCGTTTCTTGAACCTCTTCCAGCATAAAAGCTGTTTGACGCCCAGTCTCCTCCTACTCTCCCTGCGCGGAAGTCTTCTGCGCAGGGAGGATGTGGGCAGCGGAGTACCCGTGCTCTCTCCGCTGGTCTCCGGCGAGGAGTCCTGGAGCCACCTCTCCGATTCCCCCATCTGCCCCCCTTCTCCACTGGTGTTACGCTGATTTCCTTCCCCAGCGGATGGACTGCCTCTCTCCCTGCTGGGACCCTCTCCGGCATCCCTCTGGAGCCTTCTCTCCGCCTCCAGCTCCGATGGCAGTTCCCTGACAGTTCTGGAAGACCGTTCAACTTCCAAAACATCCGGAAAACCGAAGCATGCATTTCTGGAAGCATTCACGTCCGGAAAACTCAATATGGAAGCCGTGTGGCATATCCGGCTTCCGAAAACTGAAACGTTTGAAAACCAAGGCACCACTGTACACGATTAAAAAGCAGTTAACATGATTTACATCAGAAGAAAAGTGTGGGTCCGGAAAATGCATCTCGAGCTGTCCAAGACCAGGGTAAAAAAAACAACTAAGGATTACTTGCCCATCTGACACTGGTACATATTTCTTGGACTCTGGTTGTGATCCGAGAAGGGAATAAAACTTGCCACCACACTTAATATGCTATGGGGAAAGAGCTCCTGGTGTGTGGTCAGTCCCGGTTGAATTTCATCCTCAGACACAGCAATGTTCATGAAGACCTGGGGTAAGGAAAAGCCAGTTTAAACCCTTTGCAGAAGCTCTCTTTGGGAGAATAGAGCAAGCAAGCAAGCTGATCTATTTTCAACTTCTATGAGTGGTCACCAAGCACATTAAACAAAGCAAAGCTCTTGGAAAAGACTTCTACACCAACAGAAGCCACAATTCTTCAATGCCGTATTATTAAGTCAACACACACAAAATCAAAAGAGCGCCTTTTGGCACAATCTGCACCAGATTTTAACAGTTGTGGTAATGGTAGCTCATCTCCTTAAAACCTGTTCCTGCTGGAAAGAGCATTTCATGAGATAAGGTGACTTGTCACATACAATAGTGGCATTAAAACATGCTCAGCAAACACCAACGACGCTGACAATTGTGGTTGCAGAATTAGAAAGAGAAAGATGCACAGTAAATGGTCACAGATGACAGGCAATACCCATTGGACTAACTTGTTAGCAATGGCTCTTCGTATCGACGACTTGTTAATATTTTTAAGTAGCTGCACAATCCAAAATTGCACAGAAAAGTGCAAGACTATAGAAACATAGGAAGACGATTGAATCTGGGACCTTCTGCATGCAAAGGCCATGTTTACCTCTGAGCTACTGCCCTTCCCCGATATGAATCCAATGACCTCCCGTTTCCCTTCCAATTCTACTCACAGCAGCAGAAGGGATTCTACCACCCAGTTAGGATAAAAGTAAAGGGACCCCTGACCGTTAGGTCCAGTCATGACCGACTCTGGGGTTGCGACGCTCATCTCGCTTTACTGGCCGAGGGAGCCAGCGTACAGCTTCCGGGTCATGTGACCAGCATGACTAAGCCGCTTCTGGCAAAGCAGAGCAGCACACGGAAACACCGTTTACCTTCCCGCCGGAGCGGTACCTATTTATCTACTTGCACTTTGATGTGCTTTTGAACTGCTAGGTTGGCAGGAGCAGGGACCGAGCAACGGGAGCTCACCCCGTCGCGGGGATTCGAACCGCCGACCTTCTAATCGGCAAGCCCTAGGCTCTGTGGCTTAACCCACAGCGCCACCTGCATACTATTGTTCAAATACACTAAAAGGATTCCCAAGATCACTGCTGCATAATCAACATGTACCTGCTCCATTGTGCCAATTAACTCTTCTTTTCCCAGGGCCAAATTTTGCACGGGACGCATCATCCTGCAAGGGGTGGTGAAAATGAAGAGTCCTGGGTAAAGGCTGGGCTTTCCGGTCATTGGGATAAGGACCACCTCTGTCCAAACGGGAATCTTCTTTTCTTGCATTGCCTAGTGGCATAAATCAAAGAAGCATCCATTTTACATCCTTCAACTAAAGCAAGGGAGCGATGCAGAAACGTCTCTCCCGATCCACCGAGGCAAAGTGAAAAACAAAATATTCAAATGGAGCAACTCCTCCCACTGTCAGCAAGGGTGGGGCCAGGTATTTATACAATGATAATTCATCTTTATCTCTTCACCCTTTTAATTCTGTAGGATAAACATAGCTACAGGCAGCTGGATCATCAAAATGCTGCAAGATGTCCAAGTGCCTGCAGACTTTCAAATACAGTAGAGGTGTACATTGCAGCACTAACAAAACTAACCTTGAAGTGCCTGAGTGTCTCCACAAGACCAGGAGCCTGATCCTTCTCTATCCAGCCTACTGGGGAGCCGTCTAGTGAAACTGGGTAACATTCAGAGTAGGGCTGGCTTGGCACAGCATCAACTGGAGTGACACCTACAGAAAGTTGCACAGCAATATGTGATGCATCAACGCCACCGACTGCAAGCAGCCTTCAGGAGGTGAACAGGTGTAACATTTTACTAGCGGCTACAAAAAAATTGCAGCAAAGCTTCGTTGCAACTGACGAGCCTCTCTAGGTGGTTTGAAACGTACAAACCTGTAATTTCGCTAGGTTTTGTTTTGTTAACTGACATGCTAGGAAGGATTTGTGGCTCATTTTGAAAACAGGGAGGGGCATTGACTAAACAGTGTTTTATTTGAAGCAGGGAAGTGATGGCTTCAGGTCCCTGGTTCAGCCAAGAACCCAGGAAGCGAGACTGTCTTTATTTGCATTCTAAAACTATGCTGCAGAAATATATACCAGTAATGCAGCCCAAGAGCTTATTGTTGAAAATGACTAATCAGGTATAGTATTTCAAGGGGGGAAAGGCCAGGCCTGATCATACCCTGTGGCCAGCAAGAAGAAGAGTGTGGATCTGATATCCCGCTTTATCACTACCCGAAGGAGTCTCAAAGCGGCTAACATTCTCCTTTCCCTTCCTCCCCCACAACAAGCACTCTGTGAGGTGAGTGGGGCTGAGAGACTTCAGAGAAGTGTGACTAGCCCAAGGTCACCCAGCAGCTGCATGTGGAGGAGCAAAGACACGAACCCAGTTCACCAGATTACGAGTCCACCGCTCTTAACCACTACACCACACCACAGTGGTTCAAGTTATGATCTTGCCTTGTACTGACTCAGTCCACTGTGGTACATCTAGCTTAGTATGGTCTCCCTCGCAGCAGCTATTCAAGATCTGATGCAGAGGTCTTTCCAGCACCTGCAGTCTGATCCTCTTAACTGAAAATGCCTGGGATTGAGCACTGGGTCACCTGCTTGCTAAGCACGCAGCTTACCAATGAGCTGCAGCCCTCAGCTTCCATATCTTCACGTGTGCTTGTCTGCTAAGGGTCTTCTGCATTCTGCCAAAAAGACCTCCTATGCACTACAGAGGCTTCTGGGGCTGGCTCTGGGGCTACTGCACATGCTTAGTACTCAGTGGGCACTGGCTGGGCCTGTTGGGCCTCACCACTGCCCAGCACAACTTGAGGGTGTACTCCAGACACTCTTGTGGCTGCAGCCTGCAAGGGAAGTCTAGGAGTCTAGAAAAGCGCTGTTCAAGGAAGTGTGTGTGCCATATATGATCTTCTCACTGACAAACCCAGATATGTTTCCCAAGGAATCCCAGGATTCCCCAGAACCCAATTTGAAACCCACTACTTTGCAATCTTTTGAATTATGGGGCTGGAGGAGACTCTTGAGAGTCCCGTGGACTGTAAGAAGATCAAACCTATCCATTCTGAAGGAAATCAGCCCTGAGTGCTCACTTGAAGGACAGATCCTGAAGCTGAGGCTCCAATACTTTGGCCACCTCATGAGAAGAGAAGACTCCCTGGAAAAGACCCTGATGCTGGGAAAGATGGAGGGCACAAGGAGAAGGGGACGACAGAGGACGAGATGGTTGGACAGTGTTCTCGAAGATACCAGCATGAGTTTGACCAAACTGCGGGAGGCAGTGGAAGACAGGAGTGCCTGGCGTGCTCTGGTCCAGGGGGTCACTAAGAGTTGGACACAACTAAACAACAACTTTGCAATTATCTCTGTGGGCATATTAATTACAGCTCAGTGAACGGCCAACCCTACCGATCTGAGACTTGCTTTTCCCCTGAAAGCATTTCTTATAGATCAAATAGAGCCATTCTTACCCAAAGAGCAAAGCAAGGATGGCAGGGAGAATGTATACGATGGCTGTGTTACTATTTCACATGGAGCTGTCATGTGATTCATCAGACCACACGGTTCTCCATCGGGCGTGTGGACGGGACAAAGGAAACCCCAGGACTCCGGCAGCAGCTTGCGCACTGTGGTGGTTCTCATCTTGAGAAAATCAGCCCCTCTGTGCACACAGCGGAAATGGGAGAGGTAGCGGATGAAGTTCAGCTTGTCTGCTACCACACAGAGACCGGAGTTTTGCAGCATGCCCAGACCTTGTAGAGAGAGAGAGAGAAATGGGAAGCAGGGAAAATCAGCTTTGATCCAATAATTATTTTGCAAGAACAGTTGCTTGGTAGCAGTAGCAGTTTTAATACCACCACCACATGCACTGCGTTGTGTGGTGTACAATACATCAAATATTCAACTACATCAACATCTGAACATTGCAGAAAACAGAGTAAGCATCCATTAGGACTTCTGGTTTTTTTTAAATAGGGAAGGTAAAGAAAGAAGATTCCACCTAAACATTAGGAAGAACTTCCTGACAGTAAGAGCTGTTCGACAGTGGAATTTGCTGCCAAGGAGTGTGGTGGAGTCTCCTTCTTTGGAGGTCTTTAAGCAGAGGCTTGACAACCATATGTCAGGAGTGCTCTGATGGTGTTTCCTGCTTGGCAGGGGGTTGGACTCGATGGCCCTTGTGGTCTCTTCCAACTCTATGATTCTATTCTATGATTCTATGTAAACACAAGCAGTCAGGATTCAAGAGGGGTGACAGGAGCCAAGTAACAGCTCCTGTGCCTGCAGCAAGGAATCACTCTAGGAATGTAAGGCATAATGATTAGCAACAGACTGGCCAATCATCCTCAATATGTTCCCTTGTAATCTGCGCCTTCCTTTGCTTACTTATGCTGTGATCCCTGGAACGAGATGGTGTGCATCACCTTTCCTGATTTTTGGTTGCAGCATCCTACAGGCTGGATTGCAATCTAAAGGGGAGTTAATTGGTGGTGGGAATGTAGTTTGGGATGCAAATGATCCATCTTTAGAACGAGAGAGCATTCTAATCCTACAATTAGGATTTAGTGTGTACATGCTCTACTAAGTTAAAATTCTGCACCCAAATAATCCCAAGTTATGCGACGAGGAAGAAACAGTTTCCTGCCCTGTCTACATGACGTACGTTGATCAGCATTAATGACTCTTACTCTGTATAACCTATTCTGCCTTGGCTGCTAATGGGAGGGTGGATGGGAGAGCTATGGAAGTTGCACAACCCCAACCTCTGGACATGTGTTCCTTGGGTGCTGAGTTTTCAACATGCCTTGTAGCAGTTTTACAAACGTAAAGAAAAGAAAGTGTTGGGTTAAACCCCCACTCGAAAAGGCAAGGCTCCACGGAACCTGATCTCTGCATCCTAGAATCACTGCATCCACTTTGTTGTGCGTTTGCAAATTCTCACATGCAAACAAGCCCCTCGCTTGTGATATGCCCAAAATGTCTACAGCAGCCTTTCACAAGCTGGTGCCACCCACGTGCTTCAGACTACAGCTGCAAAATTGTGCTGCAGGTCTTCGACATTTTTACCTGTCTTAGAGCGCAGGTTGCCAGTAGCAAGGAGATACTCAAGCATCCTTGTAATATCTGTCCCCATGCCAAGAATCTTCATCATGTTTTCTGCATTAATTGTCATAGCTGACTTCTGAGCTTTCTTGTCCAAGGCTATTTTCACAGACTGCAACCAAGTTTCCATCTTCTCCTACGATATAGGATAAGAGGAACAAACAAGAAAAACTTCAAGAGCTAACACAATGCACTTCTATACAAACTGGCCACGTGACAAACTGGTATATGGGTGGCAAGGAACGTTCCTGTCCCAACACAGGAGCAGAGGGGAAAGTTGCCGTTGGAACTAGGCCTCTCTCAAATTGCCTCCCGATTCATCCCAACCTATTACATCACAACATAATACATCCTATTATGTACATCTGCTTTGGAACTTCAACATTGCAAAATGTGTCACACACAATCAACTACCAGTACAGATTTCAATGCTGTGGCCAAATATACAGCCACCAGAGGTGAGTAGAGATACCCAGCTTAATAAGCAGGGAAATCAATCAAAGCTGCAGCCGACAGCAATTTAGCCCCACTGACTAGGTTGAGAGGCAGTTATCAACCAAACCACAATCTGTTGCGACGTGAACATGCTTTCAAATGACCTTGTGTTCTGCAACCCCCTCCTTGGCTCACGGCAGAAGTTTGTCATTTTAACTGAAACTGCAAAGACGACTGGTCACTTGAAGTCCTTGCAATGGAGAACTGGGGGGTTCTCGGTTTGCAGGGCAAGAACAAGCCAGGGTTACAAAAATGGAAAACTATGGTTTAGCTGGAGTTGTATTGCACACAGGTTTGAGAGCCCTTAGAAAATTATTCATGTGGTGCCAAACCATAGCTCCATGTTACTGCTCAACCTCGCTCATTGGAATACTGCTGACATTTCCACTGAAGTGCTTTCAGCTATGCAATACGCATTCCTGCATCAGAGCTCAAATCTGACCTGTAAGAGGGATACTACATAGCTGTGAGAAATCAGTGAGAGACAGGGCAACTGGAGAATAATTTTCCTTCTCCAGCTTTGTCACAAAAAAACAGAACCTCTCCCACCAAACACAAAACTTCCTGGCACAAATAACTCCATATATAATAAGAACAGTTTTAACTTGGGATTATTTTATTCAGGGACAGCAATTTCCTATTCTACTATTTTCAGCAGTGGCTCCTTAGTATTAGAATGACCTCCCCAATGAAACCTGCTTGGCACTTACTTTAATCTCTTTCTGATGCCACGCAAAAACCTTTTAATTTTTCCCCAGGCCTTTGAAATTATGTGATGGGCTATACCAGGAGTTGACAACATGGCACCGTTCCGGTGTTGTGGACTACATCTTCCACCACCCCAGGCTACTGGCCAGGCTGGCTGGCGCTGATGCAAGTTGTAATCCACATAATCTTGAGGGCACCACATTGGCTTGTAATGTTGTTGGTTTAAACCCCGTAAGCTGCCCAGAGGACTTCAGTGATGGGACAGCCTATAAATGACATTGTTGTTGTTTAGGTGTGTCCGACTCTTCGTGACCCCATGGACCAGAGCACGCCAGGCACTCGTCTTCCACTGCCTCCCTCAGTTTGGTCAAAATAAATGACATAAAACACACACAAAATAAATGAAGTTTGTGGGAACCACAAGATAGAATCATAGAATAGAATCATAGAATCATAGAGTTGGAAGAGACCACAAGGGCCATCGAGTCCAACCCCCTGCCATCAGAGCACTCCTGACATATGGTTGTCAAGCCTCTGCTTAAAGACCTCCAAAGAAGGAGACTCCACCATACTCCTTGGTAGCAAATTCCACTGTTGAACAGCTCTTACTGTCAGGAAGTTCTTCCTAATGTTTAGGTGGAATCTTCTTTCTTGTAGTTTGGATCCATTGCTCCGTGTCTGCTTGTCTGGAGCAGCAGAAAACAACCTTTCTCCCTCCTCTAGGTGACATCCTTTTAAAATGCTTGATGTAATCTGGAAAGCTGTTGCTAAGATTTCCAAGATTTCTGGCAACTATTAAAGAGCATGTTTCTGGCTATCTGTAGGGGAATGGAGAATAACTCTCAGGTTAGTACCTTTAAAAACATGAGGTAAAGTTGTCCCGAGGTGAGCACCTCTTGATTCATTAAACTGTCAGGATTTTCCTCCATGCAGCCTTCCTTGGCTAAAGTAAACAGTTTTCGAGTCATGAAGCAAAGCAGGTAGAACTTCTCAGCTTTGTTATTCAGGTGTATGCAGATGCATTGGCTGTGGGAGCAACACAAAGTTTTGGGATAACCATTCCTTTTTTAGCTGAGCATCACTCCAAAACTTAAACATGGCAGTAATTTTAGCCCAATGCTATCTTTGCAACTTGCCTTTGGTACTTTCAACCATACAAATAAATAGCAGCCTAGGATTTCATGGTGGTGGTGACCTTCCCTCAGGTTTGGTAAAGGGCCCATTTCACTGGAAGAAAATTAGTCTTCCGTTGGGGTGGGAGAGAGATTAGCTTTTTTTTTTTGTAATTATTATTCATGCAATGAATTGTAACAAAAAATAAAATTTCACATTGGTTTTCTTTGTGAAACTAAGACTTCCAACCCCCCAGAAACATCCAAGGCTTGCTCGCACGTTACACTGAGTGCAGGTACAAGCTGCTTCTATACACATAGAAGTGTTTGTGTGAAAGAGTGTATGCTCTTTGGGGTTGTACAACTATTGTGTACGCAGACCGCACACCCACTGAATGTTAGATTCAAATAACTGCACAAGGCTGCATACTATTGCACAAGTGGAACAGAACTTCCCCTCCCTCTCATCTTACAAATTTGGGGCTTTTCCCAACCCTCAGGAACAGATCTGGAGGCAGGGCGGGGGCAGCAGGGGGGGGCAGTTCCACTACTCTTGCGGACGTCATTCCACTGACGCAGTGTCTTCTTAGATTCAACCTTTAATATTTCTGAACATGCCTCCAGGTTGGGGACCCCTGCACCAGGGTCTGGTTTGAAACCAGTCAAAGACTGGTTTTGTATTTCAAAAGGAAGATAAAACTTAAGTTAAAGGTAAAGGTACCCCTGACCGTTAGGTCCAGTCACGGGCGACTCTGGGGTTGCAGTGCTCATCTCGCTTTACTGGCCGAGGGAGCCGGCGTACAGCTTCCGGGTCATGTGGCCAGTATGACTAAGTCGCTTCTGGCGAACCAGAGCAGCACACAGAAACGCCATTTACCTTCCCGCCAGAACGGTACCTATTTATCTACTTGCACTTTGACGTGCTTTCGAACTGCTAAGTTGGCAGGAGCAGGGAGCTCACCCCTTTGCGGGGATTCGAACTGCCAACCTTCTGATCGGCATTCCTAGGCTCTGTGGTTTAGACCACAGCGCCACCCGTGTCTTAAGTTACGTCTGCCTAAAGACATACTTAAGAAGGAACTCTCCAACTTGTTCACTGCTGTGCCAGTCAGGAAGGCTGAATTTCACTCTGAAGCGCTGCCCCAGGAAGATGAGGACTTGTTTCTGCGTCATGCAGCCATCCTCTGCTACCAGCCGCAGCATCTGAGACATACAGTTCTTATAGAAAGTATCTTCTTCTTTTCCTTTAATCAACTCCTGGAAAATCTGGAAATCTGAGAAACTAACTAATGCCTGCAGCAGAGAAAGAAAAGGTTTGAAGAAATTAGTTTGGGAGGTGGGGGGGAGAACACACTACGCAGGTATCACTAAAAGCATCATGATTTTCAAAGCCTGCAATTCTGTATATTGCCTGCTACCATGTAGACTAGGAGCAGGCAGCCTTTTTCTTCTTATGTTTTCCCATTTTCCCAACATGTCCCTGGAATGTGGGTACAGAGAGGAATGAGGTGAACTATACTATATATATATCTATAGCTATATTCTCTAGTTGGTTTAAACAATCCATTGTTTTCCATGTTCATACAGGGCAAAAGGTTTGCCTCCAAGCCGGAATTGGAAGCTCAGATTTTGCTCAATTTGGACATCACAGCAAAATATTTAGGAAAGAAGGGAGGAGTTTTCAAGTTTAAAGCCCGTTCATGAAAATCATGGCTCGACTGTTACATTTAATCAAACTAGTGACAGGCTTGTAAATAGCCACTTGCCTGCCTCAACCTGCCTTGAGTAGAAATGGACTCTAGGCATCCAAGCACAGAAAGACTCTGTAAAACTGGAAGAGTGTCTTCACTCTCCTTTCAGGCTATTGACATACCACAAATGGCTTACACTGGTGTGTGAAAGCAGGTGGGCTATTAACTCTGAACGGCTTATTTGCAATTGTACATCTCACGGTTCTTGGGAAAGTAGTGTGTAAAATATAACAGGGATCCTACAGACAGAGCACAGGTACAGTACCTTCAGTACAAATCCGAGTGGAAGAAAGAACAGCTCTTTTTGATGAATGAAGTTCAGCATCACTGTGCCATTTTCAAGGTAGTGAAGGGTCATGTTAACTGCTGTGTGTTCATCTCTAACGCAGTGTATAGAGACACCTAGCAGGATCCAAAGGAAGCAAATCATAGCATCATTTACTTAAGAGTTATATACCAATTAATAAACAAATAAACCTCTAAGAGTTACTGTACCATTTTGTCATCTAAAAATACCAGCATGATTACTGTAATAAGCAAAAGAGGAAATAATGCAGTTTACCTAATATTCAACCCTAGCAATCACCAAAGACAAGACATTCATTTGCACCTCTGTACTAACGTTATACAGTCAAACTACTAATTCCATCAATCCTAGTAGAATTCAGCAGTGCTTAGTGCTTTTGGTGGTTAGCTTGTTAACGTTGTTAATACTGTTTTGTGGATTATGAGTGCTGTTAATGCTTTGTGGATTTTATAATACAATTTTTCTTGTGGTCGTGCTGTTTGGCCTATTTTTTAAAGTGGCTTTGTTAATAGTGCTTTATAGAAGGTGGAGGTTTTCCTGATGATTTGTAATTGTTTTACTGATGATTTGTTAATTATTTTATATGATTTATGTTGCAATTTATGTTATTATTTATTGTTACGTAAGCCGCTTTGTCACTCATGTTGAGTGAAAAGCAGCATAGAAATATAATAAATGAAAATGAAGTCTAGCATAGCTTATTTTGGTTGGAAGGCTAAGACAAGAGCAGGGAGTCTTATTTGGCCAGGAGACAGCAGCTGATTGATGGGACCTAGGAATCTGCGTTATACTGAAACAGACCATTGGTCCATCTGGCTCTGTATTGTCTGTGCTGACTGACAGTGGATCTCCAGGATTCAGACAGCAAGCCCTACCAGGAGATGCCAGAGACTGAATCTGGGACCTTATGCATGTGAAACAAGAGGCTCTACTATTCAGCTATGGTCCTTCAAGCTTTGAATTGCAGAGGGTTGGACTGGATGACCCTCAGGGTCCCTTCCAACTCTACAATTCTATGAAATGTCAAGGCACGGCTGCTTGAAGCGCACCCAACTCTTCCCTTACAGCTGTGGCTTCAATTCTTTTCTGACCTTTCTCGACCTGAACTTCCCTGTGCCTGGTGGCATATGGCGTCAGGTGCAGGAAAGGTGGCTGTGATCCACTCTAAACAGTATGGGGGACCCAGGTAAGGAGGGTTCAGACCATGCTCCAAGGTTGCAGGCAGACCTCTTTCCAGTCTGGCTGCCCAAGATGCTGGGTACTGGATTTGGGGCCCCCACTCTGCATTCAGAGCACATGCTCTGCCACTGTTCTCTGGCACTCCTTACATACTTTACTCCAGCATTTGTGGAAGTGGGCAGAGCAACTTAACAGCATCAGGGGAAGGAGAATCAAAGGTAGATGAATTGCTAAATCCAGAGAACAGCAAGAGCAACAGCACATGCTGTTCATCATGTGATTTAATATTTTTTTTTAAATGCAGGGTTATTTTAAAGTTATTTTACGAAGAACAACATTACCATATTGTGTGTAGCCTGGACCTCTGGATTTCCATTTTGGTTTAATCATTGCAAGGGGAAAGTTGCGCCTTGGCATAATCACCATTCTGATCACCTTTTCTATGCCGTTAACAATGAAATAGCCTCCCATTTCCTGCCAAAAGGTGAAAAAAGGCAATTAACAGAGCTGCAAGATTGACTTCGGTGCATTAAGACTTCAGTGCATTAATCAACAAAGGCAGATTTTATTAGGTCTGGAAGCAGAGGGCACTTACTCATTTTTTAATATCGTTTTCGTTGCAAAGAGCGATCAAAATTTTAGTAAGAGGAAATTTAATTTCAACATAATCTAGTTTATTTTCTTTATTCATCAAAGTACAGTGGAACCTCGGGTTGCGGACGTAATCCGTGACAGAAGTATGTCCACAATGTTCGCATCCTGAAGTGCCACGTCTGTGCCGGCGCATTTTGGCGCTTCTGCATATGCTGCAAAACCCAGAAGTAACCCGTTCTGGTACTTCCAGGTTTCCCGCAGTCCGCAACCTGAAAACACGTAACCTGAAGCATCCGTAACATAAGGCGTGACTGTATTTGTAGACTGCATTTTCCATTCCATTTAGGGAAGTTAGCAACTTTACCTTTAAAATGATTGCATTTTAAAAAGCAAACTACAACCACGTACAAAGCTTAATATTAATAATAGGAGTCCTAGGTCCTCGCAGAAGTCAGTGGATCCTTTTCTCCAGAGGGAGAGGAAACAACCTTGGTACAAATCACTTTTGAAATGGACGTGGTGAATCTCACTCCAAGCAATGCAACATTCATTTTCTTTCGCTTCATTTATAAAAGGAGGGGTTGTAGCTCAGTGGTTAAAGCATGTGATTTACATGCAGAAGGTCAATCCCTGGCATCTCCAGGTAGGTTTGGGAGAGACTCCCAATCTGAAACCCCATACAGCTGATGATAGTCAGGGTGGACAATAGGGAGCTGAGGATGAGGAGATTTCACCCCTCCCATATCCAAGAATCTCCTGAGGAGTCTGCTGATTCTGCAGAGAGGAGGAGGCGTGTTCTGCTCTCTACATATTCTGCTCCAGCACCACATCAATGAGTCGGTCAGTGAGTGAGTTGGTCAGTGTGTGAGTCAGTCAGTCAGTCAGGGAGAGAGAGACTGAGTGTTAGAGATTGTGTGTTTAGATAAGGTTGCTGCTAAGAGCAGCTGCAGGCACTCAGTGCGGTTCAGCATTCTTTATGCTTAGACCTATTTAGCTCTGTATATAGTTGTATAATAGTTGTAGTTATAGAATAAAGAGAATAGTCTACAGAGCTGCTCTCCGAGTTGTTTATATACTCTGCTAGACTCTGCTGTACGACGACTGTCTTGTTGGAGTGAATCTGGTGCTCACAACTCTAAGCTGTGAGTCCACAGCGCTTTGACCTGTTCCTGTGCAGAAGGTGGTCTCTGGAAGTGCTACCCAGCTCGCCTAGCCCAGTCGGGACTGAAGTGGATGAGTCCAGTTAGTGGCACTGGCTCAAGGGCGATGCTGACAGAGTGGACCAATGGTATGACTCGGTATAAGGCGGCTTCCTTCGCAGAAAAGCAAATCAAAAGCATCCAGCAATACCTCTTCCTCCTCGTGGTGCTTGATGAGCTCTTTGGGAGAGAGACCGTGGAGATTGCAAAGTTTGGACTTCACCATAATCGGAGCATTTCCGAGGGACTGTTTTATAATCCCTTTAGGGATGCCATTCACTGCCCAGCTGATATCAGCCTATATGGGAGGGGAAATAACGATTTGAGAAAAATAGATCTACGTTATCCAAATCACTGAAAATGTAGAAGGCTCTCCTCTCAAAGAAATAGCTACATTGCAAGTCTCTTACAAAGGCAACAAATGTGCCTAGAGAAAGACTGCCAGCAGTGTGTGCTTTACTTATTAGGTCAAATTTATAACATGTCCTTTCTCCCCAAAGGGAACCCAGGGCAGCTAGGAGCAATAAAACTCCTCTTCATGAAAGCAATTAGAACATCCACAGCAATTAGAGTATCCACAGTAGGAGACAAAAGTGTTCCTGAACTATGTTACAAAGGGCTGGGCAAAAGAAATTCTCAGCATCCCATCTGCATGACCCATTTTCCTTGGTGCAGGGCTGAGTTCCTTAACTGGGACACAACCACTGAGAATGCCCTTTCTTGGGCTCCCGTCCTCCTTACTGCTCCAACTGATGGGCAGGACCTCAAGCAGGGCCTCCCCCTCAGATTGCAAATTTCAGGCCGGAAGTTACTGGTAAAGACATTATTCCTTCAAGATATTGGGTCCCAAGTAACATAGGGCTTTATGCACTAGTAGAAACCCCTTGAAAAGGGTCTGGATGCTCACAGGCAGCCGATTTTCTTTCTGAAACCCTGGAGAGCAGCTGCCAGCTTGTGTAGACCAGCAGTAGCCAACATGGTCCCTTCCAGATGTTGTTGGACTACAATTCCCACTATCCTTGGCCAGCTGGGGCTGATGGAAACCGCAGTCCAACTGCATATGGAGGGCATCACATTGACTATCTCTGGTGTAAACAAGCTAGATGAATGAATAGCCTCCATAAGGCATCTCCCTACGATGTCTAGTTAGATTCCAAGTGTGAACTAATCAGATTTTCTGAAAGACCAGAGTGTGGTCCAGTACAAATGAAGCACTGCCTGTTTTTCTAATCAAATCAAACTATATTAATGCTTAACTTGTTAGCCTCGCATGCTCTCTTCCCATCTCTCTGCTTGAGACAAACCATGGGTTGGCTTACATGAGCAAACCCACCTATCACCATGCTTGCAAACTGTTCTTAATGGAAGAAAGTGGTAGCTGACAAATTATTAGGAGTTGTAACACCCACAGGCTGTCTTAACAGTTCACCTTATATGCCAGCTGGGAGTGTATAAATCTCCAAAATATTGTAGTGCCAGGTCTCTTTTAAATCCGGGATCATGGGTTCAAGTCCCACATGGGGCAAAAGATTCCCGAGTTGCAGGGGGTTGGACTAGATGACCCTTGTGGTCCCTTCCAACTCTACAATTCTATGATTTGATGGAGCAGGAACTCCATCAAAGACAACGAAACACTCTACACACCTTGGATTTCTAAAGTTCACATGATTCCGCTACACTCCTTTACACATCACTCCTTTACATTTGTTACTTACGGTTATTTTTCCGCGGTAGGTGCTTTTGCGCCCCCTGCATTCTGCTGGGTAAACTTTCAGCTCGTTACATATACTTCCTTTTGGTACCATAGGAGGGTTGATGGTGGCTCCCACAATGGCCAAAGTGATCCGATCATTCTTGAAAAGAAATTCCAAAGGTGGGATGGCCTTTAAAAAGCGAGAGAAAGAGAGAAAGAAAAGGAAAACCCACAGGTTATCACAGCTCACCACCAAATCTACTGCTGGTCATAATGACTGTTTACTATCTCTCCAGGTTCAGAGGCAGCCACCCTCTAAGAAATAGCTCTTTTCCTTACCTGCTCACTTCTTTGTGACTTTTTAGTTGGTCCCAATAAAGGCACTACATGTTTTTTTAAAAGCCACAAATCCCTCCTACCCTTAAAGTATTAATATTATTACTCACTTGGCTAATGCCAAACTGCAGCTCCCTGAAGACATCTTCACTGTATTTCCCCCCGTTTCTGCTGAAGGTATTCTTACTTAGACGTACCTTCTTAGACGCACCTTAGCCAGATGTCTAGAAAGCCTGAATGAGTTTTGATTTGCTTTAGTCTACACTATGCTGGTTTTAACCTTTTTGTATGTTTTAAAACACAGCCATACTTTTTTTAAAGCAATGGTTTTACCTTCTTTGCAAACTGCTATGAAGGTTCTTTCCCCTCTACAATCAGGCGGCACGGTACATAAAATCTCACGAAATAACCAATCAAATGCCAACTGCCAATTGCCACCTCCTTTCCCCAGTACCGTTTATTCTTTGTAAAATACATTTCGGAGGAAATTGCATTACAAATACTAACAGTACCCCATTAATAATAATAATTAAATATCAACTGACTTCCCTCACATCCCTTTTTCCTGTTCTAATAATAACAATAACAATAATAATAATGTTGTTTTGTTGTTGTTCTTATTAATTTCATTTCATTTCTGTACCGCTTTATATTTTTAATAAGATAAATCTAAGCTGTGTACAACCTACATTTAAAGCAATCAAATAAAACCATCCAGAATGAAACATCACTTAAGAAAGTCCAATAAAGCTTTATTGTTACAGTATTATTATTACAGTACTGTATTATTAAATATCAACTGACTTCCCTCGCATCCCCTGTTCTTATAATAATAATAATAATGTTGTTTTGTTGTTGTTATTATTAATTTCATTTCTGTGCTGCTTTATATTTTTAATAAAATAAATCTAAGCTGTGTGCAACCTACATTTAAAGCAATCAAATAAAACTATCCAGAATGAAAAATCACTTAAGAAAGTCCAATAAAGCTTTATTATTATTATTATTATTAAATATCAACTGACTTCCCTCGCATCCCTTTCCTGTAGTAGTAGTAGTAGTAGTAGTAGTAGTAATAGTAATAGTAATATTATACCCGCTTACTTTCCCTGACTCCCCCCCCCCCTCCTCTGGCCCCTTCGGCTCCACCTGCACGGCCCGCAGCAGCCCTTCTCCCACGGCGTAGTTGAAGGACTCGGTGTGCGCCCGCGCCACGTCCTGCAGGGCCGGCGTCTGGCGCTCCTTGGGCTGCCCGTAGCCCGGCGCCGTGAGGTTCCTGAGGCTGGGGTCGCTGGGCAAAGCCCGCCACTTGCACGCGCTGTCGCCCATGCTTCTCCCTGGGCAGCCGCAGGACACTGCCTCCGCCAGAAAGACACCTCGTGTTCCGTCATTTCCGTCCCGCTGCTCGCTGGGACTTGTAGTTCTTCCTCCTCCTCCTAGGCGTTCTAGGTAACGGCGGCACTGAAAGGGAAGGCATACAACTCCCAGACCGCATTGCGCCCACTTTTCCTCCGGGCAGTTTTTAATCCGCAGAGATAGAAATATTCTAGAGCTATACTACACCGCAAACCCTTTTCTGGCCAACGTGATCTGTTTTACTTCATGTTTTACACGCCTAGGGGTGTCTCAGTTGCCATAGCCAATTTCTAGAGAGGCTCCAGGGAGTAGCACGGCCCAGCGGCGGATTTAAATTGTCACCATAGATTCAACGCAGCGTGTCACCTCTGCAATTTTACTACTGCCGTATTCATTCCCAATCTCACCAACTGGCTCCCCCTCCTTCCATCTCTCTTTCTCCTGAGCGCCTGCGCACTTGTGCGTGCAGCTTGTGAGCGCCGCCTAAAGGTTGGGAGAGGGTAGCTCTTTGGAGTGGAGGTTTTGCTGTTCTGATGGCTCTCCTTTTCCATCCATGGGCGGGACATCCGGGCCGCCGCTAGCGTTAGCCAGGGCGAGGCAGCTGTTTTAAGGGTGCAGTGTCAGATTTGTCATTTATCTCGGCTGCAGTTTGTACTCCCAGCGAGAGATGGTGGTGGGATTTTCTGCCTTGGGTGCCAAAATAACCTGGCCCATTTTGGATAATCTGTGCGCCTTGATTTCCTGTTTTCGCATCAGGCAGCA
Organism: Podarcis tiliguerta; assembly: GCF_965153285.1. Classification (NCBI taxonomy): domain Eukaryota; kingdom Metazoa; phylum Chordata; class Lepidosauria; order Squamata; family Lacertidae; genus Podarcis; species Podarcis tiliguerta. Next base: position 17,785,108 of record NC_139536.1, on the reverse strand, counting down.
GAAAACAACAACAACAACAACAACTATTATTATTATTATTATTAATAATAATTTGTACTCCGCCCATCTGGCTGGGGCTTCCCAGCCAACAAAGATTAAAAATACATTAAAATGTCACACATTAAAGAATGTTTTGCGTCAGTCCTGCATGTTGTCTTTACCTTTACCTTTTACTTCTGCTGCTGGAGGCAATCGATGGTATTCAACTAACTTTCACTCAGACCCATTGAAATGAATGAACCTAAGTTACGTCCATTGATTTCAGTGGGTCTGTCCTGGGTAAGTTGGAATGTCACCCATAATGCCTCTGAATGCCAGCTGCTGGGAATTCACGTGTGGACATCCTATAGGCATCTGGTTAGTGTTATTTGGAGGTTGCAATTTAATTACAGTTACCTTCTGGTAACTGCCAAGGTCTAGCAGTGGAGAGAGAGCAGGAGCAGTCTGCCTGCAGCTTGCCTCGCCAGAGTGGAGCATGCTCTATCTCCCGCTTAGACTACTGCAATGCACTCTACGTGGGGCTACCTTTGAAGGTGACCCGGAAACTACACCTAATCCAGAATGCGGCAGCTAGACGGGTGACTGGGAGCAGCCGCCGAGACCACATAACCCCGGTCTTGAAAGACCTACATTGGCTCCCAGTATGTTTCCGAGCACAATTCAAAGTGTTGGTGCTGACCTTTAAAGCCCTAAGCGGCCTCGGTCCAGTATACCTGAAGGAGCGTCTCCACCCCCATCGTTCTGCCCGGACACTGAGGTCCAGTGCCGAGGGCCTTCTGGCAGCTCCCTCACTGCGAGAGGCCAAGTTACAGGGAACCAGACACAGGGCCTTCTAGGTAGTGGGGCCCCACCTGTGGAACGCCCTCCCACCAGATGTCAAAGAGAACAACTACCAGACTTTTAGAAGACATCTGAAGGCAGCCCTGTTTAGGGAAGCTTTTAATGTTTGATGTATTACGGTATTTTAATATTTTGTTGGAAGCCGGCCAGAGTGGCTGGGGAAGCCCAGCCAGATGGGCGGGGTATAAATAATAAATTACTATTATTATTATTATTATTATTATTATTATTAGAGACAGGGCCGGCCCACCCATGAGGCCAGGTGAGACAGCTGCCTTAGGCGGCCGGAGCCACAAGGACAGCAGATCCAGCCTCCAAGGATTGCATCCCCTCTTGTGGTGGCAGCTGCCTCCTCTGCAGCCCCCTGCAGGTGTACCAGCCCTATGGTGGCTGGCCTGGAGTGTCACCAGTCTCAGAACACCTGTGCTCCAATACGATGGGTTATGGGGAGAGGTGGCAAGATGGGGAAATGCCATTGTCACCAAAAGGCAGCACTTTCCGTTTTGCCTCAGGCTGCCAAAACTCCTGGGCTGGCTTTCGAGGGAGTGTTTTAAGGGGATACCTATAAAAAAAATGTGAGAAGTTGCTGGACTACAACTCCCATCATCCCTGGCCATAGGCTATGTTGGCAGGGCTGATGGGAGTTGGAGTCCAGCAGCATTTTGAGGGCCACAGTAGTAGTAGTAGTAATTTATTTATACCCCACCCATCTGGCTGTGTTTCCCCAGGCACTCTGGGCGGCTTCCAACAAAATAGGTTCTTCATCCCTTTCCTAAATGTTCAGGGAAGTTTTTAATCTGTGATATTTTACTGTATTTTTTGTTTCTATGGAAGCCGCCCAGAGTGGCTGGGGAAACCCAGCCAGATGGGCAGGGTACAAATAATAAATTATTATTATTATATTATTATTACTGCAATTCCCTGCGGATGCATAATTCTCTCACGTTTTTAACCAGGGAAATGCTTCAAAGGAGATGCAGGTTTATGGCTAAAGACAGCAGAGGAGGGTAAGGATCCTGACTTAGCCTCTCTGTTACATTAAGAATATGCCCCTTGCTGACCGAGGGACTTCAAAAAATTCTTGAAACACAAGCTGTTTACCTTCTTGTTTGTATATCCCTGTGCTCCCACACATTTTAATCCTGCTTTTTCAAGAGAAAGAGACAAACGCACAAGTAAAATTAGGTTTTATATTTTTAATTCGCTTATATTTTTAATTTGCTCAGGAGAGGTTTGAATACGAATGTCAGCAAACCATGCACTGCTTACAGTCACATATTTCATCAGACACAAAGATCCACACGCTACAATATTTTGAAGATGGAAGATCCGTATGATGTAACTTCAGACACTGTGTATATGACATGGTTTCAGAATCTTTTTTTTATTTTTAAACAGACAATGCTCAGAGAATGAGACATGCATTGACCATTCATACACATTCAGCAGAGGACTCTCAAATACAGGGCAAAATGCAAGGCTCCCCACAGGAATGAAACTGGTTTTGGGGTCAGGAACACCATTCATGTGTTTGTAATAACTTGCATGCCAACCACCTAAATTGTAGTCGGAGCACATTTTAGAGTTTTTAGCACAGAAGGGGTAGTTTTATATAGGATATTTTTCCTATGAGCTAAAACACGAATCCACTTGGAAAATAAAATCCTGATGGGAAGAAGGGTGTGTGTGTCTCCTTTCCCTGTTTCTCATCAGATCCTGTATATAAAGGACTGCTGTTTGCTAAAAGGGTTGCCACCCATTTTGTAAAAGAGGCCCTGCCGTTCCTTCAACAGTTTCACAACAGGCAGAAATTCAATAGGAGCAGCCTAGAGTAGGGTGAAGCTACACCAGTTGAATTTCTGCTCAGCTACTGAAGGCACAGAGTCACTGTCAGGAGTGGAAGTGGACAAGCCACTGGTTAAAAAGCCGTCTTTCTCAGACAGCTTTTCCAGTTACCTGCTGCGGCCATTTTACTCCTTTTCCAAAAAGTGCTTTTGAGATTTAGCCAGAGCCTAAAATACCGTATTTTTCACCCCATAGGATGCACCGCCCGAGCTTCCCCCGACCCCAGCCCCCAGAACAGCCTGCTATCCGCAAGCCTAGGGAGCCGCGCCGGTCTCCCCGGACTTGTGGAGAGCTGCGCGAAGCCCGGGCGCACTCTTCAGCATGCACGAGGCTTCGGAATGCAGGCAGCTCTGCGCAACCTTTGGGAGCCCGGTGCGGCTTGGTGCCGGGCTCCGGAGGGTTGCGCAAAGCTTCCTGAAGCCTGTATTCGCCCCATAGGACACACACACATTTCCCCTTCATTTTTGGAGGGGGAAAAGTGCGTCCTATAGGGCGAAAAATACGGTACCTTGTAAGGAGAGTGATAGAGGGCAAATGTCAGTCACCAGTGGAAACCATCTGAGAAGGAAACCCCTGAGTAACAGTTCGATTCTATGCGTGTTTTATTTCAGTAGCAAGTCTCACTGTATTCAATGGGGCTTGCTCCCCAAGTAAACATGTTTAGGAGGATAGCCTAAATGTTTTTATTTTCTTACCTATTGTTTCTGGCAATTGTTTCTAAAAGTGCTTGCATTTAAAAAGAGCTTCTACTTCAACACCGCCATCTTATAAGTATTAAATTACTGTTTGCCACAGAAATTGAGTTTTCTAACTCCTCAACAGTAAATTACACATTCTGCGGGGGATGGACTACTTGAGCAAATCCTTTAAAAAACTCAACAGAGTAGGCCTCATCCAGAAATTAAAGCAAAAGAGGGCAATCCTATATGTGTCTACTCAGAAGTAAGTCCCACTGAGTTGAATAAGGCTTATCCCCTGGTAAGTGGATACAGGATTGCAGACTGAGCTGCAATCCTGTATCCAATGCAAAATTAAGACAAATCGCACCAGGATAAATTACACTAAATACTGTATTGAATTGACAGATTACGCCACTGACTACTTTAAAATGAAAAGATGCCAATCTATTCGCATTGGGTTTTTTCACGGAACAGTTGGGCTTTTTATTTATGTATTTAAAACTGGACAACATGTCTCTCTCAAAACAGGGCACAATGTACCCATTTTTCATTTTTGCGAAAGTGATGCTTCAGATCATTCGTCCATTCACTCAAGTCACAATCACGTCCTGTATTTAAGTCTGTCTTGTCGCTATCTACTGTACGTTTCAGTCATTTTATGGAACAAATGTACATGATATTTGCACTAAGAACGTGGGTATTTACACCTTAGTACTTGAATTTCCATTCTCTTATTGCTTCGAAGGTTTGGCTGAGCAGTAAAACCGTTTCCGAAATCCTACTGGAAAAAAGATCTGCAAGTCATTGGATTCTGACAACACAACAAGGTTTCTAGTATGCATGATTCCACCACAATACAAAGGACACACAAATCAGTTACAGCGTAGAAAAGATATCCCCGAATATCAAAAGAGGCCATACACATAATTGTCTTACATTGGAACACAGCCCTTTTTTTAAAGAGAGATCTTTTTTTAAGAAAAGCAAAAAAACTTATGTGCTATATTTGTGTTCCTAAACAAGGCTTTCCCACAGAACATTACAAAGCCCAAAAGGAATTTTCATAGCGATGGGCAGAAATTCTAAGTCCACAAGTAGACACTTTTAAGTGCTGTCCTGTTATTCTGCATTTGTTAACCACTCGTAAGAGTCATGCTGTGCATCACATTTTGTTTGCTGCGTTTTGTCATACAAAGTCTGCCTGCAAAGGTAGTTTCAGGAAACTCTCCAAAATCTGGTAAAGTGCCCACCATCCAAATCTCTTATCCAGTTTTTACTTTCTAAAATTAGAGAACTAGATCCCATGGTCATGTAAATGCATTTATAACTATAGGTCACCTACTCAAGTCATATCAGGAATGAATTATGAATGTACGGATGTTCAAAAATTGTTTAAATAACCGAATTTGCATTATACATTCTTCTACTTGCAAAAAAGGGATTCAATGCAAATAATCCAAGGAAATTTTAACTGTTCCATCAACAGTTCACATCTTTTCTCCTCAGCTATCAAATTACGTATCACAATGATTTTTTTACTGTGGGGGAGGATCCAGTTAGTTAATGGAACAACAAACGCAGTGTTAGCAATTAGATGGTGGGGACAAATGATGATGAATGGAGGAAAAATGCAAAAAGAATGTTTAAATGAAGACATCAACAACAAAGTCTCAATAGACAGAAAAATAAAGCAGAAGTCATGGGCTTAGAGCCTAAGATAAATTAAGGAAGACTGTGAAATGAAAGTTTCCTGTCTCCTCCCCCCTCTAGAACTATCTTGAAATGTTCAGGAGAATCTCTGAAACAACCTGGGCTCCTGGAGGAAAGGGAGAATTGTCTGAATTTGGGTCAACCCCAACCTAAGTTTGGGCAATTCCCTGTCCCCCCTCAGCCCCCTTTCCCAATTCCATGAGGCCTTTCAGAAGGCTGCAGGAGAGAGGAGACAACAATGTATACTTTCCTTCCATGTACTTCTTAGTTTATCATGCCATGATCCTAAAACCATTCAATATTTATGCACCCCTCACTATTAAAACCTGAGTGGCTGAATGTCTAATCTGAGATCTGAAAAATTCCCAGTGCCTTACAGCAGTAGTTCCTTGAGCAATGTTTTGGGCAATACTAGGTTTGTTGAGGTCCTCCTTCCTCCATGAGGTGATCAGTCATGGTGGACAAGCTTCTGCAAAAGGAAGTTTGCATGCCACTCTTCACTATACAAAGGAGAGCACTAGATGAGTGTCAAGGTGTGCTCTCTGCTCTTGCAGACTCAGAATGTGTGGGCCTAGCATCCTACATGAATTGACTCTGCAACCCAAAAGGAATCCTCTGAAGCAAACAGAGAGCCCATAGCAGCTTCTGTAAAGGAGAAGCTCCATAACTCAGTGCTAGAATACATGCCCGAGACTGTGGAAAGGCACTGTCAACCAGAATACACAATACCAGGTGAGACAAATGTTCTCAGGGCTCAGTCTGCCCTCAAGCTCAGAGGAAGACAAGGATGAAGAGGAAGCGCCTTTAGGGAACTTATCATCCCTCCACTTCCAGACCTTCTAGGCCAGAAGATGTTGCTTTGATAGACTAATCAGACTCTGAAGACACAACCCCACACAATTCTCAGTGCCCCACCCTTCCATAAACAAAATCAGAAAATAACCCTTCAAGTGGAGGCAATGTGCAGTCAATCGGAGGACCAGACCACCCAGGCTTTGTGAGGCCTTCACATCTTCTCCTCTAGCCAATACTTTCTGAAGTGGGTTATGGCATGTTCTGCCTTGGTGGATGTGAATCTGTTTTGACCCTGTTCTGCCAGTAAATGCCTCTTCCATATTTGGGAAGCAGAAGACACTTTCCACCATCTTTGCCTGGGGAGCCATTTTCTGTTCAGAGGTGGGGCCATATTACCATAGGAACAATGGCCTCACACTGATAGGGAGCAGTGGTCTAAAATGGCATGCAGTCCATTCCAAAATCCAGCAAGAGTTGCCAACCGAATAGCAGGCAGCGGGGGACTGTCTCGGTCTGGCCTCTTGTAGGAAGCTGATTTGCGAAGGCAGCATGTTTACAATGCAGCAGTAAGTGTCATCAAGATGCTGTTAAACCCCAAGAACAAGGGCTAGTTAAAAGTTGACCCCTCCTAAGCCAGAGCAATTGCATTTAGTTCCAAGGGGGATACACTACATTAAGTATGTCGGAAGCACCTTTTTTGCCACTGAAGAACTTACAAATTTGTCACCCGAACATTTGAATGACTTGCCAGGCAACTTAATCTGGTTTGATAAAATGTCGAAGGCATGCTTCTGTAGCCAAGTCTGCAAGGGCAACAAGAGTCATAGATGCAGAGCAGTTAATGTGTGCAATCACAGCCGAACCCCAAAACTGAGCAATCTCAAGCACAAGTCTGATCTGAGTACAAGACCTAATAGTTTATAGCTCACCACGCTTTGCTCAGACATTTTTGCAAAGCTTTCTTGAATATTGAAGCTGAAGCTTTGATCCTAAGCTCTCAAACGTGAAGCAAGTTCCATTGAAACTAGCAGAATTTATTTCTAAGTAAATATGTATAGGACCAGGTTGTATGTATTCAAGCAACATCTAATCTCATATTATGCATTCTGAGGATACCACAAGTGTAGCAATGATACACGAGATCTAATTTAGCCTATCTCTTGGGTTCCTAAAAGACCATAGCAAGTACCTTAAAAACAAAGTTCTAGCATCTTTTTTCCCTATTGCACTCAGCCTTATTTACATGTAAGTATTTTTATGGTTGAATCCAGAACTTCCAAATGCCAGCTTCTTTATATAATAAACTGAATCTTAAAATAATTCATTTTATGGGATGGTCTTGTGGATGCAATGCTGTTGCTAGTTCTAACTATACAGAACTGTTTCAGAGAAATAATGGCAGAGAGCAATTATTTCACGGCTGCGAACGGGCTTGCTCCCTCCATCCCACCTAGTTCACAGTAGCCTTAATTTGCCGTAAGGTCCAAATTGGGCAAAAACTGCTTTATCACAAACCATAGCATGCCTCCTAACCATGGTTTGTTTCAATACTGGTTGAGACTCAAACCAGTGGTTGTGGCGACCATAGTTTGCTCACTGGGCAATCATGGAGAATTATAGCTACTGCAAACCAAAAGGGTGGCATGGAATATGAGGGAAAAGAGGAAGCATAAGAACTTCCAAGTCGGTTCACAACCACCAAACCGTGGTTTGGCTGTGACGTCTGAACCAAGCCACAACATCTGTCAAAGAGGAGAGGGATCAGTGGCCTGTATTTTGGAACCTCCGAAGCCTTAGAATAAGATGAAGAGATATGCAAAAGGATGGGTTTTTTAATGCAACAAAAGAAGATGGCAATGTTCCCTTCCAGTGATCTCCCCTCGTTAAGAAATATGAATAAAACGAACCAAAACAGTAAAAATCAAAGGGGGAAAACAGTTAAAACACAAAAGGTGGTGAAAAGGGTTCTGCAGCCAATGACACACAGAGCTTTGGAATCTAAATGATGTGAACGTTTTTGGGGGGAAAGGTCCTAATGCTAGGACACACGTGCTATGGTTTCAGTGCCATTTTTTAAAAAAGCAATACCAGATCCTGAGGAATAACAGATGGAAGCTACATTAAGGATGGCCTACAAAACCTCTGGCCAACCAAGCTAAATGCTGCCCATTATCAACTATGCACGGCAACGTCTCGGAGGCATACAGCCCAACGCTTTGCATGTTCACACAGAAATCAGTCTCAATGAGCTTTACAGGTAAGTGAACATAAGACTGCAGTCTTAACAAACCTTTCATTTCAAAGCTGCCTGCCTGAGTCTGCAAACAGAGAGAGATTGTCAATGGTCTGCCAAGCCACAGGAACACGGCTGGTTGCCTTGACTTGTTTAGGTCACGAGTTGTGCCGGCCTGTATTAGAGCAGGGATGACGGAACCTTCAGGTGATGTTGGACTCCAACTCCCATCCGCACCAATCAGAATGGCCAACAGCTAAGGATGATGGGAATTGTAGTCCAGTGCCATCTGGACGGCCAAACAATGGCCACTCCTGCATTATTGGGGTGGGAGTCAAAAGGGAGATAGCAGTACTTCAGGTTAGTTTTCTGCACGTTGTAATGTTCAATAATAAAAAAACACCACAGGTTTTTTTAAAACTCAACACACACACACATATATATAACAGTTTTTAAAGGAACAGTTTATACCCCACAGCTTTAAAAAAAAAGAAAAGCTACAGAACAAAGTAAGAATAAAATAAGTTACTTATTGGGAACAAAGCTAAGGCACTAGAACTGCAGCAGCTGAAGGAAACAAAACGAAACAGACCAAAACAATACCCACAGAACAGTATGTCAAGTTGACAAAACCTCCAAGCCATGGAATCCCTGGAAGAATGCTTTGCTAAAATAATTTATTACATTGGAGGGGTGCGAAAAGCAAAACGTCCCTGTTTTTGCTCACGTTAAAGCTGAACTGTTGCGCTGTTCTCCTACAGAATTTCCTTCCATTGCAAGAATCCTTTCAAAAGCAAAGGTGTTCCAAAACACACACACAGCGTTGATGAGACAGCTTTGGTTCATTCTGGACTTTTCTTGGAAACTTGGCTTCCCTTCTAAATTTCCGAGACATCGCTCTGTATCCTTTCTGCCTGGTGAGCAAGTGAAATGATCGATCCAGGCTTCCTCCCCCCCCCCCCAAGATCCGTAGGCCGCAGTTCTCCCATGTGTTTTGGGTGGACGGTGTTTTTTTTAAAAAAATGTGATCATCACAACTTAATAAATATTGGTTCCTGGCTCTGCTTCTGTGGAGTGTCACTAAGAGGAAAGACACTAGAGATGGCTACATCCACTATACCTTGGCATAGCTCTGCGTAAAGTTTCCTAAAAAATAAAAAATGAGAAGAGACAAGTTTGAATTAGAAAAGTTGATTGAGCATTGTGTATGCACACATACCTAGGAGTACGCTCCCCTGAACAAAATGGGACATACTCCTGAGTTAGCATGCACAGAATAGCACCATAAAGCAGTGACATTCTTCAGAACATCTGATTTCGTATCATTTCCTCTCTCGGCAAAGGACTACTGAAGCCCCTTTTATCTAGACTGTCAGGGAACTGCCATCGGAGCAGGAGGAGGTGAGAGGGCTCTCGGACGATGGTGGAGAGGGTACCAGTAGGAGGAGGGATAGCCCATACGCTGGGGAAGGAAATCAGCGTAACACCAGTGGAGAAGGGGAGGAGATAGAGGAAGTGGAGAGTTGGCTCCAGGACTCTTCGCAGGAGACAAGCGGAGAGGGTACAAGTGCTCCGTTGCCCACACCCACAGCGCGCAAAAAGCTTTCGCGCAGGCAACGGGGGAGGAGACTGGGCGTCAAGCAGCTTTTATGTTGGAAGCGGTTTAAGAAACGCCCATTGACGGATTCTGCCAGCGACTGAGGCAGCCACGAGATAGAGGCTGCTCTGTCAGAAAGGGTTCAACCATGCAAGACAGCCACGAGTAAAGGCAATTTACGCACAAGCAATCCCTAGAACCACAACATAGACCCACCCCCTTTTAAAAAAAACACTCTAAAATTGAAATTTATTATAGTGCAATGTTCTGTCATCAGTGTGGCTAACAAAAGCAGACACGGGGGCCGGGGGATTAGAAAGAATACTGTGTAGAAGAATGGCAGGTGAAGATGATGGACTTTTTGGAGCTGGCCAACCTGACTGGAAGAATCCGCGACCAGAAAGAAGAGGAGACACAAGAGGACTGGAATAATTTTAAAGAATATTTGGCTGAATATTGTAACATAAGATAAAGAGAAATTTCTTGGAAGTAATAATTAGGCTTAGGGGTAGAATAAGAATATGTTGTTAATAAATATTAAGGATTAGAATATTAATAAAGCAGAAGAAGTTAGTAAATGAAAGAAGTTAATATTATTAGAAATATGAATTTGGAGAACTGCTAAACAGTGCACTGCTAAACAGAGAACTGCTAAACAGTAATGAAATTCAGTTAGAGGGGATGCGAGGAAGTCAGTTATCAATGTAATGAAATTAGGATTTGGAAGTAAAAATTCTTTTTTATGTGTTTTTCTTTGTTTTCGTGCTTTGTAATGTTTTTCTTGTTTCTTTTTTATGTCATAAATGTGAAAAACAATTATTATTATTTTTTAAAAAAGAAAGAATATTGTGGGTTTGAGGGGCCAGTTTGCATTGTATTGATGAAATGACTAATAATATTTATTTATAACTCGTCTCAACTTAAACCAAGGCTCAAAACAAATCCTCAGCATTACTGCCGGAAGACAAACAGTCTTTCTCCTTTGATATTATGGAGCTGGGAGAAACAGGAATCTGAATCCTAGCTAAGATCCCTCACGAATACAGGCTGCTGCTACCCTAATAAGGATATTAAACACACAGCTGGTCAAGGATCTAGGAATGCAGGAAGACACCTGTTTTTTTTAACCGCTAGCCCAGTCATTTGCACTAATAGTATCTGGCGTTGCTAGCAAAGAAACAGTACAAAGAAACAGCGGCATAAAACTTTCCATGCACCAGCTGATATCTTTGGCAATTTAATTTCCAAATATTAAGATTTAGGTCTGCTGGGGTTCATTGCCTCTTTGGCCTCCATCTTCCCTCCTCTATTATAGCAGAGCAGGACAGACATGAAGCACAGGCGGTTATGGTTCCTGGAATCCACACGTATATGTGGAGTGTGGATGGCACTGTTGAGAGAGGCTGGGAAGTGGCTCCCTCGGCAGATCCTGTCTACCTCACCTGCCTTCCCTGGGCAGCAATGCACCCTTGCGTATGTGTGCAAAATCTAACCAAGTTTCAATGTGCTTGGAGCGATCGCCATTGTGCTAACAACTCTGCCACAACTTGTAAGGTAATAAAAGCATTCTGGAAAATGATATATAATGAATTGAAAAAAATGTTTAAATTAACTTTTATTTAAAAAGAAACAAAAAAACCAGAGGGTTTTCTTTTTGGAATTGTAGGTTCCAAGGGAGCATAAAAGACTTTTTATGTATGCGATGACAGCAGTACGGATGCTACTAGCCCAGAGTTGGAAAGAAGAGAAGTCTCTACCAGAGAAGAATGGCAAATTAAACTGTTGGACTATGCCAAAACGGCAAAATTGACCGGAAAGCTCAGGAACCAAGACGACAAAAAACTTTAACAAAGAATGGGGGAAATTTATAATTTATCTTGGAGACCACTGTAAGCAGATGAAAACACTAGCAGGATTGCAATAACACTTGTAATGTAGCAAGTACTATGGAGATAATTGAGTTATATAAAAGATGGACTATTGAAAAAGATGCAGCAGGAAAGGTTTGATGATGATAATAATAATAATAATAATAATAATAATAATAATAATGTATTTGTACCCCGCCCATCTGGCTGGGCCTCCCCAGCCACTCTGGGCGGCTTCCAACAAAGATGAAATACACTAAAATGTCACATATTAAAAACTTCCCTAAACAGGGCTGCCTTCAGATGTCTTCTGAATGTCAGGTAGTTGTTTATCGCTTTGACACCTGATGGGAGGGCGTTCCACAGGGCGGGCGCCACTACCGAGAAGGCCCTCTGCCTGGTTCCCTGTAACTTGGCCTCTCGCAGTGAGGGAACCGCCAGAAGGCCCTCGGAGCTGGACCTCAATGTCTGGGCAGAACGATGGGGATGGAGACACTCCTTCAGATATACTGGACCGAGGCCGTTTAGGGCTTTAAAGGTCAAGACCAACACTTTGAATTGTGCTCGGAAACGTACTGGGAGCCAATGTAGGTGTTATATGGTCTCGGCGGCCGCTCCCAGTCACCAGTCTAGCTGCCGCATTCTGGATTAGACCCATGGAGGAGAAGGTGGGAAGTCCAGAGATTCGGAGGAATCTGTTGATGTGTGTGGTTGTACTGTTATAATTTTATATTTGTAAAACCAAATAAAAATTATTTAAAAAAAAAAACCACAACAACTCTGCCCCAAGAGTGTAAGATTCTCTCTTCCAAACCTCCAGCACCTACATCAGATTTACAGGGGGAGAGAGAAATGCTTGTGTGTCCACGATCGCCATCTCCCCACAAAAAAAGCAAAACAGCAAGTATCTGGAATTTACAGGGTACGTATTCTATACTGCAACACAGCTCACCCACATGCGGGAAAAGCATGCCAGCATGCAACAAGAACTTACTGGGCACACGCAGGGGCACCATTCACTTCGATCAGCCAGACCTTCAAGTCTTCATCCACCATGAAATCGAAGCCAAAGAGCTGGAAACTCTGGTAATGAAGGTGTTTGGTGCTGATAGCGGGTTCTATACACATAAGGCAGCTTCTGCGGGGGGGGGGGGAGAGGACAGAGCACGCCTGATATCAGCCTAAAGCATCATCATCATCATTATTATTAAAATTTATTTATTTGCTTTTTCAGATTAAAGTTTTACAGTCACATATCCAACATTCAAAGGGATGCGGGTGGCGCTGTGGGTTAAACCACAGAGCCTAGGACTTGCCGATCAGAAGGTCGGCGATTTGAATCCCCACGACGGAGTGAGCTCCCGTTGCTCGGTCCCTGCTCCTGCCAACCTAGCAGTTCGAAAGCACGTCAAAGTGCAAGTAGATAAATAGGTACCGCTCCGGCGGGAAGGTAAACAGCGTTTCCGTGCGCTGCTCTGGTTCGCCAGAAGCAGCTTAGTCATGCTGGCCACATGACCTGGAAGCTGTACGCCGCTTCCCTTGGCCAATAAAGGGAGATGAGCGCCGCAACCCCAGAGTCGGTCATGATTGGACCTAATGGCCAGGGGTCCCTTTACCTTTTTATCCAAATCTCCTGGACTTCCCTGCTCCCCTTTGTGAGTCCTATTGTTAATCATTTCCTCCTGCATCTTTTATATTAATCCAAATCTTTTACCTCTCCATTGTGTCCAAAATTCACCATTAAACGACAAGTGTTATTCCAATCCCACTAACAATTTTAACCGTTTACAATGGTTTTTAAGATAAATTATAAATTTTCCCCATTCCTTATTAAAAAATTTGGTCTTCCTGATTTCTGATTCTTCCGGTCATTTCAGCGTAATCCACCAACTTGATCTGCTATTCTTTTCTGGTAGGGACTTGATCTTCTTTCCATCTCTGGGCAAATAACATCTGCACAGCTGTGGTCACATACATAAATAGTATTTTCTGCTCCCCTGGAATTTCGGCACCCCTGCCCAAAGCATTATGTTAGGTTGTTATCCATGTACCATATTTTTCGCTCTATAAGACGCACCAGACCATAAGACGCACCTAGTTTTTGGAGTAGGAAAACAAGAAAAAATATATATTCTGAATCTCAAAAGCCAGAACAACAAGAGGGATCGTTGCGCAGTGAAAGCAGCGATCCCTCTGGCTGTTCTGGCTTCTGGGATAGCTGCGCAGCCTGCATTCGCTCCATAAGACGCACACACATTTCCCCTTACTTTTTAGGAGGGAAAAAGTGAGTCTTATAGAGCAAAAAATACGGTAATAGTTATGTTAAGCTGAGGCAGGAAGCAACTGCCTCTCTGACTGGGTGCCCGGAGGAAGTACTGTATTAAGGTGACACTCAGAATACATCTAAGTTAGTCATATCCATTCATTTCAAAGGGCTTATTCTGCCATTGGGTATTCATGACTAGGACAGCAAATAAAAGCATTGATTTCCTTTTATTCTGGCCTGGATGGCAGAATACACTCACTCTTCACAGTGGCCCATCATTAAAAGTTTAATTTGCTACACTAGGGTCAGGGAACTTACTATTATTATTATTATTATTATTATTATTATACATATCACACACACCAATTACAGAACAGCAAAACTGAAAATAAAACAACAGTCCGAACACACTGACAAATCTTTGTCAAACTGTACATGCTGAAACCATCCCAATTTTAACAAACACCAAATACAGTGGGACCTTGGGTTACATACACTTCAGGTTACATACGCTTCAGGTTACAAACTTCGCTAACCCAGAAACAGTACCCCGGGTTAAGAACTTTGCTTCAGGATGAGAACAGAAATTGTGCTCCGGCAGTGCGGCAGCAGCAGGAGGCCCCATTAGCTAATGTGGTGCTTCAGGTTAAGAACAGTTTCAGGTTAAGAACGCACCTCCGGAACAAATTAAGTACTTAACCCAAGGTACCACTGTAATGCATAGTAACATCCGCTGCTGGGACTGTCGACCATAAAGAAAGACATATATTGTACCGGCAGCAATTATGGTCTACAGGAGTTTTTATAAAAGGAGGGGGGAAGTAAAATTAATTAAAATATGTGCTTTATATGTGCTTTGTAAATGCCAAACTGTGCTGTAGACCATAGGTGCTTTTATTATTTCATTATTATTTATTAAATTTCTATACCGCCCTTCACCCAAGAACCGTTTTTGGGTAGATTCCTTTGCAGAATCAGCCTCATGGGCTGAGTTTGACTCAATCAGATGATCTCCTTGGGCCATCACAAAATTGGCAGGCAGGTTGTCCCATTGGTCTGATCTAGCACACCCTTCTTAAGTTCTTCTGTTCTTCTAGGGACTAACGGTGACATTAAAGTACAGTCGTACCTTGGAAGTTGAATGGAATCTGTTCCAGAAGTCCGTTCGACTTCCGGAATGTTCAAAAACAAATTGCTGCTTCTGATTGGCTGCAGCCTGCAGCCAATCAGAAGCCGCGTAAGCCCCGTCGGACGTTCAAGTTCCAAAAGAATGTTCACAAACCAGAACAATCACTTCCGGGTTTGTGGCATTCAGGAGCCAAAACGTCTGAGTTCCAGGGTGTTTGGGATCTAAGGTACGACTGTACAACAAATTAACACAATACCGTAATTCTAAAAGCATCCATGAAAAAAACCCCAATCAATCATAAATTGATTAATAATGGTAACCTTTGTCTTGGAAGAATCTTCAAGGAACAATTGTTAACAAATGTAAAACACATTACCTTATTATATTTTTGACTTGCAATAAGATTGTGTTTTCCAGAGTAATGTTCAAAGCGCTCATCAGATACTGATTAAACTCCTCAAAAAACATCTCATTCCCTTCTTCATATCTCCCATAGTTCTTTGAATATTCCTTCTGTATGCAGTGATTGGTCAAATGGCAGGTTTTGTCTAGGAAATTAGCACTATTGTAAGGTTCGGAAGAGGTCCGTAGAACGCCTTCTCTGTAGAGGTAGATATTATACTGGTGATCCACTAGCACCCAGCTTCTAGAAGTTGGAAAAAATACAGAGGCGGTGTTTTTAAAACCATTAAGAAAATTTTCAGTTCAGAAGAATCAGATTTAATGACCAGCCTTTCACACCAAACCTTCACTTCAGCGGGTTGTTGAGCTGAAATATCAATATGAAAAGAGCTTACCTAATATCAAATTTGCGATGACCTGGTTCTAAAAGCATAGGCTTCTCAAGGTATTTCTGAATCACATGCACTTGTCCTTGATTATCTATGAAGTCCAGAAGTTCCGTAGCCTCCGAAGAAATAAGAATTCCTTCACCTAACCAGGAGGAAAAGACAAAAGCGAAAAAGTTAGACAGCGAGTGCAAGCCTCCACCTCAACAAAGAAGTGATAAGATAAAAAGAACAATGACTTCTCCATCCCCTCCAACCCTTTTCCATTGTGTAAAGCCTGTGGGAAAGAGGAATATTACTGCTCATCTTTGCAAGCCGTTCTGGGAGCCATTTTGGCTAAAAAGCAGAGTAGAAACATACTTTTTAATACATCTTATACATGTATAAGACAGAATCAGATAAGTGTTGGAGGTGCAATGAGGTTGAGGGTATGTTCTTTCATATGTGGTAGACCTGTAAAAGGGTAAAAGAGTATTAGGAAATGATTTATAATGAATTGGGGGGGGGGATGTTTAAAAGTACTTTTTTAAAAAAACCAGTGTCCCTTTTGTTGGGGATAATTCTGATGGAAATTCCCAGGTGTCAAAAAAAGGCTATTTATGTATGCCACTACTGCGGCCCATGTTTCATTAGCGTCAAAATGGAAAAAGAGCGAGGTCCCAACCAAAGAAGAATAGCAACTTAAACTGGTGGAATATGCACAGCTTGCGGACCTAACATATAGAATAAGAGAACAAGAAGACTGGGAAATGTTTATTGAATATATGGGGGGGAGACTGTGTACACCTGAAAACATTGGCAGCATTAAGATAAATTCAACAGTGTAAAAAAGTTTTGATGGAATACTGAATGGTTTAGTTTATTTAAAATATGCAGGGATTTATGATATGCAAATTGAACCATGGAAAAGGGGACGTAAATGACATTTTAGGGTCAATTAATATTTTAAATTCTAAAATAGAAAACTTGATAAAAATTATACACACACACACAAAAGAGACATACTTTTTTTTAAAAAAAAGCACACAATATTATTACGTCTTTGCTGTAAGATACTGAGACCATGAGTGAGTCTGTGGCTCTTTTGATTTGCGGCTCAGCCTCTTAGCTGTCACACTGCTCTAGCATCTATTGGATAAATATCTCAGTAATTCGAGACTCTCTTTGCTCACCTTTGGCCCCCGCCGAAGATTTGGCTATCCACACACTTCCCTCCCCACTTTCTTTCCTCTTCTGATAGGAGGCCAGGAAAACTTCCCTTTCATCCGTTCTTGGGTTGTTTATCAAATGATGGGTCCCATTCTGCGCTGGAGCCACTGGAGTCTTGAGATTAGTTGGGTAAATCACATACGACTCCGGGAACCATGTGCAAGATTCTGCTAATTCAGGACTTGTCTTGATTAGTCTAAAGAAAGAGACGAGGATTTAATTTGAGTTGGGTTTCCCCCCTCCATAGGGCACGCTGCAGTTGAAAGACCTTTCAAATCATCATCACCACCACCACCATCATTTAGTTCCTTTGTGAACCCTTTCCTACGAACCAGCTCAAAACGATTTCACACTACAACTGCATATATAAAGACAATGAAAAAGCATGACATACAGTGGTGCCCCGCAAGACGAATGCCTCGCAAGACGGAAAACCCGCTAGACGAAAGGGTTTTCCGTTTTGGAGGTGCTTCGCAAAACGAATTTGCTATGGGCTTGCTTCGCAAGACGAAAATGTCTTGCGAGTTCCTGCGATTTTTTTTCGCTCCCCACCCCCTTTTTCTAAGGCACTAAGCTGCTAATAGCCTTTTAGCAGCTAATCCGCTAATCCCTTAAGCCTTTAATAGCCTCTAATAGCCGCTATAGCGCTAATCCGCTAATGGGCTTGCTTCGCAAGATGGAAAAAACCGCTAGACGAAGAGACTCGCGGAACGGATTCTTTTCGTCTTGCAAGGCACCACTGTATTTAAAAACTGTTTATATAGACACATGGCCACTGGTCCCATCACCTCCTGGCAAATAGAAGGGGAAGAAATGGAGGCAGTGAGAGATTTTACTTTCTGGGCTCCATGATCACTGTAGATGGTGACAGCAGTCACGAAATTAAAAGATGCCTGCTTCTTGGGAGAAAAGCAATGGCAAACCTAGACAGCATCTTAAAAAGCAGAGACATCACCTTGCCGACAAAAATCCAAATGGTTAAAGCTATGGTTTTCCCAGTAGTGATGTATGGAAGTGAGAGCTGGACCATAAAGAAGGCTGATCGCCGAAGAATTGATACTTTTGAATTATGGTGCTGGAGGAGACTCTTGAGAGTCCCATGGACTGCAAGAAGATCAAACCTCTCCATTCTTAAGGAAATCAGCCCTGAGTGCTCACTGGAAGAACAGATCATGAAGCTGAGGCTCCAATACTTTGGCCACCTCATGAGAAGAGAAGACTCCCTGGAAAAGACCCTGATGCTGGGAAAGATGGAGGGCACAAGGAGAAGGGGATGACAGAGGACGAGATGGTTGGACAGTGTTCTCGAAGCTACAAACATGAGTCTGACCAAACTGTGGGAGGCAGTGGAAGACAGGAGTGCCTGGCATGCTCTTGTCCATGGGGTCACGAAGAGTCGGACACAACTAAACAACAACAACAACAGATACTGAATGGGGGGGCGGGTCTCCACTTAGAAGGCTTCCTGAAAGGGGAAAGTCGTTTTCTTCAACATCTCTCTGCTGTAAAATTTGGAGGTACCCCTTAGCCTCTTCTTCTCCTAAAGATATCCCTATATGGTCTACCTTTCCAGGCTGAAGAGCCCCATGTGCCTTTCACATCCTTCTACAGCACGTGCAGAAACCGCCTTCTCGATCCTTGGACTCACTATTGGTCTCGTTTGCTCAATCCACCAGAGCCTGTCTTCGCATGCAGGGGAAGCCCCGAACTCACTGAGGGTTTGAGACCCATCGGCTCCCTCACTGGAGAGCTAGTGTGGTGTAGTGGTTGAGAGCGGTAGACTCGTAATCTGGTGAACCGGGTTCGATTCCCTGCTCCTCCACATGCAGCTGCTGAGTGACCTTGGGCCAGTCACACTTCCTTGAAGTCTCTCAGCCGCACTCACCTCACAGAGTGTTTGTTGTGGGGGAAGAAGGGAAAGGGGAATGTGAGCTGCTTTGAGACTCCTTAAAGGGAGTGAAAGGCGGGATATCAAATCCAAACTCTTCTTCTTCTTCTTCTTCTTCTTCTTCTTCTTCTTCTTCTTCTTCTTCTTCTTCCCCTCACCTGGTTTGGCTGGCCTGTTGAAGCCATTTCCCAGGATGTGGCCACTGTCATATGCTGACAGCTTCTGTTTTCATTTAATATTCTAATTTTCTGAGATTGTTAATTTGGAGTTTTCATCAGCTGTACGTCATAATCATCACAATTATAACAAATAAAGGCTTGATGTATCTCGCTTTGTATGTCATGAGTCGATCTCATATATTAGTTTCACCTTTTAAGTTGAATTACTGAAATAAATGAACTTTCCCACAATATTCTAATTTTCCGAGTTTCACCTGTAGGAGCCACAGGTGAGAACTGAGTGCAGGGTAATTTTCACGGTTTTCCGAACCCTGGAAGGGTAATTGGTGAAAATTTTTACTGAGGTGGTTTGGGTCGAAATCTAGGAGGATTAAGATCAGTTTTAGTCCTAGAGTTAAACTGAGATGCAGTTGTAGAAGAAGGCACTCTAGTTAATTCCAGCTTGATTTCTAGCACTAAAGGCCAAGTGGAATATAATTTTGCAAAAGGTCAATCAAGAGATGTATCTTGAAAAGGACACACAACTATGGCAGAATCGCCCAGTAATTTATTTCGCCTTCACAAGAAAAGGTCAGGGTTTTTAAGGAAGGCTCATTTGAAATTAACGAGTCACACAGCCTCAAGGCTTATCTCCACATGCAAATAAAGGCAGCATGAAAAGGCCTACATTATGCCACTATATAAAGGAAAAGGACCCTTGGGCGGTTAAGTCCAGTGAAAGGCGACTATGGGGTTGCAGCGCTCATCTCGCTTTTCAGGCCAAGGAAGCTGGCGTTTGTCCACAGACAGCTTTCTGGGTCATGTGGCCAGCAGGACTAAACTGCTTCTGGCACAACGGGACACCGTGACGGAAACCAGAGCGCATGGAAATGCCGTTCACCTTCCCACCACAGCGGTACTTATTTATCTACTTGCATTGGCGTGCTTTCGAGCTGCTAGGCTGGCAGGAGCTGGGACGGAGCAACGGGAGCTCACCCTGTTGCGCAGATTCGAACTGCCAGCCTTCCGATTGGCAAGCCCAAGAGGCTCAGTGGTTTGAACCACATCAAAACGAGCCCTCAAGCATCTTTCGCACAGAATCAGAGTGGCGTGTCAGGCGGCTTCAAGGAAATCATGCTAGGTCTGAAAGCAGATCGCCAAAGGAAGGTCTCCAGTCACAGTACCATTTATTATTTCAAAGAACGCTTTGTGTTTTATATTCTTACAAGTTGAAAGGAACAAATTGCAGGGTCTGCTGCCGGGGAAAAGGTGCGATTTGTTGCTATTAGGAGGAAACAGCAAAAAGGGAGAGGGGTGAGCTTGAGTTCACGGAGGCTTACGCGGTAATAAATTTGTTGAGGGCAGCTCTCATGTCCCATCAACACAAGGATTTGCTTGCACAAAGGGACTTTCCTCCCTTCCCCAAATCTGCTCCATGGGATTGGGGGGGAACGCAGAACAGAACATATTTAGGGGGTGCGTAGGTGGAGGAAGTCCCACTACACAAGAGAAAAGCCTTGCACTGACTGTACAATTACGGGGTGCAAGCCATAGTCTTTAAGGTGCTACAAATCTCTTTGTTGTTTATACTACATTTTGCATTTCTATCAAGAGATATATCTTGAAAAGGACATACAACTATGGCAGAATGGCCCAGTGCAGTGGTACCTCAGGTTACATACGCTTCAGGTTACATACGCTTCAGGTTACAGACTCCACTAACCCAGAAATATTACCTCGGGTTAAGAACTTTGCTTCAGGATGAAAACAAAAATCGTGCGCCAGGGGTGTGGCGGCAGCGGGAGGCCCCATTAGCTAAAGTGGTACCTCAGGTTAAGAACAGTTTCAGGTTAAGAACGGACTTCTGGAACGAATTAAGTTCTTAACCCGAGGTACCACTGTAATTTACTTCGCCTTCACAAGAAAAGGTCAGGGTTTTTAAGGAAGGCTCATAACATACAGTAAGGAACAATGATTATAAACATTGTTTTTTTAGAATACAAATGTCAATGGTGTAAATATCCTCGGGGCAAGATTCATGTCTGTAGCAGCCCTGTGCAAGGACTTCTGCTTGTATAATGGGAGTTTCTCCAGCCTCTCCTCCCCTCGCCCCCCAAGTATCCTGCATCTATCTGCCCCCTCCAATGTAGCATCAGAAAAAAATGACAAAAACGTGCTACACAGGATCCCTTATAACCCATAGTTACAAGAAATCAAATAAAGAGCCAAACCTACTTCACTAAAGAAGCTTTGCGGCAAAGCTTATCAGCTCCTCTATAATAGTTCACCAGCTGCACAAGTCCAGGTTCGTGACCTACAAAAGAGAAAGAGAGAGGTTTTTTTAGATCTTAACCTTTTCTTTTTGAATTCAGAAGTGTACATGTGTGCGCAAGAAAAAGTTTTTTTAAAAAATAGATCAACATTTATCCAGGCAAATGATCTCCAATTTTGTTTAGGCGGAAACACAGTTCGGTGGAATGCAAAAGTGAAATTTAAAATCCCAGCCATTTTGCTTGTGCCCAAGCCTCACGGAAATACAGTGGTACCTTGGTACTCGAATGGCTTGGCTCCCAAACAAATCGAATGCCGCAAACCCGGAAGTGAGTGTTCCGGTTTGAGAACGTTTTTCGGAAGCTGAACATCCGACGTGGCTTCCACTTGAGTGCAGGAAGCTTCTGCAGCCAATCGGAAGCCGCACCTTGGTTTTTGAAGGTTTCCGGGAGTCGAATGGACTCCTGGAACGGATTAAGTTTGATAACCAAGGTAGCACAGTAACATCTATTCTTTTGTACTTAACCACACATTGCTGAAAGGCAGGCTGATGACTCTTCCTGATTTCATTTGGGGCAGCGAACAGGATGTTTTGGACTTCAAATCCCTGACCACTGCTCATGCTGGCTGGGCCAGATGGGTGGTGTAGTCCAAGAGACATCTGGAAAGCAGGATTTTGGCTTTTCCTAGGCTAGAAAGTAGCATTCTAAACCCAGGCTGCATGACCATCCCTGAGTTAATAACCGCAGTTAGCACCAAATCAGAAGTGACACCTTACTGAAGAGGTATAAGCAGTCATTGTGGGAAGAACAGAAAACTCCCTCACTCCATCATCGTGCGGCTTAGAAGATAAGGTTCTTATCTCTTTACAAATCCACAAAGACTGAAGTCTCAGATACACATGCAGAAGGTGGGGGTGATTATATAACATTTCTAACTGCAAGTGGGTCTCAATAATACCTCAATATACCTGAAGGAGCGTCTCCACCCCCATCATTCTGCCCGGACGCTGAGGTCCAGCGCTGAGGGCCTTCTGGCGGTTCCCTCACAGCAAGAAGCAAAGCTACAGGGAACCAGGCAGAGGGCCTTCTCGGTAGTGGCGCCCACCCTGTGGAACGCCCTCCCATCAGATGTCAAAGAGATAAGCAACTACCTGACATTCAGAAGACATCTTAAGGCAGCCCTGTTCAGGGAAGTTTTTAATGTGTGACATATTAGCGTATTTTTGGTCTTTGTGGAAGCCGCCCAGAGTGGCTGGGGAAACCCAGCCAGATGGGCAGGGTACAAATAATAAATTATTATTATTATTATTATTATTATTATTATTATTACACTCCAGTTAAATTTTGAATGTTTCTCTATGTAAAAAAAAAACACAAACAAACCCACAAGCCACAAAATTCCTGCAAGTAGAAAAGTAGCTCAGAAGGGATCAGACTGGCCCAGAACCTCTCCCTGCAATGTGCTAGATTTATACTTGCAGGGAATATTTTACACAGGGAGCATTCACAAGAGTGATTCACCCCCCCCATCCCCATCCAGCTTTCAGCGTGAAGTAGTAGTTCAGAAGTGGGGAAACAAAATGGTCAAGGGGTTGGAAGAAAGGTTATGACATTTAGAGCTTTTTAGTTTTGAAAAAGGTGCAAGGGAGGGGATAGAGGTGTATACAATTTGGCATGGTGTAGATAAAGCGGACAGGGAGAACTTTTCTACCCAGTCATTGCTAGATCAGGAGGTAGGCAAATGATAAGTCAGGTGAGCAAGGCATAGGCAACTGCCCTAAGTTTAGGATAATATTGCCAGAGTGTATTGAAACAAGCCAGCTAGATAAACCAAGGTTTGAAGTTGCCTCATTCAAGTAAAGCTTCTGGGTTCAGACTTGATACTAAACTGTGGTTAATTAAAAACAGAGCTGGATGAGCGGACATTTAGTCTGTATTTCATCGGAGTGACAAGATGGCGTGTCTGCTCAAACGAATGCCCTGATTATTGGATTTCTGTGAGAGATTTACGAGAGAGCATTACAAAAGCCCACACAGAGATATAAACTGTTTCTTTCAACCCACTTGTGGAGAGAACTCGGAGGTGACAGAAAAGGAAAATGAGTAACGACAAAGAGTTGAGAAGATGGGACTGAAAACATCAGGAAAGCAGCAGAAATATAGATGAATGGACTCCGGCTGATCGAGAAGCATGGGTACCCCCCACAAAAATTTATAATCTGGAAAATATTTGGACTTTATGGTGTGTATTGATATAATTTGGACTAATTGGTATGATATGTGTAATTCGGTAATTCGGTAAATGGAAAATTAATAAAAAAAATTAAAAAAACAAAAACAAAAACCAGAGCTGGAGGAGGAAACGGGAAGCGTATGGGGGCAAAGCTTAACCCTGGCAAATTTGCATAACAATATAAGGTCAAAGTGCATCCAGTGTATGAGCTAGGAATAATGAAGGTCAATAGACAGATACGGACAGACAAGAAGAGATGCATTAATATGTGCAGTGCTCACGTTTACGAAGAAGCCAATTTGGGCATATGCAAGAAGAGATTTGGGTATCCTTATTTCTGATAATACAAAGGCTGCAATTTCCCAGACAGACTGCTTAAATCCCATTGCCTTCTGTGAGACGTAAGCAGCTTAAGTCGTTTCCAGACCTACACAGCAAGGGTCAGCTGACGTCAGGCTTACGGGATCTACTTTCTTTTATACTACAGCCCCAAGATTCGCCAAGCAGACCCTGGTGCAAAAGATATTCAGAATTAAAGAATTCAGAGCTCAGGAATCTGTCCTGAGTTTCAGAACTGAACGCAGGCCAGTCCTTTCACATAAAAATCCATTCCCATGGTTTCTTCTGTTCAGCAGTTCAACTGAGGGTAGCTGGGCAGTAATTTTTGTTTTGTTAAATATCTGGAAGGCAGGATTTCCCCGTCTACTACAAATCACCCAGCAATCTACCTTTTGCCTAGGGATGAAAGAGAACTTAGATTCAGTTCACACTGGAAGGCAAACCTACATAATTTGCACTTTCCAAAGCAATTCGGGAATTGAAATACAGCCAATCCTTGAAATTCACTCTTCAATGAATTTTGCAATGAAGTTCACCAGCTGAGCAATGCATGCAGAAACAAACACAAGTGCTCCAATTGGAGAACAGCCTTTACAGAAAGCATTATGAAGAAGCATGAACTCAGGGTGAAAGGGAGAAATGAGCTAAGAGGAAGGCATGTTTAGCAAATCCTCACCATGATAAACTCCCACCTAGAAACCTATGTCCCCACTGTGGATGTGTGGATTCAGAATTGGCCTCTACAGTCACTTACGGACTCACTGTTAAGACCACATTCATGGAAGACAATCTTACTCGGCTACGAGTGACCGCCGAAGAAGACGACAACAGAAACAAACATACTATGGGAAAGTGTGCATAATAATTCTTTCTCCATATATAATGCATTTTGTATGTTATTTCCACTAACATACAAAATGCATTCTGTTAGGTAAAACTGCTTTGTAGAAATGTCTATCTTGGGCATAACTGAATCATTAAATGTGTATATTAAGAGAAATTAGCAGATGATTAAAAAAAACACCACAAGCTGATGAATTTTTATGGGAACGTTAAACGAAGATCCACAGAGCGGTGTGGAAATGGAATAAGAATAGTTTAATAGTTTAAATAATTCTCTGTATGGTGTGTAGTGAGCAGACTTAGGTTACCGTGACTTAGGCTCCATCTGCACTAGACATTTAAAGCAGAACCATTCCACTTTAAAGAGTCATGTCTTCGCCCAAAGATTCCTGGGAGAGCTTACAGGTCGCCTCACAGAGCTACAATTCTCGGAATTCCCTGGGAAGGGGGAATGATTGTTAGACCACTCTGGAAATTGTAGCTCTTTGAGGAGAGTATGAGCCCCCCCCAACTCTCAGCACCCTTAGCAAACTACACTTCCCCAGGTTCTTTGCAGGACTTCATGCCTGCTTCAAGTAATAATAATAATAAATAATAATTTTTATTTATACCCCGCCCTCCCCAGCCAGAGCCGGGCTCAGGGTAGCTAACACCAAGAAAATCACAGTAAAAACATAATAGGGGGGAAAGAGAGGGGGAGGGAAACCCAATTTAAAATACAGGTTAAAATGCAATTTAAAATGCAGCCGCATTTTAAAGTAGCTGATAAATCAAGACCATAAGGGGAGGGAAACGTAAGGGTCAGACTGAGTCCAAACCAAAGCCCAGGTGGAATAGCTCTGTCTTGCAGGCCCTGTGGAAAGATGTTAAGTCCCACAGGGCCCTAGTCTCTTGTGACAGAGCGTTCCACCAAGTCGGGGCCAGTACAGTGGTACCTTGGGTTAAGTACTTAATTCGTTCCGGAGGTCCGTTCTTAACCTGAAACTGTTCTTAACCTGAAGCACCACTTTAGCTAATGGGGCCTCCTGCTGCCGCCGGAGCACAATTTCTGTTCTCATCCTAAAGCAAAGTTCTTAACCTGAGGTACTATTTCTGGGTTAGGGGAGTCTAACCTGAAGCGTCTGTAACCTGAAGCGTATGTAACCCGAGGTACCACAGTACTGAAAAGGCCCTGGCCCTAGCTGAGACCAATCTAACCACCATGCGACCTGGGACCTCCAAAATGTTGTCATTTGTGGACCTTAAGGTCCTCCGCGGGACATACCAGGAGAGGCGGTCCCGTAGGTACGAGGGTCCTAGACCGCATAGGGCTTTAAAGGTCAAAACCAGACCTTAAACCTGACCCTGTACTCCACTGGGAGCCAGTGCAGTTGGTAAAGCACTGGATGAATGTGATCCCGCGGCAAGGACCCCATAAGGAGCCTCGCCGCGGCATTCTGCACCCGCTGGAGTTTCTGGGTCAGTTTCTAGGGTAAGTAGTACAGTAGTGCTTTAAATGTACGGTGCAAATGGGGCCTTATAGGAGTAGTAAGAGTACATGCTCTGCATGCAGAAACAAGTCCCAAATTTAATCCCAGGCATCTCGAAACAAACAAAAGAAGAATCGGGTAGCAGGTGACATAGAAGACCTTTCTTCGCTCCAGCTCCCTGGAGAACTGTTGCTAGAATAACATTACCGAGCTAGACAGACAAATAGGCTGACTCTGTGTGCATACGTTATACAAATGCGCATTTGAAACATCTAGCAAGGCAACAGGATCACATTGGAGCATATTTAAAAAGAAAAAAGTGTTGGTTTTTTTTAAAGGTGGAGGAAACACAGAAAGTAGTGAGAGTTGGTGTGAACTGTCCCGAAGTGTAAAACTGCATGAATGTAGCTTTTCAACTGACCTCGGGCGAACTTTCACCGGGCTTCTCATGTATAATGCATGATGCTAGTATCATAATAGCTTCTCGATGAATTGGGCAAGGCTCTTGAGCGATATATTTGCAGGGCCCCACTGCACAGTACTGCCAACAAAGGTCTGTATAGTTAAAGCTATGGTTTTCCCAGTAGTGATGTATGGAAGTGAGAGCTGGACCATAAAGAAGGCTGGTCGCCGAAGAATTGATGCTTTTGAATTATGGTGCTGGAGGAGACTCTTGAGAGTCCCATGGACTGCAAGAAGATCAAACCTATCCATTCTGAAGGAATGAGTGCTCACTGGAAGGACAGATACTAAAGCTGAGACTCCAATACTTTGGCCACCTCATGAGAAGACTCCCTGGATGTTGGGAAAGATGGAGGGCACAAGGAGAAGGGGACGACAGAGGACGAGATGGTTGGATAGTGTTCTCGAAGCTACCAGCATGAGTTTGACCAAACTGCGGGAGGCAGTGGAAGACAGGAGTGCCTGGCGTGCTCTGGTCTATGCGGTCAGGAAGAGTTGGTCACGACTCAACGACTAAACAACAACACTGCACAGTACATTTGGCATTAGAACCAGGCTTAGCCACACCAAGGTTTGTTGAAAGATAAGAACCTATAAAAACAATTCCAAGTGGGGAATGCTTGCGAAAGTGGGGCAGGCCTAGGAAAATATTCTGAAAACGCTAGCCTCCCTCATCAAACATATTCACGTTGAGAATTGTATCAAAGACCATTGACAAAGGATATTCAACAGAGCTCTTGGCTTTCCTCCCCACAGATGGTGGTGGAGGGCGATCAGAAAGCTCTTTTTTATGGCAACAATGGGGGCATTGACAGAGCTGAAGTACTGGTGCTTAAAACAAGGAACAAAATAAAAAATACGCCACTGAGCCCACACAGTAGTTATCCAAGTGTTTTTAATTGCCGAAGAAGAGGGGGATCTTAACAAGGGTTTCTGTGAAATCTGCCTTTGGGTTTAGCTCTGCACGAGGCCGGATGTCAAGAAGGGTTATTAAACTGTTAGGGTAGAACTAAACTGATGAGAGTAACGAAATCCGGAGGCAAATCTACAGAACTGCAAGGGAATCATTTCAGGCTAGATAAGAAGGAGAATCTTGGATCTCTAAAGGGACACAAAGTTCAATTTAAGATGCTGTTTAACATCTACATGAAAACTGTTGGCCCAGAAATGGAAGCAAGAAAAAATACCGACGAAAGAAGAATGGCAGACAAAATTAATGGACTACGCAGAAGTGGATAAAATGATAGGAAGGATTCGAAACCTGCGGGACCAGCGATTTACAGAAGATTGGAAGAAATATACAAACTATTTGAAGAGCATCTGTAATCAACAAATTACGCTAGTAGGACTACAAGA